>NW_027472647.1:0-621425 GCF_030347505.1 Rhynchophorus ferrugineus | reverse complement strand
TATTACTTGGAATGTGAATTGGAACGAAATCGCCAATAGAGAAGACCATTTTACAATTTGGGCCCAAGTTAGAAGCAGAGCCTAAGGTGTAAATTATCGATAGTCCATATCTCGGAAACTAT
This sequence comes from Rhynchophorus ferrugineus, assembly GCF_030347505.1. Lineage (NCBI taxonomy): Eukaryota > Metazoa > Arthropoda > Insecta > Coleoptera > Curculionidae > Rhynchophorus > Rhynchophorus ferrugineus. The sequence goes on along the minus strand of NW_027472647.1, from coordinate 621,303 downwards.
AAGAGATAATGCAATTGGCAACCGGCAATGTAATTAGCATGCCGAATATTACTTGGAATGTTAATTGGAACGAAATCGCCAATAGATAAGACCATTTTACAATTTGGGCCCAAGTTAGAAGCAGAGCCTAAGGTGTAAATTATCGATAGTCCATATCTCGGAAACTATAAGAGATAATGCAATTTGGCAACCGGCAATGTAATTAGCATGCGAATATTACTTGGAATGTGAATTGGAACGAAATCGCCAATAGAGAAGACCATTTTACAATTTGGGCCCAAGTTAGAAGCAGAGCCTAAGGTGTAAATAATCGATAGTCCATATCTCGGAAACTATAAGAGATAATGCAATTTGGCAACCGGCAATGTAATTAGCATGCCGAATATTACTTGGAATGTGAATTGGAACGAAAACGCCAATAGATAAGACCATTTTACAATTTGGGCCCAAGTTAGAAGCAGAGCCTAAATTGTAAATTATCGATAGTCCATATCTCGGAAACTATAAGAGATAATGCAATTTGGCAACCGGCAATGTAATTAGCATGCCGAATATTACTTGGAATGTGAATTGGAACGAAATCGCCAATAGATAAGACCATTTTACAATTTGGGCCCAAGTTAGAAGCAGAGCCTAAGGTGTAAATTATTGATAGTCCATATCTCGGAAACTATAAGAGATAATGCAATTTCGCAACCGGCAATGTAATTAGCATGCCGAATATCACTTGGAATGTGAATTGGGACGAAATCGCCAATAGATAAGACCATTTTACAATTTGGGCCCAAGATAGAAGCAGAGCCTAAGGTGTAAATTATCGATAGTCCATATCTCGGAAACTATAAGAGATAATGCAATTTGGCAACCGGCAATGTAATTAGCATGCCGAATATTACTTGGAATGTGAATTGGAACGAAATCGCCAATAGATAAGACCATTTTACAATTTGGGCCCAAGTTAGAAGCAGAGCCTAAGATGTAAATTATGGATAGTCCATATCTCGGAAACTATAAGAGATAATGCAATTTGGCAACCGGCAATGTAATTAGCATGCCGAATATTACTTGGAATGTGAATTGGAACGAAATCGCCAATAGATAAGACCATTTTACAATTTGGGCCCAAGTTAGAAGCAGAGCCTAAGGTGTAAATTATCGATAGTCCATATCTCGGAAACTATAAGAGATAATTCAATTTGGCAACCGGCAATGTAATTAGCATGCCGGATATTACTTGGAATGTGAATTGGAACGAAATCGCCAATAGATAAGACCATTTTACAATTTGGGCCCAAGTTAGAAGCAGAGCCTAAGGTGTAAATTATCGATAGTCCATATCTCGGAAACTATAAGAGATAATGCAATTTGGCAACCGGCAATGTAATTAGCATGCCGAATATTACTTGGAATGTGAATTGGAACGAAATCGCCAATAGATAAGACGATTTTACAATTTGGGCCCAAGTTAGAAGCAGAGCCTAAGATGTAAATTATCGATAGTCCATATCTCGGAAACTATAAGAGATAATGCAATTTGGCAACCGGCAATGTAATTAGCATGCCGAATATTACTTGGAATGTGAATTGGAACGAAATCGCCAATAGAGAAGACCATTTTACAATTTGGGCCCAAGTTAGAAGCAGAGCCTAAGGTGTAAATTATCGATAGTCCCATATCTCGGAAACTATAAGAGATAATGCAATTTGGCAACCGGCAATGTAATTAGCATGCCGAATATTACTTGGAATGTGAATTGGAACGAAAACGCCAATAGATAAGACCATTTTACAATTTGGGCCCAAGTTAGAAGCAGAGCCTAAGGTGTAAATTATCGATAGTCCATATCTCGGAAACTATAAGAGATAATGCAATTTGGCAACCGGCAATGTAATTAGCATGCCGAATATTACTTGGAATGTGAATTGGAACGAAATCGCCAATAGATAAGACCATTTTACAATTTGGGCCCAAGTTAGAAGCAGAGCCTAAATTGTAAATTATCGATAGTCCATATCTCGGAAACTATAAGAGATAATGCAATTTGGCAACCGGCAATGTAATTAGCATGCCGAATATTACTTGGAATGTGAATTGGAACGAAATCGCCAATAGATAAGACCATTTTACAATTTGGGCCCAAGTTAGAAGCAGAGCCTAAGGTGTAAATTATTGATAGTCCATATCTCGGAAACTATAAGAGATAATGCAATTTCGCAACCGGCAATGTAATTAGCATGCCGAATATCACTTGGAATGTGAATTGGGACGAAATCGCCAATAGATAAGACCATTTTACAATTTGGGCCCAAGATAGAAGCAGAGCCCAAGGTGTAAATTATCGATAGTCCATATCTCGGAAACTATAAGAGATAATGCAATTTGGCAACCGGCAATGTAATTAGCATGCCGAATATTACTTGGAATGTGAATTGGAACGAAATCGCCAATAGATAAGACCATTTTACAATTTGGGCCCAAGTTAGAAGCAGAGCCTAAGATGTAAATTATGGATAGTCCATATCTCGGAAACTATAAGAGATAATGCAATTTGGCAACCGGCAATGTAATTAGCATGCCGAATATTACTTGGAATGTGAATTGGAACGAAATCGCCAATAGATAAGACCATTTTACAATTTGGGCCCAAGTTAGAAGCAGAGCCTAAGGTGTAAATTATGGATAGTCCATATCTCGGAAACTATAAGAGATAATTCAATTTGGCAACCGGCAATGTAATTAGCATGCCGGATATTACTTGGAATGTGAATTGGAACGAAATCGCCAATAGATAAGACCATTTTACAATTTGGGCCCAAGTTAGAAGCAGAGCCTAAGGTGTAAATTATCGATAGTCCATATCTCGGAAACTATAAGAGATAATGCAATTTGGCAACCGGCAATGTAATTAGCATGCCGAATATTACTTGGAATGTGAATTGGAACGAAATCGCCAATAGATAAGACGATTTTACAATTTGGGCCCAAGTTAGAAGCAGAGCCTAAGATGTAAATTATCGATAGTCCATATCTCGGAAACTATAAGAGATAATGCAATTTGGCAACCGGCAATGTAATTAGCATGCCGAATATTACTTGGAATGTGAATTGGAACGAAATCGCCAATAGATAAGACCATTTTACAATTTGGGCCCAAGTTAGAAGCAGAGCCTAAGGTGTAAATTATGGATAGTCCATATCTCGGAAACTATAAGAGATAATTCAATTTGGCAACCGGCAATGTAATTAGCATGCCGGATATTACTTGGAATGTGAATTGGAACGAAATCGCCAATAGATAAGACCATTTTACAATTTGGGCCCAAGTTAGAAGCAGAGCCTAAGGTGTAAATTATCGATAGTCCATATCTCGGAAACTATAAGAGATAATGCAATTTGGCAACCGGCAATGTAATTAGCATGCCGAATATTACTTGGAATGTGAATTGGAACGAAATCGCCAATAGATAAGACGATTTTACAATTTGGGCCCAAGTTAGAAGCAGAGCCTAAGATGTAAATTATCGATAGTCCATATCTCGGAAACTATAAGAGATAATGCAATTTGGCAACCGGCAATGTAATTAGCATGCCGAATATTACTTGGAATGTGAATTGGAACGAAATCGCCAATAGAGAAGACCATTTTACAATTTGGGCTCAAGTTAGAAGCAGTGCCTAAGGTGTAAATTATCGATAGTCCATATCTCGGAAACTATAAGAGATAATGCAATTTGGCAACCGGCAATGTAATTAGCATGCCGAATATTACTTGGAATGTGAATTGGAACGAAAACGCCAATAGATAAGACCATTTTACAATTTGGGCCCAAGTTAGAAGCAGAGCCTAAGGTGTAAATTATCGATAGTCCATATCTCGGAAACTATAAGAGATAATGCAATTTGGCAACCGGCAATGTAATTAGCATGCCGAATATTACTTGGAATGTGAATTGGAACGAAATCGCCAATAGATAAGACCATTTTACAATTTGGGCCCAAGTTAGAAGCAGAGCCTAAATTGTAAATTATCGATAGTCCATATCTCGGAAACTATAAGAGATAATGCAATTTGGCAACCGGCAATGTAATTAGCATGCCGAATATTACTTGGAATGTGAATTGGAACGAAATCGCCAATAGATAAAACCATTTTACAATTTGGGCCCAAGTTAGAAGCAGAGCCTAAGGTGTAAATTATCGATAGTCCATATCTCGGAAACTATAAGAGATAATTCAATTTGGCAACCGGCAATGTAATTAGCATGCCGGATATTACTTGGAATGTGAATTGGAACGAAATCGCCAATAGATAAGACCATTTTACAATTTGGGCCCAAGTTAGAAGCAGAGCCTAAGGTGTAAATTATCGATAGTCCATATCTCGGAAACTATAAGAGATAATGCAATTTGGCAACCGGCAATGTAATTAGCATGCCGAATATTACTTGGAATGTGAATTGGAACGAAATCGCCAATAGATAAGACCATTTTACAATTTGGGCCCAAGTTAGAAGCAGAGCCTAAGGTGTAAATTATGGATAGTCCATATCTCGGAAACTATAAGAGATAATTCAATTTGGCAACCGGCAATGTAATTAGCATGCCGGATATTACTTGGAATGTGAATTGGAACGAAAACGCCAATAGATAAGACCATTTTACAATTTGGGCCCAAGTTAGAAGCAGAGGCTAAGGTGTAAATTATCGATAGTCCATATCTCGGAAACTATAAGAGATAATGCAATTTGGCAACCGGCAATGTAATTAGCATGCCGAATATTACTTGGAGTGTGAATTGGAACGAAATCGCCAATAGATAAGACCATTTTGCAATTTGGGCCCAAGTTAGAAGCAGGGCCTAAGGTGTAAATTATCGATAGTCCATATCTCGGAAACTATAAGAGATAATGCAATTTGGCAACCGGCAATGTAATTAGCATGCCGAATATTAATTGGACTGTGAATTGGAACGAAATCGCCAATAGATAAGACCATTTTACAATTTGGGCCCAAGTTAGAAGCAGAGCCTAAGGTGTAAATTATTGATAGTCCATATCTCGGAAACTATAAGAGATAATGCAATTTCGCAACCGGCAATGTAATTAGCATGCCGAATATTACTTGGAGTGTGAATTGGAACGAAATCGCCAATAGATAAGACCATTTTACAATTTGGGCCCAAGTTAGAAGCAGAGCCTAAGGTGTAAATTATTGATAGTCCATATCTCGGAAACTATAAGAGATAATGCAATTTCGCAACCGGCAATGTAATTAGCATGCCGAATATTACTTGGAGTGTGAATTGGAACGAAATCGCCAATAGATAAGACCATTTTGCAATTTGGGCCCAAGATAGAAGCAGGGCCTAAGGTGTAAATTATCGATAGTCCATATCTCGGAAACTATAAGAGATAATGCAATTTGGCAACCGGCAATGTAATTAGCATGCCGAATATTACTTGGACTGTGAATTGGAACGAAATCGCCAATAGATAAGACCATTTTACAATTTGGGCCCAAGTTAGAAGCAGAGCCTAAGGTGTAAATTATCGATAGTCCATATCTCGGAAACTATAAGAGATAATGCAATTTGGCAACCGGCAATGTAATTAGCATGCCGAATATTACTTGGAATGTGAATTGGAACGAAATCGCCAATAGATAAGACCATTTTACAATTTGGGCCCAAGTTAGAAGCAGAGCCTAAGGTGTAAATTATCGATAGTCCATATCTCGGAAACTATAAGAGATAATGCAATTTGGCAACCGGCAATGTAATTAGCATGCCGAATATTACTTGGAATGTGAATTGGAACGAAATCGCCAATAGAGAAGACCATTTTACAATTTGGGCCCAAGTTAGAAGCAGAGCCTAAGGTGTAAATTATCGATAGTCCATATCTCGGAAACTATAAGAGATAATGCAATTTGGCAACCGGCAATGTAATTAGCATGCCGAATATTACTTGGAATGTGAATTGGAACGAAATCGCCAATAGATAAGACCATTTTACAATTTGGGCCCAAGTTAGAAGGTGTAAATTGATCGATAGTCCATATCTCGGAAACTATAAGAGATAATGCAATTTGGCAACCGGCAATGTAATTAGCATGCCGAATATTACTTGGAATGTGAATTGGAACGAAATCGCCAATAGAGAAGACCATTTTACAATTTGGGCCCAAGTTAGAAGCAGAGCCTAAGGTGTAAATTATCGATAGTCCATATCTCGGAAACTATAAGAGATAATGCAATTTGGCAACCGGCAATGTAATTAGCATGCCGAATATTACTTGGAATGTGAATTGGAACGAAAACGCCAATAGATAAGACCATTTTACAATTTGGGCCCAAGTTAGAAGCAGAGGCTAAGGTGTAAATTATCGATAGTCCATATCTCGGAAACTATAAGAGATAATGCAATTTGGCAACCGGCAATGTAATTAGCATGCCGAATATTACTTGAAATGTGAATTGGAACGAAATCGCCAATAGATAAGACCAATTTACAATTTGGGCCCAAGTTAGAAGCAGAGCCTAAGGTGTAAATTATCGATAGTCCATATCTCGGAAACTATAAGAGATAATGCAATTTGGCAACCGGCAATGTAATTAGCATGCCGAATATTACTTGGAATGTGAATTGGAACGAAATCGCCAATAGATACGACCATTTTACAATTTGGGCCCAAGTTAGAAGCAGAGCCTAAGGTGTAAATTATTGATAGTCCATATCTCGGAAACTATAAGAGATAATGCAATTTCGCAACCGGCAATGTAATTAGCATGCCGAATATTACTTGGAGTGTGAATTGGAACGAAATCGCCAATAGATAAGACCATTTTACAATTTGGGCCCAAGTTAGAAGCAGAGCCTAAGGTGTAAATTATCGATAGTCCATATCTCGGAAACTATAAGAGATAATGCAATTTGGCAACCGGCAATGTAATTAGCATGCCGAATATTACTTGGACTGTGAATTGGAACGAAATCGCCAATAGATAAGACCATTTTACAATTTGGGCCCAAGTTAGAAGCAGAGCCTAAGGTGTAAATTATCGATAGTCCATATCTCGGAAACTATAAGAGATAATGCAATTTGGCAATCGGCAATGTAATTAGCATGCTGAATATTACTTGGAATGTGAATTGGAACGAAATCGCCAATAGATAAGACCATTTTACAATTTGGGCCCAAGTTAGAAGCAGAGCCTAAGGTGTAAATTATCGATAGTCCATATCTCGGAAACTATAAGAGATAATGCAATTTGGCAACCGGCAATGTAATTAGCATGCCGAATATTACTTGGAATGTGAATTGGAACGAAATCGCCAATAGATAAGACCATTTTACAATTTGGGCCCAAGTTAGAAGCAGAGCCTAAGGTCTAAATTATTGATAGTCCATATCTCGGAAACTATAAGAGATAATGCAATTTCGCAACCGGCAATGTAATTAGCATGCCGAATATTACTTGGAGTGTGAATTGGAACGAAATCGCCAATAGGTAAGACCATTTTACAATTTGGGCCCAAGTTAGAAGCAGAGCCTAAGGTGTAAATTATCGATAGTCCATATCTCGGAAACTATAAGAGATAATGCAATTTGGTAACCGGCAATGTAATTAGCATGCCGAATGTTACTTGGAATGTGAATTGGAACGAAATCGCCAATAGATAAGACCATTTTACAATTTGGGCCCAAGTTAGAAGCAGAGCCTAAGGTGTAAATTATTGATAGTCCATATCTCGGAAACTATAAGAGATAATGCAATTTGGCAACCGGCAATGTAATTAGCATGCCGAATATTACCTGGAATGTGAATTGGAACGAAATCGCCAATAGATAAGACCATTTTACAATTTGGGCCCAAGTTAGAAGCAGAGCCTAAGGTGTAAATTATCGATAGTCCATATCTCGGAAACTATAAGAGATAATGCAATTTGGCAACCGGCAATGTAATTAGCATGCCGAATATTACTTGGAATGTGAATTGGAACGAAATCGCCAATAGATAAGACCATTTTACAATTTGGGCTCAAGTTAGAAGCAGAGCCTAAGGTGTAAATTATCGATAGTCCATATCTCTACTATAAGAGATAACTATAAGAGATAATGCAATTTGGCAACCGGCAATGTAATTAGCATGAAAAATATTACTTGGAATGTGAATTGGAACGAAATCGCTAATAGATAAGACCATTTTACAATTTGGGCCCAAGTTAGAAGCAGAGCCTAAGGTGTAAATTATCGATAGTCCATATCTCGGAAACTATAAGAGATAATGCAATTTGGCAACCGGCAATGTAATTAGCATGCCGAATATTACTTGGAATGTGAATTGGAACGAAATCGCCAATAGATAAGACCATTTAACAATTTGGGCCCAAGTTATAAGCAGAGCCTATGGTGTAAATTATCGATAGTCCATATCTCGGAAACTATAAGAGATAATGCAATTTGGCAACCGGCAATGTAATTAGCATGCCGAATATTACTTGGAATGTGAATTGGAACGAAATCGCCAATAGATAAGACCATTTTACAATTTGGGCCCAAGTTAGAAGCAGAGCCTAAGGTGTAAATTATCGATAGTCCATATCTCGGAAACTATAAGAGTTAATGCAATTTGGCAACCGGCAATGTAATTAGCATGCCGAATATTACTTGGAATGTGAATTGGAACGAAATCGCCAATAGATAAGACCATTTTACAATTTGGGCCCAAGTTAGAAGCAGAGCCTAAATTGTAAATTATCGATAGTCCATATCTCGGAAACTATAAGAGATAATGCAATTTGGCAACCGGCAATGTAATTAGCATGCCGAATATTACTTGGAATGTGAATTGGAACGAAATCGCCAATAGATAAGACCATTTTACAATTTGGGCCCAAGTTAGAAGCAGAGCCTAAGGTGTAAATTATTGATAGTCCATATCTCGGAAACTATAAGAGATAATGCAATTTCGCAACCGGCAATGTAATTAGCATGCCGAATATCACTTGGAATGTGAATTGGGACGAAATCGCCAATAGATAAGACCATTTTACAATTTGGGCCCAAGTTAGAAGCAGAGCCCAAAGTGTAAATAATCGATAGTCCATATCTCGGAAACTATAAGAGATAATGCAATTTGGCAACCGGCAATGTAATTAGCATGCCGAATATTACTTGGAATGTGAATTGGAACGAAATCGCCAATAGATAAGACCATTTTACAATTTGGGCCCAAGTTAGAAGCAGAGCCTAAGATGTAAATTATCGATAGTCCATATCTCGGAAACTATAAGAGATAATGCAATTTGGCAACCGGCAATGTAATTAGCATGCCGAATATTACTTGGAATGTGAATTGGAACGAAATCGCCAATAGATAAGACCATTTTACAATTTGGGCCCAAGTTAGAAGCAGAGCCTAAGATGTAAATTATCGATAGTCCATATCTCGGAAACTATAAGAGATAATGCAATTTGGCAACCGGCAATGTAATTAGCATGCCGAATATTACTTGGAATGTGAATTGGAACGAAATCGCCAATAGATAAGACCATTTTACAATTTGGGCCCAAGTTAGAAGCAGAGCCTAAGGTGTAAATTATCGATAGTCCATATCTCGGAAACTATAAGAGATAATTCAATTTGGCAACCGGCAATGAAATTAGCATGCCGGATATTACTTGGAATGTGAATTGGAACGAAATCGCCAATAGATAAGACCATTTTACAATTTGGGCCCAAGTTAGAAGCAGAGCCTAAGGTGTAAATTATCGATAGTCCATATCTCGGAAACTATAAGAGATAATGCAATTTGGCAACCGGCAATGTAATTAGCAAGCCGAATATTACTTGGAATGTGAATTGGAACGAAATCGCCAATAGGTAAGACCATTTTACAATTTGGGCCCAAGTTAGAAGCAGAGCCTAAGGTGTAAATTATCGATAGTCCATATCTCGGAAACTATAAGAGATAATTCAATTTGGCAACCGGCAATGTAATTAGCATGCCGGATGTTACTTGTAATGTGAATTGGAACGAAATCGCCAATAGATAAGACCATTTTACAATTTGGGCCCAAGTTAGAAGCAGAGCCTAAGGTGTAAATTACCGATAGTCCATATCTCGGAAACTATAAGAGATAATGCAATTTGGCAACCGGCAATGTAATTAGCATGCCGAATATTACTTGGAATGTGAATTGGAACGAAATCGCCAATAGATAAGACGATTTTACAATTTGGGCCCAAGTTAGAAGCAGAGCCTAAGGTGTAAATTATCGATAGTCCATATCTCGGAAACTATAAGAGATAATGCAATTTGGCAACCGGCAATGTAATTAGCATGCCGAATATTACTTGGAATGTGAATTGGAACGAAATCGCCAATAGAGAAGACCATTTTACAATTTGGGCCCAAGTTAGAAGCAGAGCCTAAGGTGTAAATTATCGATAGTCCATATCTCGGAAACTATAAGAGATAATGCAATTTGGCAACCGGCAATGTAATTAGCATGCCGAATATTACTTGGAATGTGAATTGGAACGAAATCGCCAATAGAGAAGACCATTTTACAATTTGGGCCCAAGTTAGAAGCAGAGCCTAAGGTGTAAATTATCGATAGTCCATATCTCGGAAACTATAAGAGATAATGCAATTTGGCAACCGGCAATGTAATTAGCATGCCGAATATTACTTGGAATGTGAATTGGAACGAAATCGCCAATAGAGAAGACCATTTTACAATTTGGGCCCAAGTTAGAAGCAGAGCCTAAGGTGTAAATTATCGATAGTCCATATCTCGGAAACTATAAGAGATAATGCAATTTGGCAACCGGCAATGTAATTAGCATGCCGAATATTACTTGGAATGTGAATTGGAACGAAATCGCCAATAGATAAGACCATTTTACAATTTGGGCCCAAGTTAGAAGCAGAGCCTAAGATGTAAATTATCGATAGTCCATATCTCGGAAACTATAAGAGATAATGCAATTTGGCAACCGGCAATGTAATTAGCATGCCGAATATTACTTGGAATGTGAATTGGAACGAAATCGCCAATAGATAAGACCATTTTACAATTTGGGCCCAAGTTAGAAGCAGAGCCTAAGGTGTAAATTATCGATAGTCCATATCTCGGAAACTATAAGAGATAATTCAATTTGGCAACCGGCAATGAAATTAGCATGCCGGATATTACTTGGAATGTGAATTGGAACGAAATCGCCAATAGATAAGACCATTTTACAATTTGGGCCCAAGTTAGAAGCAGAGCCTAAGGTGTAAATTATCGATAGTCCATATCTCGGAAACTATAAGAGATAATGCAATTTGGCAACCGGCAATGTAATTAGCAAGCCGAATATTACTTGGAATGTGAATTGGAACGAAATCGCCAATAGGTAAGACCATTTTACAATTTGGGCCCAAGTTAGAAGCAGAGCCTAAGGTGTAAATTATCGATAGTCCATATCTCGGAAACTATAAGAGATAATTCAATTTGGCAACCGGCAATGTAATTAGCATGCCGGATGTTACTTGTAATGTGAATTGGAACGAAATCGCCAATAGATAAGACCATTTTACAATTTGGGCCCAAGTTAGAAGCAGAGCCTAAGGTGTAAATTACCGATAGTCCATATCTCGGAAACTATAAGAGATAATGCAATTTGGCAACCGGCAATGTAATTAGCATGCCGAATATTACTTGGAATGTGAATTGGAACGAAATCGCCAATAGATAAGACGATTTTACAATTTGGGCCCAAGTTAGAAGCAGAGCCTAAGGTGTAAATTATCGATAGTCCATATCTCGGAAACTATAAGAGATAATGCAATTTGGCAACCGGCAATGTAATTAGCATGCCGAATATTACTTGGAATGTGAATTGGAACGAAATCGCCAATAGAGAAGACCATTTTACAATTTGGGCCCAAGTTAGAAGCAGAGCCTAAGGTGTAAATTATCGATAGTCCATATCTCGGAAACTATAAGAGATAATGCAATTTGGCAACCGGCAATGTAATTAGCATGCCGAATATTACTTGGAATGTGAATTGGAACGAAATCGCCAATAGAGAAGACCATTTTACAATTTGGGCCCAAGTTAGAAGCAGAGCCTAAGGTGTAAATTATCGATAGTCCATATCTCGGAAACTATAAGAGATAATGCAATTTGGCAACCGGCAATGTAATTAGCATGCCGAATATTACTTGGAATGTTAATTGGAACGAAATCGCCAATAGATAAGACCATTTTACAATTTGGGCCCAAGTTAGAAGCAGAGCCTAAGGTGTAAATTATCGATAGTCCATATCTCGGAAACTATAAGAGATAATGCAATTTGGCAACCGGCAATGTAATTAGCATGCCGAATATTACTTGGAATGTGAATTGGAACGAAATCGCCAATAGAGAAGACCATTTTACAATTTGGGCCCAAGTTAGAAGCAGAGCCTAAGGTGTAAATTATCGATAGTCCATATCTCGGAAACTATAAGAGATAATGAAATTTGGCAACCGGCAATGTAATTAGCATGCCGAATATTACTTGGAATGTGAATTGGAACGAAAACGCCAATAGATAAGACCATTTTACAATTTGGGCCCAAGTTAGAAGCAGAGCCTAAATTGTAAATTATCGATAGTCCATATCTCGGAAACTATAAGAGATAATGCAATTTGGCAACCGGCAATGTAATTAGCATGCCGAATATTACTTGGAATGTGAATTGGAACGAAATCGCCAATAGATAAGACCATTTTACAATTTGGGCCCAAGTTAGAAGCAGAGCCTAAGGTGTAAATTATTGATAGTCCATATCTCGGAAACTATAAGAGATAATGCAATTTCGCAACCGGCAATGTAATTAGCATGCCGAATATCACTTGGAATGTGAATTGGGACGAAATCGTCAATAGATAAGACCATTTTACAATTTGGGCCCAAGATAGAAGCAGAGCCTAAGGTGTAAATTATCGATAGTCCATATCTCGGAAACTATAAGAGATAATGCAATTTGGCAACCGGCAATGTAATTAGCATGCCGAATATTACTTGGAATGTGAATTGGAACGAAATCGCCAATAGATAAGACCATTTTACAATTTGGGCCCAAGTTAGAAGCAGAGCCTAAGATGTAAATTATGGATAGTCCATATCTCGGAAACTATAAGAGATAATGCAATTTGGCAACCGGCAATGTAATTAGCATGCCGAATATTACTTGGAATGTGAATTGGAACGAAATCGCCAATAGATAAGACCATTTTACAATTTGGGCCCAAGTTAGAAGCAGAGCCTAAGGTGTAAATTATCGATAGTCCATATCTCGGAAACTATAAGAGATAATTCAATTTGGCAACCGGCAATGTAATTAGCATGCCGGATATTACTTGGAATGTGAATTGGAACGATATCGCCAATAGATAAGACCATTTTACAATTTGGGCCCAAGTTAGAAGCAGAGCCTAAGGTGTAAATTATCGATAGTCCATATCTCGGAAACTATAAGAGATAATGCAATTTGGCAACCGGCAATGTAATTAGCATGCCGAATATTACTTGGAATGTGAATTGGAACGAAATCGCCAATAGATAAGACGATTTTACAATTTGGGCCCAAGTTAGAAGCAGAGCCTAAGATGTAAATTATCGATAGTCCATATCTCGGAAACTATAAGAGATAATGCAATTTGGCAACCGGCAATGTAATTAGCATGCCGAATATTACTTGGAATGTGAATTGGAACGAAATCGCCAATAGATAAGGCCATTTTACAATTTGGGCCCAAGTTAGAAGCAGAGCCTAAGGTGTAAATTATTGATAGTCCATATCTCGGAAACTATAAGAGATAATGCAATTTCGCAACCGGCAATGTAATTAGCATGCCGAATATCACTTGGAATGTGAATTGGGACGAAATCGCCAATAGATAAGACCATTTTACAATTTGGGCCCAAGTTAGAAGCAGAGCCTAAGGTGTAAATTATCGATAGTCCATATCTCGGAAACTATAAGAGATAATGCAATTTGGCAACCGGCAATGTAATTAGCATGCCGAATATTACTTGGAATGTGAATTGGAACGAAATCGCCAATAGATAAGACGATTTTACAATTTGGGCCCAAGTTAGAAGCAGAGCCTAAGATGTAAATTATCGATAGTCCATATCTCGGAAACTATAAGAGATAATGCAATTTGGCAACCGGCAATGTAATTAGCATGCCGAATATTACTTGGAATGTGAATTGGAACGAAATCGCCAATAGATAAGACCATTTTACAATTTGGGCCCAAGTTAGAAGCAGAGCCTAAGGTGTAAATTATCGATAGTCCATATCTCGGAAACTATAAGAGATAATGCAATTTGGCAACCGGCAATGTAATTAGCATGCCGAATATTACTTGGAATGTGAATTGGAACGAAATCGCCAATAGGTAAGACCATTTTACAATTTGGGCCCAAGTTAGAAGCAGAGCCTAAGGTGTAAATTATCGATAGTCCATATCTCGGAAACTATAAGAGATAATTCAATTTGGCAACCGGCAATGTAATTAGCATGCCGGATATTACTTGGAATGTGAATTGGAACGAAATCGCCCATAGATAAGACCATTTTACAATTTGGGCCCAAGTTAGAAGCAGAGCCTAAGGTGTAAATTACCGATAGTCCATATCTCGGAAACTATAAGAGATAATGCAATTTGGCAACCGGCAATGTAATTAGCATGCCGAATATTACTTGGAATGTGAATTGGAACGAAATCGCCAATAGATAAGACGATTTTTCAATTTGGGCCCAAGTTAGAAGCAGAGCCTAAGGTGTAAATTATTGATAGTCCATATCTCGGAAACTATAAGAGATAATGCAATTTCGCAACCGGCAATGTAATTAGCATGCCGAATATCACTTGGAATGTGAATTGGGACGAAATCGCCAATAGATAAGACCATTTTACAATTTGGGCCCAAGTTAGAAGCAGAGCCTAAGGTGTAAATTATCGATAGTCCATATCTCGGAAACTATAAGAGATAATGCAATTTGGCAACCGGCAATGTAATTAGCATGCCGAATATTACTTGGAATGTGAATTGGAACGAAATCGCCAATAGATAAGACGATTTTACAATTTGGGCCCAAGTTAGAAGCAGAGCCTAAGATGTAAATTATCGATAGTCCATATCTCGGAAACTATAAGAGATAATGCAATTTGGCAACCGGCAATGTAATTAGCATGCCGAATATTACTTGGAATGTGAATTGGAACGAAATCGCCAATAGATAAGACCATTTTACAATTTGGGCCCAAGTTAGAAGCAGAGCCTAAGGTGTAAATTATCGATAGTCCATATCTCGGAAACTATAAGAGATAATGCAATTTGGCAACCGGCAATGTAATTAGCATGCCGAATATTACTTGGAATGTGAATTGGAACGAAATCGCCAATAGGTAAGACCATTTTACAATTTGGGCCCAAGTTAGAAGCAGAGCCTAAGGTGTAAATTATCGATAGTCCATATCTCGGAAACTATAAGAGATAATTCAATTTGGCAACCGGCAATGTAATTAGCATGCCGGATATTACTTGGAATGTGAATTGGAACGAAATCGCCCATAGATAAGACCATTTTACAATTTGGGCCCAAGTTAGAAGCAGAGCCTAAGGTGTAAATTACCGATAGTCCATATCTCGGAAACTATAAGAGATAATGCAATTTGGCAAGCGGCAATGTAATTAGCATGCCGAATATTACTTGGAATGTGAATTGGAACGAAATCGCCAATAGATAAGACGATTTTTCAATTTGGGCCCAAGTTAGAAGCAGAGCCTAAGGTGTAAATTATCGATAGTCCATATCTCGGAAACTATAAGAGATAATGCAATTTGGCAACCGGCAATGTAATTAGCATGCCGAATATTACTTGGAATGTGAATTGGAACGAAATCGCCAATAGAGAAGAGGTTCGTCCATCGATCGATGGACGAACCTGGGCCCAAGTTAGAAGCAGAGCCTATGGTGTAAATTATCGATAGTCCATATCTCGGAAACTATAAGAGATAATGCAATTTGGCAACCGGCAATGTAATTAGCATGCCGAATATTACTTGGAATGTGAATTGGAACGAAATCGCCAATAGAGAAGACCATTTTACAATTTGGGCCCAAGTTAGAAGCAGAGCCTAAGGTGTAAATTATCGATAGTCCATATCTCGGAAACTATAAGAGATAATGCAATTTGGCAACCGGCAATGTAATTAGCATGCCGAATATTACTTGGAATGTGAATTGGAACGAAATCGCCAATAGATAAGACCATTTTACAATTTGGGCCCAAGTTAGAAGCAGAGCCTAAGGTGTAAATTATCGATAGTCCATATCTCGGAAACTATAAGAGATAATGCAATTTGGCAACCGGCAATGTAATTAGCATGCCGAATATTACTTGGAATGTGAATTGGAACGAAAACGCCAATAGATAAGACCATTTTACAATTTGGGCCCAAGTTAGAAGCAGAGCCTAAGGTGTAAATTATCGATAGTCCATATCTCGGAAACTATAAGAGATAATGCAATTTGGCAACCGGCAATGTAATTAGCATGCCGAATATTACTTGGAATGTGAATTGGAACGAAATCGCCAATAGAGAAGACCATTTTACAATTTGGGCCCAAGTTAGAAGCAGAGCCTAAGGTGTAAATTATCGATAGTCCATATCTCGGAAACTATAAGAGATAATGCAATTTGGCAACCGGCAATGTAATTAGCATGCCGAATATTACTTGGAATGTGAATTGGAACGAAAACGCCAATAGACAAGACCATTTTACAATTTGGGCCCAAGTTAGAAGCAGAGCCTAAGGTGTAAATTATCGATAATCCATATCTCGGAAACTATAAGAGATAATGCAATTTGGCAACCGGCAATGTAATTAGCATGCCGAATATTACTTGGAATGTGAATTGGAACGAAATCGCCAATAGATAAGACCATTTTACAATTTGGGCCCAAGTTAGAAGCAGAGCCTAAGGTGTAAATTATCGATAGTCCATATCTCGGAAACTATAAGAGATAATTCAATTTGGCAACCGGCAATGTAATTAGCATGCCGGATATTACTTGGAATGTGAATTGGAACGAAATCGCCAATAGATAAGACCATTTTACAATTTGGGCCCAAGTTAGAAGCAGAGCCTAAGGTGTAAATTATCGATAGTCCATATGTCGGAAACTATAAGAGATAATGCAATTTGGCAACCGGCAATGTAATTAGCATGCCGAATATTACTTGGAATGTGAATTGGAACGAAATCGCCAATAGATAAGACGATTTTACAATTTGGGCCCAAGTTAGAAGCAGAGCGTAAGATGTAAATTATCGATAGTCCATATCTCGGAAACTATAAGAGATAATGCAATTTGGCAACCGGCAATGTAATTAGCATGCCGAATATTACTTGGAATGTGAATTGGAACGAAATCGCCAATAGATAAGACCATTTTACAATTTGGGCCCAAGTTAGAAGCAGAGCCTAAGGTGTAAATTATCGATAGTCCATATCTCGGAAACTATAAGAGATAATGCAATTTGGCAACCGGCAATGTAATTAGCATGCCGGATATTACTTGGAATGTGAATTGGAACGAAATCGCCAATAGATAAGACCATTTTACAATTTGGGCCCAAGTTAGAAGCAGAGCCTAAGGTGTAAATTATCGATAGTCCATATCTCGGAAACTATAAGAGATAATTCAATTTGGCAACCGGCAATGAAATTAGCATGCCGGATATTACTTGGAATGTGAATTGGAACGAAATCGCCAATAGATAAGACCATTTTACAATTTGGGCCCAAGTTAGAAGCAGAGCCTAAGGTGTAAATTATCGATAGTCCATATCTCGGAAACTATAAGAGATAATGCAATTTGGCAACTGGCAATGTAATTAGCAAGCCGAATATTACTTGGAATGTGAATTGGAACGAAATCGCCAATAGGTAAGACCATTTTACAATTTGGGCCCAAGTTAGAAGCAGAGCCTAAGGTGTAAATTATCGATAGTCCATATCTCGGAAACTATAAGAGATAATGAAATTTGGCAACCGGCAATGTAATTAGCATGCCGAATATTACTTGGAATGTGAATTGGAACGAAATCGCCAATAGAGAAGACCATTTTACAATTTGGGCCCAAGTTAGAAGCAGAGCCTAAGGTGTAAATTATCGATAGTCCATATCTCGGAAACTATAAGAGATAATGCAATTTGGCAACCGGCAATGTAATTAGCATGCCGAATATTACTTGGAATGTGAATTGGAACGAAATCGCCAATAGAGAAGACCATTTTACAATTTGGGCCCAAGTTAGAAGCAGAGCCTAAGGTGTAAATTATCGATAGTCCATATCTCGGAAACTATAAGAGATAATGCAATTTGGCAACCGGCAATGTAATTAGCATGCCGAATATTACTTGGAATGTTAATTGGAACGAAATCGCCAATAGATAAGACCATTTTACAATTTGGGCCCAAGTTAGAAGCAGAGCCTAAGGTGTAAATTATCGATAGTCCATATCTCGGAAACTATAAGAGATAATGCAATTTGGCAACCGGCAATGTAATTAGCATGCCGATTATTACTTGGAATGTGAATTGGAACGAAATCGCCAATAGATAAGACCATTTTACAATTTGGGCCCAAGTTAGAAGCAGAGCCTAAGGTGTAAATTATCGATAGTCCATATCTCGGAAACTATAAGAGATAATGCAATTTGGCAACCGGCAATGTAATTAGCATGCCGGATATTACTTGGAATGTGAATTGGAACGAAATCGCCAATAGATAAGACCATTTTACAATTTGGGCCCAAGTTAGAAGCAGAGCCTAAGGTGTAAATTATCGATAGTCCATATCTCGGAAACTATAAGAGATAATTCAATTTGGCAACCGGCAATGAAATTAGCATGCCGGATATTACTTGGAATGTGAATTGGAACGAAATCGCCAATAGATAAGACCATTTTACAATTTGGGCCCAAGTT
Organism: Rhynchophorus ferrugineus; assembly: GCF_030347505.1. Classification (NCBI taxonomy): domain Eukaryota; kingdom Metazoa; phylum Arthropoda; class Insecta; order Coleoptera; family Curculionidae; genus Rhynchophorus; species Rhynchophorus ferrugineus. Next base: position 602,244 of record NW_027472647.1, on the reverse strand, counting down.
AGAAGCAGAGCCTAAGGTGTAAATTATCGATAGTCCATATCTCGGAAACTATAAGAGATAATGCAATTTGGCAACCGGCAATGTAATTAGCAAGCCGAATATTACTTGGAATGTGAATTGGAACGAAATCGCCAATAGGTAAGACCATTTTACAATTTGGGCCCAAGTTAGAAGCAGAGCCTAAGGTGTAAATTATCGATAGTCCATATCTCGGAAACTATAAGAGATAATTCAATTTGGCAACCGGCAATGTAATTAGCATGCCGGATGTTACTTGTAATGTGAATTGGAACGAAATCGCCAATAGATAAGACCATTTTACAATTTGGGCCCAAGTTAGAAGCAGAGCCTAAGGTGTAAATTACCGATAGTCCATATCTCGGAAACTATAAGAGATAATGCAATTTGGCAACCGGCAATGTAATTAGCATGCCGAATATTACTTGGAATGTGAATTGGAACGAAATCGCCAATAGATAAGACGATTTTACAATTTGGGCCCAAGTTAGAAGCAGAGCCTAAGGTGTAAATTATCGATAGTCCATATCTCGGAAACTATAAGAGATAATGCAATTTGGCAACCGGCAATGTAATTAGCATGCCGAATATTACTTGGAATGTGAATTGGAACGAAATCGCCAATAGAGAAGACCATTTTACAATTTGGGCCCAAGTTACAAGCAGAGCCTAAGGTGTAAATTATCGATAGTCCATATCTCGGAAACTATAAGAGATAATGCAATTTGGCAACCGGCAATGTAATTAGCATGCCGAATATTACTTGGAATGTGAATTGGAACGAAATCGCCAATAGAGAAGACCATTTTACAATTTGGGCCCAAGTTAGAAGCAGAGCCTAAGGTGTAAATTATCGATAGTCCAAATCTCGGAAACTATAAGAGATAATGCAATTTGGCAACCGGCAATGTAATTAGCATGCCGAATATTACTTGGAATGTTAATTGGAACGAAATCGCCAATAGATAAGACCATTTTACAATTTGGGCCCAAGTTAGAAGCAGAGCCTAAGGTGTAAATTATCGATAGTCCATATCTCGGAAACTATAAGAGATAATGCAATTTGGCAACCGGCAATGTAATTAGCATGCCGAATATTACTTGGAATGTGAATTGGAACGAAATCGCCAATAGAGAAGACCATTTTACAATTTGGGCCCAAGTTAGAAGCAGAGCCTAAGGTGTAAATTATCGATAGTCCATATCTCGGAAACTATAAGAGATAATGCAATTTGGCAACCGGCAATGTAATTAGCATGCCGAATATTACTTGGAATGTGAATTGGAACGAAAACGCCAATAGATAAGACCATTTTACAATTTGGGCCCAAGTTAGAAGCAGAGCCTAAATTGTAAATTATCGATAGTCCATATCTCGGAAACTATAAGAGATAATGCAATTTGGCAACCGGCAATGTAATTAGCATGCCGAATATTACTTGGAATGTGAATTGGAACGAAATCGCCAATAGAGAAGACCATTTTACAATTTGGGCCCAAGTTAGAAGCAGAGCCTAAGGTGTAAATTATCGATAGTCCATATCTCGGAAACTATAAGAGATAATGCAATTTGGCAACCGGCAATGTAATTAGCATGCCGAATATTACTTGGAATGTGAATTGGAACGAAATCGCCAATAGAGAAGACCATTTTACAATTTGGGCCCAAGTTAGAAGCAGAGCCTAAGGTGTAAATTATCGATAGTCCATATCTCGGAAACTATAAGAGATAATGCAATTTGGCAACCGGCAATGTAATTAGCATGCCGAATATTACTTGGAATGTGAATTGGAACGAAATCGCCAATAGATAAGACGATTTTACAATTTGGGCCCAAGTTAGAAGCAGAGCCTAAGATGTAAATTATCGATAGTCCATATCTCGGAAACTATAAGAGATAATGCAATTTGGCAACCGGCAATGTAATTAGCATGCCGAATATTACTTGGAATGTGAATTGGAACGAAATCGCCAATAGAGAAGACCATTTTACAATTTGGGCCCAAGTTAGAAGCAGAGCCTAAGGTGTAAATTATCGATAGTCCATATCTCGGAAACTATAAGAGATAATGCAATTTGGCAACCGGAAATGTAATTAGCATGCCGAATATTACTTGGAATGTGAATTGGAACGAAAACGCCAATAGATAAGACCATTTTACAATTTGGGCCCAAGTTAGAAGCAGAGCCTAAGGTGTAAATTATCGATAGTCCATATCTCGGAAACTATAAGAGATAATGCAATTTGGCAACCGGCAATGTAATTAGCATGCCGAATATTACTTGGAATGTGAATTGGAACGAAATCGCCAATAGATAAGACCATTTTACAATTTGGGCCCAAGTTAGAAGCAGAGCCTAAATTGTAAATTATCGATAGTCCATATCTCGGAAACTATAAGAGATAATGCAATTTGGCAACCGGCAATGTAATTAGCATGCCGAATATTACTTGGAATGTGAATTGGAACGAAATCGCCAATAGATAAGACCATTTTACAATTTGGGCCCAAGTTAGAAGCAGAGCCTAAGGTGTAAATTATTGATAGTCCATATCTCGGAAACTATAAGAGATAATGCAATTTCGCAACCGGCAATGTAATTAGCATGCCGAATATCACTTGGAATGTGAATTGGGACGAAATCGCCAATAGATAAGACCATTTTACAATTTGGGCCCAAGTTAGAAGCAGAGCCTAAGGTGTAAATTATCGATAGTCCATATCTCGGAAACTATAAGAGATAATGCAATTTGGCAACCGGCAATGTAATTAGCATGCCGAATATTACTTGGAATGTGAATTGGAACGAAATCGCCAATAGAGAAGACCATTTTACAATTTGGGCCCAAGTTAGAAGCAGAGCCTAAGGTGTAAATTATCGATAGTCCATATCTCGGAAACTATTAGAGATAATGCAATTTGGCAACCGGCAATTTAATTAGCATGCCGAATATTACTTGGAATGTGAATTGGAACGAAATCGCCAATAGAGAAGACCATTTTACAATTTGGGCCCAAGTTAGAAGCAGAGCCTAAGGTGTAAATTATCGATAGTCCATATCTCGGAAACTATAAGAGATAATGCAATTTGGCAACCGGCAATGTAATTAGCATGCCGAATATTACTTGGAATGTGAATTGGAACGAAATCGCCAATAGAGAAGACCATTTTACAATTTGGGCCCAAGTTAGAAGCAGAGCCTAAGGTGTAAATTATCGATAGTCCATATCTCGGAAACTATAAGAGATAATGCAATTTGGCAACCGGCAATGTAATTAGCATGCCGAATATTACTTGGAATGTGAATTGGAACGAAATCGCCAATAGATAAGACCATTTTACAATTTGGGCCCAAGTTAGAAGCAGAGCCTAAGGTGTAAAGAATCGATAGTCCATATCTCGGAAACTATAAGAGATAATGCAATTTGGCAACCGGCAATGTAATTAGCAAGCCGAATATTACTTGGAATGTGAATTGGAACGAAATCGCCAATAGGTAAGACCATTTTACAATTTGGGCCCAAGTTAGAAGCAGAGCCTAAGGTGTAAATTATCGATAGTCCATATCTCGGAAACTATAAGAGATAATTCAATTTGGCAACCGGCAATGTAATTAGCATGCCGGATATTACTTGGAATGTGAATTGGAACGAAATCGCCAATAGATAAGACCATTTTACAATTTGGGCCCAAGTTAGAAGCAGAGCCTAAGGTGTAAATTACCGATAGTCCATATCTCGGAAACTATAAGAGATAATGCAATTTGGCAACCGGCAATGTAATTAGCATGCCGAATATTACTTGGAATGTGAATTGGAACGAAATCGCCAATAGATAAGACGATTTTACAATTTGGGCCCAAGTTAGAAGCAGAGCCTAAGGTGTAAATTATCGATAGTCCATATCTCGGAAACTATAAGAGATAATGAAATTTGGCAACCGGCAATGTAATTAGCATGCCGAATATTACTTGGAATGTGAATTGGAACGAAATCGCCAATAGAGAAGACCATTTTACAATTTGGGCCCAAGTTAGAAGCAGAGCCTAAGGTGTAAATTATCGATAGTCCATATCTCGGAAACTATAAGAGATAATGCAATTTGGCAACCGGCAATGTAATTAGCATGCCGAATATTACTTGGAATGTGAATTGGAACGAAATCGCCAATAGAGAAGACCATTTTACAATTTGGGCCCAAGTTAGAAGCAGAGCCTAAGGTGTAAATTATCGATAGTCCATATCTCGGAAACTATAAGAGATAATGCAATTTGGCAACCGGCAATGTAATTAGCATGCCGAATATTACTTGGAATGTTAATTGGAACGAAATCGCCAATAGATAAGACCATTTTACAATTTGGGCCCAAGTTAGAAGCAGAGCCTAAGGTGTAAATTATCGATAGTCCATATCTCGGAAACTATAAGAGATAATGCAATTTGGCAACCGGCAATGTAATTAGCATGCCGATTATTACTTGGAATGTGAATTGGAACGAAATCGCCAATAGATAAGACCATTTTACAATTTGGGCCCAAGTTAGAAGCAGAGCCTAAGGTGTAAATTATCGATAGTCCATATCTCGGAAACTATAAGAGATAATGCAATTTGGCAACCGGCAATGTAATTAGCATGCCGGATATTACTTGGAATGTGAATTGGAACGAAATCGCCAATAGATAAGACCATTTTACAATTTGGGCCCAAGTTAGAAGCAGAGCCTAAGGTGTAAATTATCGATAGTCCATATCTCGGAAACTATAAGAGATAATTCAATTTGGCAACCGGCAATGAAATTAGCATGCCGGATATTACTTGGAATGTGAATTGGAACGAAATCGCCAATAGATAAGACCATTTTACAATTTGGGCCCAAGTTAGAAGCAGAGCCTAAGGTGTAAATTATCGATAGTCCATATCTCGGAAACTATAAGAGATAATGCAATTTGGCAACCGGCAATGTAATTAGCAAGCCGAATATTACTTGGAATGTGAATTGGAACGAAATCGCCAATAGGTAAGACCATTTTACAATTTGGGCCCAAGTTAGAAGCAGAGCCTAAGGTGTAAATTATCGATAGTCCATATCTCGGAAACTATAAGAGATAATTCAATTTGGCAACCGGCAATGTAATTAGCATGCCGGATGTTACTTGTAATGTGAATTGGAACGAAATCGCCAATAGATAAGACCATTTTACAATTTGGGCCCAAGTTAGAAGCAGAGCCTAAGGTGTAAATTACCGATAGTCCATATCTCGGAAACTATAAGAGATAATGCAATTTGGCAACCGGCAATGTAATTAGCATGCCGAATATTACTTGGAATGTGAATTGGAACGAAATCGCCAATAGATAAGACGATTTTACAATTTGGGCCCAAGTTAGAAGCAGAGCCTAAGGTGTAAATTATCGATAGTCCATATCTCGGAAACTATAAGAGATAATGCAATTTGGCAACCGGCAATGTAATTAGCATGCCGAATATTACTTGGAATGTGAATTGGAACGAAATCGCCAATAGAGAAGACCATTTTACAATTTGGGCCCAAGTTACAAGCAGAGCCTAAGGTGTAAATTATCGATAGTCCATATCTCGGAAACTATAAGAGATAATGCAATTTGGCAACCGGCAATGTAATTAGCATGCCGAATATTACTTGGAATGTGAATTGGAACGAAATCGCCAATAGAGAAGACCATTTTACAATTTGGGCCCAAGTTAGAAGCAGAGCCTAAGGTGTAAATTATCGATAGTCCAAATCTCGGAAACTATAAGAGATAATGCAATTTGGCAACCGGCAATGTAATTAGCATGCCGAATATTACTTGGAATGTTAATTGGAACGAAATCGCCAATAGATAAGACCATTTTACAATTTGGGCCCAAGTTAGAAGCAGAGCCTAAGGTGTAAATTATCGATAGTCCATATCTCGGAAACTATAAGAGATAATGCAATTTGGCAACCGGCAATGTAATTAGCATGCCGAATATTACTTGGAATGTGAATTGGAACGAAATCGCCAATAGAGAAGACCATTTTACAATTTGGGCCCAAGTTAGAAGCAGAGCCTAAGGTGTAAATTATCGATAGTCCATATCTCGGAAACTATAAGAGATAATGCAATTTGGCAACCGGCAATGTAATTAGCATGCCGAATATTACTTGGAATGTGAATTGGAACGAAAACGCCAATAGATAAGACCATTTTACAATTTGGGCCCAAGTTAGAAGCAGAGCCTAAATTGTAAATTATCGATAGTCCATATCTCGGAAACTATAAGAGATAATGCAATTTGGCAACCGGCAATGTAATTAGCATGCCGAATATTACTTGGAATGTGAATTGGAACGAAATCGCCAATAGATAAGACCATTTTACAATTTGGGCCCAAGTTAGAAGCAGAGCCTAAGGTGTAAATTATTGATAGTCCATATCTCGGAAACTATAAGAGATAATGCAATTTCGCAACCGGCAATGTAATTAGCATGCCGAATATCACTTGGAATGTGAATTGGGACGAAATCGCCAATAGATAAGACCATTTTACAATTTGGGTCCAAGATAGAAGCAGAGCCTAAGGTGTAAATTATCGATAGTCCATATCTCGGAAACTATAAGAGATAATGCAATTTGGCAACCGGCAATGTAATTAGCATGCCGAATATTACTTGGAATGTGAATTGGAACAAAATCGCCAATAGATAAGACCATTTTACAATTTGGGCCCAAGTTAGAAGCAGAGCCTAAGATGTAAATTATGGATAGTCCATATCTCGGAAACTATAAGAGATAATGCAATTTGGCAACCGGCAATGTAATTAGCATGCCGAATATTACTTGGAATGTGAATTGGAACGAAATCGCCAATAGATAAGACCATTTTACAATTTGGGCCCAAGTTAGAAGCAGAGCCTAAGGTGTAAATTATCGATAGTCCATATCTCGGAAACTATAAGAGATAATTCAATTTGGCAACCGGCAATGTAATTAGCATGCCGGATATTACTTGGAATGTGAATTGGAACGAAATCGCCAATAGATAAGACCATTTTACAATTTGGGCCCAAGTTAGAAGCAGAGCCTAAGGTGTAAATTATCGATAGTCCATATCTCGGAAACTATAAGAGATAATGCAATTTGGCAACCGGCAATGTAATTAGCATGCCGAATATTACTTGGAATGTGAATTGGAACGAAATCGCCAATAGATAAGACGATTTTACAATTTGGGCCCAAGTTAGAAGCAGAGCCTAAGATGTAAATTATCGATAGTCCATATCTCGGAAACTATAAGAGATAATGCAATTTGGCAACCGGCAATGTAATTAGCATGCCGAATATTACTTGGAATGTGAATTGGAACGAAATCGCCAATAGAGAAGACCATTTTACAATTTGGGCCCAAGTTAGAAGCAGAGCCTAAGGTGTAAATTATCGATAGTCCATATCTCGGAAACTATAAGAGATAATGCAATTTGGCAACCGGCAATGTAATTAGCATGCCGAATATTACTTGGAATGTGAATTGGAACGAAAACGCCAATAGATAAGACCATTTTACAATTTGGGCCCAAGTTAGAAGCAGAGCCTAAGGTGTAAATTATCGATAGTCCATATCTCGGAAACTATAAGAGATAATGCAATTTGGCAACCGGCAATGTAATTAGCATGCCGAATATTACTTGGAATGTGAATTGGAACGAAATCGCCAATAGATAAGACCATTTTACAATTTGGGCCCAAGTTAGAAGCAGAGCCTAAATTGTAAATTATCGATAGTCCATATCTCGGAAACTATAAGAGATAATGCAATTTGGCAACCGGCAATGTAATTAGCATGCCGAATATTACTTGGAATGTGAATTGGAACGAAATCGCCAATAGATAAGACCATTTTACAATTTGGGCCCAAGTTAGAAGCAGAGCCTAAGGTGTAAATTATTGATAGTCCATATCTCGGAAACTATAAGAGATAATGCAATTTCGCAACCGGCAATGTAATTAGCATGCCGAATATCACTTGGAATGTGAATTGGGACGAAATCGCCAATAGATAAGACCATTTTACAATTTGGGCCCAAGTTAGAAGCAGAGCCTAAGGTGTAAATTATCGATAGTCCATATCTCGGAAACTATAAGAGATAATGCAATTTGGCAACCGGCAATGTAATTAGCATGCCGAATATTACTTGGAATGTTAATTGGAACGAAATCGCCAATAGATAAGACCATTTTACAATTTGGGCCCAAGTTAGAAGCAGAGCCTAAGGTGTAAATTATCGATAGTCCATATCTCGGAAACTATAAGAGATAATGCAATTTGGCAACCGGCAATGTAATTAGCATGCCGATTATTACTTGGAATGTGAATTGGAACGAAATCGCCAATAGATAAGACCATTTTACAATTTGGGCCCAAGTTAGAAGCAGAGCCTAAGGTGTAAATTATCGATAGTCCATATCTCGGAAACTATAAGAGATAATGCAATTTGGCAACCGGCAATGTAATTAGCATGCCGGATATTACTTGGAATGTGAATTGGAACGAAATCGCCAATAGATAAGACCATTTTACAATTTGGGCCCAAGTTAGAAGCAGAGCCTAAGGTGTAAATTATCGATAGTCCATATCTCGGAAACTATAAGAGATAATTCAATTTGGCAACCGGCAATGAAATTAGCATGCCGGATATTACTTGGAATGTGAATTGGAACGAAATCGCCAATAGATAAGACCATTTTACAATTTGGGCCCAAGTTAGAAGCAGAGCCTAAGGTGTAAATTATCGATAGTCCATATCTCGGAAACTATAAGAGATAATGCAATTTGGCAACCGGCAATGTAATTAGCAAGCCGAATATTACTTGGAATGTGAATTGGAACGAAATCGCCAATAGGTAAGACCATTTTACAATTTGGGCCCAAGTTAGAAGCAGAGCCTAAGGTGTAAATTATCGATAGTCCATATCTCGGAAACTATAAGAGATAATTCAATTTGGCAACCGGCAATGTAATTAGCATGCCGGATGTTACTTGTAATGTGAATTGGAACGAAATCGCCAATAGATAAGACCATTTTACAATTTGGGCCCAAGTTAGAAGCAGAGCCTAAGGTGTAAATTACCGATAGTCCATATCTCGGAAACTATAAGAGATAATGCAATTTGGCAACCGGCAATGTAATTAGCATGCCGAATATTACTTGGAATGTGAATTGGAACGAAATCGCCAATAGATAAGACGATTTTACAATTTGGGCCCAAGTTAGAAGCAGAGCCTAAGGTGTAAATTATCGATAGTCCATATCTCGGAAACTATAAGAGATAATGCAATTTGGCAACCGGCAATGTAATTAGCATGCCGAATATTACTTGGAATGTGAATTGGAACGAAATCGCCAATAGAGAAGACCATTTTACAATTTGGGCCCAAGTTAGAAGCAGAGCCTAAGGTGTAAATTATCGATAGTCCATATCTCGGAAACTATAAGAGATAATGCAATTTGGCAACCGGCAATGTAATTAGCATGCCGAATATTACTTGGAATGTGAATTGGAACGAAATCGCCAATAGAGAAGACCATTTTACAATTTGGGCCCAAGTTAGAAGCAGAGCCTAAGGTGTAAATTATCGATAGTCCATATCTCGGAAACTATAAGAGATAATGCAATTTGGCAACCGGCAATGTAATTAGCATGCCGAATATTACTTGGAATGTTAATTGGAACGAAATCGCCAATAGATAAGACCATTTTACAATTTGGGCCCAAGTTAGAAGCAGAGCCTAAGGTGTAAATTATCGATAGTCCATATCTCGGAAACTATAAGAGATAATGCAATTTGGCAACCGGCAATGTAATTAGCATGCCGAATATTACTTGGAATGTGAATTGGAACGAAATCGCCAATAGAGAAGACCATTTTACAATTTGGGCCCAAGTTAGAAGCAGAGCCTAAGGTGTAAATAATCGATAGTCCATATCTCGGAAACTATAAGAGATAATGCAATTTGGCAACCGGCAATGTAATTAGCATGCCGAATATTACTTGGAATGTGAATTGGAACGAAAACGCCAATAGATAAGACCATTTTACAATTTGGGCCCAAGTTAGAAGCAGAGCCTAAATTGTAAATTATCGATAGTCCATATCTCGGAAACTATAAGAGATAATGCAATTTGGCAACCGGCAATGTAATTAGCATGCCGAATATTACTTGGAATGTGAATTGGAACGAAATCGCCAATAGATAAGACCATTTTACAATTTGGGCCCAAGTTAGAAGCAGAGCCTAAGGTGTAAATTATTGATAGTCCATATCTCGGAAACTATAAGAGATAATGCAATTTCGCAACCGGCAATGTAATTAGCATGCCGAATATCACTTGGAATGTGAATTGGGACGAAATCGCCAATAGATAAGACCATTTTACAATTTGGGCCCAAGATAGAAGCAGAGCCTAAGGTGTAAATTATCGATAGTCCATATCTCGGAAACTATAAGAGATAATGCAATTTGGCAACCGGCAATGTAATTAGCATGCCGAATATTACTTGGAATGTGAATTGGAACGAAATCGCCAATAGATAAGACCATTTTACAATTTGGGCCCAAGTTAGAAGCAGAGCCTAAGATGTAAATTATGGATAGTCCATATCTCGGAAACTATAAGAGATAATGCAATTTGGCAACCGGCAATGTAATTAGCATGCCGAATATTACTTGGAATGTGAATTGGAACGAAATCGCCAATAGATAAGACCATTTTACAATTTGGGCCCAAGTTAGAAGCAGAGCCTAAGGTGTAAATTATCGATAGTCCATATCTCGGAAACTATAAGAGATAATTCAATTTGGCAACCGGCAATGTAATTAGCATGCCGGATATTACTTGGAATGTGAATTGGAACGAAATCGCCAATAGATAAGACCATTTTACAATTTGGGCCCAAGTTAGAAGCAGAGCCTAAGGTGTAAATTATCGATAGTCCATATCTCGGAAACTATAAGAGATAATGCAATTTGGCAACCGGCAATGTAATTAGCATGCCGAATATTACTTGGAATGTGAATTGGAACGAAATCGCCAATAGATAAGACGATTTTACAATTTGGGCCCAAGTTAGAAGCAGAGCCTAAGATGTAAATTATCGATAGTCCATATCTCGGAAACTATAAGAGATAATGCAATTTGGCAACCGGCAATGTAATTAGCATGCCGAATATTACTTGGAATGTGAATTGGAACGAAATCGCCAATAGAGAAGACCATTTTACAATTTGGGCCCAAGTTAGAAGCAGAGCCTAAGGTGTAAATTATCGATAGTCCATATCTCGGAAACTATAAGAGATAATGCAATTTGGCAACCGGCAATGTAATTAGCATGCCGAATATTACTTGGAATGTGAATTGGAACGAAAACGCCAATAGATAAGACCATTTTACAATTTGGGCCCAAGTTAGAAGCAGAGCCTAAGGTGTAAATTATCGATAGTCCATATCTCGGAAACTATAAGAGATAATGCAATTTGGCAACCGGCAATGTAATTAGCATGCCGAATATTACTTGGAATGTGAATTGGAACGAAATCGCCAATAGATAAGACCATTTTACAATTTGGGCCCAAGTTAGAAGCAGAGCCTAAATTGTAAATTATCGATAGTCCATATCTCGGAAACTATAAGAGATAATGCAATTTGGCAACCGGCAATGTAATTAGCATGCCGAATATTACTTGGAATGTGAATTGGAACGAAATCGCCAATAGATAAGGCCATTTTACAATTTGGGCCCAAGTTAGAAGCAGAGCCTAAGGTGTAAATTATTGATAGTCCATATCTCGGAAACTATAAGAGATAATGCAATTTCGCAACCGGCAATGTAATTAGCATGCCGAATATCACTTGGAATGTGAATTGGGACGAAATCGCCAATAGATAAGACCATTTTACAATTTGGGCCCAAGATAGAAGCAGAGCCCAAGGTGTAAATTATCGATAGTCCATATCTCGGAAACTATAAGAGATAATGCAATTTGGCAACCGGCAATGTAATTAGCATGCCGAATATTACTTGGAATGTGAATTATAACGAAATCGCCAATAGATAAGACCATTTTACAATTTGGGCCCAAGTTAGAAGCAGAGCCTAAGATGTAAATTATGGATAGTCCATATCTCGGAAACTATAAGAGATAATGCAATTTGGCAACCGGCAATGTAATTAGCATGCCGAATATTACTTGGAATGTGAATTGGAACGAAATCGCCAATAGATAAGACCATTTTACAATTTGGGCCCAAGTTAGAAGCAGAGCCTAAGGTGTAAATTATCGATAGTCCATATCTCGGAAACTATAAGAGATAATTCAATTTGGCAACCGGCAATGTAATTAGCATGCCGAATATCACTTGGAATGTGAATTGGGACGAAATCGCCAATAGATAAGACCATTTTACAATTTGGGCCCAAGATAGAAGCAGAGCCTAAGGTGTAAATTATCGATAGTCCATATCTCGGAAACTATAAGAGATAATGCAATTTGGCAACCGGCAATGTAATTAGCATGCCGAATATTACTTGGAATGTGAATTGGAACGAAATCGCCAATAGATAAGACCATTTTACAATTTGGGCCCAAGTTAGAAGCAGAGCCTAAGATGTAAATTATGGATAGTCCATATCTCGGAAACTATAAGAGATAATGCAATTTGGCAACCGGCAATGTAATTAGCATGCCGAATATTACTTGGAATGTGAATTGGAACGAAATCGCCAATAGATAAGACCATTTTACAATTTGGGCCCAAGTTAGAAGCAGAGCCTAAGGTGTAAATTATGGATAGTCCATATCTCGGAAACTATAAGAGATAATTCAATTTGGCAACCGGCAATGTAATTAGCATGCCGGATATTACTTGGAATGTGAATTGGAACGAAATCGCCAATAGATAAGACCATTTTACAATTTGGGCCCAAGTTAGAAGCAGAGCCTAAGGTGTAAATTATCGATAGTCCATATCTCGGAAACTATAAGAGATAATGCAATTTGGCAACCGGCAATGTAATTAGCATGCCGAATATTACTTGGAATGTGAATTGGAACGAAATCGCCAATAGATAAGACGATTTTACAATTTGGGCCCAAGTTAGAAGCAGAGCCTAAGATGTAAATTATCGATAGTCCATATCTCGGAAACTATAAGAGATAATGCAATTTGGCAACCGGCAATGTAATTAGCATGCCGAATATTACTTGGAATGTGAATTGGAACGAAATCGCCAATAGAGAAGACCATTTTACAATTTGGGCTCAAGTTAGAAGCAGTGCCTAAGGTGTAAATTATCGATAGTCCATATCTCGGAAACTATAAGAGATAATGCAATTTGGCAACCGGCAATGTAATTAGCATGCCGAATATTACTTGGAATGTGAATTGGAACGAAAACGCCAATAGATAAGACCATTTTACAATTTGGGCCCAAGTTAGAAGCAGAGCCTAAGGTGTAAATTATCGATAGTCCATATCTCGGAAACTATAAGAGATAATGCAATTTGGCAACCGGCAATGTAATTAGCATGCCGAATATTACTTGGAATGTGAATTGGAACGAAATCGCCAATAGATAAGACCATTTTACAATTTGGGCCCAAGTTAGAAGCAGAGCCTAAGATGTAAATTATCGATAGTCCATATCTCGGAAACTATAAGAGATAATGCAATTTGGCAACCGGCAATGTAATTAGCATGCCGAATATTACTTGGAATGTGAATTGGAACGAAATCGCCAATAGATAAGACCATTTTACAATTTGGGCCCAAGTTAGAAGCAGAGCCTAAGGTGTAAATTATCGATAGTCCATATCTCGGAAACTATAAGAGATAATGCAATTTGGCAACCGGCAATGTAATTAGCATGCGGAATATTACTTGGAATGTGAATTGGAACGAAATCGCCAATAGATAAGACCATTTTACAATTTGGGCCCAAGTTAGAAGCAGAGCCTAAGATGTAAATTATCGATAGTCCATATCTCGGAAACTATAAGAGATAATGCAATTTGGCAACCGGCAATGTAATTAGCATGCCGAATATTACTTGGAATGTGAATTGGAACGAAATCGCCAATAGATAAAACCATTTTACAATTTGGGCCCAAGTTAGAAGCAGAGCCTAAGGTGTAAATTATCGATAGTCCATATCTCGGAAACTATAAGAGATAATTCAATTTGGCAACCGGCAATGTAATTAGCATGCCGGATATTACTTGGAATGTGAATTGGAACGAAATCGCCAATAGATAAGACCATTTTACAATTTGGGCCCAAGTTAGAAGCAGAGCCTAAGGTGTAAATTATCGATAGTCCATATCTCGGAAACTATAAGAGATAATGCAATTTGGCAACCGGCAATGTAATTAGCATGCCGAATATTACTTGGAATGTGAATTGGAACGAAATCGCCAATAGATAAGACCATTTTACAATTTGGGCCCAAGTTAGAAGCAGAGCCTAAGGTCTAAATTATTGATAGTCCATATCTCGGAAACTATAAGAGATAATGCAATTTCGCAACCGGCAATGTAATTAGCATGCCGAATATTACTTGGAGTGTGAATTGGAACGAAATCGCCAATAGGTAAGACCATTTTACAATTTGGGCCCAAGTTAGAAGCAGAGCCTAAGGTGTAAATTATCGATAGTCCATATCTCGGAAACTATAAGAGATAATGCAATTTGGCAACCGGCAATGTAATTAGCATGCCGAATATTACTTGGAATGTGAATTGGAACGAAAACGCCAATAGATAAGACCATTTTACAATTTGGGCCCAAGTTAGAAGCAGAGGCTAAGGTGTAAATTATCGATAGTCCATATCTCGGAAACTATAAGAGATAATGCAATTTGGCAACCGGCAATGTAATTAGCATGCCGAATATTACTTGGAGTGTGAATTGGAACGAAATCGCCAATAGATAAGACCATTTTGCAATTTGGGCCCAAGTTAGAAGCAGGGCCTAAGGTGTAAATTATCGATAGTCCATATCTCGGAAACTATAAGAGATAATGCAATTTGGCAACCGGCAATGTAATTAGCATGCCGAATATTAATTGGACTGTGAATTGGAACGAAATCGCCAATAGATAAGACCATTTTACAATTTGGGCCCAAGTTAGAAGCAGAGCCTAAGGTGTAAATTATTGATAGTCCATATCTCGGAAACTATAAGAGATAATGCAATTTCGCAACCGGCAATGTAATTAGCATGCCGAATATTACTTGGAGTGTGAATTGGAACGAAATCGCCAATAGATAAGACCATTTTACAATTTGGGCCCAAGTTAGAAGCAGAGCCTAAGGTGTAAATTATTGATAGTCCATATCTCGGAAACTATAAGAGATAATGCAATTTCGCAACCGGCAATGTAATTAGCATGCCGAATATTACTTGGAGTGTGAATTGGAACGAAATCGCCAATAGATAAGACCATTTTGCAATTTGGGCCCAAGATAGAAGCAGGGCCTAAGGTGTAAATTATCGATAGTCCATATCTCGGAAACTATAAGAGATAATGCAATTTGGCAACCGGCAATGTAATTAGCATGCCGAATATTACTTGGACTGTGAATTGGAACGAAATCGCCAATAGATAAGACCATTTTACAATTTGGGCCCAAGTTAGAAGCAGAGCCTAAGGTGTAAATTATCGATAGTCCATATCTCGGAAACTATAAGAGATAATGCAATTTGGCAACCGGCAATGTAATTAGCATGCCGAATATTACTTGGAATGTGAATTGGAACGAAATCGCCAATAGATAAGACCATTTTACAATTTGGGCCCAAGTTAGAAGCAGAGCCTAAGGTGTAAATTATCGATAGTCCATATCTCGGAAACTATAAGAGATAATGCAATTTGGCAACCGGCAATGTAATTAGCATGCCGAATATTACTTGGAATGTGAATTGGAACGAAATCGCCAATAGAGAAAACCATTTTACAATTTGGGCCCAAGTTAGAAGCAGAGCCTAAGGTGTAAATTATCGATAGTCCATATCTCGGAAACTATAAGAGATAATGCAATTTGGCAACCGGCAATGTAATTAGCATGCCGAATATTACTTGGAATGTGAATTGGAACGAAATCGCCAATAGATAAGACCATTTTACAATTTGGGCCCAAGTTAGAAGGTGTAAATTATCGATAGTCCATATCTCGGAAACTATAAGAGATAATGCAATTTGGCAACCGGCAATGTAATTAGCATGCCGAATATTACTTGGAATGTGAATTGGAACGAAATCGCCAATAGAGAAGACCATTTTACAATTTGGGCCCAAGTTAGAAGCAGAGCCTAAGGTGTAAATTATCGATAGTCCATATCTCGGAAACTATAAGAGATAATGCAATTTGGCAACCGGCAATGTAATTAGCATGCCGAATATTACTTGGAATGTGAATTGGAACGAAAACGCCAATAGATAAGACCATTTTACAATTTGGGCCCAAGTTAGAAGCAGAGGCTAAGGTGTAAATTATCGATAGTCCATATCTCGGAAACTATAAGAGATAATGCAATTTGGCAACCGGCAATGTAATTAGCATGCCGAATATTACTTGAAATGTGAATTGGAACGAAATCGCCAATAGATAAGACCAATTTACAATTTGGGCCCAAGTTAGAAGCAGAGCCTAAGGTGTAAATTATCGATAGTCCATATCTCGGAAACTATAAGAGATAATGCAATTTGGCAACCGGCAATGTAATTAGCATGCCGAATATTACTTGGAATGTGAATTGGAACGAAATCGCCAATAGATACGACCATTTTACAATTTGGGCCCAAGTTAGAAGCAGAGCCTAAGGTGTAAATTATTGATAGTCCATATCTCGGAAACTATAAGAGATAATGCAATTTCGCAACCGGCAATGTAATTAGCATGCCGAATATTACTTGGAGTGTGAATTGGAACGAAATCGCCAATAGATAAGACCATTTTACAATTTGGGCCCAAGTTAGAAGCAGAGCCTAAGGTGTAAATTATCGATAGTCCATATCTCGGAAACTATAAGAGATAATGCAATTTGGCAACCGGCAATGTAATTAGCATGCCGAATATTACTTGGACTGTGAATTGGAACGAAATCGCCAATAGATAAGACCATTTTACAATTTGGGCCCAAGTTAGAAGCAGAGCCTAAGGTGTAAATTATCGATAGTCCATATCTCGGAAACTATAAGAGATAATGCAATTTGGCAATCGGCAATGTAATTAGCATGCTGAATATTACTTGGAATGTGAATTGGAACGAAATCGCCAATAGATAAGACCATTTTACAATTTGGGCCCAAGTTAGAAGCAGAGCCTAAGGTGTAAATTATCGATAGTCCATATCTCGGAAACTATAAGAGATAATGCAATTTGGCAACCGGCAATGTAATTAGCATGCCGAATATTACTTGGAATGTGAATTGGAACGAAATCGCCAATAGATAAGACCATTTTACAATTTGGGCCCAAGTTAGAAGCAGAGCCTAAGGTCTAAATTATTGATAGTCCATATCTCGGAAACTATAAGAGATAATGCAATTTCGCAACCGGCAATGTAATTAGCATGCCGAATATTACTTGGAGTGTGAATTGGAACGAAATCGCCAATAGGTAAGACCATTTTACAATTTGGGCCCAAGTTAGAAGCAGAGCCTAAGGTGTAAATTATCGATAGTCCATATCTCGGAAACTATAAGAGATAATGCAATTTGGTAACCGGCAATGTAATTAGCATGCCGAATGTTACTTGGAATGTGAATTGGAACGAAATCGCCAATAGATAAGACCATTTTACAATTTGGGCCCAAGTTAGAAGCAGAGCCTAAGGTGTAAATTATTGATAGTCCATATCTCGGAAACTATAAGAGATAATGCAATTTGGCAACCGGCAATGTAATTAGCATGCCGAATATTACCTGGAATGTGAATTGGAACGAAATCGCCAATAGATAAGACCATTTTACAATTTGGGCCCAAGTTAGAAGCAGAGCCTAAGGTGTAAATTATCGATAGTCCATATCTCGGAAACTATAAGAGATAATGCAATTTGGCAACCGGCAATGTAATTAGCATGCCGAATATTACTTGGAATGTGAATTGGAACGAAATCGCCAATAGATAAGACCATTTTACAATTTGGGCTCAAGTTAGAAGCAGAGCCTAAGGTGTAAATTATCGATAGTCCATATCTCTACTATAAGAGATAACTATAAGAGATAATGCAATTTGGCAACCGGCAATGTAATTAGCATGAAAAATATTACTTGGAATGTGAATTGGAACGAAATCGCTAATAGATAAGACCATTTTACAATTTGGGCCCAAGTTAGAAGCAGAGCCTAAGGTGTAAATTATCGATAGTCCATATCTCGGAAACTATAAGAGATAATGCAATTTGGCAACCGGCAATGTAATTAGCATGCCGAATATTACTTGGAATGTGAATTGGAACGAAATCGCCAATAGATAAGACCATTTAACAATTTGGGCCCAAGTTATAAGCAGAGCCTATGGTGTAAATTATCGATAGTCCATATCTCGGAAACTATAAGAGATAATGCAATTTGGCAACCGGCAATGTAATTAGCATGCCGAATATTACTTGGAATGTGAATTGGAACGAAATCGCCAATAGATAAGACCATTTTACAATTTGGGCCCAAGTTAGAAGCAGAGCCTAAGGTGTAAATTATCGATAGTCCATATCTCGGAAACTATAAGAGTTAATGCAATTTGGCAACCGGCAATGTAATTAGCATGCCGAATATTACTTGGAATGTGAATTGGAACGAAATCGCCAATAGATAAGACCATTTTACAATTTGGGCCCAAGTTAGAAGCAGAGCCTAAATTGTAAATTATCGATAGTCCATATCTCGGAAACTATAAGAGATAATGCAATTTGGCAACCGGCAATGTAATTAGCATGCCGAATATTACTTGGAATGTGAATTGGAACGAAATCGCCAATAGATAAGACCATTTTACAATTTGGGCCCAAGTTAGAAGCAGAGCCTAAGGTGTAAATTATTGATAGTCCATATCTCGGAAACTATAAGAGATAATGCAATTTCGCAACCGGCAATGTAATTAGCATGCCGAATATCACTTGGAATGTGAATTGGGACGAAATCGCCAATAGATAAGACCATTTTACAATTTGGGCCCAAGTTAGAAGCAGAGCCCAAAGTGTAAATAATCGATAGTCCATATCTCGGAAACTATAAGAGATAATGCAATTTGGCAACCGGCAATGTAATTAGCATGCCGAATATTACTTGGAATGTGAATTGGAACGAAATCGCCAATAGATAAGACCATTTTACAATTTGGGCCCAAGTTAGAAGCAGAGCCTAAGATGTAAATTATCGATAGTCCATATCTCGGAAACTATAAGAGATAATGCAATTTGGCAACCGGCAATGTAATTAGCATGCCGAATATTACTTGGAATGTGAATTGGAACGAAATCGCCAATAGATAAGACCATTTTACAATTTGGGCCCAAGTTAGAAGCAGAGCCTAAGATGTAAATTATCGATAGTCCATATCTCGGAAACTATAAGAGATAATGCAATTTGGCAACCGGCAATGTAATTAGCATGCCGAATATTACTTGGAATGTGAATTGGAACGAAATCGCCAATAGATAAGACCATTTTACAATTTGGGCCCAAGTTAGAAGCAGAGCCTAAGGTGTAAATTATCGATAGTCCATATCTCGGAAACTATAAGAGATAATTCAATTTGGCAACCGGCAATGAAATTAGCATGCCGGATATTACTTGGAATGTGAATTGGAACGAAATCGCCAATAGATAAGACCATTTTACAATTTGGGCCCAAGTTAGAAGCAGAGCCTAAGGTGTAAATTATCGATAGTCCATATCTCGGAAACTATAAGAGATAATGCAATTTGGCAACCGGCAATGTAATTAGCAAGCCGAATATTACTTGGAATGTGAATTGGAACGAAATCGCCAATAGGTAAGACCATTTTACAATTTGGGCCCAAGTTAGAAGCAGAGCCTAAGGTGTAAATTATCGATAGTCCATATCTCGGAAACTATAAGAGATAATTCAATTTGGCAACCGGCAATGTAATTAGCATGCCGGATGTTACTTGTAATGTGAATTGGAACGAAATCGCCAATAGATAAGACCATTTTACAATTTGGGCCCAAGTTAGAAGCAGAGCCTAAGGTGTAAATTACCGATAGTCCATATCTCGGAAACTATAAGAGATAATGCAATTTGGCAACCGGCAATGTAATTAGCATGCCGAATATTACTTGGAATGTGAATTGGAACGAAATCGCCAATAGATAAGACGATTTTACAATTTGGGCCCAAGTTAGAAGCAGAGCCTAAGGTGTAAATTATCGATAGTCCATATCTCGGAAACTATAAGAGATAATGCAATTTGGCAACCGGCAATGTAATTAGCATGCCGAATATTACTTGGAATGTGAATTGGAACGAAATCGCCAATAGAGAAGACCATTTTACAATTTGGGCCCAAGTTAGAAGCAGAGCCTAAGGTGTAAATTATCGATAGTCCATATCTCGGAAACTATAAGAGATAATGCAATTTGGCAACCGGCAATGTAATTAGCATGCCGAATATTACTTGGAATGTGAATTGGAACGAAATCGCCAATAGAGAAGACCATTTTACAATTTGGGCCCAAGTTAGAAGCAGAGCCTAAGGTGTAAATTATCGATAGTCCATATCTCGGAAACTATAAGAGATAATGCAATTTGGCAACCGGCAATGTAATTAGCATGCCGAATATTACTTGGAATGTGAATTGGAACGAAATCGCCAATAGAGAAGACCATTTTACAATTTGGGCCCAAGTTAGAAGCAGAGCCTAAGGTGTAAATTATCGATAGTCCATATCTCGGAAACTATAAGAGATAATGCAATTTGGCAACCGGCAATGTAATTAGCATGCCGAATATTACTTGGAATGTGAATTGGAACGAAATCGCCAATAGATAAGACCATTTTACAATTTGGGCCCAAGTTAGAAGCAGAGCCTAAGATGTAAATTATCGATAGTCCATATCTCGGAAACTATAAGAGATAATGCAATTTGGCAACCGGCAATGTAATTAGCATGCCGAATATTACTTGGAATGTGAATTGGAACGAAATCGCCAATAGATAAGACCATTTTACAATTTGGGCCCAAGTTAGAAGCAGAGCCTAAGGTGTAAATTATCGATAGTCCATATCTCGGAAACTATAAGAGATAATGCAATTTGGCAACCGGCAATGTAATTAGCATGCCGAATATTATTTGGAATGTGAATTGGAACGAAATCGCCAATAGATAAGACCATTTTACAATTTGGGCCCAAGTTAGAAGCAGAGCCTAAGGTGTAAATTATCGATAGTCCATATCTCGGAAACTATAAGAGATAATTCAATTTGGCAACCGGCAATGAAATTAGCATGCCGGATATTACTTGGAATGTGAATTGGAACGAAATCGCCAATAGATAAGACCATTTTACAATTTGGGCCCAAGTTAGAAGCAGAGCCTAAGGTGTAAATTATCGATAGTCCATATCTCGGAAACTATAAGAGATAATGCAATTTGGCAACCGGCAATGTAATTAGCAAGCCGAATATTACTTGGAATGTGAATTGGAACGAAATCGCCAATAGGTAAGACCATTTTACAATTTGGGCCCAAGTTAGAAGCAGAGCCTAAGGTGTAAATTATCGATAGTCCATATCTCGGAAACTATAAGAGATAATACAATTTGGCAACCGGCAATGTAATTAGCATGCCGGATGTTACTTGTAATGTGAATTGGAACGAAATCGCCAATAGATAAGACCATTTTACAATTTGGGCCCAAGTTAGAAGCAGAGCCTAAGGTGTAAATTACCGATAGTCCATATCTCGGAAACTATAAGAGATAATGCAATTTGGCAACCGGCAATGTAATTAGCATGCCGAATATTACTTGGAATGTGAATTGGAACGAAATCGCCAATAGATAAGACGATTTTACAATTTGGGCCCAAGTTAGAAGCAGAGCCTAAGGTGTAAATTATCGATAGTCCATATCTCGGAAACTATAAGAGATAATGCAATTTGGCAACCGGCAATGTAATTAGCATGCCGAATATTACTTGGAATGTGAATTGGAACGAAATCGCCAATAGAGAAGACCATTTTACAATTTGGGCCCAAGTTAGAAGCAGAGCCTAAGGTGTAAATTATCGATAGTCCATATCTCGGAAACTATAAGAGATAATGCAATTTGGCAACCGGCAATGTAATTAGCATGCCGAATATTACTTGGAATGTGAATTGGAACGAAATCGCCAATAGAGAAGACCATTTTACAATTTGGGCCCAAGTTAGAAGCAGAGCCTAAGGTGTAAATTATCGATAGTCCATATCTCGGAAACTATAAGAGATAATGCAATTTGGCAACCGGCAATGTAATTAGCATGCCGAATATTACTTGGAATGTTAATTGGAACGAAATCGCCAATAGATAAGACCATTTTACAATTTGGGCCCAAGTTAGAAGCAGAGCCTAAGGTGTAAATTATCGATAGTCCATATCTCGGAAACTATAAGAGATAATGCAATTTGGCAACCGGCAATGTAATTAGCATGCCGAATATTACTTGGAATGTGAATTGGAACGAAATCGCCAATAGAGAAGACCATTTTACAATTTGGGCCCAAGTTAGAAGCAGAGCCTAAGGTGTAAATTATCGATAGTCCATATCTCGGAAACTATAAGAGATAATGAAATTTGGCAACCGGCAATGTAATTAGCATGCCGAATATTACTTGGAATGTGAATTGGAACGAAAACGCCAATAGATAAGACCATTTTACAATTTGGGCCCAAGTTAGAAGCAGAGCCTAAATTGTAAATTATCGATAGTCCATATCTCGGAAACTATAAGAGATAATGCAATTTGGCAACCGGCAATGTAATTAGCATGCCGAATATTACTTGGAATGTGAATTGGAACGAAATCGCCAATAGATAAGACCATTTTACAATTTGGGCCCAAGTTAGAAGCAGAGCCTAAGGTGTAAATTATTGATAGTCCATATCTCGGAAACTATAAGAGATAATGCAATTTCGCAACCGGCAATGTAATTAGCATGCCGAATATCACTTGGAATGTGAATTGGGACGAAATCGTCAATAGATAAGACCATTTTACAATTTGGGCCCAAGATAGAAGCAGAGCCTAAGGTGTAAATTATCGATAGTCCATATCTCGGAAACTATAAGAGATAATGCAATTTGGCAACCGGCAATGTAATTAGCATGCCGAATATTACTTGGAATGTGAATTGGAACGAAATCGCCAATAGATAAGACCATTTTACAATTTGGGCCCAAGTTAGAAGCAGAGCCTAAGATGTAAATTATGGATAGTCCATATCTCGGAAACTATAAGAGATAATGCAATTTGGCAACCGGCAATGTAATTAGCATGCCGAATATTACTTGGAATGTGAATTGGAACGAAATCGCCAATAGATAAGACCATTTTACAATTTGGGCCCAAGTTAGAAGCAGAGCCTAAGGTGTAAATTATCGATAGTCCATATCTCGGAAACTATAAGAGATAATGCAATTTGGCAACCGGCAATGTAATTAGCATGCCGAATATTACTTGGAATGTGAATTGGAACGAAATCGCCAATAGATAAGACGATTTTACAATTTGGGCCCAAGTTAGAAGCAGAGCCTAAGATGTAAATTATCGATAGTCCATATCTCGGAAACTATAAGAGATAATGCAATTTGGCAGCCGGCAATGTAATTAGCATGCCGAATATTACTTGGAATGTGAATTGGAACGAAATCGCCAATAGAGAAGACCATTTTACAATTTGGGCCCAAGTTAGAAGCAGAGCCTAAGGTGTAAATTATCGATAGTCCATATCTCGGAAACTATAAGAGATAATGCAATTTGGCAACCGGCAATGTAATTAGCATGCCGAATATTACTTGGAATGTGAATTGGAACGAAAACGCCAATAGATAAGACCATTTTACAATTTGGGCCCAAGTTAGAAGCAGAGCCTAAGGTGTAAATTATCGATAGTCCATATCTCGGAAACTATAAGAGATAATGCAATTTGGCAACCGGCAATGTAATTAGCATGCCGAATATTACTTGGAATGTGAATTGGAACGAAATCGCCAATAGATAAGACCATTTTACAATTTGGGCCCAAGTTAGAAGCAGAGCCTAAATTGTAAATTATCGATAGTCCATATCTCGGAAACTATAAGAGATAATGCAATTTGGCAACCGGCAATGTAATTAGCATGCCGAATATTACTTGGAATGTGAATTGGAACGAAATCGCCAATAGATAAGACCATTTTACAATTTGGGCCCAAGTTAGAAGCAGAGCCTAAGGTGTAAATTATTGATAGTCCATATCTCGGAAACTATAAGAGATAATGCAATTTCGCAACCGGCAATGTAATTAGCATGCCGAATATCACTTGGAATGTGAATTGGGACGAAATCGCCAATAGATAAGACCATTTTACAATTTGGGCCCAAGTTAGAAGCAGAGCCTAAGGTGTAAATTATCGATAGTCCATATCTCGGAAACTATAAGAGATAATGCAATTTGGCAACCGGCAATGTAATTAGCATGCCGAATATTACTTGGAATGTGAATTGGAACGAAATCGCCAATAGATAAGACCATTTTACAATTTGGGCCCAAGTTAGAAGCAGAGCCTAAGATGTAAATTATCGATAGTCCATATCTCGGAAACTATAAGAGATAATGCAATTTGGCAACCGGCAATGTAATTAGCATGCCGAATATTACTTGGAATGTGAATTGGAACGAAATCGCCAATAGATAAGACCATTTTACAATTTGGGCCCAAGTTAGAAGCAGAGCCTAAGGTGTAAATTATCGATAGTCCATATCTCGGAAACTATAAGAGATAATGCAATTTGGCAACCGGCAATGTAATTAGCATGCCGAATATTACTTGGAATGTGAATTGGAACGAAATCGCCAATAGATAAGACCATTTTACAATTTGGGCCCAAGTTAGAAGCAGAGCCTAAGATGTAAATTATCGATAGTCCATATCTCGGAAACTATAAGAGATAATGCAATTTGGCAACCGGCAATGTAATTAGCATGCCGAATATTACTTGGAATGTGAATTGGAACGAAATCGCCAATAGATAAGACCATTTTACAATTTGGGCCCAAGTTAGAAGCAGAGCCTAAGGTGTAAATTATCGATAGTCCATATCTCGGAAACTATAAGAGATAATTCAATTTGGCAACCGGCAATGTAATTAGCATGCCGGATATTACTTGGAATGTGAATTGGAACGAAATCGCCAATAGATAAGACGATTTTACAATTTGGGCCCAAGTTAGAAGCAGAGCCTAAGATGTAAATTATCGATAGTCCATATCTCGGAAACTATAAGAGATAATGCAATTTGGCAACCGGCAATGTAATTAGCATGCCGAATATTACTTGGAATGTGAATTGGAACGAAATCGCCAATAGAGAAGACCATTTTACAATTTGGGCCCAAGTTAGAAGCAGAGCCTAAGGTGTAAATTATCGATAGTCCATATCTCGGAAACTATAAGAGATAATGCAATTTGGCAACCGGCAATATAATTAGCATGCCGAATATTACTTGGAATGTGAATTGGAACGAAAACGCCAATAGATAAGACCATTTTACAATTTGGGCCCAAGTTAGAAGCAGAGGCTAAGGTGTAAATTATCGATAGTCCATATCTCGGAAACTATAAGAGATAATGCAATTTGGCAACCGGCAATGTAATTAGCATGCCGAATATTACTTGAAATGTGAATTGGAACGAAATCGCCAATAGATAAGACCATTTTACAATTTGGGCCCAAGTTAGAAGCAGAGCCTAAGGTTTAAATTATTGATAGTCCATATCTCGGAAACTATAAGAGATAATGCAATTTCGCAACCGGCAATGTAATTAGCATGCCGAATATTACTTGGAGTGTGAATTGGAACGAAATCGCCAATAGATAAGACCATTTTGCAATTTGGGCCCAAGTTAGAAGCAGGGCCTAAGGTGTAAATTATCGATAGTCCATATCTCGGAAACTATAAGAGATAATGCAATTTGGCAACCGGCAATGTAATTAGCATGCCGAATATTACTTGGACTGTGAATTGGAACGAAATCGCCAATAGATAAGACCATTTTACAATTTGGGCCCAAGTTAGAAGCAGAGCCTAAGGTGTAAATTATTGATAGTCCATATCTCGGAAACTATAAGAGATAATGCAATTTCGCAACCGGCAATGTAATTAGCATGCCGAATATTACTTGGAGTGTGAATTGGAACGAAATCGCCAATAGATAAGACCATTTTACAATTTGGGCCCAAGTTAGAAGCAGAGCCTAAGGTGTAAATTATTGATAGTCCATATCTCGGAAACTATAAGAGATAATGCAATTTCGCAACCGGCAATGTAATTAGCATGCCGAATATTACTTGGAGTGTGAATTGGAACGAAATCGCCAATAGATAAGACCATTTTGCAATTTGGGCCCAAGTTAGAAGCAGGGCCTAAGGTGTAAATTATCGATAGTCCATATCTCGGAAACTATAAGAGATAATGCAATTTGGCAACCGGCAATGTAATTAGCATGCCGAATATTATTTGGACTGTGAATTGGAACGAAATCGCCAATAGATAAGACCATTTTACAATTTGGGCCCAAGTTAGAAGCAGAGCCTAAGGTGTAAATTATCGATAGTCCATATCTCGGAAACTATAAGAGATAATGCAATTTGGCAACCGGCAATGTAATTAGCATGCCGAATATTACTTGGAATGTGAATTGGAACGAAATCGCCAATAGATAAGACCATTTTACAATTTGGGCCCAAGTTAGAAGCAGAGCCTAAGGTGTAAATTATCGATAGTCCATATCTCGGAAACTATAAGAGATAATGCAATTTGGCAACCGGCAATGTAATTAGCATGCCGAATATTACTTGGAATGTGAATTGGAACGAAATCGCCAATAGAGAAGACCATTTTACAATTTGGGCCCAAGTTAGAAGCAGAGCCTAAGGTGTAAATTATCGATAGTCCATATCTCGGAAACTATAAGAGATAATGCAATTTGGCAACCGGCAATGTAATTAGCATGCCGAATATTACTTGGAATGTGAATTGGAACGAAATCGCCAATAGAGAAGACCATTTTACAATTTGGGCCCAAGTTAGAAGCAGAGCCTAAGGTGTAAATTATCGATAGTCCATATCTCGGAAACTATAAGAGATAATGCAATTTGGCAACCGGCAATGTAATTAGCATGCCGAATATTACTTGGAATGTGAATTGGAACGAAAACGCCAATAGATAAGACCATTTTACAATTTGGGCCCAAGTTAGAAGCAGAGGCTAAGGTGTAAATTATCGATAGTCCATATCTCGGAAACTATAAGAGATAATGCAATTTGGCAACCGGCAACGTAATTAGCATGCCGAATATTACTTGGACTGTGAATTGGAACGAAATCGCCAATAGATAAGACCATTTTACAATTTGGGCCCAAGTTAGAAGCAGAGCCTAAGGTGTAAATTATCGATAGTCCATATCTCGGAAACTATAAGAGATAATGCAATTTGGCAACCGGCAATGTAATTAGCATGCCGAATATTACTTGGAATGTGAATTGGAACGAAATCGCCAATAGATAAGACCATTTTACAATTTGGGCCCAAGTTAGAAGCAGAGCCTAAGGTGTAAATTATCGATAGTCCATATCTCGGAAACTATAAGAGATAATGCAATTTGGCAACCGGCAATGTAATTAGCATGCCGAATATTACTTGGAATGTGAATTGGAACGAAATCGCCAATAGAGAAGACCATTTTACAATTTGGGCCCAAGTTAGAAGCAGAGCCTAAGGTGTAAATTATCGATAGTCCATATCTCGGAAACTATAAGAGATAATGCAATTTGGCAACCGGCAATGTAATTAGCATGCCGAATATTACTTGGAATGTGAATTGGAACGAAATCGCCAATAGATAAGACCATTTTACAATTTGGGCCCAAGTTAGAAGCAGAGCCTAAGGTGTAAATTATCGATAGTCCATATCTCGGAAACTATAAGAGATAATGCAATTTGGCAACCGGCAATGTAATTAGCATGCCGAATATTACTTGGAATGTGAATTGGAACGAAATCGCCAATAGAGAAGACCATTTTACAATTTGGGCCCAAGTTAGAAGCAGAGCCTAAGGTGTAAATTATCGATAGTCCATATCTCGGAAACTATAAGAGATAATGCAATTTGGCAACCGGCAATGTAATTAGCATGCCGAATATTACTTGGAATGTGAATTGGAACGAAAACGCCAATAGATAAGACCATTTTACAATTTGGGCCCAAGTTAGAAGCAGAGGCTAAGGTGTAAATTATCGATAGTCCATATCTCGGAAACTATAAGAGATAATGCAATTTGGCAACCGGCAATGTAATTAGCATGCCGAATATTACTTGAAATGTGAATTGGAACGAAATCGCCAATAGATAAGACCATTTTACAATTTGGGCCCAAGTTAGAAGCAGAGCCTAAGGTGTAAATTATCGATAGTCCATATCTCGGAAACTATAAGAGATAATGCAATTTGGCAACCGGCAATGTAATTAGCATGCCGAATATTACTTGGAATGTGAATTGGAACGAAATCGCCAATAGATAAGACCATTTTACAATTTGGGCCCAAGTTAGAAGCAGAGCCTAAGGTGTAAATTATTGATAGTCCATATCTCGGAAACTATAAGAGATAATGCAATTTCGCAACCGGCAATGTAATTAGCATGCCGAATATTACTTGGAGTGTGAATTGGAACGAAATCGCCAATAGATAAGACCATTTTACAATTTGGGCCCAAGTTAGAAGCAGAGCCTAAGGTGTAAATTATCGATAGTCCATATCTCGGAAACTATAAGAGATAATGCAATTTGGCAACCGGCAATGTAATTAGCATGCCGAATATTACTTGGACTGTGAATTGGAACGAAATCGCCAATAGATAAGACCATTTTACAATTTGGGCTCAAGTTAGAAGCAGAGCCTAAGGTGTAAATTATCGATAGTCCATATCTCGGAAACTATAAGAGATAATGCAATTTGGCAATCGGCAATGTAATTAGCATGCTGAATATTACTTGGAATGTGAATTGGAACGAAATCGCCAATAGATAAGACCATTTTACAATTTGGGCCCAAGTTAGAAGCAGAGCCTAAGGTGTAAATTATCGATAGTCCATATCTCGGAAACTATAAGAGATAATGCAATTTGGCAACCGGCAATGTAATTAGCATGCCGAATATTACTTGGAATGTGAATTGGAACGAAATCGCCAATAGATAAGACCATTTTACAATTTGGGCCCAAGTTAGAAGCAGAGCCTAAGGTCTAAATTATTGATAGTCCATATCTCGGAAACTATAAGAGATAATGCAATTTCGCAACCGGCAATGTAATTAGCATGCCGAATATTACTTGGAGTGTGAATTGGAACGAAATCGCCAATAGGTAAGACCATTTTACAATTTGGGCCCAAGTTAGAAGCAGAGCCTAAGGTGTAAATTATCGATAGTCCATATCTCGGAAACTATAAGAGATAATGCAATTTGGTAACCGGCAATGTAATTAGCATGCCGAATGTTACTTGGAATGTGAATTGGAACGAAATCGCCAATAGATAAGACCATTTTACAATTTGGGCCCAAGTTAGAAGCAGAGCCTAAGGTGTAAATTATTGATAGTCCATATCTCGGAAACTATAAGAGATAATGCAATTTGGCAACCGGCAATGTAATTAGCATGCCGAATATTACCTGGAATGTGAATTGGAACGAAATCGCCAATAGATAAGACCATTTTACAATTTGGGCCCAAGTTAGAAGCAGAGCCTAAGGTGTAAATTATCGATAGTCCATATCTCGGAAACTATAAGAGATAATGCAATTTGGCAACCGGCAATGTAATTAGCATGCCGAATATTACTTGGAATGTGAATTGGAACGAAATCGCCAATAGATAAGACCATTTTACAATTTGGGCCCAAGTTAGAAGCAGAGCCTAAGGTGTAAATTATCGATAGTCCATATCTCGGAAACTATAAGAGATAATGCAATTTGGCAACCGGCAATGTAATTACCATGCCGAATATCACTTGGAATGTGAATTGGGACGAAATCGCCAATAGATAAGACCATTTTACAATTTGGGCCCAAGTTAGAAGCAGAGCCTAAGGTGTAAATTATCGATAGTCCATATCTCGGAAACTATAAGAGATAATGCAATTTGGCAACCGGCAATGTAATTAGCATGCCGAATATTACTTGGAATGTGAATTGGAACGAAATCGCCAATAGATAAGACCATTTTACAATTTGGGCCCAAGTTAGAAGCAGAGCCTAAGGTGTAAATTATCGATAGTCCATATCTCGGAAACTATAAGAGATAATGCAATTTGGCAACCGGCAATGTAATTAGCATGAAAAATATTACTTGGAATGTGAATTGGAACGAAATCGCTAATAGATAAGACCATTTTACAATTTGGGCCCAAGTTAGAAGCAGAGCCTAAGGTGTAAATTATAGATAGTCCATATCTCGGAAACTATAAGAGATAATGCAATTTGGCAACCGGCAATGTAATTAGCATGCCGAATATTACTTGGAATGTGAATTGGAACGAAATCGCCAATAGATAAGACCATTTAACAATTTGGGCCCAAGTTATAAGCAGAGCCTATGGTGTAAATTATCGATAGTCCATATCTCGGAAACTATAAGAGATAATGCAATTTGGCAACCGGCAATGTAATTAGCATGCCGAATATTACTTGGAATGTGAATTGGAACGAAATCGCCAATAGATAAGACCATTTTACAATTTGGGCCCAAGTTAGAAGCAGAGCCTAAGGTGTAAATTATCGATAGTCCATATCTCGGAAACTATAAGAGTTAATGCAATTTGGCAACCGGCAATGTAATTAGCATGCCGAATATTACTTGGAATGTGAATTGGAACGAAATCGCCAATAGATAAGACCATTTTACAATTTGGGCCCAAGTTAGAAGCAGAGCCTAAGGTGTAAATTATCGATAGTCCATATCTTGGAAACTATAAGAGATAATGCAATTTGGCAAACGGCAATGTAATTAGCATGCCGAATATTACTTGGATTGTGAATTGGAACGAAATCGCCAATAGATAAGACCATTTTACAATTTGGGCCCAAGTTAGAAGCAGAGCCTAAGGTGTAAATTATCGATAGTCCATATCTCGGAAACTATAAGAGATAATTCAATTTGGCAACCGGCAATGTAATTAGCATGCCGAATATTACTTGGAATCTGAATTGGAACGAAATCGCCAATAGATAAAACCATTTTACAATTTGGGCCCTAGTTAGAAGCAGAGCCTAAGGTGTAAATTATCGATAGTCCATATCTCGGAAACTATAAGAGTTAATGCAATTTGGCAACCGGCAATGTAATTAGCATGCCGAATATTACTTGGAATGTGAATTGGAACGAAATCGCCAATAGATAAGACCATTTTACAATTTGGGCCCAAGTTAGAAGCAGAGCCTAAGGTGTAAATTATCGATAGTCCATATCTCGGAAACTATAAGAGATAATGCAATTTGGCAACCGGCAATGTAATTAGCATGCCGAATATTACTTGGAATGTGAATTGGAACGAAATCGCCAATAGATAAGACCATTTTACAATTTGGGCCCAAGTTAGAAGCAGAGCCTAAGGTGTAAATTATCGATAGTCCATATCTCTGAAACTATAAGAGATAATGCAATTTCGCAAACGGCAATGTAATTAGCATGCCGAATATTACTTGGAATGTGAATTGGGACGAAATCGCCAATAGAGAAGACCATTTTACAATTTGGGCCCAAGTTAGAAGCAGAGCCTAAGGTGTAAATTATCGATAGTCCATATCTCGGAAACTATAAGAGATAACGCAATTTGGCAACCGGCAATGTAATTAGCATGCCGAATATTACTTGGAATGTGAATTGGAACGAAATCGCCAATAGATAAGACCATTTTACAATTTGGGCCCAAGTTAGAAGCAGAGCCTAAGGTGTAAATTATCGATAGTCCATATCTCGGAAACTATAAGAGATAATGCAATTTCGCAACCGGCAATGTAATTAGCATGCCGAATATCACTTGGAATGCGAATTGGGACGAAATCGCCAATAGATAAGACCATTTTACAATTTGGGCCCAAGTTAGAAGCAGAGCCTAAGGTGTAAATTATCGATAGTCCATATCTCGGAAACTATAAGAGATAATGCAATTTGGCAACCGGCAATGTAATTAGCATGCCGAATATTACTTGGAATGTGAATTGGAACGAAATCGCCAATAGATAAGACCATTTTACAATTTGGGCCCAAGTTAGAAGCAGAGCCTAAGATGTAAATTATCGATAGTCCATATCTCGGAAACTATAAGAGATAATGCAATTTGGCAACCGGCAATGTAATTAGCATGCCGAATATTACTTGGAATGTGAATTGGAACGAAATCGCCAATAGATAAGACCATTTTACAATTTGGGCCCAAGTTAGAAGCAGAGCCTAAGGTGTAAATTATCGATAGTCCATATCTCGGAAACTATAGGAGATAATTCAATTTGGCAACCGGCAATGTAATTAGCATGCCGGATATTACTTGGAATGTGAATTGGAACGAAATCGCCAATAGATAAGACCATTTTACAATTTGGGCCAGAGTTAGAAGCAGAGCCTAAGGTGTAAATTATCGATAGTCCATATCTCGGAAACTATAATAGATAATGCAATTTGGCAACCGGCAATGTAATTAGCATGCCGAATATTACTTGGAATGTGAATTGGAACGAAATCGCCAATAGATAAGACTATTTTACAATTTGGGCCCAAGTTAGAAGCAGAGCCTAAGATGTAAATTATCGATAGTCCATATCTCGGAAACTATAAGAGATAATGCAATTTGGCAACCGGCAATGTAATTAGCATGCCGAATATTACTTGGAATGTGAATTGGAACGAAATCGCCAATAGATAAGACCATTTTACAATTTGGGCCCAAGTTAGAAGCAGAGCCTAAGGTGTAAATTATCGATAGTCCATATCTCGGAAACTATAAGAGATAATGCAATTTGGCAACCGACAATGTAATTAGCATGCCGAATATTACTTGGAATGTGAATTGGAACGAAATCGCCAATAGGTAAGACCATTTTACAATTTGGGCCCAAGTTAGAAGCAGAGCCTAAGGTGTAAAATATCGATAGTCCATATCTCGGAAACTATAAGAGATAATTCAATTTGGCAACCGTCAATGTAATTAGCATGCCGGATATTACTTGGAATGTGAATTGGAACGAAATCGCCAATAGATAAGACCATTTTATAATTTGGGCCCAAGTTAGAAGCAGAGCCTAAGGTGTAAATTACCGATAGTCCATATCTCGGAAACTATAAGAGATAATGCAATTTAGCAACCGGCAATGTAATTAGCATGCCGAATATTACTTGGAATGTGAATTGGAACGAAATCGCCAATAGATAAGACCATTTTACAATTTGGGCCCAAGTTAGAAGCAGAGCCTAAGGTGTAAATTATTGATAGTCCATATCTCGGAAACTATAAGAGATAATGCAATTTCGCAACCGGCAATGTAATTAGCATGCCGAATATTACTTGGAGTGTGAATTGGAACGAAATAGCCAATAGATAAGACCATTTTACAATTTGGGCCCAAGTTAGAAGCAGAGCCTAAGGTGTAAATTATCGATAGTCCATATCTCGGAAACTATAAGAGATAATGCAATTTGGCAACCGGCAATGTAAGTAGCATGCCGAATATTACTTGGAATGTGAATTGGAACGAAATCGCCAATAGATAAGACCATTTTACAATTTGGGCCCAAGTTAGAAGCAGAGCCTAAGGTGTAAATTATCGATAGTCCATATCTCGGAAACTATAAGAGATAATGCAAATTGGCAACCGGCAATGTAATTAGCATGCCGAATATTACTTGGAATGTGAATTGGAACGAAATCGCCAATAGATAAGACCATTTTACAATTTGGGCCCAAGTTAGAAGCAGAGCCTAAGGTGTAAATTATCGATAGTCCATATCTCGGAAACTATAAGAGATAATGCAATTTGGCAACCGGCAATGTAATTAGCATGCCGAATATTACTTGGAATGTGAATTGGAACGAAATCGCCAATAGATAAGGCCATTTTACAATTTGGGCCCAAGTTAGAAGCAGAGCCTAAGGTGTAAATTATTGATAGTCCATATCTCGGAAACTATAAGAGATAATGCAATTTCGCAACCGGCAATGTAATTAGCATGCCGAATATCACTTGGAATGTGAATTGGGACGAAATCGCCAATAGATAAGACCATTTTACAATTTGGGCCCAAGTTAGAAGCAGAGCCTAAGGTGTAAATTATCGATAGTCCATATCTCGGAAACTATAAGAGATAATGCAATTTGGCAACCGGCAATGTAATTAGCATGCCGAATATTACTTGGAATGTGAATTGGAACGAAATCGCCAATAGATAAGACCATTTAACAATTTGGGCCCAAGTTAGAAGCAGAGCCTAAGATGTAAATTATCGATAGTCCATATCTCGGAAACTATAAGAGATAATGCAATTTGGCAACCGGCAATGTAATTAGCATGCCGAATATTACTTGGAATGTGAATTGGAACGAAATCGCCAATAGATAAGACCATTTTACAATTTGGGCCCAAGTTAGAAGCAGAGCCTAAGGTAAAATTATCGATAGTCCATATCTCGGAAACTATAAGAGATAATGCAATTTGGCAACCGGCAATGTAATTAGCATGCCGAATATTACTTGGAATGTGAATTGGAACGAAATCGCCAATAGATAAGACGATTTTACAATTTGGGCCCAAGTTAGAAGCAGAGCCTAAGATGTAAATTATCGATAGTCCATATCTCGGAAACTATAAGAGATAATGCAATTTGGCAACCGGCAATGTAATTAGCATGCCGAATATTACTTGGAATGTGAATTGGAACGAAATCGCCAATAGATAAGACCATTTTACAATTTGGGCCCAAGTTAGAAGCAGAGCCTAAGGTGTAAATTATCGATAGTCCATATCTCGGAAACTATAAGAGATAATGCAATTTGGCAACCGGCAATGTAATTAGCATGCCGAATATTACTTGGAATGTGAATTGGAACGAAATCGCCAATAGGTAAGACCATTTTACAATTTGGGCCCAAGTTAGAAGCAGAGCCTAAGGTGTAAATTATCGATAGTCCATATCTCGGAAACTATAAGAGATAATTCAATTTGGCAACCGGCAATGTAATTAGCATGCCGGATATTACTTGGAATGTGAATTGGAACGAAATCGCCCATAGATAAGACCATTTTACAATTTGGGCCCAAGTTAGAAGCAGAGCCTAAGGTGTAAATTACCGATAGTCCATATCTCGGAAACTATAAGAGATAATGCAATTTGGCAACCGGCAATGTAATTAGCATGCCGAATATTACTTGGAATGTGAATTGGAACGAAATCGCCAATAGATAAGACGATTTTACAATTTGGGCCCAAGTTAGAAGCAGAGCCTAAGGTGTAAATTATCGATAGTCCATATCTCGGAAACTATAAGAGATAATGCAATTTGGCAACCGGCAATGTAATTAGCATGCCGAATATTACTTGGAATGTGAATTGGAACGAAATCGCCAATAGAGAAGACCATTTTACAATTTGGGCCCAAGTTAGAAGCAGAGCCTATGGTGTAAATTATCGATAGTCCATATCTCGGAAACTATAAGAGATAATGCAATTTGGCAACCGGCAATGTAATTAGCATGCCGAATATTACTTGGAATGTGAATTGGAACGAAATCGCCAATAGAGAAGACCATTTTACAATTTGGGCCCAAGTTAGAAGCAGAGCCTAAGGTGTAAATTATCGATAGTCCATATCTCGGAAACTATAAGAGATAATGCAATTTGGCAACCGGCAATGTAATTAGCATGCCGAATATTACTTGGAATGTGAATTGGAACGAAATCGCCAATAGATAAGACCATTTTACAATTTGGGCCCAAGTTAGAAGCAGAGCCTAAGGTGTAAATTATCGATAGTCCATATCTCGGAAACTATAAGAGATAATGCAATTTGGCAACCGGCAATGTAATTAGCATGCCGAATATTACTTGGAATGTGAATTGGAACGAAAACGCCAATAGATAAGACCATTTTACAATTTGGGCCCAAGTTAGAAGCAGAGCCTAAGGTGTAAATTATCGATAGTCCATATCTCGGAAACTATAAGAGATAATGCAATTTGGCAACCGGCAATGTAATTAGCATGCCGAATATTACTTGGAATGTGAATTGGAACGAAATCGCCAATAGATAAGGCCATTTTACAATTTGGGCCCAAGTTAGAAGCAGAGCCTAAGGTGTAAATTATTGATAGTCCATATCTCGGAAACTATAAGAGATAATGCAATTTCGCAACCGGCAATGTAATTAGCATGCCGAATATCACTTGGAATGTGAATTGGGACGAAATCGCCAATAGATAAGACCATTTTACAATTTGGGCCCAAGTTAGAAGCAGAGCCTAAGGTGTAAATTATCGATAGTCCATATCTCGGAAACTATAAGAGATAATGCAATTTGGCAACCGGCAATGTAATTAGCATGCCGAATATTACTTGGAATGTGAATTGGAACGAAATCGCCAATAGATAAGACCATTTAACAATTTGGGCCCAAGTTAGAAGCAGAGCCTAAGATGTAAATTATCGATAGTCCATATCTCGGAAACTATAAGAGATAATGCAATTTGGCAACCGGCAATGTAATTAGCATGCCGAATATTACTTGGAATGTGAATTGGAACGAAATCGCCAATAGATAAGACCATTTTACAATTTGGGCCCAAGTTAGAAGCAGAGCCTAAGGTGTAAATTATCGATAGTCCATATCTCGGAAACTATAAGAGATAATTCAATTTGGCAACCGGCAATGTAATTAGCATGCCGGATATTACTTGGAATGTGAATTGGAACGAAATCGCCAATAGATAAGACCATTTTACAATTTGGGCCCAAGTTAGAAGCAGAGCCTAAGGTAAAATTATCGATAGTCCATATCTCGGAAACTATAAGAGATAATGCAATTTGGCAACCGGCAATGTAATTAGCATGCCGAATATTACTTCGAATGTGAATTGGAACGAAATCGCCAATAGATAAGACGATTTTACAATTTGGGCCCAAGTTAGAAGCAGAGCCTAAGATGTAAATTATCGATAGTCCATATCTCGGAAACTATAAGAGATAATGCAATTTGGCAACCGGCAATGTAATTAGCATGCCGAATATTACTTGGAATGTGAATTGGAACGAAATCGCCAATAGATAAGACCATTTTACAATTTGGGCCCAAGTTAGAAGCAGAGCCTAAGGTGTAAATTATCGATAGTCCATATCTCGGAAACTATAAGAGATAATGCAATTTGGCAACCGGCAATGTAATTAGCATGCCGAATATTACTTGGAATGTGAATTGGAACGAAATCGCCAATAGGTAAGACCATTTTACAATTTGGGCCCAAGTTAGAAGCAGAGCCTAAGGTGTAAATTATCGATAGTCCATATCTCGGAAACTATAAGAGATAATGCAATTTGGCAACCAGCAATGTAATTAGCATGCCGAATATTACTTGGAATGTGAATTGGAACGAAATCGCCAATAGAGAAGACCATTTTACAATTTGGGCCCAAGTTAGAAGCAGAGCCTATGGTGTAAATTATCGATAGTCCATATCTCGGAAACTATAAGAGATAATGCAATTTGGCAACCGGCAATGTAATTAGCATGCCGAATATTACTTGGAATGTGAATTGGAACGAAATCGCCAATAGAGAAGACCATTTTACAATTTGGGCCCAAGTTAGAAGCAGAGCCTAAGGTGTAAATTATCGATAGTCCATATCTCGGAAACTATAAGAGATAATGCAATTTGGCAACCGGCAATGTAATTAGCATGCCGAATATTACTTGGAATGTGAATTGGAACGAAATCGCCAATAGATAAGACCATTTTACAATTTGGGCCCAAGTTAGAAGCAGAGCCTAAGGTGTAAATTATCGATAGTCCATATCTCGGAAACTATAAGAGATAATGCAATTTGGCAACCGGCAATGTAATTAGCATGCCGAATATTACTTGGAATGTGAATTGGAACGAAAACGCCAATAGATAAGACCATTTTACAATTTGGGCCCAAGTTAGAAGCAGAGCCTAAGGTGTAAATTATCGATAGTCCATATCTCGGAAACTATAAGAGATAATGCAATTTGGCAACCGGCAATGTAATTAGCATGCCGAATATTACTTGGAATGTGAATTGGAACGAAATCGCCAATAGAGAAGACCATTTTACAATTTGGGCCCAAGTTAGAAGCAGAGCCTAAGGTGTAAATTATCGATAGTCCATATCTCGGAAACTATAAGAGATAATGCAATTTGGCAACCGGCAATGTAATTAGCATGCCGAATATTACTTGGAATGTGAATTGGAACGAAAACGCCAATAGACAAGACCATTTTACAATTTGGGCCCAAGTTAGAAGCAGAGCCTAAGGTGTAAATTATCGATAATCTATATCTCGGAAACTATAAGAGATAATGCAATTTGGCAACCGGCAATGTAATTAGCATGCCGAATATTACTTGGAATGTGAATTGGAACGAAATCGCCAATAGATAAGACCATTTTACAATTTGGGCCCAAGTTAGAAGCAGAGCCTAAGGTGTAAATTATCGATAGTCCATATCTCGGAAACTATAAGAGATAATTCAATTTGGCAACCGGCAATGTAATTAGCATGCCGGATATTACTTGGAATGTGAATTGGAACGAAATCGCCAATAGATAAGACCATTTTACAATTTGGGCCCAAGTTAGAAGCAGAGCCTAAGGTGTAAATTATCGATAGTCCATATGTCGGAAACTATAAGAGATAATGCAATTTGGCAACCGGCAATGTAATTAGCATGCCGAATATTACTTGGAATGTGAATTGGAACGAAATCGCCAATAGATAAGACGATTTTACAATTTGGGCACAAGTTAGAAGCAGAGCGTAAGATGTAAATTATCGATAGTCCATATCTCGGAAACTATAAGAGATAATGCAATTTGGCAACCGGCAATGTAATTAGCATGCCGAATATTACTTGGAATGTGAATTGGAACGAAATCGCCAATAGATAAGACCATTTTACAATTTGGGCCCAAGTTAGAAGCAGAGCCTAAGGTGTAAATTATCGATAGTCCATATCTCGGAAACTATAAGAGATAATGCAATTTGGCAACCGGCAATGTAATTAGCATGCCGAATATTACTTGGAATGTGAATTGGAACGAAATCGCCAATAGATAAGACCATTTTACAATTTGGGCCCAAGTTAGAAGCAGAGCCTAAGATGTAAATTATCGATAGTCCATATCTCGGAAACTATAAGAGATAATGCAATTTGGCAACCGGCAATGTAATTAGCATGCCGAATATTACTTGGAATGTGAATTGGAACGAAATCGCCAATAGATAAGACCATTTTACAATATGGGCCCAAGTTAGAAGCAGAGCCTAAGGTGTAAATTATCGATAGTCCATATCTCGGAAACTATAAGAGATAATTCAATTTGGCAACCGGCAATGTAATTAGCATGCCGGATATTACTTGGAATGTGAATTGGAACGAAATCGCCAATAGATAAGACCATTTTACAATTTGGGCCAGAGTTAGAAGCAGAGCCTAAGGTGTAAATTATCGATAGTCCATATCTCGGAAACTATAATAGATAATGCAATTTGGCAACCGGCAATGTAATTAGCATGCCGAATATTACTTGGAATGTGAATTGGAAGGAAATCGCCAATAGATAAGACGATTTTACAATTTGGGCCCAAGTTAGAAGCAGAGCCTAAGATGTAAATTATCGATAGTCCATATCTCGGAAACTATAAGAGATAATGCAATTTGGCAACCGGCAATGTAATTAGCATGCCGAATATTACTTGGAATGTGAATTGGAACGAAATCGCCAATAGATAAGACCATTTTACAATTTGGGCCCAAGTTAGAAGCAGAGCCTAAGGTGTAAATTATCGATAGTCCATATCTCGGAAACTATAAGAGATAATGCAATTTGGCAACCGGCAATGTAATTAGCATGCCGAATATTACTTGGAATGTGAATTGGAACGAAATCGCCAATAGGTAAGACCATTTTACAATTTGGGCCCAAGTTAGAAGCAGAGCCTAAGGTGTAAATTATCGATAGTCCATATCTCGGAAACTATAAGAGATAATTCAATTTGGCAACCGTCAATGTAATTAGCATGCCGGATATTACTTGGAATGTGAATTGGAACGAAATCGCCAATAGATAAGACCATTTTATAATTTGGGCCCAAGTTAGAAGCAGAGCCTAAGGTGTAAATTACCGATAGTCCATATCTCGGAAACTATAAGAGATAATGCAATTTAGCAACCGGCAATGTAATTAGCATGCCGAATATTACTTGGAATGTGAATTGGAACGAAATCGCCAATA
The DNA here is from genome assembly GCF_030347505.1 of Rhynchophorus ferrugineus. NCBI lineage: Eukaryota > Metazoa > Arthropoda > Insecta > Coleoptera > Curculionidae > Rhynchophorus > Rhynchophorus ferrugineus. The sequence goes on along the minus strand of NW_027472647.1, from coordinate 561,381 downwards.
GATAAGACCATTTTACAATTTGGGCCCAAGTTAGAAGCAGAGCCTAAGGTGTAAATTATTGATAGTCCATATCTCGGAAACTATAAGAGATAATGCAATTTCGCAACCGGCAATGTAATTAGCATGCCGAATATTACTTGGAGTGTGAATTGGAACGAAATAGCCAATAGATAAGACCATTTTACAATTTGGGCCCAAGTTAGAAGCAGAGCCTAAGGTGTAAATTATCGATAGTCCATATCTCGGAAACTATAAGAGATAATGCAATTTGGCAACCGGCAATGTAATTAGCATGCCGAATATTACTTGGAATGTGAATTGGAACGAAATCGCCAATAGATAAGACCATTTTACAATTTGGGCCCAAGTTAGAAGCAGAGCCTAAGGTGTAAATTATCGATAGTCCATATCTCGGAAACTATAAGAGATAATGCAAATTGGCAACCGGCAATGTAATTAGCATGCCGAATATTACTTGGAATGTGAATTGGAACGAAATCGCCAATAGATAAGACCATTTTACAATTTGGGCCCAAGTTAGAAGCAGAGCCTAAGGTGTAAATTATCGATAGTCCATATCTCGGAAACTATAAGAGATAATGCAATTTGGCAACCGGCAATGTAATTAGCATGCCGAATATTACTTGGAATGTGAATTGGAACGAAATCGCCAATAGATAAGGCCATTTTACAATTTGGGCCCAAGTTAGAAGCAGAGCCTAAGGTGTAAATTATTGATAGTCCATATCTCGGAAACTATAAGAGATAATGCAATTTCGCAACCGGCAATGTAATTAGCATGCCGAATATCACTTGGAATGTGAATTGGGACGAAATCGCCAATAGATAAGACCATTTTACAATTTGGGCCCAAGTTAGAAGCAGAGCCTAAGGTGTAAATTATCGATAGTCCATATCTCGGAAACTATAAGAGATAATGCAATTTGGCAACCGGCAATGTAATTAGCATGCCGAATATTACTTGGAATGTGAATTGGAACGAAATCGCCAATAGATAAGACCATTTTACAATTTGGGCCCAAGTTAGAAGCAGAGCCTAAGGTGTAAATTATCGATAGTCCATATCTCGGAAACTATAAGAGATAATTCAATTTGGCAACCGGCAATGTAATTAGCATGCCGGATATTACTTGGAATGTGAATTGGAACGAAATCGCCAATAGATAAGACCATTTTACAATTTGGGCCCAAGTTAGAAGCAGAGCCTAAGGTGTAAATTATTGATAGTCCATATCTCGGAAACTATAAGAGATAATGCAATTTCGCAACCGGCAATGTAATTAGCATGCCGAATATCACTTGGAATGTGAATTGGAACGAAATCGCCAATAGATAAGACCATTTAACAATTTGGGCCCAAGTTAGAAGCAGAGCCTAAGATGTAAATTATCGATAGTCCATATCTCGGAAACTATAAGAGATAATGCAATTTGGCAACCGGCAATGTAATTAGCATGCCGAATATTACTTGGAATGTGAATTGGAACGAAATCGCCAATAGATAAGACCATTTTACAATTTGGGCCCAAGTTAGAAGCAGAGCCTAAGGTGTAAATTATCGATAGTCCATATCTCGGAAACTATAAGAGATAATTCAATTTGGCAACCGGCAATGTAATTAGCATGCCGGATATTACTTGGAATGTGAATTGGAACGAAATCGCCAATAGATAAGTCCATTTTACAATTTGGGCCCAAGTTAGAAGCAGAGCCTAAGGTGTAAATTATTGATAGTCCATATCTCGGAAACTATAAGAGATAATGCAATTTCGCAACCGGCAATGTAATTAGCATGCCGAATATTACTTGGAGTGTGAATTGGAACGAAATAGCCAATAGATAAGACCATTTTACAATTTGGGCCCAAGTTAGAAGCAGAGCCTAAGGTAAAATTATCGATAGTCCATATCTCGGAAACTATAAGAGATAATGCAATTTGGCAACCGGCAATGTAATTAGCATGCCGAATATTACTTGGAATGTGAATTGGAACGAAATCGCCAATAGATAAGACGATTTTACAATTTGGGCCCAAGTTAGAAGCAGAGCCTAAGATGTAAATTATCGATAGTCCATATCTCGGAAACTATAAGAGATAATGCAATTTGGCAACCGGCAATGTAATTAGCATGCCGAATATTACTTGGAATGTGAATTGGAACGAAATCGCCAATAGATAAGACCATTTTACAATTTGGGCCCAAGTTAGAAGCAGAGCCTAAGGTGTAAATTATCGATAGTCCATATCTCGGAAACTATAAGAGATAATGCAATTTGGCAACCGGCAATGTAATTAGCATGCCGAATATTACTTGGAATGTGAATTGGAACGAAATCGCCAATAGGTAAGACCATTTTACAATTTGGGCCCAAGTTAGAAGCAGAGCCTAAGGTGTAAATTATCGATAGTCCATATCTCGGAAACTATAAGAGATAATTCAATTTGGCAACCGGCAATGTAATTAGCATGCCGGATATTACTTGGAATGTGAATTGGAACGAAATCGCCCATAGATAAGACCATTTTACAATTTGGGCCCAAGTTAGAAGCAGAGCCTAAGGTGTAAATTACCGATAGTCCATATCTCGGAAACTATAAGAGATAATGCAATTTGGCAACCGGCAATGTAATTAGCATGCCGAATATTACTTGGAATGTGAATTGGAACGAAATCGCCAATAGATAAGACGATTTTACAATTTGGGCCCAAGTTAGAAGCAGAGCCTAAGGTGTAAATTATCGATAGTCCATATCTCGGAAACTATAAGAGATAATGCAATTTGGCAACCGGCAATGTAATTAGCATGCCGAATATTACTTGGAATGTGAATTGGAACGAAATCGCCAATAGAGAAGACCATTTTACAATTTGGGCCCAAGTTAGAAGCAGAGCCTATGGTGTAAATTATCGATAGTCCATATCTCGGAAACTATAAGAGATAATGCAATTTGGCAACCGGCAATGTAATTAGCATGCCGAATATTACTTGGAATGTGAATTGGAACGAAATCGCCAATAGAGAAGACCATTTTACAATTTGGGCCCAAGTTAGAAGCAGAGCCTAAGGTGTAAATTATCGATAGTCCATATCTCGGAAACTATAAGAGATAATGCAATTTGGCAACCGGCAATGTAATTAGCATGCCGAATATTACTTGGAATGTGAATTGGAACGAAATCGCCAATAGATAAGACCATTTTACAATTTGGGCCCAAGTTAGAAGCAGAGCCTAAGGTGTAAATTATCGATAGTCCATATCTCGGAAACTATAAGAGATAATGCAATTTGGCAACCGGCAATGTAATTAGCATGCCGAATATTACTTGGAATGTGAATTGGAACGAAATCGCCAATAGAGAAGACCATTTTACAATTTGGGCCCAAGTTAGAAGCAGAGCCTAAGGTGTAAATTATCGATAGTCCATATCTCGGAAACTATAAGAGATAATGCAATTTGGCAACCGGCAATGTAATTAGCATGCCGAATATTACTTGGAATGTGAATTGGAACGAAAACGCCAATAGACAAGACCATTTTACAATTTGGGCCCAAGTTAGAAGCAGAGCCTAAGGTGTAAATTATCGATAATCTATATCTCGGAAACTATAAGAGATAATGCAATTTGGCAACCGGCAATGTAATTAGCATGCCGAATATTACTTGGAATGTGAATTGGAACGAAATCGCCAATAGATAAGACCATTTTACAATTTGGGCCCAAGTTAGAAGCAGAGCCTAAGGTGTAAATTATCGATAGTCCATATCTCGGAAACTATAAGAGATAATTCAATTTGGCAACCGGCAATGTAATTAGCATGCCGGATATTACTTGGAATGTGAATTGGAACGAAATCGCCAATAGATAAGACCATTTTACAATTTGGGCCCAAGTTAGAAGCAGAGCCTAAGGTGTAAATTATCGATAGTCCATATGTCGGAAACTATAAGAGATAATGCAATTTGGCAACCGGCAATGTAATTAGCATGCCGAATATTACTTGGAATGTGAATTGGAACGAAATCGCCAATAGATAAGACGATTTTACAATTTGGGCCCAAGTTAGAAGCAGAGCGTAAGATGTAAATTATCGATAGTCCATATCTCGGAAACTATAAGAGATAATGCAATTTGGCAACCGGCAATGTAATTAGCATGCCGAATATTACTTGGAATGTGAATTGGAACGAAATCGCCAATAGATAAGACCATTTTACAATTTGGGCCCAAGTTAGAAGCAGAGCCTAAGGTGTAAATTATCGATAGTCCATATCTCGGAAACTATAAGAGATAATGCAATTTGGCAACCGGCAATGTAATTAGCATGCCGAATATTACTTGGAATGTGAATTGGAACGAAATCGCCAATAGATAAGACCATTTTACAATTTGGGCCCAAGTTAGAAGCAGAGCCTAAGATGTAAATTATCGATAGTCCATATCTCGGAAACTATAAGAGATAATGCAATTTGGCAACCGGCAATGTAATTAGCATGCCGAATATTACTTGGAATGTGAATTGGAACGAAATCGCCAATAGATAAGACCATTTTACAATTTGGGCCCAAGTTAGAAGCAGAGCCTAAGGTGTAAATTATCGATAGTCCATATCTCGGAAACTATAAGAGATAATTCAATTTGGCAACCGGCAATGTAATTAGCATGCCGGATATTACTTGGAATGTGAATTGGAACGAAATCGCCAATAGATAAGACCATTTTACAATTTGGGCCCAAGTTAGAAGCAGAGCCTAAGGTGTAAATTATCGATAGTCCATATCTCGGAAACTATAAGAGATAATGCAATTTGGCAACCGGCAATGTAATTAGCATGCCGAATATTACTTGGAATGTGAATTGGAACGAAATCGCCAATAGAGAAGACCATTTTACAATTTGGGCCCAAGTTAGAAGCAGAGCCTATGGTGTAAATTATCGATAGTCCATATCTCGGAAACTATAAGAGATAATGCAATTTGGCAACCGGCAATGTAATTAGCATGCCGAATATTACTTGGAATGTGAATTGGAACGAAATCGCCAATAGAGAAGACCATTTTACAATTTGGGCCCAAGTTAGAAGCAGAGCCTAAGGTGTAAATTATCGATAGTCCATATCTCGGAAACTATAAGAGATAATGCAATTTGGCAACCGGCAATGTAATTAGCATGCCGAATATTACTTGGAATGTGAATTGGAACGAAATCGCCAATAGATAAGACCATTTTACAATTTGGGCCCAAGTTAGAAGCAGAGCCTAAGGTGTAAATTATCGATAGTCCATATCTCGGAAACTATAAGAGATAATGCAATTTGGCAACCGGCAATGTAATTAGCATGCCGAATATTACTTGGAATGTGAATTGGAACGAAAACGCCAATAGATAAGACCATTTTACAATTTGGGCCCAAGTTAGAAGCAGAGCCTAAGGTGTAAATTATCGATAGTCCATATCTCGGAAACTATAAGAGATAATGCAATTTGGCAACCGGCAATGTAATTAGCATGCCGAATATTACTTGGAATGTGAATTGGAACGAAATCGCCAATAGAGAAGACCATTTTACAATTTGGGCCCAAGTTAGAAGCAGAGCCTAAGGTGTAAATTATCGATAGTCCATATCTCGGAAACTATAAGAGATAATGCAATTTGGCAACCGGCAATGTAATTAGCATGCCGAATATTACTTGGAATGTGAATTGGAACGAAAACGCCAATAGACAAGACCATTTTACAATTTGGGCCCAAGTTAGAAGCAGAGCCTAAGGTGTAAATTATCGATAATCTATATCTCGGAAACTATAAGAGATAATGCAATTTGGCAACCGGCAATGTAATTAGCATGCCGAATATTACTTGGAATGTGAATTGGAACGAAATCGCCAATAGATAAGACCATTTTACAATTTGGGCCCAAGTTAGAAGCAGAGCCTAAGGTGTAAATTATCGATAGTCCATATCTCGGAAACTATAAGAGATAATTCAATTTGGCAACCGGCAATGTAATTAGCATGCCGGATATTACTTGGAATGTGAATTGGAACGAAATCGCCAATAGATAAGACCATTTTACAATTTGGGCCCAAGTTAGAAGCAGAGCCTAAGGTGTAAATTATCGATAGTCCATATGTCGGAAACTATAAGAGATAATGCAATTTGGCAACCGGCAATGTAATTAGCATGCCGAATATTACTTGGAATGTGAATTGGAACGAAATCGCCAATAGATAAGACGATTTTACAATTTGGGCCCAAGTTAGAAGCAGAGCGTAAGATGTAAATTATCGATAGTCCATATCTCGGAAACTATAAGAGATAATGCAATTTGGCAACCGGCAATGTAATTAGCATGCCGAATATTACTTGGAATGTGAATTGGAACGAAATCGCCAATAGATAAGACCATTTTACAATTTGGGCCCAAGTTAGAAGCAGAGCCTAAGGTGTAAATTATCGATAGTCCATATCTCGGAAACTATAAGAGATAATGCAATTTGGCAACCGGCAATGTAATTAGCATGCCGAATATTACTTGGAATGTGAATTGGAACGAAATCGCCAATAGATAAGACCATTTTACAATTTGGGCCCAAGTTAGAAGCAGAGCCTAAGATGTAAATTATCGATAGTCCATATCTCGGAAACTATAAGAGATAATGCAATTTGGCAACCGGCAATGTAATTAGCATGCCGAATATTACTTGGAATGTGAATTGGAACGAAATCGCCAATAGATAAGACCATTTTACAATTTGGGCCCAAGTTAGAAGCAGAGCCTAAGGTGTAAATTATCGATAGTCCATATCTCGGAAACTATAAGAGATAATTCAATTTGGCAACCGGCAATGTAATTAGCATGCCGGATATTACTTGGAATGTGAATTGGAACGAAATCGCCAATAGATAAGACCATTTTACAATTTGGGCCAGAGTTAGAAGCAGAGCCTAAGGTGTAAATTATCGATAGTCCATATCTCGGAAACTATAATAGATAATGCAATTTGGCAACCGGCAATGTAATTAGCATGCCGAATATTACTTGGAATGTGAATTGGAAGGAAATCGCCAATAGATAAGACGATTTTACAATTTGGGCCCAAGTTAGAAGCAGAGCCTAAGATGTAAATTATCGATAGTCCATATCTCGGAAACTATAAGAGATAATGCAATTTGGCAACCGGCAATGTAATTAGCATGCCGAATATTACTTGGAATGTGAATTGGAACGAAATCGCCAATAGATAAGACCATTTTACAATTTGGGCCCAAGTTAGAAGCAGAGCCTAAGGTGTAAATTATCGATAGTCCATATCTCGGAAACTATAAGAGATAATACAATTTGGCAACCGGCAATGTAATTAGCATGCCGAATATTACTTGGAATGTGAATTGGAACGAAATCGCCAATAGGTAAGACCATTTTACAATTTGGGCCCAAGTTAGAAGCAGAGCCTAAGGTGTAAATTATCGATAGTCCATATCTCGGAAACTATAAGAGATAATTCAATTTGGCAACCGTCAATGTAATTAGCATGCCGGATATTACTTGGAATGTGAATTGGAACGAAATCGCCAATAGATAAGACCATTTTATAATTTGGGCCCAAGTTAGAAGCAGAGCCTAAGGTGTAAATTACCGATAGTCCATATCTCGGAAACTATAAGAGATAATGCAATTTAGCAACCGGCAATGTAATTAGCATGCCGAATATTACTTGGAATGTGAATTGGAACGAAATCGCCAATAGATAAGACCATTTTACAATTTGGGCCCAAGTTAGAAGCAGAGCCTAAGGTGTAAATTATTGATAGTCCATATCTCGGAAACTATAAGAGATAATGCAATTTCGCAACCGGCAATGTAATTAGCATGCCGAATATTACTTGGAGTGTGAATTGGAACGAAATAGCCAATAGATAAGACCATTTTACAATTTGGGCCCAAGTTAGAAGCAGAGCCTAAGGTGTAAATTATCGATAGTCCATATCTCGGAAACTATAAGAGATAATGCAATTTGGCAACCGGCAATGTAATTAGCATGCCGAATATTACTTGGAATGTGAATTGGAACGAAATCGCCAATAGATAAGACCATTTTACAATTTGGGCCCAAGTTAGAAGCAGAGCCTAAGGTGTAAATTATCGATAGTCCATATCTCGGAAACTATAAGAGATAATGCAAATTGGCAACCGGCAATGTAATTAGCATGCCGAATATTACTTGGAATGTGAATTGGAACGAAATCGCCAATAGATAAGACCATTTTACAATTTGGGCCCAAGTTAGAAGCAGAGCCTAAGGTGTAAATTATCGATAGTCCATATCTCGGAAACTATAAGAGATAATGCAATTTGGCAACCGGCAATGTAATTAGCATGCCGAATATTACTTGGAATGTGAATTGGAACGAAATCGCCAATAGATAAGGCCATTTTACAATTTGGGCCCAAGTTAGAAGCAGAGCCTAAGGTGTAAATTATTGATAGTCCATATCTCGGAAACTATAAGAGATAATGCAATTTCGCAACCGGCAATGTAATTAGCATGCCGAATATCACTTGGAATGTGAATTGGGACGAAATCGCCAATAGATAAGACCATTTTACAATTTGGGCCCAAGTTAGAAGCAGAGCCTAAGGTGTAAATTATCGATAGTCCATATCTCGGAAACTATAAGAGATAATGCAATTTGGCAACCGGCAATGTAATTAGCATGCCGAATATTACTTGGAATGTGAATTGGAACGAAATCGCCAATAGATAAGACCATTTTACAATTTGGGCCCAAGTTAGAAGCAGAGCCTAAGGTGTAAATTATCGATAGTCCATATCTCGGAAACTATAAGAGATAATTCAATTTGGCAACCGGCAATGTAATTAGCATGCCGGATATTACTTGGAATGTGAATTGGAACGAAATCGCCAATAGATAAGACCATTTTACAATTTGGGCCCAAGTTAGAAGCAGAGCCTAAGGTGTAAATTATTGATAGTCCATATCTCGGAAACTATAAGAGATAATGCAATTTCGCAACCGGCAATGTAATTAGCATGCCGAATATCACTTGGAATGTGAATTGGAACGAAATCGCCAATAGATAAGACCATTTAACAATTTGGGCCCAAGTTAGAAGCAGAGCCTAAGATGTAAATTATCGATAGTCCATATCTCGGAAACTATAAGAGATAATGCAATTTGGCAACCGGCAATGTAATTAGCATGCCGAATATTACTTGGAATGTGAATTGGAACGAAATCGCCAATAGATAAGACCATTTTACAATTTGGGCCCAAGTTAGAAGCAGAGCCTAAGGTGTAAATTATCGATAGTCCATATCTCGGAAACTATAAGAGATAATTCAATTTGGCAACCGGCAATGTAATTAGCATGCCGGATATTACTTGGAATGTGAATTGGAACGAAATCGCCAATAGATAAGACCATTTTACAATTTGGGCCCAAGTTAGAAGCAGAGCCTAAGGTGTAAATTATTGATAGTCCATATCTCGGAAACTATAAGAGATAATGCAATTTCGCAACCGGCAATGTAATTAGCATGCCGAATATTACTTGGAGTGTGAATTGGAACGAAATAGCCAATAGATAAGACCATTTTACAATTTGGGCCCAAGTTAGAAGCAGAGCCTAAGGTGTAAATTATCGATAGTCCATATCTCGGAAACTATAAGAGATAATGCAATTTGGCAACCGGCAATGTAAGTAGCATGCCGAATATTACTTGGAATGTGAATTGGAACGAAATCGCCAATAGATAAGACCATTTTACAATTTGGGCCCAAGTTAGAAGCAGAGCCTAAGGTGTAAATTATCGATAGTCCATATCTCGGAAACTATAAGAGATAATGCAAATTGGCAACCGGCAATGTAATTAGCATGCCGAATATTACTTGGAATGTGAATTGGAACGAAATCGCCAATAGATAAGACCATTTTACAATTTGGGCCCAAGTTAGAACCAGAGCCTAAGGTGTAAATTATCGATAGTCCATATCTCGGAAACTATAAGAGATAATGCAATTTGGCAACCGGCAATGTAATTAGCATGCCGAATATTACTTGGAATGTGAATTGGAACGAAATCGCCAATAGATAAGGCCATTTTACAATTTGGGCCCAAGTTAGAAGCAGAGCCTAAGGTGTAAATTATTGATAGTCCATATCTCGGAAACTATAAGAGATAATGCAATTTCGCAACCGGCAATGTAATTAGCATGCCGAATATCACTTGGAATGTGAATTGGGACGAAATCGCCAATAGATAAGACCATTTTACAATTTGGGCCCAAGTTAGAAGCAGAGCCTAAGGTGTAAATTATCGATAGTCCATATCTCGGAAACTATAAGAGATAATGCAATTTGGCAACCGGCAATGTAATTAGCATGCCGAATATTACTTGGAATGTGAATTGGAACGAAATCGCCAATAGATAAGACCATTTAACAATTTGGGCCCAAGTTAGAAGCAGAGCCTAAGGTGTAAATTATCGATAGTCCATATCTCGGAAACTATAAGAGATAATGCAATTTGGCAACCGGCAATGTAATTAGCATGCCGAATATTACTTGGAATGTGAATCGCCAATAGATAAGACCATTTTACAATTTGGGCCCAAGTTAGAAGCAGAGCCTAAGGTGTAAATTATCGATAGTCCATATCTCGGAAACTATAAGAGATAATTCAATTTGGCAACCGGCAATGTAATTAGCATGCCGGATATTACTTGGAATGTGAATTGGAACGAAATCGCCAATAGATAAGACCATTTTACAATTTGGGCCCAAGTTAGAAGCAGAGCCTAAGGTGTAAATTATTGATAGTCCATATCTCGGAAACTATAAGAGATAATGCAATTTCGCAACCGGCAATGTAATTAGCATGCCGAATATCACTTGGAATGTGAATTGGGACGAAATCGCCAATAGATAAGACCATTTTACAATTTGGGCCCAAGTTAGAAGCAGAGCCTAAGGTGTAAATTATCGATAGTCCATATCTCGGAAACTATAAGAGATAATGCAATTTGGCAACCGGCAATGTAATTAGCATGCCGAATATTACTTGGAATGTGAATTGGAACGAAATCGCCAATAGATAAGACCATTTAACAATTTGGGCCCAAGTTAGAAGCAGAGCCTAAGATGTAAATTATCGATAGTCCATATCTCGGAAACTATAAGAGATAATGCAATTTGGCAACCGGCAATGTAATTAGCATGCCGAATATTACTTGGAATGTGAATTGGAACGAAATCGCCAATAGATAAGACCATTTTACAATTTGGGCCCAAGTTAGAAGCAGAGCCTAAGGTGTAAATTATCGATAGTCCATATCTCGGAAACTATAAGAGATAATTCAATTTGGCAACCGGCAATGTAATTAGCATGCCGGATATTACTTGGAATGTGAATTGGAACGAAATCGCCAATAGATAAGACCATTTTACAATTTGGGCCCAAGTTAGAAGCAGAGCCTAAGGTGTAAATTATTGATAGTCCATATCTCGGAAACTATAAGAGATAATGCAATTTCGCAACCGGCAATGTAATTAGCATGCCGAATATTACTTGGAGTGTGAATTGGAACGAAATAGCCAATAGATAAGACCATTTTACAATTTGGGCCCAAGTTAGAAGCAGAGCCTAAGGTGTAAATTATCGATAGTCCATATCTCGGAAACTATAAGAGATAATGCAATTTGGCAACCGGCAATGTAAGTAGCATGCCGAATATTACTTGGAATGTGAATTGGAACGAAATCGCCAATAGATAAGACCATTTTACAATTTGGGCCCAAGTTAGAAGCAGAGCCTAAGGTGTAAATTATCGATAGTCCATATCTCGGAAACTATAAGAGATAATGCAAATTGGCAACCGGCAATGTAATTAGCATGCCGAATATTACTTGGAATGTGAATTGGAACGAAATCGCCAATAGATAAGACCATTTAACAATTTGGGCCCAAGTTAGAAGCAGAGCCTAAGATGTAAATTATCGATAGTCCATATCTCGGAAACTATAAGAGATAATGCAATTTGGCAACCGGCAATGTAATTAGCATGCCGAATATTACTTGGAATGTGAATTGGAACGAAATCGCCAATAGATAAGACCATTTTACAATTTGGGCCCAAGTTAGAAGCAGAGCCTAAGGTGTAAATTATCGATAGTCCATATCTCTGAAACTATAAGAGATAATTCAATTTGGCAACCGGCAATGTAATTAGCATGCCGGATATTACTTGGAATGTGAATTGGAACGAAATCGCCAATAGATAAGACGATTTTACAATTTGGGCCCAAGTTAGAAGCAGAGCCTAAGGTGTAAATTATCGATAGTCCATATCTCGGAAACTATAAGAGATAATGCAATTTGGCAACCGGCAATGTAATTAGCATGCCGAATATTACTTGGAATGTGAATTGGAACGAAATCGCCAATAGAGAAGACCATTTTACAATTTGGGCCCAAGTTAGAAGCAGAGCCTATGGTGTAAATTATCGATAGTCCATATCTCGGAAACTATAAGAGATAATGCAATTTGGCAACCGGCAATGTAATTAGCATGCCGAATATTACTTGGAATGTGAATTGGAACGAAATCGCCAATAGAGAAGACCATTTTACAATTTGGGCCCAAGTTAGAAGCAGAGCCTAAGGTGTAAATTATCGATAGTCCATATCTCGGAAACTATAAGAGATAATGCAATTTGGCAACCGGCAATGTAATTAGCATGCCGAATATTACTTGGAATGTGAATTGGAACGAAATCGCCAATAGATAAGACCATTTTACAATTTGGGCCCAAGTTAGAAGCAGAGCCTAAGGTGTAAATTATCGATAGTCCATATCTCGGAAACTATAAGAGATAATGCAATTTGGCAACCGGCAATGTAATTAGCATGCCGAATATTACTTGGAATGTGAATTGGAACGAAAACGCCAATAGATAAGACCATTTTACAATTTGGGCCCAAGTTAGAAGCAGAGCCTAAGGTGTAAATTATCGATAGTCCATATCTCGGAAACTATAAGAGATAATGCAATTTGGCAACCGGCAATGTAATTAGCATGCCGAATATTACTTGGAATGTGAATTGGAACGAAATCGCCAATAGAGAAGACCATTTTACAATTTGGGCCCAAGTTAGAAGCAGAGCCTAAGGTGTAAATTATCGATAGTCCATATCTCGGAAACTATAAGAGATAATGCAATTTGGCAACCGGCAATGTAATTAGCATGCCGAATATTACTTGGAATGTGAATTGGAACGAAAACGCCAATAGACAAGACCATTTTACAATTTGGGCCCAAGTTAGAAGCAGAGCCTAAGGTGTAAATTATCGATAATCCATATCTCGGAAACTATAAGAGATAATGCAATTTGGCAACCGGCAATGTAATTAGCATGCCGAATATTACTTGGAATGTGAATTGGAACGAAATCGCCAATAGATAAGACCATTTTACAATTTGGGCCCAAGTTAGAAGCAGAGCCTAAGGTGTAAATTATCGATAGTCCATATCTCGGAAACTATAAGAGATAATTCAATTTGGCAACCGGCAATGTAATTAGCATGCCGGATATTACTTGGAATGTGAATTGGAACGAAATCGCCAATAGATAAGACCATTTTACAATTTGGGCCCAAGTTAGAAGCAGAGCCTAAGGTGTAAATTATCGATAGTCCATATGTCGGAAACTATAAGAGATAATGCAATTTGGCAACCGGCAATGTAATTAGCATGCCGAATATTACTTGGAATGTGAATTGGAACGAAATCGCCAATAGATAAGACGATTTTACAATTTGGGCCCAAGTTAGAAGCAGAGCGTAAGATGTAAATTATCGATAGTCCATATCTCGGAAACTATAAGAGATAATGCAATTTGGCAACCGGCAATGTAATTAGCATGCCGAATATTACTTGGAATGTGAATTGGAACGAAATCGCCAATAGATAAGACCATTTTACAATTTGGGCCCAAGTTAGAAGCAGAGCCTAAGGTGTAAATTATCGATAGTCCATATCTCGGAAACTATAAGAGATAATGCAATTTGGCAACCGGCAATGTAATTAGCATGCCGAATATTACTTGGAATGTGAATTGGAACGAAATCGCCAATAGATAAGACCATTTTACAATTTGGGCCCAAGTTAGAAGCAGAGCCTAAGATGTAAATTATCGATAGTCCATATCTCGGAAACTATAAGAGATAATGCAATTTGGCAACCGGCAATGTAATTAGCATGCCGAATATTACTTGGAATGTGAATTGGAACGAAATCGCCAATAGATAAGACCATTTTACAATTTGGGCCCAAGTTAGAAGCAGAGCCTAAGGTGTAAATTATCGATAGTCCATATCTCGGAAACTATAAGAGATAATTCAATTTGGCAACCGGCAATGTAATTAGCATGCCGGATATTACTTGGAATGTGAATTGGAACGAAATCGCCAATAGATAAGACCATTTTACAATTTGGGCCCAAGTTAGAAGCAGAGCCTAAGGTGTAAATTATTGATAGTCCATATCTCGGAAACTATAAGAGATAATGCAATTTCGCAACCGGCAATGTAATTAGCATGCCGAATATTACTTGGAGTGTGAATTGGAACGAAATAGCCAATAGATAAGACCATTTTACAATTTGGGCCCAAGTTAGAAGCAGAGCCTAAGGTGTAAATTATCGATAGTCCATATCTCGGAAACTATAAGAGATAATGCAATTTGGCAACCGGCAATGTAAGTAGCATGCCGAATATTACTTGGAATGTGAATTGGAACGAAATCGCCAATAGATAAGACCATTTTACAATTTGGGCCCAAGTTAGAAGCAGAGCCTAAGGTGTAAATTATCGATAGTCCATATCTCGGAAACTATAAGAGATAATGCAAATTGGCAACCGGCAATGTAATTAGCATGCCGAATATTACTTGGAATGTGAATTGGAACGAAATCGCCAATAGATAAGACCATTTTACAATTTGGGCCCAAGTTAGAAGCAGAGCCTAAGGTGTAAATTATCGATAGTCCATATCTCGGAAACTATAAGAGATAATGCAATTTGGCAACCGGCAATGTAATTAGCATGCCGAATATTACTTGGAATGTGAATTGGAATGAAATCGCCAATAGATAAGGCCATTTTACAATTTGGGCCCAAGTTAGAAGCAGAGCCTAAGGTGTAAATTATCGATAGTCCATATCTCGGAAACTATAAGAGATAATGCAATTTGGCAACCGGCAATGTAATTAGCATGCCGAATATTACTTGGAATGTGAATTGGAACGAAATCGCCAATAGATAAGGCCATTTTACAATTTGGGCCCAAGTTAGAAGCAGAGCCTAAGGTGTAAATTATCGATAGTCCATATCTCGGAAACTATAAGAGATAATGCAAATTGGCAACCGGCAATGTAATTAGCATGCCGAATATTACTTGGAATGTGAATTGGAACGAAATCGCCAATAGATAAGACCATTTTACAATTTGGGCCCAAGTTAGAAGCAGAGCCTAAGGTGTAAATTATCGATAGTCCATATCTCGGAAACTATAAGAGATAATGCAATTTGGCAACCGGCAATGTAATTAGCATGCCGAATATTACTTGGAATGTGAATTGGAACGAAATCGCCAATAGATAAGACCATTTTACAATTTGGGCCCAAGTTAGAAGCAGAGCCTAAGGTGTAAATTATCGATAGTCCATATCTCGGAAACTATAAGAGATAATGCAATTTGGCAACCGGCAATGTAATTAGCATGCCGAATATTACTTGGAATGTGAATTGGAACGAAATCGCCAATAGATAAGGCCATTTTACAATTTGGGCCCAAGTTAGAAGCAGAGCCTAAGGTGTAAATTATTGATAGTCCATATCTCGGAAACTATAAGAGATAATGCAATTTCGCAACCGGCAATGTAATTAGCATGCCGAATATCACTTGGAATGTGAATTGGGACGAAATCGCCAATAGATAAGACCATTTTACAATTTGGGCCCAAGTTAGAAGCAGAGCCTAAGGTGTAAATTATCGATAGTCCATATCTCGGAAACTATAAGAGATAATGCAATTTGGCAACCGGCAATGTAATTAGCATGCCGAATATTACTTGGAATGTGAATTGGAACGAAATCGCCAATAGATAAGACCATTTTACAATTTGGGCCCAAGTTAGAAGCAGAGCCTAAGGTGTAAATTATCGATAGTCCATATCTCGGAAACTATAAGAGATAATTCAATTTGGCAACCGGCAATGTAATTAGCATGCCGGATATTACTTGGAATGTGAATTGGAACGAAATCGCCAATAGATAAGACCATTTTACAATTTGGGCCCAAGTTAGAAGCAGAGCCTAAGGTGTAAATTATTGATAGTCCATATCTCGGAAACTATAAGAGATAATGCAATTTCGCAACCGGCAATGTAATTAGCATGCCGAATATCACTTGGAATGTGAATTGGAACGAAATCGCCAATAGATAAGACCATTTAACAATTTGGGCCCAAGTTAGAAGCAGAGCCTAAGATGTAAATTATCGATAGTCCATATCTCGGAAACTATAAGAGATAATGCAATTTGGCAACCGGCAATGTAATTAGCATGCCGAATATTACTTGGAATGTGAATTGGAACGAAATCGATAATAGATAAGACCATTTTACAATTTGGGCCCAAGTTAGAAGCAGAGCCTAAGGTGTAAATTATCGATAGTCCATATCTCGGAAACTATAAGAGATAATGCAATTTGGCAACCGGCAATGTAATTAGCATGCCGAATATTACTTGGAATGTGAATTGGAACGAAATCGCCAATAGATAAGACCATTTTACAATTTGGGCCCAAGTTAGAAGCAGAGCCTAAGGTGTAAATTATCGATAGTCCATATCTCGGAAACTATAAGAGATAATGCAATTTGGCAACCGGCAATGTAATTAGCATGCCGAATATTACTTGGAATGTGAATTGGAACGAAATCGCCAATAGATAAGGCCATTTTACAATTTGGGCCCAAGTTAGAAGCAGAGCCTAAGGTGTAAATTATTGATAGTCCATATCTCGGAAACTATAAGAGATAATGCAATTTCGCAACCGGCAATGTAATTAGCATGCCGAATATCACTTGGAATGTGAATTGGGACGAAATCGCCAATAGATAAGACCATTTTACAATTTGGGCCCAAGTTAGAAGCAGAGCCTAAGGTGTAAATTATCGATAGTCCATATCTCGGAAACTATAAGAGATAATGCAATTTGGCAACCGGCAATGTAATTAGCATGCGGAATATTACTTGGAATGTGAATTGGAACGAAATCGCCAATAGATAAGACCATTTTACAATTTGGGCCCAAGTTAGAAGCAGAGCCTAAGGTGTAAATTATCGATAGTCCATATCTCGGAAACTATAAGAGATAATTCAATTTGGCAACCGGCAATGTAATTAGCATGCCGGATATTACTTGGAATGTGAATTGGAACGAAATCGCCAATAGATAAGACCATTTTACAATTTGGGCCCAAGTTAGAAGCAGAGCCTAAGGTGTAAATTATTGATAGTCCATATCTCGGAAACTATAAGAGATAATGCAATTTCGCAACCGGCAATGTAATTAGCATGCCGAATATCACTTGGAATGTGAATTGGAACGAAATCGCCAATAGATAAGACCATTTAACAATTTGGGCCCAAGTTAGAAGCAGAGCCTAAGATGTAAATTATCGATAGTCCATATCTCGGAAACTATAAGAGATAATGCAATTTGGCAACCGGCAATGTAATTAGCATGCCGAATATTACTTGGAATGTGAATTGGAACGAAATCGCCAATAGATAAGACCATTTTACAATTTGGGCCCAAGTTAGAAGCAGAGCCTAAGGTGTAAATTATCGATAGTCCATATCTCGGAAACTATAAGAGATAATTCAATTTGGCAACCGGCAATGTAATTAGCATGCCGGATATTACTTGGAATGTGAATTGGAACGAAATCGCCAATAGATAAGACCATTTTACAATTTGGGCCCAAGTTAGAAGCAGAGCCTAAGGTGTAAATTATTGATAGTCCATATCTCGGAAACTATAAGAGATAATGCAATTTCGCAACCGGCAATGTAATTAGCATGCCGAATATTACTTGGAGTGTGAATTGGAACGAAATAGCCAATAGATAAGACCATTTTACAATTTGGGCCCAAGTTAGAAGCAGAGCCTAAGGTGTAAATTATCGATAGTCCATATCTCGGAAACTATAAGAGATAATGCAATTTGGCAACCGGCAATGTAAGTAGCATGCCGAATATTACTTGGAATGTGAATTGGAACGAAATCGCCAATAGATAAGACCATTTTACAATTTGGGCCCAAGTTAGAAGCAGAGCCTAAGGTGTAAATTATCGATAGTCCATATCTCGGAAACTATAAGAGATAATGCAAATTGGCAACCGGCAATGTAATTAGCATGCCGAATATTACTTGGAATGTGAATTGGAACGAAATCGCCAATAGATAAGACCATTTTACAATTTGGGCCCAAGTTAGAACCAGAGCCTAAGGTGTAAATTATCGATAGTCCATATCTCGGAAACTATAAGAGATAATGCAATTTGGCAACCGGCAATGTAATTAGCATGCCGAATATTACTTGGAATGTGAATTGGAACGAAATCGCCAATAGATAAGGCCATTTTACAATTTGGGCCCAAGTTAGAAGCAGAGCCTAAGGTGTAAATTATTGATAGTCCATATCTCGGAAACTATAAGAGATAATGCAATTTCGCAACCGGCAATGTAATTAGCATGCCGAATATCACTTGGAATGTGAATTGGGACGAAATCGCCAATAGATAAGACCATTTTACAATTTGGGCCCAAGTTAGAAGCAGAGCCTAAGGTGTAAATTATCGATAGTCCATATCTCGGAAACTATAAGAGATAATGCAATTTGGCAACCGGCAATGTAATTAGCATGCCGAATATTACTTGGAATGTGAATTGGAACGAAATCGCCAATAGATAAGACCATTTAACAATTTGGGCCCAAGTTAGAAGCAGAGCCTAAGATGTAAATTATCGATAGTCCATATCTCGGAAACTATAAGAGATAATGCAATTTGGCAACCGGCAATGTAATTAGCATGCCGAATATTACTTGGAATGTGAATTGGAACGAAATCGCCAATAGATAAGACCATTTTACAATTTGGGCCCAAGTTAGAAGCAGAGCCTAAGGTGTAAATTATCGATAGTCCATATCTCGGAAACTATAAGAGATAATTCAATTTGGCAACCGGCAATGTAATTAGCATGCCGGATATTACTTGGAATGTGAATTGGAACGAAATCGCCAATAGATAAGACCATTTTACAATTTGGGCCCAAGTTAGAAGCAGAGCCTAAGGTGTAAATTATTGATAGTCCATATCTCGGAAACTATAAGAGATAATGCAATTTCGCAACCGGCAATGTAATTAGCATGCCGAATATCACTTGGAATGTGAATTGGGACGAAATCGCCAATAGATAAGACCATTTTACAATTTGGGCCCAAGTTAGAAGCAGAGCCTAAGGTGTAAATTATCGATAGTCCATATCTCGGAAACTATAAGAGATAATGCAATTTGGCAACCGGCAATGTAATTAGCATGCCGAATATTACTTGGAATGTGAATTGGAACGAAATCGCCAATAGATAAGACCATTTAACAATTTGGGCCCAAGTTAGAAGCAGAGCCTAAGATGTAAATTATCGATAGTCCATATCTCGGAAACTATAAGAGATAATGCAATTTGGCAACCGGCAATGTAATTAGCATGCCGAATATTACTTGGAATGTGAATTGGAACGAAATCGCCAATAGATAAGACCATTTTACAATTTGGGCCCAAGTTAGAAGCAGAGCCTAAGGTGTAAATTATCGATAGTCCATATCTCGGAAACTATAAGAGATAATTCAATTTGGCAACCGGCAATGTAATTAGCATGCCGGATATTACTTGGAATGTGAATTGGAACGAAATCGCCAATAGATAAGACCATTTTACAATTTGGGCCCAAGTTAGAAGCAGAGCCTAAGGTGTAAATTATTGATAGTCCATATCTCGGAAACTATAAGAGATAATGCAATTTCGCAACCGGCAATGTAATTAGCATGCCGAATATTACTTGGAGTGTGAATTGGAACGAAATAGCCAATAGATAAGACCATTTTACAATTTGGGCCCAAGTTAGAAGCAGAGCCTAAGGTGTAAATTATCGATAGTCCATATCTCGGAAACTATAAGAGATAATGCAATTTGGCAACCGGCAATGTAAGTAGCATGCCGAATATTACTTGGAATGTGAATTGGAACGAAATCGCCAATAGATAAGACCATTTTACAATTTGGGCCCAAGTTAGAAGCAGAGCCTAAGGTGTAAATTATCGATAGTCCATATCTCGGAAACTATAAGAGATAATGCAAATTGGCAACCGGCAATGTAATTAGCATGCCGAATATTACTTGGAATGTGAATTGGAACGAAATCGCCAATAGATAAGACCATTTAACAATTTGGGCCCAAGTTAGAAGCAGAGCCTAAGATGTAAATTATCGATAGTCCATATCTCGGAAACTATAAGAGATAATGCAATTTGGCAACCGGCAATGTAATTAGCATGCCGAATATTACTTGGAATGTGAATTGGAACGAAATCGCCAATAGATAAGACCATTTTACAATTTGGGCCCAAGTTAGAAGCAGAGCCTAAGGTGTAAATTATCGATAGTCCATATCTCGGAAACTATAAGAGATAATTCAATTTGGCAACCGGCAATGTAATTAGCATGCCGGATATTACTTGGAATGTGAATTGGAACGAAATCGCCAATAGATAAGACGATTTTACAATTTGGGCCCAAGTTAGAAGCAGAGCCTAAGGTGTAAATTATCGATAGTCCATATCTCGGAAACTATAAGAGATAATGCAATTTGGCAACCGGCAATGTAATTAGCATGCCGAATATTACTTGGAATGTGAATTGGAACGAAATCGCCAATAGAGAAGACCATTTTACAATTTGGGCCCAAGTTAGAAGCAGAGCCTATGGTGTAAATTATCGATAGTCCATATCTCGGAAACTATAAGAGATAATGCAATTTGGCAACCGGCAATGTAATTAGCATGCCGAATATTACTTGGAATGTGAATTGGAACGAAATCGCCAATAGAGAAGACCATTTTACAATTTGGGCCCAAGTTAAAAGCAGAGCCTAAGGTGTAAATTATCGATAGTCCATATCTCGGAAACTATAAGAGATAATGCAATTTGGCAACCGGCAATGTAATTAGCATGCCGAATATTACTTGGAATGTGAATTGGAACGAAATCGCCAATAGATAAGACCATTTTACAATTTGGGCCCAAGTTAGAAGCAGAGCCTAAGGTGTAAATTATCGATAGTCCATATCTCGGAAACTATAAGAGATAATGCAATTTGGCAACCGGCAATGTAATTAGCATGCCGAATATTACTTGGAATGTGAATTGGAACGAAAACGCCAATAGATAAGACCATTTTACAATTTGGGCCCAAGTTAGAAGCAGAGCCTAAGGTGTAAATTATCGATAGTCCATATCTCGGAAACTATAAGAGATAATGCAATTTGGCAACCGGCAATGTAATTAGCATGCCGAATATTACTTGGAATGTGAATTGGAACGAAATCGCCAATAGAGAAGACCATTTTACAATTTGGGCCCAAGTTAGAAGCAGAGCCTAAGATGTAAATTATCGATAGTCCATATCTCGGAAACTATAAGAGATAATGCAATTTGGCAACCGGCAATGTAATTAGCATGCCGAATATTACTTGGAATGTGAATTGGAACGAAAACGCCAATAGACAAGACCATTTTACAATTTGGGCCCAAGTTAGAAGCAGAGCCTAAGGTGTAAATTATCGATAATCCATATCTCGGAAACTATAAGAGATAATGCAATTTGGCAACCGGCAATGTAATTAGCATGCCGAATATTACTTGGAATGTGAATTGGAACGAAATCGCCAATAGATAAGACCATTTTACAATTTGGGCCCAAGTTAGAAGCAGAGCCTAAGGTGTAAATTATCGATAGTCCATATCTCGGAAACTATAAGAGATAATTCAATTTGGCAACCGGCAATGTAATTAGCATGCCGGATATTACTTGGAATGTGAATTGGAACGAAATCGCCAATAGATAAGACCATTTTACAATTTGGGCCCAAGTTAGAAGCAGAGCCTAAGGTGTAAATTATCGATAGTCCATATGTCGGAAACTATAAGAGATAATGCAATTTGGCAACCGGCAATGTAATTAGCATGCCGAATATTACTTGGAATGTGAATTGGAACGAAATCGCCAATAGATAAGACGATTTTACAATTTGGGCCCAAGTTAGAAGCAGAGCGTAAGATGTAAATTATCGATAGTCCATATCTCGGAAACTATAAGAGATAATGCAATTTGGCAACCGGCAATGTAATTAGCATGCCGAATATTACTTGGAATGTGAATTGGAACGAAATCGCCAATAGATAAGACCATTTTACAATTTGGGCCCAAGTTAGAAGCAGAGCCTAAGGTGTAAATTATCGATAGTCCATATCTCGGAAACTATAAGAGATAATGCAATTTGGCAACCGGCAATGTAATTAGCATGCCGAATATTACTTGGAATGTGAATTGGAACGAAATCGCCAATAGATAAGACCATTTTACAATTTGGGCCCAAGTTAGAAGCAGAGCCTAAGATGTAAATTATCGATAGTCCATATCTCGGAAACTATAAGAGATAATGCAATTTGGCAACCGGCAATGTAATTAGCATGCCGAATATTACTTGGAATGTGAATTGGAACGAAATCGCCAATAGATAAGACCATTTTACAATTTGGGCCCAAGTTAGAAGCAGAGCCTAAGGTGTAAATTATCGATAGTCCATATCTCGGAAACTATAAGAGATAATTCAATTTGGCAACCGGCAATGTAATTAGCATGCCGGATATTACTTGGAATGTGAATTGGAACGAAATCGCCAATAGATAAGACCATTTTACAATTTGGGCCCAAGTTAGAAGCAGAGCCTAAGGTGTAAATTATTGATAGTCCATATCTCGGAAACTATAAGAGATAATGCAATTTCGCAACCGGCAATGTAATTAGCATGCCGAATATTACTTGGAGTGTGAATTGGAACGAAATAGCCAATAGATAAGACCATTTTACAATTTGGGCCCAAGTTAGAAGCAGAGCCTAAGGTGTAAATTATCGATAGTCCATATCTCGGAAACTATAAGAGATAATGCAATTTGGCAACCGGCAATGTAAGTAGCATGCCGAATATTACTTGGAATGTGAATTGGAACGAAATCGCCAATAGATAAGACCATTTTACAATTTGGGCCCAAGTTAGAAGCAGAGCCTAAGGTGTAAATTATTGATAGTCCATATCTCGGAAACTATAAGAGATAATGCAATTTCGCAACCGGCAATGTAATTAGCATGCCGAATATCACTTGGAATGTGAATTGGGACGAAATCGCCAATAGATAAGACCATTTTACAATTTGGGCCCAAGTTAGAAGCAGAGCCTAAGGTGTAAATTATCGATAGTCCATATCTCGGAAACTATAAGAGATAATGCAATTTGGCAACCGGCAATGTAATTAGCATGCCGAATATTACTTGGAATGTGAATTGGAACGAAATCGCCAATAGATAAGACCATTTAACAATTTGGGCCCAAGTTAGAAGCAGAGCCTAAGATGTAAATTATCGATAGTCCATATCTCGGAAACTATAAGAGATAATGCAATTTGGCAACCGGCAATGTAATTAGCATGCCGAATATTACTTGGAATGTGAATTGGAACGAAATCGCCAATAGATAAGACCATTTTACAATTTGGGCCCAAGTTAGAAGCAGAGCCTAAGGTGTAAATTATCGATAGTCCATATCTCGGAAACTATAAGAGATAATTCAATTTGGCAACCGGCAATGTAATTAGCATGCCGGATATTACTTGGAATGTGAATTGGAACGAAATCGCCAATAGATAAGACCATTTTACAATTTGGGCCCAAGTTAGAAGCAGAGCCTAAGGTGTAAATTATTGATAGTCCATATCTCGGAAACTATAAGAGATAATGCAATTTCGCAACCGGCAATGTAATTAGCATGCCGAATATTACTTGGAGTGTGAATTGGAACGAAATAGCCAATAGATAAGACCATTTTACAATTTGGGCCCAAGTTAGAAGCAGAGCCTAAGGTGTAAATTATCGATAGTCCATATCTCGGAAACTATAAGAGATAATGCAATTTGGCAACCGGCAATGTAAGTAGCATGCCGAATATTACTTGGAATGTGAATTGGAACGAAATCGCCAATAGATAAGACCATTTTACAATTTGGGCCCAAGTTAGAAGCAGAGCCTAAGGTGTAAATTATCGATAGTCCATATCTCGGAAACTATAAGAGATAATTCAATTTGGCAACCGGCAATGTAATTAGCATGCCGGATATTACTTGGAATGTGAATTGGAACGAAATCGCCAATAGATAAGACGATTTTACAATTTGGGCCCAAGTTAGAAGCAGAGCCTAAGGTGTAAATTATCGATAGTCCATATCTCGGAAACTATAAGAGATAATGCAATTTGGCAACCGGCAATGTAATTAGCATGCCGAATATTACTTGGAATGTGAATTGGAACGAAATCGCCAATAGATAAGACCATTTAACAATTTGGGCCCAAGTTAGAAGCAGAGCCTAAGATGTAAATTATCGATAGTCCATATCTCGGAAACTATAAGAGATAATGCAATTTGGCAACCGGCAATGTAATTAGCATGCCGAATATTACTTGGAATGTGAATTGGAACGAAATCGCCAATAGATAAGACCATTTTACAATTTGGGCCCAAGTTAGAAGCAGAGCCTAAGGTGTAAATTATCGATAGTCCATATCTCGGAAACTATAAGAGATAATTCAATTTGGCAACCGGCAATGTAATTAGCATGCCGGATATTACTTGGAATGTGAATTGGAACGAAATCGCCAATAGATAAGACGATTTTACAATTTGGGCCCAAGTTAGAAGCAGAGCCTAAGGTGTAAATTATCGATAGTCCATATCTCGGAAACTATAAGAGATAATGCAATTTGGCAACCGGCAATGTAATTAGCATGCCGAATATTACTTGGAATGTGAATTGGAACGAAAACGCCAATAGACAAGACCATTTTACAATTTGGGCCCAAGTTAGAAGCAGAGCCTAAGGTGTAAATTATCGATAATCCATATCTCGGAAACTATAAGAGATAATGCAATTTGGCAACCGGCAATGTAATTAGCATGCCGAATATTACTTGGAATGTGAATTGGAACGAAATCGCCAATAGATAAGACCATTTTACAATTTGGGCCCAAGTTAGAAGCAGAGCCTAAGGTGTAAATTATCGATAGTCCATATCTCGGAAACTATAAGAGATAATTCAATTTGGCAACCGGCAATGTAATTAGCATGCCGGATATTACTTGGAATGTGAATTGGAACGAAATCGCCAATAGATAAGACCATTTTACAATTTGGGCCCAAGTTAGAAGCAGAGCCTAAGGTGTAAATTATCGATAGTCCATATGTCGGAAACTATAAGAGATAATGCAATTTGGCAACCGGCAATGTAATTAGCATGCCGAATATTACTTGGAATGTGAATTGGAACGAAATCGCCAATAGATAAGACGATTTTACAATTTGGGCCCAAGTTAGAAGCAGAGCGTAAGATGTAAATTATCGATAGTCCATATCTCGGAAACTATAAGAGATAATGCAATTTGGCAACCGGCAATGTAATTAGCATGCCGAATATTACTTGGAATGTGAATTGGAACGAAATCGCCAATAGATAAGACCATTTTACAATTTGGGCCCAAGTTAGAAGCAGAGCCTAAGGTGTAAATTATCGATAGTCCATATCTCGGAAACTATAAGAGATAATGCAATTTGGCAACCGGCAATGTAATTAGCATGCCGAATATTACTTGGAATGTGAATTGGAACGAAATCGCCAATAGATAAGACCATTTTACAATTTGGGCCCAAGTTAGAAGCAGAGCCTAAGATGTAAATTATCGATAGTCCATATCTCGGAAACTATAAGAGATAATGCAATTTGGCAACCGGCAATGTAATTAGCATGCCGAATATTACTTGGAATGTGAATTGGAACGAAATCGCCAATAGATAAGACCATTTTACAATTTGGGCCCAAGTTAGAAGCAGAGCCTAAGGTGTAAATTATCGATAGTCCATATCTCGGAAACTATAAGAGATAATTCAATTTGGCAACCGGCAATGTAATTAGCATGCCGGATATTACTTGGAATGTGAATTGGAACGAAATCGCCAATAGATAAGACCATTTTACAATTTGGGCCCAAGTTAGAAGCAGAGCCTAAGGTGTAAATTATTGATAGTCCATATCTCGGAAACTATAAGAGATAATGCAATTTCGCAACCGGCAATGTAATTAGCATGCCGAATATTACTTGGAGTGTGAATTGGAACGAAATAGCCAATAGATAAGACCATTTTACAATTTGGGCCCAAGTTAGAAGCAGAGCCTAAGGTGTAAATTATCGATAGTCCATATCTCGGAAACTATAAGAGATAATGCAATTTGGCAACCGGCAATGTAAGTAGCATGCCGAATATTACTTGGAATGTGAATTGGAACGAAATCGCCAATAGATAAGACCATTTTACAATTTGGGCCCAAGTTAGAAGCAGAGCCTAAGGTGTAAATTATTGATAGTCCATATCTCGGAAACTATAAGAGATAATGCAATTTCGCAACCGGCAATGTAATTAGCATGCCGAATATCACTTGGAATGTGAATTGGGACGAAATCGCCAATAGATAAGACCATTTTACAATTTGGGCCCAAGTTAGAAGCAGAGCCTAAGGTGTAAATTATCGATAGTCCATATCTCGGAAACTATAAGAGATAATGCAATTTGGCAACCGGCAATGTAATTAGCATGCCGAATATTACTTGGAATGTGAATTGGAACGAAATCGCCAATAGATAAGACCATTTAACAATTTGGGCCCAAGTTAGAAGCAGAGCCTAAGATGTAAATTATCGATAGTCCATATCTCGGAAACTATAAGAGATAATGCAATTTGGCAACCGGCAATGTAATTAGCATGCCGAATATTACTTGGAATGTGAATTGGAACGAAATCGCCAATAGATAAGACCATTTTACAATTTGGGCCCAAGTTAGAAGCAGAGCCTAAGGTGTAAATTATCGATAGTCCATATCTCGGAAACTATAAGAGATAATTCAATTTGGCAACCGGCAATGTAATTAGCATGCCGGATATTACTTGGAATGTGAATTGGAACGAAATCGCCAATAGATAAGACCATTTTACAATTTGGGCCCAAGTTAGAAGCAGAGCCTAAGGTGTAAATTATTGATAGTCCATATCTCGGAAACTATAAGAGATAATGCAATTTCGCAACCGGCAATGTAATTAGCATGCCGAATATTACTTGGAGTGTGAATTGGAACGAAATAGCCAATAGATAAGACCATTTTACAATTTGGGCCCAAGTTAGAAGCAGAGCCTAAGGTGTAAATTATCGATAGTCCATATCTCGGAAACTATAAGAGATAATGCAATTTGGCAACCGGCAATGTAAGTAGCATGCCGAATATTACTTGGAATGTGAATTGGAACGAAATCGCCAATAGATAAGACCATTTTACAATTTGGGCCCAAGTTAGAAGCAGAGCCTAAGGTGTAAATTATCGATAGTCCATATCTCGGAAACTATAAGAGATAATGCAAATTGGCAACCGGCAATGTAATTAGCATGCCGAATATTACTTGGAATGTGAATTGGAACGAAATCGCCAATAGATAAGACCATTTAACAATTTGGGCCCAAGTTAGAAGCAGAGCCTAAGATGTAAATTATCGATAGTCCATATCTCGGAAACTATAAGAGATAATGCAATTTGGCAACCGGCAATGTAATTAGCATGCCGAATATTACTTGGAATGTGAATTGGAACGAAATCGCCAATAGATAAGACCATTTTACAATTTGGGCCCAAGTTAGAAGCAGAGCCTAAGGTGTAAATTATCGATAGTCCATATCTCGGAAACTATAAGAGATAATTCAATTTGGCAACCGGCAATGTAATTAGCATGCCGGATATTACTTGGAATGTGAATTGGAACGAAATCGCCAATAGATAAGACGATTTTACAATTTGGGCCCAAGTTAGAAGCAGAGCCTAAGGTGTAAATTATCGATAGTCCATATCTCGGAAACTATAAGAGATAATGCAATTTGGCAACCGGCAATGTAATTAGCATGCCGAATATTACTTGGAATGTGAATTGGAACGAAATCGCCAATAGAGAAGACCATTTTACAATTTGGGCCCAAGTTAGAAGCAGAGCCTATGGTGTAAATTATCGATAGTCCATATCTCGGAAACTATAAGAGATAATGCAATTTGGCAACCGGCAATGTAATTAGCATGCCGAATATTACTTGGAATGTGAATTGGAACGAAATCGCCAATAGAGAAGACCATTTTACAATTTGGGCCCAAGTTAAAAGCAGAGCCTAAGGTGTAAATTATCGATAGTCCATATCTCGGAAACTATAAGAGATAATGCAATTTGGCAACCGGCAATGTAATTAGCATGCCGAATATTACTTGGAATGTGAATTGGAACGAAATCGCCAATAGATAAGACCATTTTACAATTTGGGCCCAAGTTAGAAGCAGAGCCTAAGGTGTAAATTATCGATAGTCCATATCTCGGAAACTATAAGAGATAATGCAATTTGGCAACCGGCAATGTAATTAGCATGCCGAATATTACTTGGAATGTGAATTGGAACGAAAACGCCAATAGATAAGACCATTTTACAATTTGGGCCCAAGTTAGAAGCAGAGCCTAAGGTGTAAATTATCGATAGTCCATATCTCGGAAACTATAAGAGATAATGCAATTTGGCAACCGGCAATGTAATTAGCATGCCGAATATTACTTGGAATGTGAATTGGAACGAAATCGCCAATAGAGAAGACCATTTTACAATTTGGGCCCAAGTTAGAAGCAGAGCCTAAGGTGTAAATTATCGATAGTCCATATCTCGGAAACTATAAGAGATAATGCAATTTGGCAACCGGCAATGTAATTAGCATGCCGAATATTACTTGGAATGTGAATTGGAACGAAAACGCCAATAGACAAGACCATTTTACAATTTGGGCCCAAGTTAGAAGCAGAGCCTAAGGTGTAAATTATCGATAATCCATATCTCGGAAACTATAAGAGATAATGCAATTTGGCAACCGGCAATGTAATTAGCATGCCGAATATTACTTGGAATGTGAATTGGAACGAAATCGCCAATAGATAAGACCATTTTACAATTTGGGCCCAAGTTAGAAGCAGAGCCTAAGGTGTAAATTATCGATAGTCCATATCTCGGAAACTATAAGAGATAATTCAATTTGGCAACCGGCAATGTAATTAGCATGCCGGATATTACTTGGAATGTGAATTGGAACGAAATCGCCAATAGATAAGACCATTTTACAATTTGGGCCCAAGTTAGAAGCAGAGCCTAAGGTGTAAATTATCGATAGTCCATATGTCGGAAACTATAAGAGATAATGCAATTTGGCAACCGGCAATGTAATTAGCATGCCGAATATTACTTGGAATGTGAATTGGAACGAAATCGCCAATAGATAAGACGATTTTACAATTTGGGCCCAAGTTAGAAGCAGAGCGTAAGATGTAAATTATCGATAGTCCATATCTCGGAAACTATAAGAGATAATGCAATTTGGCAACCGGCAATGTAATTAGCATGCCGAATATTACTTGGAATGTGAATTGGAACGAAATCGCCAATAGATAAGACCATTTTACAATTTGGGCCCAAGTTAGAAGCAGAGCCTAAGGTGTAAATTATCGATAGTCCATATCTCGGAAACTATAAGAGATAATGCAATTTGGCAACCGGCAATGTAATTAGCATGCCGAATATTACTTGGAATGTGAATTGGAACGAAATCGCCAATAGATAAGACCATTTTACAATTTGGGCCCAAGTTAGAAGCAGAGCCTAAGATGTAAATTATCGATAGTCCATATCTCGGAAACTATAAGAGATAATGCAATTTGGCAACCGGCAATGTAATTAGCATGCCGAATATTACTTGGAATGTGAATTGGAACGAAATCGCCAATAGATAAGACCATTTTACAATTTGGGCCCAAGTTAGAAGCAGAGCCTAAGGTGTAAATTATCGATAGTCCATATCTCGGAAACTATAAGAGATAATTCAATTTGGCAACCGGCAATGTAATTAGCATGCCGGATATTACTTGGAATGTGAATTGGAACGAAATCGCCAATAGATAAGACCATTTTACAATTTGGGCCCAAGTTAGAAGCAGAGCCTAAGGTGTAAATTATTGATAGTCCATATCTCGGAAACTATAAGAGATAATGCAATTTCGCAACCGGCAATGTAATTAGCATGCCGAATATTACTTGGAGTGTGAATTGGAACGAAATAGCCAATAGATAAGACCATTTTACAATTTGGGCCCAAGTTAGAAGCAGAGCCTAAGGTGTAAATTATCGATAGTCCATATCTCGGAAACTATAAGAGATAATGCAATTTGGCAACCGGCAATGTAAGTAGCATGCCGAATATTACTTGGAATGTGAATTGGAACGAAATCGCCAATAGATAAGACCATTTTACAATTTGGGCCCAAGTTAGAAGCAGAGCCTAAGGTGTAAATTATCGATAGTCCATATCTCGGAAACTATAAGAGATAATGCAAATTGGCAACCGGCAATGTAATTAGCATGCCGAATATTACTTGGAATGTGAATTGGAACGAAATCGCCAATAGATAAGACCATTTTACAATTTGGGCCCAAGTTAGAAGCAGAGCCTAAGGTGTAAATTATCGATAGTCCATATCTCGGAAACTATAAGAGATAATGCAATTTGGCAACCGGCAATGTAATTAGCATGCCGAATATTACTTGGAATGTGAATTGGAACGAAATCGCCAATAGATAAGGCCATTTTACAATTTGGGCCCAAGTTAGAAGCAGAGCCTAAGGTGTAAATTATTGATAGTCCATATCTCGGAAACTATAAGAGATAATGCAATTTCGCAACCGGCAATGTAATTAGCATGCCGAATATCACTTGGAATGTGAATTGGGACGAAATCGCCAATAGATAAGACCATTTTACAATTTGGGCCCAAGTTAGAAGCAGAGCCTAAGGTGTAAATTATCGATAGTCCATATCTCGGAAACTATAAGAGATAATGCAATTTGGCAACCGGCAATGTAATTAGCATGCCGAATATTACTTGGAATGTGAATTGGAACGAAATCGCCAATAGATAAGACGATTTTACAATTTGGGCCCAAGTTAGAAGCAGAGCCTAAGATGTAAATTATCGATAGTCCATATCTCGGAAACTATAAGAGATAATGCAATTTGGCAACCGGCAATGTAATTAGCATGCCGAATATTACTTGGAATGTGAATTGGAACGAAATCGCCAATAGATAAGACCATTTTACAATTTGGGCCCAAGTTAGAAGCAGAGCCTAAGGTGTAAATTATCGATAGTCCATATCTCGGAAACTATAAGAGATAATGCAATTTGGCAACCGGCAATGTAATTAGCATGCCGAATATTACTTGGAATGTGAATTGGAACGAAATCGCCAATAGGTAAGACCATTTTACAATTTGGGCCCAAGTTAGAAGCAGAGCCTAAGGTGTAAATTATCGATAGTCCATATCTCGGAAACTATAAGAGATAATTCAATTTGGCAACCGGCAATGTAATTAGCATGCCGGATATTACTTGGAATGTGAATTGGAACGAAATCGCCCATAGATAAGACCATTTTACAATTTGGGCCCAAGTTAGAAGCAGAGCCTAAGGTGTAAATTACCGATAGTCCATATCTCGGAAACTATAAGAGATAATGCAATTTGGCAACCGGCAATGTAATTAGCATGCCGAATATTACTTGGAATGTGAATTGGAACGAAATCGCCAATAGATAAGACGATTTTTCAATTTGGGCCCAAGTTAGAAGCAGAGCCTAAGGTGTAAATTATCGATAGTCCATATCTCGGAAACTATAAGAGATAATGCAATTTGGCAACCGGCAATGTAATTAGCATGCCGAATATTACTTGGAATGTGAATTGGAACGAAATCGCCAATAGAGAAGACCATTTTACAATTTGGGCCCAAGTTAGAAGCAGAGCCTATGGTGTAAATTATCGATAGTCCATATCTCGGAAACTATAAGAGATAATGCAATTTGGCAACCGGCAATGTAATTAGCATGCCGAATATTACTTGGAATGTGAATTGGAACGAAATCGCCAATAGAGAAGACCATTTTACAATTTGGGCCCAAGTTAGAAGCAGAGCCTAAGGTGTAAATTATCGATAGTCCATATCTCGGAAACTATAAGAGATAATGCAATTTGGCAACCGGCAATGTAATTAGCATGCCGAATATTACTTGGAATGTGAATTGGAACGAAATCGCCAATAGATAAGACCATTTTACAATTTGGGCCCAAGTTAGAAGCAGAGCCTAAGGTGTAAATTATCGATAGTCCATATCTCGGAAACTATAAGAGATAATGCAATTTGGCAACCGGCAATGTAATTAGCATGCCGAATATTACTTGGAATGTGAATTGGAACGAAAACGCCAATAGATAAGACCATTTTACAATTTGGGCCCAAGTTAGAAGCAGAGCCTAAGGTGTAAATTATCGATAGTCCATATCTCGGAAACTATAAGAGATAATGCAATTTGGCAACCGGCAATGTAATTAGCATGCCGAATATTACTTGGAATGTGAATTGGAACGAAATCGCCAATAGAGAAGACCATTTTACAATTTGGGCCCAAGTTAGAAGCAGAGCCTAAGGTGTAAATTATCGATAGTCCATATCTCGGAAACTATAAGAGATAATGCAATTTGGCAACCGGCAATGTAATTAGCATGCCGAATATTACTTGGAATGTGAATTGGAACGAAAACGCCAATAGACAAGACCATTTTACAATTTGGGCCCAAGTTAGAAGCAGAGCCTAAGGTGTAAATTATCGATAATCCATATCTCGGAAACTATAAGAGATAATGCAATTTGGCAACCGGCAATGTAATTAGCATGCCGAATATTACTTGGAATGTGAATTGGAACGAAATCGCCAATAGATAAGACCATTTTACAATTTGGGCCCAAGTTAGAAGCAGAGCCTAAGGTGTAAATTATCGATAGTCCATATCTCGGAAACTATAAGAGATAATTCAATTTGGCAACCGGCAATGTAATTAGCATGCCGGATATTACTTGGAATGTGAATTGGAACGAAATCGCCAATAGATAAGTCCATTTTACAATTTGGGCCCAAGTTAGAAGCAGAGCCTAAGGTGTAAATTATCGATAGTCCATATGTCGGAAACTATAAGAGATAATGCAATTTGGCAACCGGCAATGTAATTAGCATGCCGAATATTACTTGTAATGTGAATTGGAACGAAATCGCCAATAGATAAGACGATTTTACAATTTGGGCCCAAGTTAGAAGCAGAGCGTAAGATGTAAATTATCGATAGTCCATATCTCGGAAACTATAAGAGATAATGCAATTTGGCAACCGGCAATGTAATTAGCATGCCGAATATTACTTGGAATGTGAATTGGAACGAAATCGCCAATAGATAAGACCATTTTACAATTTGGGCCCAAGTTAGAAGCAGAGCCTAAGGTGTAAATTATCGATAGTCCATATCTCGGAAACTATAAGAGATAATGCAATTTGGCAACCGGCAATGTAATTAGCATGCCGAATATTACTTGGAATGTGAATTGGAACGAAATCGCCAATAGATAAGACCATTTTACAATTTGGGCCCAAGTTAGAAGCAGAGCCTAAGATGTAAATTATCGATAGTCCATATCTCGGAAACTATAAGAGATAATGCAATTTGGCAACCGGCAATGTAATTAGCATGCCGAATATTACTTGGAATGTGAATTGGAACGAAATCGCCAATAGATAAGACCATTTTACAATTTGGGCCCAAGTTAGAAGCAGAGCCTAAGGTGTAAATTATCGATAGTCCATATCTCGGAAACTATAAGAGATAATGCAATTTGGCAACCGGCAATGTAATTAGCATGCCGAATATTACTTGGAATGTGAATTGGAACGAAATCGCCAATAGGTAAGACCATTTTACAATTTGGGCCCAAGTTAGAAGCAGAGCCTAAGATGTAAATTATCGATAGTCCATATCTCGGAAACTATAAGAGATAATTCAATTTGGCAACCGGCAATGTAATTAGCATGCCGGATATTACTTGGAATGTGAATTGGAACGAAATCGCCCATAGATAAGACCATTTTACAATTTGGGCCCAAGTTAGAAGCAGAGCCTAAGGTGTAAATTACCGATAGTCCATATCTCGGAAACCATAAGAGATAATGCAATTTGGCAACCGGCAATGTAATTAGCATGCCGAATATTACTTGGAATGTGAATTGGAACGAAATCGCCAATAGATAAGACGATTTTACAATTTGGGCCCAAGTTAGAAGCAGAGCCTAAGGTGTAAATTATCGATAGTCCATATCTCGGAAACTATAAGAGATAATGCAATTTGGCAACCGGCAATGTAATTAGCATGCCGAATATTACTTGGAATGTGAATTGGAACGAAATCGCCAATAGAGAAGACCATTTTACAATTTGGGCCCAAGTTAGAAGCAGAGCCTATGGTGTAAATTATCGATAGTCCATATCTCGGAAACTATAAGAGATAATGCAATTTGGCAACCGGCAATGTAATTAGCATGCCGAATATTACTTGGAATGTGAATTGGAACGAAATCGCCAATAGAGAAGACCATTTTACAATTTGGGCCCAAGTTAGAAGCAGAGCCTAAGGTGTAAATTATCGATAGTCCATATCTCGGAAACTATAAGAGATAATGCAATTTGGCAACCGGCAATGTAATTAGCATGCCGAATATTACTTGGAATGTGAATTGGAACGAAATCGCCAATAGATAAGACCATTTTACAATTTGGGCCCAAGTTAGAAGCAGAGCCTAAGGTGTAAATTATCGATAGTCCATATCTCGGAAACTATAAGAGATAATGCAATTTGGCAACCGGCAATGTAATTAGCATGCCGAATATTACTTGGAATGTGAATTGGAACGAAAACGCCAATAGATAAGACCATTTTACAATTTGGGCCCAAGTTAGAAGCAGAGCCTAAGGTGTAAATTATCGATAGTCCATATCTCGGAAACTATAAGAGATAATGCAATTTGGCAACCGGCAATGTAATTAGCATGCCGAATATTACTTGGAATGTGAATTGGAACGATATCGCCAATAGAGAAGACCATTTTACAATTTGGGCCCAAGTTAGAAGCAGAGCCTAAGGTGTAAATTATCGATTGTCCATATCTCGGAAACTATAAGAGATAATGCAATTTGGCAACCGGCAATGTAATTAGCATGCCGAATATTACTTGGAATGTGAATTGGAACGAAAACGCCAATAGACAAGACCATTTTACAATTTGGGCCCAAGTTAGAAGCAGAGCCTAAGGTGTAAATTATCGATAATCCATATCTCGGAAACTATAAGAGATAATGCAATTTGGCAACCGGCAATGTAATTAGCATGCCGAATATTACTTGGAATGTGAATTGGAACGAAATCGCCAATAGATAAGACCATTTTACAATTTGGGCCCAAGTTAGAAGCAGAGCCTAAGGTGTAAATTATCGATAGTCCATATCTCGGAAACTATAAGAGATAATTCAATTTGGCAACCGGCAATGTAATTAGCATGCCGGATATTACTTGGAATGTGAATTGGAACGAAATCGCCAATAGATAAGACCATTTTACAATTTGGGCCCAAGTTAGAAGCAGAGCCTAAGGTGTAAATTATCGATAGTCCATATGTCGGAAACTATAAGAGATAATGCAATTTGGCAACCGGCAATGTAATTAGCATGCCGAATATTACTTGGAATGTGAATTGGAACGAAATCGCCAATAGATAAGACGATTTTACAATTTGGGCCCAAGTTAGAAGCAGAGCGTAAGATGTAAATTATCGATAGTCCATATCTCGGAAACTATAAGAGATAATGCAATTTGGCAACCGGCAATGTAATTAGCATGCCGAATATTACTTGGAATGTGAATTGGAACGAAATCGCCAATAGATAAGACCATTTTACAATTTGGGCCCAAGTTAGAAGCAGAGCCTAAGGTGTAAATTATCGATAGTCCATATCTCGGAAACTATAAGAGATAATGCAATTTGGCAACCGGCAATGTAATTAGCATGCCGAATATTACTTGGAATGTGAATTGGAACGAAATCGCCAATACATAAGACCATTTTACAATTTGGGCCCAAGTTAGAAGCAGAGCCTAAGATGTAAATTATCGATAGTCCATATCTCGGAAACTATAAGAGATAATGCAATTTGGCAGCCGGCAATGTAATTAGCATGCCGAATATTACTTGGAATGTGAATTGGAACGAAATCGCCAATAGATAAGACCATTTTACAATTTGGGCCCAAGTTAGAAGCAGAGCCTAAGGTGTAAATTATCGATAGTCCATATCTCGGAAACTATAAGAGATAATTCAATTTGGCAACCGGCAATGTAATTAGCATGCCGGATATTACTTGGAATGTGAATTGGAACGAAATCGCCAATTGATAAGACCATTTTACAATTTGGGCCAGAGTTAGAAGCAGAGCCTAAGGTGTAAATTATCGACAGTCCATATCTCGGAAACTATAATAGATAATGCAATTTGGCAACCGGCAATGTAATTAGCATGCCGAATATTACTTGGAATGTGAATTGGAAGGAAATCGCCAATAGATAAGACGATTTTACAATTTGGGCCCAAGTTAGAAGCAGAGCCTAAGATGTAAATTATCGATAGTCCATATCTCGGAAACTATAAGAGATAATGCAATTTGGCAACCGGCAATGTAATTAGCATGCCGAATATTACTTGGAATGTGAATTGGAACGAAATCGCCAATAGATAAGACCATTTTACAATTTGGGCCCAAGTTAGAAGCAGAGCCTAAGGTGTAAATTATCGATAGTCCATATCTCGGAAACTATAAGAGATAATGCAATTTGGCAACCGGCAATGTAATTAGCATGCCGAATATTACTTGGAATGTGAATTGGAACGAAATCGCCAATAGGTAAGACCATTTTACAATTTGGGCCCAAGTTAGAAGCAGAGCCTAAGGTGTAAATTATCGATAGTCCATATCTCGGAAACTATAAGAGATAATTCAATTTGGCAACCGTCAATGTAATTAGCATGCCGGATATTACTTGGAATGTGAATTGGAACGAAATCGCCAATAGATAAGACCATTTTATAATTTGGGCCCAAGTTAGAAGCAGAGCCTAAGGTGTAAATTACCGATAATCCATATCTCGGAAACTATAAGAGATAATGCAATTTAGCAACCGGCAATGTAATTAGCATGCCGAATATTACTTGGAATGTGAATTGGAACGAAATCGCCAATAGATAAGACCATTTTACAATTTGGGCCCAAGTTAGAAGCAGAGCCTAAGGTGTAATTTATTGATAGTCCATATCTCGGAAACTATAAGAGATAATGCAATTTCGCAACCGGCAATGTAATTAGCATGCCGAATATTACTTGGAGTGTGAATTGGAACGAAATAGCCAATAGATAAGACCATTTTACAATTTGGGCCCAAGTTAGAAGCAGAGCCTAAGGTGTAAATTATGGATAGTCCATATCTCGGAAACTATAAGAGATAATGCAATTTGGCAACCGGCAATGTAATTAGCATGCCGAATATTACTTGGAATGTGAATTGGAACGAAATCGCCAATAGATAAGGCCATTTTACAATTTGGGCCCAAGTTAGAAGCAGAGCCTAAGGTGTAAATTATTGATAGTCCATATCTCGGAAACTATAAGAGATAATGCAATTTCGCAACCGGCAATGTAATTAGCATGCCGAATATCACTTGGAATGTGAATTGGGACGAAATCGCCAATAGATAAGACCATTTTACAATTTGGGCCCAAGTTAGAAGCAGAGCCTAAGGTGTAAATTATCGATAGTCCATATCTCGGAAACTATAAGAGATAATGCAATTTGGCAACCGGCAATGTAATTAGCATGCCGAATATTACTTGGAATGTGAATTGGAACGAAATCGCCAATAGATAAGACCATTTAACAATTTGGGCCCAAGTTAGAAGCAGAGCCTAAGATGTAAATTATCGATAGTCCATATCTCGGAAACTATAAGAGATAATGCAATTTGGCAACCGGCAATGTAATTAGCATGCCGAATATTACTTGGAATGTGAATTGGAACGAAATCGCCAATAGATAAGACCATTTTACAATTTGGGCCCAAGTTAGAAGCAGAGCCTAAGGTGTAAATTATCGATAGTCCATATCTCGGAAACTATAAGAGATAATTCAATTTGGCAACCGGCAATGTAATTAGCATGCCGGATATTACTTGGAATGTGAATTGGAACGAAATCGCCAATAGATAAGACCATTTTACAATTTGGGCCCAAGTTAGAAGCAGAGCCTAAGGTAAAATTATCGATAGTCCATATCTCGGAAACTATAAGAGATAATGCAATTTGGCAACCGGCAATGTAATTAGCATGCCGAATATTACTTGGAATGTGAATTGGAACGAAATCGCCAATAGATAAGACGATTTTACAATTTGGGCCCAAGTTAGAAGCAGAGCCTAAGATGTAAATTATCGATAGTCCATATCTCGGAAACTATAAGAGATAATGCAATTTGGCAACCGGCAATGTAA
The DNA here is from genome assembly GCF_030347505.1 of Rhynchophorus ferrugineus. Lineage (NCBI taxonomy): Eukaryota > Metazoa > Arthropoda > Insecta > Coleoptera > Curculionidae > Rhynchophorus > Rhynchophorus ferrugineus. Next base: position 522,237 of record NW_027472647.1, on the reverse strand, counting down.
TTAGCATGCCGAATATTACTTGGAATGTGAATTGGAACGAAATCGCCAATAGAGAAGACCATTTTACAATTTGGGCCCAAGTTAGAAGCAGAGCCTAAGGTGTAAATTATCGATAGTCCATATCTCGGAAACTATAAGAGATAATGCAATTTGGCAACCGGCAATGTAATTAGCATGCCGAATATTACTTGGAATGTGAATTGGAACGAAATCGCCAATAGATAAGACCATTTTACAATTTGGGCCCAAGTTAGAAGCAGAGCCTAAGGTGTAAATTATCGATAGTCCATATCTCGGAAACTATAACAGATAATGCAATTTGGCAACCGGCAATGTAATTAGCATGCCGAATATTACTTGGAATGTGAATTGGAACGAAATCGCCAATAGAGAAGACCATTTTACAATTTGGGCCCAAGTTAGAAGCAGAGCCTAAGGTGTAAATTATCGATAGTCCATATCTCGGAAACTATAAGAGATAATGCAATTTGGCAACCGGCAATGTAATTAGCATGCCGAATATTACTTGGAATGTGAATTGGAACGAAATCGCCAATAGATAAGACCATTTTACAATTTGGGCCCAAGTTAGAAGCAGAGCCTAAGGTGTAAATTATCGATAGTCCATATCTCGGAAACTATAACAGATAATGCAATTTGGCAACCGGCAATGTAATTAGCATGCCGAATATTACTTGGAATGTGAATTGGAACGAAAACGCCAATAGATAAGACCATTTTACAATTTGGGCCCAAGTTAGAAGCAGAGCCTAAGGTGTAAATTATCGATAGTCCATATCTCGGAAACTATAAGAGATAATGCAATTTGGCAACCGGCAATGTAATTAGCATGCCGAGTATTACTTGGAATGTGAATTGGAACGAAATGGCCAATAGATAAGACCATTTTACAATTTGGGCCCATGTTAGAAGCAGAGCCTAAGGTGTAAATTATCGATAGTCCATATCTCGGAAACTATAAGAGATAATGCAATTTGGCAACCGGCAATGTAATTAGCATGCCGAATATTACTTGGAATGTGAATTGGAACGAAATCGCCAATAGATAAGACCATTTTACAATTTGGGCCCAAGTTAGAAGCAGAGCCTAAGGTGTAAATTATCGATAGTCCATATCTCGGAAACTATAAGAGATAATGCAATTTGGCAACCGGCAATGTAATTAGCATGCCGAATATTACTTGGAATGTGAATTGGAACGAAATCGCCAATAGATAAGACCATTTTACAATTTGGGCCCAAGTTAGAAGCAGAGCCTAAGGTGTAAATTATCGATAGTCCATATCTCGGAAACTATAAGAGATAATGCAAATTGGTAACCGGCAATGTAATTAGCATGCCGAATATTACTTCGAATGTGAATTGGAACGAAATCGCCAATAGATAAGACCATTTTACAATTTGGGCCCAAGTTAGAAGCAGAGCCTAAGGTGTAAATTATCGATAGTCCATATCTCGGAAACTATAAGAGATAATGCAATTTGGCAACCGGCAATGTAATTAGCATGCCGAATATTACTTGGAATGTGAATTGGAACGAAATGGCCAATAGATAAGGCCATTTTACAATTTGGGCCCAAGTTAGAAGCAGAGCCTAAGGTGTAAATTATTGATAGTCCATATCTCGGAAACTATAAGAGATAATGCAATTTCGCAACCGGCAATGTAATTAGCATGCCGAATATCACTTGGAATGTGAATTGGGACGAAATCGCCAATAGATAAGACCATTTTACAATTTGGGCCCAAGTTAGAAGCAGAGCCTAAGGTGTAAATTATCGATAGTCCATATCTCGGAAACTATAAGAGATAATGCAATTTGGCAACCGGCAATGTAATTAGCATGCCGAATATTACTTGGAATGTGAATTGGAACGAAATCGCCAATAGATAAGACCATTTAACAATTTGGGCCCAAGTTAGAAGCAGAGCCTAAGATGTAAATTATCGATAGTCCATATCTCGGAAACTATAAGAGATAATGCAATTTGGCAACCGGCAATGTAATTAGCATGCCGAATATTACTTGGAATGTGAATTGGAACGAAATCGCCAATAGATAAGACCATTTTACAATTTGGGCCCAAGTTAGAAGCAGAGCCTAAGGTGTAAATTATCGATAGTCCATATCTCGGAAACTATAAGAGATAATGCAATTTGGCAACCGGCAATGTAATTAGCATGCCGAATATTACTTGGAATGTGAATTGGAACGAAATCGCCAATAGATAAGACCATTTAACAATTTGGGCCCAAGTTAGAAGCAGAGCCTAAGATGTAAATTATCGATAGTCCATATCTCGGAAACTATAAGAGATAATGCAATTTGGCAACCGGCAATGTAATTAGCATGCCGAATATTACTTGGAATGTGAATTGGAACGAAATCGCCAATAGATAAGACCATTTTACAATTTGGGCCCAAGTTAGAAGCAGAGCCTAAGGTGTAAATTATCGATAGTCCATATCTCGGAAACTATAAGAGATAATTCAATTTGGCAACCGGCAATGTAATTAGCATGCCGGATATTACTTGGAATGTGAATTGGAACGAAATCGCCAATAGATAAGACCATTTTACAATTTGGGCCCAAGTTAGAAGCAGAGCCTAAGGTAAAATTATCGATAGTCCATATCTCGGAAACTATAAGAGATAATGCAATTTGGCAACCGGCAATGTAATTAGCATGCCGAATATTACTTGGAATGTGAATTGGAACGAAATCGCCAATAGATAAGACGATTTTACAATTTGGGCCCAAGTTAGAAGCAGAGCCTAAGATGTAAATTATCGATAGTCCATATCTCGGAAACTATAAGAGATAATGCAATTTGGCAACCGGCAATGTAATTAGCATGCCGAATATTACTTGGAATGTGAATTGGAACGAAATCGCCAATAGATAAGACCATTTTACAATTTGGGCCCAAGTTAGAAGCAGAGCCTAAGGTGTAAATTATCGATAGTCCATATCTCGGAAACTATAAGAGATAATTCAATTTGGCAACCGGCAATGTAATTAGCATGCCGGATATTACTTGGAATGTGAATTGGAACGAAATCGCCCATAGATAAGACCATTTTACAATTTGGGCCCAAGTTAGAAGCAGAGCCTAAGGTGTAAATTACCGATAGTCCATATCTCGGAAACTATAAGAGATAATGCAATTTGGCAACCGGCAATGTAATTAGCATGCCGAATATTACTTGGAATGTGAATTGGAACGAAATCGCCAATAGATAAGACGATTTTACAATTTGGGCCCAAGTTAGAAGCAGAGCCTAAGGTGTAAATTATCGATAGTCCATATCTCGGAAACTATAAGAGATAATGCAATTTGGCAACCGGCAATGTAATTAGCATGCCGAATATTACTTGGAATGTGAATTGGAACGAAATCGCCAATAGAGAAGACCATTTTACAATTTGGGCCCAAGTTAGAAGCAGAGCCTATGGTGTAAATTATCGATAGTCCATATCTCGGAAACTATAAGAGATAATGCAATTTGGCAACCGGCAATGTAATTAGCATGCCGAATATTGCTTGGAATGTGAATTGGAACGAAATCGCCAATAGAGAAGACCATTTTACAATTTGGGCCCAAGTTAGAAGCAGAGCCTAAGGTGTAAATTATCGATAGTCCATATCTCGGAAACTATAAGAGATAATGCAATTTGGCAACCGGCAATGTAATTAGCATGCCGAATATTACTTGGAATGTGAATTGGAACGAAATCGCCAATAGATAAGACCATTTTACAATTTGGGCCCAAGTTAGAAGCAGAGCCTAAGGTGTAAATTATCGATAGTCCATATCTCGGAAACTATAAGAGATAATGCAATTTGGCAACCGGCAATGTAATTAGCATGCCGAATATTACTTGGAATGTGAATTGGAACGAAAACGCCAATAGATAAGACCATTTTACAATTTGGGCCCAAGTTAGAAGCAGAGCCTAAGGTGTAAATTATCGATAGTCCATATCTCGGAAACTATAAGAGATAATGAAATTTGGCAACCGGCAATGTAATTAGCATGCCGAATATTACTTGGAATGTGAATTGGAACGAAATCGCCAATAGAGAAGACCATTTTACAATTTGGGCCCAAGTTAGAAGCAGAGCCTAAGGTGTAAATTATCGATAGTCCATATCTCGGAAACTATAAGAGATAATGCAATTTGGCAACCGGCAATGTAATTAGCATGCCGAATATTACTTGGAATGTGAATTGGAACGAAAACGCCAATAGACAAGACCATTTTACAATTTGGGCCCAAGTTAGAAGCAGAGCCTAAGGTGTAAATTATCGATAATCCATATCTCGGAAACTATAAGAGATAATGCAATTTGGCAACCGGCAATGTAATTAGCATGCCGAATATTACTTGGAATGTGAATTGGAACGAAATCGCCAATAGATAAGACCATTTTACAATTTGGGCCCAAGTTAGAAGCAGAGCCTAAGGTGTAAATTATCGATAGTCCATATCTCGGAAACTATAAGAGATAATTCAATTTGGCAACCAGCAATGTAATTAGCATGCCGAATATTACTTGGAATGTGAATTGGAACGAAATCGCCAATAGATAAGACGATTTTACAATTTGGGCCCAAGTTAGAAGCAGAGCCTAAGATGTAAATTATCGATAGTCCATATCTCGGAAACTATAAGAGATAATGCAATTTGGCAACCGGCAATGTAATTAGCATGCCGAATATTACTTGGAATGTGAATTGGAACGAAATCGCCAATAGATAAGACCATTTTACAATTTGGGCCCAAGTTAGAAGCAGAGCCTAAGGTGTAAATTATCGATAGTCCATATCTCGGAAACTATAAGAGATAATGCAATTTGGCAACCGGCAATGTAATTAGCATGCCGAATATTACTTGGAATGTGAATTGGAACGAAATCGCCAATAGGTAAGACCATTTTACAATTTGGGCCCAAGTTAGAAGCAGAGCCTAAGGTGTAAATTATCGATAGTCCATATCTCGGAAACTATAAGAGATAATTCAATTTGGCAACCGTCAATGTAATTAGCATGCCGGATATTACTTGGAATGTGAATTGGAACGAAATCGCCAATAGATAAGACCATTTTATAATTTGGGCCCAAGTTAGAAGCAGAGCCTAAGGTGTAAATTACCGATAGTCCATATCTCGGAAACTATAAGAGATAATGCAATTTAGCAACCGGCAATGTAATTAGCATGCCGAATATTACTTGGAATGTGAATTGGAACGAAATCGCCAATAGATAAGACCATTTTACAATTTGGGCCCAAGTTAGAAGCAGAACCTAAGGTGTAAATTATTGATAGTCCATATCTCGGAAACTATAAGAGATAATGCAATTTCGCAACCGGCAATGTAATTAGCATGCCGAATATTACTTGGAGTGTGAATTGGAACGAAATAGCCAATAGATAAGACCATTTTACAATTTGGGCCCAAGTTAGAAGCAGAGCCTAAGGTGTAAATTATCGATAGTCCATATCTCGGAAACTATAAGAGATAATGCAATTTGGCAACCGGCAATGTAATTAGCATGCCGAATATTACTTGGAATGTGAATTGGAACGAAATCGCCAATAGATAAGACCATTTTACAATTTGGGCCCAAGTTAGAAGCAGAGCCTAAGGTGTAAATTATCGATAGTCCATATCTCGGAAACTATAAGAGATAATGCAAATTGGTAACCGGCAATGTAATTAGCATGCCGAATATTACTTGGAATGTGAATTGGAACGAAATCGCCAATAGATAAGACCATTTTACAATTTGGGCCCAAGTTAGAAGCAGAGCCTAAGGTGTAAATTATCGATAGTCCATATCTCGGAAACTATAAGAGATAATGCAATTTGGCAACCGGCAATGTAATTAGCATGCCGAATATTACTTGGAATGTGAATTGGAACGAAATTGCCAATAGATAAGGCCATTTTACAATTTGGGCCCAAGTTAGAAGCAGAGCCTAAGGTGTAAATTATTGATAGTCCATATCTCGGAAACTATAAGAGATAATGCAATTTCGCAACCGGCAATGTAATTAGCATGCCGAATATCACTTGGAATGTGAATTGGGACGAAATCGCCAATAGATAAGACCATTTTACAATTTGGGCCCAAGTTAGAAGCAGAGCCTAAGGTGTAAATTATCGATAGTCCATATCTCGGAAACTATAAGAGATAATGCAATTTGGCAACCGGCAATGTAATTAGCATGCCGAATATTACTTGGAATGTGAATTGGAACGAAATCGCCAATAGATAAGACCATTTAACAATTTGGGCCCAAGTTAGAAGCAGAGCCTAAGATGTAAATTATCGATAGTCCATATCTCGGAAACTATAAGAGATAATGCAATTTGGCAACCGGCAATGTAATTAGCATGCCGAATATTACTTGGAATGTGAATTGGAACGAAATCGCCAATAGATAAGACCATTTTACAATTTGGGCCCAAGTTAGAAGCAGAGCCTAAGGTGTAAATTATCGATAGTCCATATCTCGGAAACTATAAGAGATAATTCAATTTGGCAACCGGCAATGTAATTAGCATGCCGGATATTACTTGGAATGTGAATTGGAACGAAATCGCCAATAGATAAGACCATTTTACAATTTGGGCCCAAGTTAGAAGCAGAGCCTAAGGTAAAATTATCGATAGTCCATATCTCGGAAACTATAAGAGATAATGCAATTTGGCAACCGGCAATGTAATTAGCATGCCGAATATTACTTGGAATGTGAATTGGAACGAAATCGCCAATAGATAAGACCATTTTACAATTTGGGCCCAAGTTAGAAGCAGAGCCTAAGGTGTAAATTATCGATAGTCCATATCTCGGAAACTATAAGAGATAATTCAATTTGGCAACCGGCAATGTAATTAGCATGCCGGATATTACTTGGAATGTGAATTGGAACGAAATCGCCCATAGATAAGACCATTTTACAATTTGGGCCCAAGTTAGAAGCAGAGCCTAAGGTGTAAATTACCGATAGTCCATATCTCGGAAACTATAAGAGATAATGCAATTTGGCAACCGGCAATGTAATTAGCATGCCGAATATTACTTGGAATGTGAATTGGAACGAAATCGCCAATAGATAAGACGATTTTACAATTTGGGCCCAAGTTAGAAGCAGAGCCTAAGGTGTAAATTATCGATAGTCCATATCTCGGAAACTATAAGAGATAATGCAATTTGGCAACCGGCAATGTAATTAGCATGCCGAATATTACTTGGAATGTGAATTGGAACGAAATCGCCAATAGAGAAGACCATTTTACAATTTGGGCCCAAGTTAGAAGCAGAGCCTATGGTGTAAATTATCGATAGTCCATATCTCGGAAACTATAAGAGATAATGCAATTTGGCAACCGGCAATGTAATTAGCATGCCGAATATTACTTGGAATGTGAATTGGAACGAAATCGCCAATAGAGAAGACCATTTTACAATTTGGGCCCAAGTTAGAAGCAGAGCCTAAGGTGTAAATTATCGATAGTCCATATCTCGGAAACTATAAGAGATAATGCAATTTGGCAACCGGCAATGTAATTAGCATGCCGAATATTACTTGGAATGTGAATTGGAACGAAATCGCCAATAGATAAGACCATTTTACAATTTGGGCCCAAGTTAGAAGCAGAGCCTAAGGTGTAAATTATCGATAGTCCATATCTCGGAAACTATAAGAGATAATGCAATTTGGCAACCGGCAATGTAATTAGCATGCCGAATATTACTTGGAATGTGAATTGGAACGAAAACGCCAATAGATAAGACCATTTTACAATTTGGGCCCAAGTTAGAAGCAGAGCCTAAGGTGTAAATTATCGATAGTCCATATCTCGGAAACTATAAGAGATAATGCAATTTGGCAACCGGCAATGTAATTAGCATGCCGAATATTACTTGGAATGTGAATTGGAACGAAATCGCCAATAGAGAAGACCATTTTACAATTTGGGCCCAAGTTAGAAGCAGAGCCTAAGGTGTAAATTATCGATAGTCCATATCTCGGAAACTATAAGAGATAATGCAATTTGGCAACCGGCAATGTAATTAGCATGCCGAATATTACTTGGAATGTGAATTGGAACGAAAACGCCAATAGACAAGACCATTTTACAATTTGGGCCCAAGTTAGAAGCAGAGCCTAAGGTGTAAATTATCGATAATCCATATCTCGGAAACTATAAGAGATAATGCAATTTGGCAACCGGCAATGTAATTAGCATGCCGAATATTACTTGGAATGTGAATTGGAACGAAATCGCCAATAGATAAGACCATTTTACAATTTGGGCCCAAGTTAGAAGCAGAGCCTAAGGTGTAAATTATCGATAGTCCATATCTCGGAAACTATAAGAGATAATTCAATTTGGCAACCGGCAATGTAATTAGCATGCCGGATATTACTTGGAATGTGAATTGGAACGAAATCGCCAATAGATAAGACCATTTTACAATTTGGGCCCAAGTTAGAAGCAGAGCCTAAGGTGTAAATTATCGATAGTCCATATGTCGGAAACTATAAGAGATAATGCAATTTGGCAACCGGCAATGTAATTAGCATGCCGAATATTACTTGGAATGTGAATTGGAACGAAATCGCCAATAGATAAGACGATTTTACAATTTGGGCCCAAGTTAGAAGCAGAGCGTAAGATGTAAATTATCGATAGTCCATATCTCGGAAACTATAAGAGATAATGCAATTTGGCAACCGGCAATGTAATTAGCATGCCGAATATTACTTGGAATGTGAATTGGAACGAAATCGCCAATAGATAAGACCATTTTACAATTTGGGCCCAAGTTAGAAGCAGAGCCTAAGGTGTAAATTATCGATAGTCCATATCTCGGAAACTATAAGAGATAATGCAATTTGGCAACCGGCAATGTAATTAGCATGCCGAATATTACTTGGAATGTGAATTGGAACGAAATCGCCAATAGATAAGACCATTTTACAATTTGGGCCCAAGTTAGAAGCAGAGCCTAAGATGTAAATTATCGATAGTCCATATCTCGGAAACTATAAGAGATAATGCAATTTGGCAACCGGCAATGTAATTAGCATGCCGAATATTACTTGGAATGTGAATTGGAACGAAATCGCCAATAGATAAGACCATTTTACAATTTGGGCCCAAGTTAGAAGCAGAGCCTAAGGTGTAAATTATCGATAGTCCATATCTCGGAAACTATAAGAGATAATTCAATTTGGCAACCGGCAATGTAATTAGCATGCCGGATATTACTTGGAATGTGAATTGGAACGAAATCGCCAATAGATAAGACCATTTTACAATTTGGGCCCAAGTTAGAAGCAGAGCCTAAGGTGTAAATTATTGATAGTCCATATCTCGGAAACTATAAGAGATAATGCAATTTCGCAACCGGCAATGTAATTAGCATGCCGAATATTACTTGGAGTGTGAATTGGAACGAAATAGCCAATAGATAAGACCATTTTACAATTTGGGCCCAAGTTAGAAGCAGAGCCTAAGGTGTAAATTATCGATAGTCCATATCTCGGAAACTATAAGAGATAATGCAATTTGGCAACCGGCAATGTAAGTAGCATGCCGAATATTACTTGGAATGTGAATTGGAACGAAATCGCCAATAGATAAGACCATTTTACAATTTGGGCCCAAGTTAGAAGCAGAGCCTAAGGTGTAAATTATCGATAGTCCATATCTCGGAAACTATAAGAGATAATGCAAATTGGCAACCGGCAATGTAATTAGCATGCCGAATATTACTTGGAATGTGAATTGGAACGAAATCGCCAATAGATAAGACCATTTTACAATTTGGGCCCAAGTTAGAAGCAGAGCCTAAGGTGTAAATTATCGATAGTCCATATCTCGGAAACTATAAGAGATAATGCAATTTGGCAACCGGCAATGTAATTAGCATGCCGAATATTACTTGGAATGTGAATTGGAACGAAATCGCCAATAGATAAGGCCATTTTACAATTTGGGCCCAAGTTAGAAGCAGAGCCTAAGGTGTAAATTATTGATAGTCCATATCTCGGAAACTATAAGAGATAATGCAATTTCGCAACCGGCAATGTAATTAGCATGCCGAATATCACTTGGAATGTGAATTGGGACGAAATCGCCAATAGATAAGACCATTTTACAATTTGGGCCCAAGTTAGAAGCAGAGCCTAAGGTGTAAATTATCAATAGTCCATATCTCGGAAACTATAAGAGATAATGCAATTTGGCAACCGGCAATGTAATTAGCATGCCGAATATTACTTGGAATATGAATTGGAACGAAATCGCCAATAGATAAGACGATTTTACAATTTGGGCCCAAGTTAGAAGCAGAGCCTAAGATGTAAATTATCGATAGTCCATATCTCGGAAACTATAAGAGATAATGCAATTTGGCAACCGGCAATGTAATTAGCATGCCGAATATTACTTGGAATGTGAATTGGAACGAAATCGCCAATAGATAAGACCATTTTACAATTTGGGCCCAAGTTAGAAGCAGAGCCTAAGGTGTAAATTATCGATAGTCCATATCTCGGAAACTATAAGAGATAATGCAATTTGGCAACCGGCAATGTAATTAGCATGCCGAATATTACTTGGAATGTGAATTGGAACGAAATCGCCAATAGGTAAGACCATTTTACAATTTGGGCCCAAGTTAGAAGCAGAGCCTAAGGTGTAAATTATCGATAGTCCATATCTCGGAAACTATAAGAGATAATTCAATTTGGCAACCGGCAATGTAATTAGCATGCCGGATATTACTTGGAATGTGAATTGGAACGAAATCGCCCATAGATAAGACCATTTTACAATTTGGGCCCAAGTTAGAAGCAGAGCCTAAGGTGTAAATTACCGATAGTCCATAACTCGGAAACTATAAGAGATAATGCAATTTGGCAACCGGCAATGTAATTAGCATGCCGAATATTACTTGGAATGTGAATTGGAACGAAATCGCCAATAGATAAGACGATTTTACAATTTGGGCCCAAGTTAGAAGCAGAGCCTAAGGTGTAAATTATCGATAGTCCATATCTCGGAAACTATAAGAGATAATGCAATTTGGCAACCGGCAATGTAATTAGCATGCCGAATATTACTTGGAATGTGAATTGGAACGAAATCGCCAATAGAGAAGACCATTTTACAATTTGGGCCCAAGTTAGAAGCAGAGCCTATGGTGTAAATTATCGATAGTCCATATCTCGGAAACTATAAGAGATAATGCAATTTGGCAACCGGCAATGTAATTAGCATGCCGAATATTACTTGGAATGTGAATTGGAACGAAATCGCCAATAGAGAAGACCATTTTACAATTTGGGCCCAAGTTAGAAGCAGAGCCTAAGGTGTAAATTATCGATAGTCCATATCTCGGAAACTATAAGAGATAATGCAATTTGGCAACCGGCAATGTAATTAGCATGCCGAATATTACTTGGAATGTGAATTGGAACGAAATCGCCAATAGATAAGACCATTTTACAATTTGGGCCCAAGTTAGAAGCAGAGCCTAAGGTGTAAATTATCGATAATCCATATCTCGGAAACTATAAGAGATAATGCAATTTGGCAACCGGCAATGTAATTAGCATGCCGAATATTACTTGGAATGTGAATTGGAACGAAATCGCCAATAGATAAGACCATTTTACAATTTGGGCCCAAGTTAGAAGCAGAGCCTAAGGTGTAAATTATCGATAGTCCATATCTCGGAAACTATAAGAGATAATTCAATTTGGCAACCGGCAATGTAATTAGCATGCCGGATATTACTTGGAATGTGAATTGGAACGAAATCGCCAATAGATAAGACCATTTTACAATTTGGGCCCAAGTTAGAAGCAGAGCCTAAGGTGTAAATTATCGATAGTCCATATGTCGGAAACTATAAGAGATAATGCAATTTGGCAACCGGCAATGTAATTAGCATGCCGAATATTACTTGGAATGTGAATTGGAACGAAATCGCCAATAGATAAGACGATTTTACAATTTGGGCCCAAGTTAGAAGCAGAGCGTAAGATGTAAATTATCGATAGTCCATATCTCGGAAACTATAAGAGATAATGCAATTTGGCAACCGGCAATGTAATTAGCATGCCGAATATTACTTGGAATGTGAATTGGAACGAAATCGCCAATAGATAAGACCATTTTACAATTTGGGCCCAAGTTAGAAGCAGAGCCTAAGGTGTAAATTATCGATAGTCCATATCTCGGAAACTATAAGAGATAATGCAATTTGGCAACCGGCAATGTAATTAGCATGCCGAATATTACTTGGAATGTGAATTGGAACGAAATCGCCAATAGATAAGACCATTTTACAATTTGGGCCCAAGTTAGAAGCAGAGCCTAAGATGTAAATTATCGATAGTCCATATCTCGGAAACTATAAGAGATAATGCAATTTGGCAACCGGCAATGTAATTAGCATGCCGAATATTACTTGGAATGTGAATTGGAACGAAATCGCCAATAGATAAGACCATTTTACAATTTGGGCCCAAGTTAGAAGCAGAGCCTAAGGTGTAAATTATCGATAGTCCATATCTCGGAAACTATAAGAGATAATGCAATTTGGCAACCGGCAATGTAATTAGCATGCCGAATATTACTTGGAATGTGAATTGGAACGAAATCGCCAATAGGTAAGACCATTTTACAATTTGGGCCCAAGTTAGAAGCAGAGCCTAAGGTGTAAATTATCGATAGTCCATATCTCGGAAACTATAAGAGATAATTCAATTTGGCAACCGGCAATGTAATTAGCATGCCGGATATTACTTGGAATGTGAATTGGAACGAAATCGCCCATAGATAAGACCATTTTACAATTTGGGCCCAAGTTAGAAGCAGAGCCTAAGGTGTAAATTACCGATAGTCCATATCTCGGAAACTATAAGAGATAATGCAATTTGGCAACCGGCAATGTAATTAGCATGCCGAATATTACTTGGAATGTGAATTGGAACGAAATCGCCAATAGATAAGACGATTTTACAATTTGGGCCCAAGTTAGAAGCAGAGCCTAAGGTGTAAATTATCGATAGTCCATATCTCGGAAACTATAAGAGATAATGCAATTTGGCAACCGGCAATGTAATTAGCATGCCGAATATTACTTGGAATGTGAATTGGAACGAAATCGCCAATAGAGAAGACCATTTTACAATTTGGGCCCAAGTTAGAAGCAGAGCCTATGGTGTAAATTATCGATAGTCCATATCTCGGAAACTATAAGAGATAATGCAATTTGGCAACCGGCAATGTAATTAGCATGCCGAATATTACTTGGAATGTGAATTGGAACGAAATCGCCAATAGAGAAGACCATTTTACAATTTGGGCCCAAGTTAGAAGCAGAGCCTAAGGTGTAAATTATCGATAGTCCATATCTCGGAAACTATAAGAGATAATGCAATTTGGCAACCGGCAATGTAATTAGCATGCCGAATATTACTTGGAATGTGAATTGGAACGAAAACGCCAATAGATAAGACCATTTTACAATTTGGGCCCAAGTTAGAAGCAGAGCCTAAGGTGTAAATTATCGATAGTCCATATCTCGGAAACTATAAGAGATAATGCAATTTGGCAACCGGCAATGTAATTAGCATGCCGAATATTACTTGGAATGTGAATTGGAACGAAATCGCCAATAGAGAAGACCATTTTACAATTTGGGCCCAAGTTAGAAGCAGAGCCTAAGGTGTAAATTATCGATAGTCCATATCTCGGAAACTATAAGAGATAATGCAATTTGGCAACCGGCAATGTAATTAGCATGCCGAATATTACTTGGAATGTGAATTGGAACGAAAACGCCAATAGACAAGACCATTTTACAATTTGGGCCCAAGTTAGAAGCAGAGCCTAAGGTGTAAATTATCGATAATCCATATCTCGGAAACTATAAGAGATAATGCAATTTGGCAACCGGCAATGTAATTAGCATGCCGAATATTACTTGGAATGTGAATTGGAACGAAATCGCCAATAGATAAGACCATTTTACAATTTGGGCCCAAGTTAGAAGCAGAGCCTAAGGTGTAAATTATCGATAGTCCATATCTCGGAAACTATAAGAGATAATTCAATTTGGCAACCGGCAATGTAATTAGCATGCCGGATATTACTTGGAATGTGAATTGGAACGAAATCGCCAATAGATAAGACCATTTTACAATTTGGGCCCAAGTTAGAAGCAGAGCCTAAGGTGTAAATTATCGATAGTCCATATGTCGGAAACTATAAGAGATAATGCAATTTGGCAACCGGCAATGTAATTAGCATGCCGAATATTACTTGGAATGTGAATTGGAACGAAATCGCCAATAGATAAGACGATTTTACAATTTGGGCCCAAGTTAGAAGCAGAGCGTAAGATGTAAATTATCGATAGTCCATATCTCGGAAACTATAAGAGATAATGCAATTTGGCAACCGGCAATGTAATTAGCATGCCGAATATTACTTGGAATGTGAATTGGAACGAAATCGCCAATAGATAAGACCATTTTACAATTTGGGCCCAAGTTAGAAGCAGAGCCTAAGGTGTAAATTATCGATAGTCCATATCTCGGAAACTATAAGAGATAATGCAATTTGGCAACCGGCAATGTAATTAGCATGCCGAATATTACTTGGAATGTGAATTGGAACGAAATCGCCAATAGATAAGACCATTTTACAATTTGGGCCCAAGTTAGAAGCAGAGCCTAAGGTGTAAATTATCGATAGTCCATATCTCGGAAACTATAAGAGATAATGCAATTTGGCAACCGGCAATGTAATTAGCATGCCGAATATTACTTGGAATGTGAATTGGAACGAAATTGCCAATAGATAAGGCCATTTTACAATTTGGGCCCAAGTTAGAAGCAGAGCCTAAGGTGTAAATTATTGATAGTCCATATCTCGGAAACTATAAGAGATAATGCAATTTCGCAACCGGCAATGTAATTAGCATGCCGAATATCACTTGGAATGTGAATTGGGACGAAATCGCCAATAGATAAGACCATTTTACAATTTGGGCCCAAGTTAGAAGCAGAGCCTAAGGTGTAAATTATCGATAGTCCATATCTCGGAAACTATAAGAGATAATGCAATTTGGCAACCGGCAATGTAATTAGCATGCCGAATATTACTTGGAATGTGAATTGGAACGAAATCGCCAATAGATAAGACCATTTAACAATTTGGGCCCAAGTTAGAAGCAGAGCCTAAGATGTAAATTATCGATAGTCCATATCTCGGAAACTATAAGAGATAATGCAATTTGGCAACCGGCAATGTAATTAGCATGCCGAATATTACTTGGAATGTGAATTGGAACGAAATCGCCAATAGATAAGACCATTTTACAATTTGGGCCCAAGTTAGAAGCAGAGCCTAAGGTGTAAATTATCGATAGTCCATATCTCGAAACTATAAGAGATAATTCAATTTGGCAACCGGCAATGTAATTAGCATGCCGGATATTACTTGGAATGTGAATTGGAACGAAATCGCCAATAGATAAGACCATTTTACAATTTGGGCCCAAGTTAGAAGCAGAGCCTAAGGTAAAATTATCGATAGTCCATATCTCGGAAACTATAAGAGATAATGCAATTTGGCAACCGGCAATGTAATTAGCATGCCGAATATTACTTGGAATGTGAATTGGAACGAAATCGCCAATAGATAAGACCATTTTACAATTTGGGCCCAAGTTAGAAGCAGAGCCTAAGGTGTAAATTATCGATAGTCCATATCTCGGAAACTATAAGAGATAATTCAATTTGGCAACCGGCAATGTAATTAGCATGCCGGATATTACTTGGAATGTGAATTGGAACGAAATCGCCCATAGATAAGACCATTTTACAATTTGGGCCCAAGTTAGAAGCAGAGCCTAAGGTGTAAATTACCGATAGTCCATATCTCGGAAACTATAAGAGATTATGCAATTTGGCAACCGGCAATGTAATTAGCATGCCGAATATTACTTGGAATGTGAATTGGAACGAAATCGCCAATAGATAAGACGATTTTACAATTTGGGCCCAAGTTAGAAGCAGAGCCTAAGGTGTAAATTATCGATAGTCCATATCTCGGAAACTATAAGAGATAATGCAATTTGGCAACCGGCAATGTAATTAGCATGCCGAATATTACTTGGAATGTGAATTGGAACGAAATCGCCAATAGAGAAGACCATTTTACAATTTGGGCCCAAGTTAGAAGCAGAGCCTATGGTGTAAATTATCGATAGTCCATATCTCGGAAACTATAAGAGATAATGCAATTTGGCAACCGGCAATGTAATTAGCATGCCGAATATTACTTGGAATGTGAATTGGAACGAAATCGCCAATAGAGAAGACCATTTTACAATTTGGGCCCAAGTTAGAAGCAGAGCCTAAGGTGTAAATTATCGATAGTCCATATCTCGGAAACTATAAGAGATAATGCAATTTGGCAACCGGCAATGTAATTAGCATGCCGAATATTACTTGGAATGTGAATTGGAACGAAATCGCCAATAGATAAGACCATTTTACAATTTGGGCCCAAGTTAGAAGCAGAGCCTAAGGTGTAAATTATCGATAGTCCATATCTCGGAAACTATAAGAGATAATGCAATTTGGCAACCGGCAATGTAATTAGCATGCCGAATATTACTTGGAATGTGAATTGGAACGAAAACGCCAATAGATAAGACCATTTTACAATTTGGGCCCAAGTTAGAAGCAGAGCCTAAGGTGTAAATTATCGATAGTCCATATCTCGGAAACTATAAGAGATAATGCAATTTGGCAACCGGCAATGTAATTAGCATGCCGAATATTACTTGGAATGTGAATTGGAACGAAATCGCCAATAGAGAAGACCATTTTACAATTTGGGCCCAAGTTAGAAGCAGAGCCTAAGGTGTAAATTATCGATAGTCCATATCTCGGAAACTATAAGAGATAATGCAATTTGGCAACCGGCAATGTAATTAGCATGCCGAATATTACTTGGAATGTGAATTGGAACGAAAACGCCAATAGACAAGACCATTTTACAATTTGGGCCCAAGTTAGAAGCAGAGCCTAAGGTGTAAATTATCGATAATCCATATCTCGGAAACTATAAGAGATAATGCAATTTGGCAACCGGCAATGTAATTAGCATGCCGAATATTACTTGGAATGTGAATTGGAACGAAATCGCCAATAGATAAGACCATTTTACAATTTGGGCCCAAGTTAGAAGCAGAGCCTAAGGTGTAAATTATCGATAGTCCATATCTCGGAAACTATAAGAGATAATTCAATTTGGCAACCGGCAATGTAATTAGCATGCCGGATATTACTTGGAATGTGAATTGGAACGAAATCGCCAATAGATAAGACCATTTTACAATTTGGGCCCAAGTTAGAAGCAGAGCCTAAGGTGTAAATTATCGATAGTCCATATGTCGGAAACTATAAGAGATAATGCAATTTGGCAACCGGCAATGTAATTAGCATGCCGAATATTACTTGGAATGTGAATTGGAACGAAATCGCCAATAGATAAGACCATTTTACAATTTGGGCCCAAGTTAGAAGCAGAGCCTAAGGTGTAAATTATCGATAGTCCATATCTCGGAAACTATAAGAGATAATTCAATTTGGCAACCGGCAATGTAATTAGCATGCCGGATATTACTTGGAATGTGAATTGGAACGAAATCGCCAATAGATAAGACCATTTTACAATTTGGGCCCAAGTTAGAAGCAGAGCCTAAGGTGTAAATTATTGATAGTCCATATCTCGGAAACTATAAGAGATAATGCAATTTCGCAACCGGCAATGTAATTAGCATGCCGAATATTACTTGGAGTGTGAATTGGAACGAAATAGCCAATAGATAAGGCCATTTTACAATTTGGGCCCAAGTTAGAAGCAGAGCCTAAGGTGTAAATTATCGATAGTCCATATCTCGGAAACTATAAGAGATAATGCAATTTGGCAACCGGCAATGTAAGTAGCATGCCGAATATTACTTGGAATGTGAATTGGAACGAAATCGCCAATAGATAAGACCATTTTACAATTTGGGCCCAAGTTAGAAGCAGAGCCTAAGGTGTAAATTATCGATAGTCCATATCTCGGAAACTATAAGAGATAATGCAAATTGGCAACCGGCAATGTAATTAGCATGCCGAATATTACTTGGAATGTGAATTGGAACGAAATCGCCAATAGATAAGACCATTTTACAATTTGGGCCCAAGTTAGAAGCAGAGCCTAAGGTGTAAATTATCGATAGTCCATATCTCGGAAACTATAAGAGATAATGCAATTTGGCAACCGGCAATGTAATTAGCATGCCGAATATTACTTGGAATGTGAATTGGAACGAAATCGCCAATAGATAAGGCCATTTTACAATTTGGGCCCAAGTTAGAAGCAGAGCCTAAGGTGTAAATTATTGATAGTCCATATCTCGGAAACTATAAGAGATAATGCAATTTCGCAACCGGCAATGTAATTAGCATGCCGAATATCACTTGGAATGTGAATTGGGACGAAATCGCCAGTAGATAAGACCATTTTACAATTTGGGCCCAAGTTAGAAGCAGAGCCTAAGGTGTAAATTATCGATAGTCCATATCTCGGAAACTATAAGAGATAATGCAATTTGGCAACCGGCAATGTAATTAGCATGCCGAATATTACTTGGAATATGAATTGGAACGAAATCGCCAATAGATAAGACGATTTTACAATTTGGGCCCAAGTTAGAAGCAGAGCCTAAGATGTAAATTATCGATAGTCCATATCTCGGAAACTATAAGAGATAATGCAATTTGGCAACCGGCAATGTAATTAGCATGCCGAATATTACTTGGAATGTGAATTGGAACGAAATCGCCAATAGATAAGACCATTTTACAATTTGGGCCCAAGTTAGAAGCAGAGCCTAAGGTGTAAATTATCGATAGTCCATATCTCGGAAACTATAAGAGATAATGCAATTTGGCAACCGGCAATGTAATTAGCATGCCGAATATTACTTGGAATGTGAATTGGAACGAAATCGCCAATAGGTAAGACCATTTTACAATTTGGGCCCAAGTTAGAAGCAGAGCCTAAGGTGTAAATTATCGATAGTCCATATCTCGGAAACTATAAGAGATAATTCAATTTGGCAACCGGCAATGTAATTAGCATGCCGGATATTACTTGGAATGTGAATTGGAACGAAATCGCCCATAGATAAGACCATTTTACAATTTGGGCCCAAGTTAGAAGCAGAGCCTAAGGTGTAAATTACCGATAGTCCATAACTCGGAAACTATAAGAGATAATGCAATTTGGCAACCGGCAATGTAATTAGCATGCCGAATATTACTTGGAATGTGAATTGGAACGAAATCGCCAATAGATAAGACGATTTTACAATTTGGGCCCAAGTTAGAAGCAGAGCCTAAGGTGTAAATTATCGATAGTCCATATCTCGGAAACTATAAGAGATAATGCAATTTGGCAACCGGCAATGTAATTAGCATGCCGAATATTACTTGGAATGTGAATTGGAACGAAATCGCCAATAGAGAAGACCATTTTACAATTTGGGCCCAAGTTAGAAGCAGAGCCTATGGTGTAAATTATCGATAGTCCATATCTCGGAAACTATAAGAGATAATGCAATTTGGCAACCGGCAATGTAATTAGCATGCCGAATATTACTTGGAATGTGAATTGGAACGAAATCGCCAATAGAGAAGACCATTTTACAATTTGGGCCCAAGTTAGAAGCAGAGCCTATGGTGTAAATTATCGATAGTCCATATCTCGGAAACTATAAGAGATAATTCAATTTGGCAACCGGCAATGTAATTAGCATGCCGGATATTACTTGGAATGTGAATTGGAACGAAATCGCCAATAGATAAGACCATTTTACAATTTGGGCCCAAGTTAGAAGCAGAGCCTAAGGTGTAAATTATCGATAGTCCATATGTCGGAAACTATAAGAGATAATGCAATTTGGCAACCGGCAATGTAATTAGCATGCCGAATATTACTTGGAATGTGAATTGGAACGAAATCGCCAATAGATAAGACGATTTTACAATTTGGGCCCAAGTTAGAAGCAGAGCGTAAGATGTAAATTATCGATAGTCCATATCTCGGAAACTATAAGAGATAATGCAATTTGGCAACCGGCAATGTAATTAGCATGCCGAATATTACTTGGAATGTGAATTGGAACGAAATCGCCAATAGATAAGACCATTTTACAATTTGGGCCCAAGTTAGAAGCAGAGCCTAAGGTGTAAATTATCGATAGTCCATATCTCGGAAACTATAAGAGATAATGCAATTTGGCAACCGGCAATGTAATTAGCATGCCGAATATTACTTGGAATGTGAATTGGAACGAAATCGCCAATAGATAAGACCATTTTACAATTTGGGCCCAAGTTAGAAGCAGAGCCTAAGATGTAAATTATCGATAGTCCATATCTCGGAAACTATAAGAGATAATGCAATTTGGCAACCGGCAATGTAATTAGCATGCCGAATATTACTTGGAATGTGAATTGGAACGAAATCGCCAATAGATAAGACCATTTTACAATTTGGGCCCAAGTTAGAAGCAGAGCCTAAGGTGTAAATTATCGATAGTCCATATCTCGGAAACTATAAGAGATAATGCAATTTGGCAACCGGCAATGTAATTAGCATGCCGAATATTACTTGGAATGTGAATTGGAACGAAATCGCCAATAGGTAAGACCATTTTACAATTTGGGCCCAAGTTAGAAGCAGAGCCTAAGGTGTAAATTATCGATAGTCCATATCTCGGAAACTATAAGAGATAATTCAATTTGGCAACCGGCAATGTAATTAGCATGCCGGATATTACTTGGAATGTGAATTGGAACGAAATCGCCCATAGATAAGACCATTTTACAATTTGGGCCCAAGTTAGAAGCAGAGCCTAAGGTGTAAATTACCGATAGTCCATATCTCGGAAACTATAAGAGATAATGCAATTTGGCAACCGGCAATGTAATTAGCATGCCGAATATTACTTGGAATGTGAATTGGAACGAAATCGCCAATAGATAAGACGATTTTACAATTTGGGCCCAAGTTAGAAGCAGAGCCTAAGGTGTAAATTATCGATAGTCCATATCTCGGAAACTATAAGAGATAATGCAATTTGGCAACCGGCAATGTAATTAGCATGCCGAATATTACTTGGAATGTGAATTGGAACGAAATCGCCAATAGAGAAGACCATTTTACAATTTGGGCCCAAGTTAGAAGCAGAGCCTATGGTGTAAATTATCGATAGTCCATATCTCGGAAACTATAAGAGATAATGCAATTTGGCAACCGGCAATGTAATTAGCATGCCGAATATTACTTGGAATGTGAATTGGAACGAAATCGCCAATAGAGAAGACCATTTTACAATTTGGGCCCAAGTTAGAAGCAGAGCCTAAGGTGTAAATTATCGATAGTCCATATCTCGGAAACTATAAGAGATAATGCAATTTGGCAACCGGCAATGTAATTAGCATGCCGAATATTACTTGGAATGTGAATTGGAACGAAATCGCCAATAGATAAGACCATTTTACAATTTGGGCCCAAGTTAGAAGCAGAGCCTAAGGTGTAAATTATCGATAGTCCATATCTCGGAAACTATAAGAGATAATGCAATTTGGCAACCGGCAATGTAATTAGCATGCCGAATATTACTTGGAATGTGAATTGGAACGAAAACGCCAATAGATAAGACCATTTTACAATTTGGGCCCAAGTTAGAAGCAGAGCCTAAGGTGTAAATTATCGATAGTCCATATCTCGGAAACTATAAGAGATAATGCAATTTGGCAACCGGCAATGTAATTAGCATGCCGAATATTACTTGGAATGTGAATTGGAACGAAATCGCCAATAGAGAAGACCATTTTACAATTTGGGCCCAAGTTAGAAGCAGAGCCTAAGGTGTAAATTATCGATAGTCCATATCTCGGAAACTATAAGAGATAATGCAATTTGGCAACCGGCAATGTAATTAGCATGCCGAATATTACTTGGAATGTGAATTGGAACGAAAACGCCAATAGACAAGACCATTTTACAATTTGGGCCCAAGTTAGAAGCAGAGCCTAAGGTGTAAATTATCGATAATCCATATCTCGGAAACTATAAGAGATAATGCAATTTGGCAACCGGCAATGTAATTAGCATGCCGAATATTACTTGGAATGTGAATTGGAACGAAATCGCCAATAGATAAGACCATTTTACAATTTGGGCCCAAGTTAGAAGCAGAGCCTAAGGTGTAAATTATCGATAGTCCATATCTCGGAAACTATAAGAGATAATTCAATTTGGCAACCGGCAATGTAATTAGCATGCCGGATATTACTTGGAATGTGAATTGGAACGAAATCGCCAATAGATAAGACCATTTTACAATTTGGGCCCAAGTTAGAAGCAGAGCCTAAGGTGTAAATTATCGATAGTCCATATGTCGGAAACTATAAGAGATAATGCAATTTGGCAACCGGCAATGTAATTAGCATGCCGAATATTACTTGGAATGTGAATTGGAACGAAATCGCCAATAGATAAGACGATTTTACAATTTGGGCCCAAGTTAGAAGCAGAGCGTAAGATGTAAATTATCGATAGTCCATATCTCGGAAACTATAAGAGATAATGCAATTTGGCAACCGGCAATGTAATTAGCATGCCGAATATTACTTGGAATGTGAATTGGAACGAAATCGCCAATAGATAAGACCATTTTACAATTTGGGCCCAAGTTAGAAGCAGAGCCTAAGGTGTAAATTATCGATAGTCCATATCTCGGAAACTATAAGAGATAATGCAATTTGGCAACCGGCAATGTAATTAGCATGCCGAATATTACTTGGAATGTGAATTGGAACGAAATCGCCAATAGATAAGACCATTTTACAATTTGGGCCCAAGTTAGAAGCAGAGCCTAAGGTGTAAATTATCGATAGTCCATATCTCGGAAACTATAAGAGATAATGCAATTTGGCAACCGGCAATGTAATTAGCATGCCGAATATTACTTGGAATGTGAATTGGAACGAAATCGCCAATAGGTAAGACCATTTTACAATTTGGGCCCAAGTTAGAAGCAGAGCCTAAGGTGTAAATTATCGATAGTCCATATCTCGGAAACTATAAGAGATAATTCAATTTGGCAACCGGCAATGTAATTAGCATGCCGGATATTACTTGGAATGTGAATTGGAACGAAATCGCCCATAGATAAGACCATTTTACAATTTGGGCCCAAGTTAGAAGCAGAGCCTAATTTGTAAATTACCGATAGTCCATATCTCGGAAACTATAAGAGATAATGCAATTTGGCAACCGGCAATGTAATTAGCATGCCGAATATTACTTGGAATGTGAATTGGAACGAAATCGCCAATAGATAAGACGATTTTACAATTTGGGCCCAAGTTAGAAGCAGAGCCTAAGGTGTAAATTATCGATAGTCCATATCTCGGAAACTATAAGAGATAATGCAATTTGGCAACCGGCAATGTAATTAGCATGCCGAATATTACTTGGAATGTGAATTGGAACGAAATCGCCAATAGAGAAGACCATTTTACAATTTGGGCCCAAGTTAGAAGCAGAGCCTATGGTGTAAATTATCGATAGTCCATATCTCGGAAACTATAAGAGATAATGCAATTTGGCAACCGGCAATGTAATTAGCATGCCGAATATTACTTGGAATGTGAATTGGAACGAAATCGCCAATAGAGAAGACCATTTTACAATTTGGGCCCAAGTTAGAAGCAGAGCCTAAGGTGTAAATTATCGATAGTCCATATCTCGGAAACTATAAGAGATAATGCAATTTGGCAACCGGCAATGTAATTAGCATGCCGAATATTACTTGGAATGTGAATTGGAACGAAATCGCCAATAGATAAGACCATTTTACAATTTGGGCCCAAGTTAGAAGCAGAGCCTAAGGTGTAAATTATCGATAGTCCATATCTCGGAAACTATAAGAGATAATGCAATTTGGCAACCGGCAATGTAATTAGCATGCCGAATATTACTTGGAATGTGAATTGGAACGAAAACGCCAATAGATAAGACCATTTTACAATTTGGGCCCAAGTTAGAAGCAGAGCCTAAGGTGTAAATTATCGATAGTCCATATCTCGGAAACTATAAGAGATAATGCAATTTGGCAACCGGCAATGTAATTAGCATGCCGAATATTACTTGGAATGTGAATTGGAACGAAATCGCCAATAGAGAAGACCATTTTACAATTTGGGCCCAAGTTAGAAGCAGAGCCTAAGGTGTAAATTATCGATAGTCCATATCTCGGAAACTATAAGAGATAATGCAATTTGGCAACCGGCAATGTAATTAGCATGCCGAATATTACTTGGAATGTGAATTGGAACGAAAACGCCAATAGACAAGACCATTTTACAATTTGGGCCCAAGTTAGAAGCAGAGCCTAAGGTGTAAATTATCGATAATCCATATCTCGGAAACTATAAGAGATAATGCAATTTGGCAACCGGCAATGTAATTAGCATGCCGAATATTACTTGGAATGTGAATTGGAACGAAATCGCCAATAGATAAGACCATTTTACAATTTGGGCCCAAGTTAGAAGCAGAGCCTAAGGTGTAAATTATCGATAGTCCATATCTCGGAAACTATAAGAGATAATTCAATTTGGCAACCGGCAATGTAATTAGCATGCCGGATATTACTTGGAATGTGAATTGGAACGAAATCGCCAATAGATAAGACCATTTTACAATTTGGGCCCAAGTTAGAAGCAGAGCCTAAGGTGTAAATTATCGATAGTCCATATGTCGGAAACTATAAGAGATAATGCAATTTGGCAACCGGCAATGTAATTAGCATGCCGAATATTACTTGGAATGTGAATTGGAACGAAATCGCCAATAGATAAGACGATTTTACAATTTGGGCCCAAGTTAGAAGCAGAGCGTAAGATGTAAATTATCGATAGTCCATATCTCGGAAACTATAAGAGATAATGCAATTTGGCAACCGGCAATGTAATTAGCATGCCGAATATTACTTGGAATGTGAATTGGAACGAAATCGCCAATAGATAAGACCATTTTACAATTTGGGCCCAAGTTAGAAGCAGAGCCTAAGGTGTAAATTATCGATAGTCCATATCTCGGAAACTATAAGAGATAATGCAATTTGGCAACCGGCAATGTAATTAGCATGCCGAATATTACTTGGAATGTGAATTGGAACGAAATCGCCAATACATAAGACCATTTTACAATTTGGGCCCAAGTTAGAAGCAGAGCCTAAGATGTAAATTATCGATAGTCCATATCTCGGAAACTATAAGAGATAATGCAATTTGGCAACCGGCAATGTAATTAGCATGCCGAATATTACTTGGAATGTGAATTGGAACGAAATCGCCAATAGATAAGACCATTTTACAATTTGGGCCCAAGTTAGAAGCAGAGCCTAAGGTGTAAATTATCGATAGTCCATATCTCGGAAACTATAAGAGATAATTCAATTTGGCAACCGGCAATGTAATTAGCATGCCGGATATTACTTGGAATGTGAATTGGAACGAAATCGCCAATAGATAAGACCATTTTACAATTTGGGCCAGAGTTAGAAGCAGAGCCTAAGGTGTAAATTATCGATAGTCCATATCTCGGAAACTATAATAGATAATGCAATTTGGCAACCGGCAATGTAATTAGCATGCCGAATATTACTTGGAATGTGAATTGGAAGGAAATCGCCAATAGATAAGACGATTTTACAATTTGGGCCCAAGTTAGAAGCAGAGCCTAAGATGTAAATTATCGATAGTCCATATCTCGGAAACTATAAGAGATAATGCAATTTGGCAACCGGCAATGTAATTAGCATGCCGAATATTACTTGGAATGTGAATTGGAACGAAATCGCCAATAGATAAGACCATTTTACAATTTGGGCCCAAGTTAGAAGCAGAGCCTAAGGTGTAAATTATCGATAGTCCATATCTCGGAAACTATAAGAGATAATGCAATTTGGCAACCGGCAATGTAATTAGCATGCCGAATATTACTTGGAATGTGAATTGGAACGAAATCGCCAATAGGTAAGACCATTTTACAATTTGGGCCCAAGTTAGAAGCAGAGCCTAAGGTGTAAATTATCGATAGTCCATATCTCGGAAACTATAAGAGATAATTCAATTTGGCAACCGTCAATGTAATTAGCATGCCGGATATTACTTGGAATGTGAATTGGAACGAAATCGCCAATAGATAAGACCATTTTATAATTTGGGCCCAAGTTAGAAGCAGAGCCTAAGGTGTAAATTACCGATAATCCATATCTCGGAAACTATAAGAGATAATGCAATTTAGCAACCGGCAATGTAATTAGCATGCCGAATATTACTTGGAATGTGAATTGGAACGAAATCGCCAATAGATAAGACCATTTTACAATTTGGGCCCAAGTTAGAAGCAGAGCCTAAGGTGTAAATTATTGATAGTCCATATCTCGGAAACTATAAGAGATAATGCAATTTCGCAACCGGCAATGTAATTAGCATGCCGAATATTACTTGGAGTGTGAATTGGAACGAAATAGCCAATAGATAAGACCATTTTACAATTTGGGCCCAAGTTAGAAGCAGAGCCTAAGGTGTAAATTATCGATAGTCCATATCTCGGAAACTATAAGAGATAATGCAATTTGGCAACCGGCAATGTAATTAGCATGCCGAATATTACTTGGAATGTGAATTGGAACGAAATCGCCAATAGATAAGGCCATTTTACAATTTGGGCCCAAGTTAGAAGCAGAGCCTAAGGTGTAAATTATTGATAGTCCATATCTCGGAAACTATAAGAGATAATGCAATTTCGCAACCGGCAATGTAATTAGCATGCCGAATATCACTTGGAATGTGAATTGGGACGAAATCGCCAATAGATAAGACCATTTTACAATTTGGGCCCAAGTTAGAAGCAGAGCCTAAGGTGTAAATTATCGATAGTCCATATCTCGGAAACTATAAGAGATAATGCAATTTGGCAACCGGCAATGTAATTAGCATGCCGAATATTACTTGGAATGTGAATTGGAACGAAATCGCCAATAGATAAGACCATTTAACAATTTGGGCCCAAGTTAGAAGCAGAGCCTAAGATGTAAATTATCGATAGTCCATATCTCGGAAACTATAAGAGATAATGCAATTTGGCAACCGGCAATGTAATTAGCATGCCGAATATTACTTGGAATGTGAATTGGAACGAAATCGCCAATAGATAAGACCATTTTACAATTTGGGCCCAAGTTAGAAGCAGAGCCTAAGGTGTAAATTATCGATAGTCCATATCTCGGAAACTATAAGAGATAATTCAATTTGGCAACCGGCAATGTAATTAGCATGCCGGATATTACTTGGAATGTGAATTGGAACGAAATCGCCAATAGATAAGACCATTTTACAATTTGGGCCCAAGTTAGAAGCAGAGCCTAAGGTAAAATTATCGATAGTCCATATCTCGGAAACTATAAGAGATAATGCAATTTGGCAACCGGCAATGTAATTAGCATGCCGAATATTACTTGGAATGTGAATTGGAACGAAATCGCCAATAGATAAGACGATTTTACAATTTGGGCCCAAGTTAGAAGCAGAGCCTAAGATGTAAATTATCGATAGTCCATATCTCGGAAACTATAAGAGATAATGCAATTTGGCAACCGGCAATGTAATTAGCATGCCGAATATTACTTGGAATGTGAATTGGAACGAAATCGCCAATAGATAAGACCATTTTACAATTTGGGCCCAAGTTAGAAGCAGAGCCTAAGGTGTAAATTATCGATAGTCCATATCTCGGAAACTATAAGAGATAATGCAATTTGGCAACCGGCAATGTAATTAGCATGCCGAATATTACTTGGAATGTGAATTGGAACGAAATCGCCAATAGATAAGACCATTTTACAATTTGGGCCCAAGTTAGAAGCAGAGCCTAAGGTGTAAATTATCGATAGTCCATATCTCGGAAACTATAAGAGATAATGCAATTTGGCAACCGGCAATGTAATTAGCATGCCGAATATTACTTGGAATGTGAATTGGAACGAAATCGCCAATAGAGAAGACCATTTTACAATTTGGGCCCAAGTTAGAAGCAGAGCCTATGGTGTAAATTATCGATAGTCCATATCTCGGAAACTATAAGAGATAATGCAATTTGGCAACCGGCAATGTAATTAGCATGCCGAATATTACTTGGAATGTGAATTGGAACGAAATCGCCAATAGAGAAGACCATTTTACAATTTGGGCCCAAGTTAGAAGCAGAGCCTAAGGTGTAAATTATCGATAGTCCATATCTCGGAAACTATAAGAGATAATGCAATTTGGCAACCGGCAATGTAATTAGCATGCCGAATATTACTTGGAATGTGAATTGGAACGAAATCGCCAATAGATAAGACCATTTTACAATTTGGGCCCAAGTTAGAAGCAGAGCCTAAGGTGTAAATTATCGATAGTCCATATCTCGGAAACTATAACAGATAATGCAATTTGGCAACCGGCAATGTAATTAGCATGCCGAATATTACTTGGAATGTGAATTGGAACGAAAACGCCAATAGATAAGACCATTTTACAATTTGGGCCCAAGTTAGAAGCAGAGCCTAAGGTGTAAATTATCGATAGTCCATATCTCGGAAACTATAACAGATAATGCAATTTGGCAACCGGCAATGTAATTAGCATGCCGAATATTACTTGGAATGTGAATTGGAACGAAATCGCTAATAGAGAAGACCATTTTACAATTTGGGCCCAAGTTAGAAGCAGAGCCTAAGGTGTAAATTATCGATAGTCCATATCTCGGAAACTATAAGAGATAATGCAATTTGGCAACCGGCAATGTAATTAGCATGCCGAATATTACTTGGAATGTGAATTGGAACGAAATCGCCAATAGATAAGACCATTTTACAATTTGGGCCCAAGTTAGAAGCAGAGCCTAAGGTGTAAATTATCGATAGTCCATATCTCGGAAACTATAAGAGATAATGCAATTTGGCAACCGGCAATGTAATTAGCATGCCGAATATTACTTGGAATGTGAATTGGAACGAAATCGCCAATAGATAAGACCATTTTACAATTTGGGCCCAAGTTAGAAGCAGAGCCTAAGGTGTAAATTATCGATAGTCCATATCTCGGAAACTATAAGAGATAATGCAATTTGGCAACCGGCAATGTAATTAGCATGCCGAATATTACTTGGAATGTGAATTGGAACGAAATCGCCAATAGATAAGACCATTTTACAATTTGGGCCCAAGTTAGAAGCAGAGCCTAAGGTGTAAATTATCGATAGTCCATATCTCGGAAACTATAAGAGATAATGCAATTTGGCAACCGGCAATGTAATTAGCATGCCGAATATTACTTGGAATGTGAATTGGAACGAAATCGCTAATAGAGAAGACCATTTTACAATTTGGGCCCAAGTTAGAAGCAGAGCCTAAGGTGTAAATTATCGATAGTCCATATCTCGGAAACTATAAGAGATAATGCAATTTGGCAACCGGCAATGTAATTAGCATGCCGAATATTACTTGGAATGTGAATTGGAACGAAAACGCCAATAGATAAGACCATTTTACAATTTGGGCCCAAGTTAGAAGCAGAGGCTAAGGTGTAAATTATCGATAGTCCATATCTCGGAAACTATAAGAGATAATGCAATTTGGCAACCGGCAATGTAATTAGCATGCCGAATATTACTTGGAATGTGAATTGGAACGAAATCGCCAATAGATAAGACCATTTTACAATTTGGGCCCAAGTTAGAAGCAGAGCCTAAGGTGTAAATTATCGATAGTCCATATCTCGGAAACTATAAGAGATAATGCAATTTGGCAACCGGCAATGTAATTAGCATGCCGAATATTACTTGGAATGTGAATTGGAACGAAATCGCCAATAGATAAGACCATTTTACAATTTGGGCCCAAGTTAGAAGCAGAGCCTAAGGTGTAAATTATTGATAGTCCATATCTCGGAAACTATAAGAGATAATGCAATTTCGCAACCGGCAATGTAATGAGCATGCCGAATATTACTTGGAGTGTGAATTGGAACGAAATCGCCAATCGATAAGACCATTTTACAATTTGGGCCCAAGTTAGAAGCAGAGAATAAGGTGTAAATTATCGATAGTCCATATCTCGGAAACTATAAGAGAAAATGCAATTTGGCAACCGGCAATGTAATTAGCATGCCGAATATTACTTGGAATGTGAATTGGAACGAAATCGCCAATAGATAAGGCCATTTTACAATTTGGGCCCAAGTTAGAAGCAGAGCCTAAGGTGTAAATTATCGATAGTCCATATCTCGGAAACTATAAGAGATAATGCAATTTGGCAACCGGCAATGTAATTAGCATGCCGAATATTACTTGGAATGTGAATTGGAACGAAATCGCCAATAGATAAGACCATTTTACAATTTGGGCCCAAGTTAGAAGCAGAGCCTAAGGTGTAAATTATCGATAGTCCATATCTCGGAAACTATAAGAGATAATGCAATTTGGCAACCGGCAATGTAATTAGCATGCCGAATATTACTTGGAATGTGAATTGGAACGAAATCGCCAATAGATAAGACCATTTTACAATTTGGGCCCAAGTTAGAAGCAGAGCCTAAGGTGTAAATTATCGATAGTCCATATCTCGGAAACTATAAGAGATAATGCAAATTGGTAACCGGCAATGTAATTAGCATGCCGAATATTACTTGGAATGTGAATTGGAACGAAATCGCCAATAGATAAGACCATTTTACAATTTGGGCCCAAGTTAGAAGCAGAGCCTAAGGTGTAAATTATCGATAGTCCATATCTCGGAAACTATAAGAGATAATGCAATTTGGCAACCGGCAATGTAATTAGCATGCCGAATATTACTTGGAATGTGAATTGGAACGAAATTGCCAATAGATAAGGCCATTTTACAATTTGGGCCCAAGTTAGAAGCAGAGCCTAAGGTGTAAATTATTGATAGTCCATATCTCGGAAACTATAAGAGATAATGCAATTTCGCAACCGGCAATGTAATTAGCATGCCGAATATCACTTGGAATGTGAATTGGGACGAAATCGTCAATAGATAAGACCATTTTACAATTTGGGCCCAAGTTAGAAGCAGAGCCTAAGGTGTAAATTATCGATAGTCCATATCTCGGAAACTATAAGAGATAATGCAATTTGGCAACCGGCAATGTAATTAGCATGCCGAATATTACTTGGAATGTGAATTGGAACGAAATCGCCAATAGATAAGACCATTTAACAATTTGGGCCCAAGTTAGAAGCAGAGCCTAAGATGTAAATTATCGATAGTCCATATCTCGGAAACTATAAGAGATAATGCAATTTGGCAACCGGCAATGTAATTAGCATGCCGAATATTACTTGGAATGTGAATTGGAACGAAATCGCCAATAGATAAGACCATTTTACAATTTGGGCCCAAGTTAGAAGCAGAGCCTAAGATGTAAATTATCGATAGTCCATATCTCGGAAACTATAAGAGATAATGCAATTTGGCAACCGGCAATGTAATTAGCATGCCGAATATTACTTGGAATGTGAATTGGAACGAAATCGCCAATAGATAAGACCATTTTACAATTTGGGCCCAAGTTAGAAGCAGAGCCTAAGGTGTAAATTATCGATAGTCCATATCTCGGAAACTATAAGAGATAATTCAATTTGGCAACCGGCAATGTAATTAGCATGCCGGATATTACTTGGAATGTGAATTGGAACGAAATCGCCAATAGATAAGACCATTTTACAATTTGGGCCCAAGTTAGAAGCAGAGCCTAAGGTAAAATTATCGATAGTCCATATCTCGGAAACTATAAGAGATAATGCAATTTGGCAACCGGCAATGTAATTAGCATGCCGAATATTACTTGGAATGTGAATTGGAACGAAATCGCCAATAGATAAGACGATTTTACAATTTGGGCCCAAGTTGGAAGCAGAGCCTAAGATGTAAATTATCGATAGTCCATATCTCGGAAACTATAAGAGATAATGCAAATTGGTAACCGGCAATGTAATTAGCATGCCGAATATTACTTGGAATGTGAATTGGAACGAAATCGCCAATAGATAAGACCATTTTACAATTTGGGCCCAAGTTAGAAGCAGAGCCTAAGGTGTAAATTATCGATAGTCCATATCTCGGAAACTATAAGAGATAATGCAATTTGGCAACCGGCAATGTAATTAGCATGCCGAATATTACTTGGAATGTGAATTGGAACGAAATTGCCAATAGATAAGGCCATTTTACAATTTGGGCCCAAGTTAGAAGCAGAGCCTAAGGTGTAAATTATTGATAGTCCATATCTCGGAAACTATAAGAGATAATGCAATTTCGCAACCGGCAATGTAATTAGCATGCCGAATATCACTTGGAATGTGAATTGGGACGAAATCGTCAATAGATAAGACCATTTTACAATTTGGGCCCAAGTTAGAAGCAGAGCCTAAGGTGTAAATTATCGATAGTCCATATCTCGGAAACTATAAGAGATAATGCAATTTGGCAACCGGCAATGTAATTAGCATGCCGAATATTACTTGGAATGTGAATTGGAACGAAATCGCCAATAGATAAGACCATTTAACAATTTGGGCCCAAGTTAGAAGCAGAGCCTAAGATGTAAATTATCGATAGTCCATATCTCGGAAACTATAAGAGATAATGCAATTTGGCAACCGGCAATGTAATTAGCATGCCGAATATTACTTGGAATGTGAATTGGAACGAAATCGCCAATAGATAAGACCATTTTACAATTTGGGCCCAAGTTAGAAGCAGAGCCTAAGGTGTAAATTATCGATAGTCCATATCTCGGAAACTATAAGAGATAATGCAATTTGGCAACCGGCAATGTAATTAGCATGCCGAATATTACTTGGAATGTGAATTGGAACGAAATCGCCAATAGATAAGACCATTTAACAATTTGGGCCCAAGTTAGAAGCAGAGCCTAAGATGTAAATTATCGATAGTCCATATCTCGGAAACTATAAGAGATAATGCAATTTGGCAACCGGCAATGTAATTAGCATGCCGAATATTACTTGGAATGTGAATTGGAACGAAATCGCCAATAGATAAGACCATTTTACAATTTGGGCCCAAGTTAGAAGCAGAGCCTAAGGTGTAAATTATCGATAGTCCATATCTCGGAAACTATAAGAGATAATTCAATTTGGCAACCGGCAATGTAATTAGCATGCCGGATATTACTTGGAATGTGAATTGGAACGAAATCGCCAATAGATAAGACCATTTTACAATTTGGGCCCAAGTTAGAAGCAGAGCCTAAGGTAAAATTATCGATAGTCCATATCTCGGAAACTATAAGAGATAATGCAATTTGGCAACCGGCAATGTAATTAGCATGCCGAATATTACTTGGAATGTGAATTGGAACGAAATCGCCAATAGATAAGACGATTTTACAATTTGGGCCCAAGTTAGAAGCAGAGCCTAAGATGTAAATTATCGATAGTCCATATCTCGGAAACTATAAGAGATAATGCAATTTGGCAACCGGCAATGTAATTAGCATGCCGAATATTACTTGGAATGTGAATTGGAACGAAATCGCCAATAGATAAGACCATTTTACAATTTGGGCCCAAGTTAGAAGCAGAGCCTAAGGTGTAAATTATCGATAGTCCATATCTCGGAAACTATAAGAGATAATTCAATTTGGCAACCGGCAATGTAATTAGCATGCCGGATATTACTTGGAATGTGAATTGGAACGAAATCGCCCATAGATAAGACCATTTTACAATTTGGGCCCAAGTTAGAAGCAGAGCCTAAGGTGTAAATTACCGATAGTCCATATCTCGGAAACTATAAGAGATAATGCAATTTGGCAACCGGCAATGTAATTAGCATGCCGAATATTACTTGGAATGTGAATTGGAACGAAATCGCCAATAGATAAGACGATTTTACAATTTGGGCCCAAGTTAGAAGCAGAGCCTAAGGTGTAAATTATCGATAGTCCATATCTCGGAAACTATAAGAGATAATGCAATTTGGCAACCGGCAATGTAATTAGCATGCCGAATATTACTTGGAATGTGAATTGGAACGAAATCGCCAATAGAGAAGACCATTTTACAATTTGGGCCCAAGTTAGAAGCAGAGCCTATGGTGTAAATTATCGATAGTCCATATCTCGGAAACTATAAGAGATAATGCAATTTGGCAACCGGCAATGTAATTAGCATGCCGAATATTGCTTGGAATGTGAATTGGAACGAAATCGCCAATAGAGAAGACCATTTTACAATTTGGGCCCAAGTTAGAAGCAGAGCCTAAGGTGTAAATTATCGATAGTCCATATCTCGGAAACTATAAGAGATAATGCAATTTGGCAACCGGCAATGTAATTAGCATGCCGAATATTACTTGGAATGTGAATTGGAACGAAATCGCCAATAGATAAGACCATTTTACAATTTGGGCCCAAGTTAGAAGCAGAGCCTAAGGTGTAAATTATCGATAGTCCATATCTCGGAAACTATAAGAGATAATGCAATTTGGCAACCGGCAATGTAATTAGCATGCCGAATATTACTTGGAATGTGAATTGGAACGAAAACGCCAATAGATAAGACCATTTTACAATTTGGGCCCAAGTTAGAAGCAGAGCCTAAGGTGTAAATTATCGATAGTCCATATCTCGGAAACTATAAGAGATAATGAAATTTGGCAACCGGCAATGTAATTAGCATGCCGAATATTACTTGGAATGTGAATTGGAACGAAATCGCCAATAGAGAAGACCATTTTACAATTTGGGCCCAAGTTAGAAGCAGAGCCTAAGGTGTAAATTATCGATAGTCCATATCTCGGAAACTATAAGAGATAATGCAATTTGGCAACCGGCAATGTAATTAGCATGCCGAATATTACTTGGAATGTGAATTGGAACGAAATCGCCAATAGATAAGACCATTTTACAATTTGGGCCCAAGTTAGAAGCAGAGCCTAAGATGTAAATTATCGATAGTCCATATCTCGGAAACTATAAGAGATAATGCAATTTGGCAACCGGCAATGTAATTAGCATGCCGAATATTACTTGGAATGTGAATTGGAACGAAATCGCCAATAGATAAGACCATTTTACAATTTGGGCCCAAGTTAGAAGCAGAGCCTAAGGTGTAAATTATCGATAGTCCATATCTCGGAAACTATAAGAGATAATGCAATTTGGCAACCGGCAATGTAATTAGCATGCCGAATATTACTTGGAATGTGAATTGGAACGAAATCGCCAATAGGTAAGACCATTTTACAATTTGGGCCCAAGTTAGAAGCAGAGCCTAAGGTGTAAATTATCGATAGTCCATATCTCGGAAACTATAAGAGATAATTCAATTTGGCAACCGTCAATGTAATTAGCATGCCGGATATTACTTGGAATGTGAATTGGAACGAAATCGCCAATAGATAAGACCATTTTATAATTTGGGCCCAAGTTAGAAGCAGAGCCTAAGGTGTAAATTACCGATAGTCCATATCTCGGAAACTATAAGAGATAATGCAATTTAGCAACCGGCAATGTAATTAGCATGCCGAATATTACTTGGAATGTGAATTGGAACGAAATCGCCAATAGATAAGACCATTTTACAATTTGGGCCCAAGTTAGAAGCAGAACCTAAGGTGTAAATTATTGATAGTCCATATCTCGGAAACTATAAGAGATAATGCAATTTCGCAACCGGCAATGTAATTAGCATGCCGAATATTACTTGGAGTGTGAATTGGAACGAAATAGCCAATAGATAAGACCATTTTACAATTTGGGCCCAAGTTAGAAGCAGAGCCTAAGGTGTAAATTATCGATAGTCCATATCTCGGAAACTATAAGAGATAATGCAATTTGGCAACCGGCAATGTAATTAGCATGCCGAATATTACTTGGAATGTGAATTGGAACGAAATCGCCAATAGATAAGACCATTTTACAATTTGGGCCCAAGTTAGAAGCAGAGCCTAAGGTGTAAATTATCGATAGTCCATATCTCGGAAACTATAAGAGATAATGCAAATTGGTAACCGGCAATGTAATTAGCATGCCGAATATTACTTGGAATGTGAATTGGAACGAAATCGCCAATAGATAAGACCATTTTACAATTTGGGCCCAAGTTAGAAGCAGAGCCTAAGGTGTAAATTATCGATAGTCCATATCTCGGAAACTATAAGAGATAATGCAATTTGGCAACCGGCAATGTAATTAGCATGCCGAATATTACTTGGAATGTGAATTGGAACGAAATTGCCAATAGATAAGGCCATTTTACAATTTGGGCCCAAGTTAGAAGCAGAGCCTAAGGTGTAAATTATTGATAGTCCATATCTCGGAAACTATAAGAGATAATGCAATTTCGCAACCGGCAATGTAATTAGCATGCCGAATATCACTTGGAATGTGAATTGGGACGAAATCGCCAATAGATAAGACCATTTTACAATTTGGGCCCAAGTTAGAAGCAGAGCCTAAGGTGTAAATTATCGATAGTCCATATCTCGGAAACTATAAGAGATAATGCAATTTGGCAACCGGCAATGTAATTAGCATGCCGAATATTACTTGGAATGTGAATTGGAACGAAATCGCCAATAGATAAGACCATTTAACAATTTGGGCCCAAGTTAGAAGCAGAGCCTAAGATGTAAATTATCGATAGTCCATATCTCGGAAACTATAAGAGATAATGCAATTTGGCAACCGGCAATGTAATTAGCATGCCGAATATTACTTGGAATGTGAATTGGAACGAAATCGCCAATAGATAAGACCATTTTACAATTTGGGCCCAAGTTAGAAGCAGAGCCTAAGGTGTAAATTATCGATAGTCCATATCTCGGAAACTATAAGAGATAATTCAATTTGGCAACCGGCAATGTAATTAGCATGCCGGATATTACTTGGAATGTGAATTGGAACGAAATCGCCAATAGATAAGACCATTTTACAATTTGGGCCCAAGTTAGAAGCAGAGCCTAAGGTAAAATTATCGATAGTCCATATCTCGGAAACTATAAGAGATAATGCAATTTGGCAACCGGCAATGTAATTAGCATGCCAAATATTACTTGGAATGTGAATTGGAACGAAATCGCCAATAGATAAGACGATTTTACAATTTGGGCCCAAGTTAGAAGCAGAGCCTAAGATGTAAATTATCGATAGTCCATATCTCGGAAACTATAAGAGATAATGCAATTTGGCAACCGGCAATGTAATTAGCATGCCGAATATTACTTGGAATGTGAATTGGAACGAAATCGCCAATAGATAAGACCATTTTACAATTTGGGCCCAAGTTAGAAGCAGAGCCTAAGGTGTAAATTATCGATAGTCCATATCTCGGAAACTATAAGAGATAATTCAATTTGGCAACCGGCAATGTAATTAGCATGCCGGATATTACTTGGAATGTGAATTGGAACGAAATCGCCCATAGATAAGACCATTTTACAATTTGGGCCCAAGTTAGAAGCAGAGCCTAAGGTGTAAATTACCGATAGTCCATATCTCGGAAACTATAAGAGATAATGCAATTTGGCAACCGGCAATGTAATTAGCATGCCGAATATTACTTGGAATGTGAATTGGAACGAAATCGCCAATAGATAAGACGATTTTACAATTTGGGCCCAAGTTAGAAGCAGAGCCTAAGGTGTAAATTATCGATAGTCCATATCTCGGAAACTATAAGAGATAATGCAATTTGGCAACCGGCAATGTAATTAGCATGCCGAATATTACTTGGAATGTGAATTGGAACGAAAACGCCAATAGATAAGACCATTTTACAATTTGGGCCTAAGTTAGAAGCAGAGCCTAAGGTGTAAATTATCGATAGTCCATATCTCGGAAACTATAAGAGATAATGAAATTTGGCAACCGGCAATGTAATTAGCATGCCGAATATTACTTGGAATGTGAATTGGAACGAAATCGCCAATAGAGAAGACCATTTTACAATTTGGGCCCAAGTTAGAAGCAGAGCCTAAGGTGTAAATTATCGATAGTCCATATCTCGGAAACTATAAGAGATAATGCAATTTGGCAACCGGCAATGTAATTAGCATGCCGAATATTACTTGGAATGTGAATTGGAACGAAAACGCCAATAGACAA
Organism: Rhynchophorus ferrugineus; assembly: GCF_030347505.1. Taxonomy (NCBI): domain Eukaryota; kingdom Metazoa; phylum Arthropoda; class Insecta; order Coleoptera; family Curculionidae; genus Rhynchophorus; species Rhynchophorus ferrugineus. The sequence continues at coordinate 483,826 of NW_027472647.1, read as the reverse complement.
GACCATTTTACAATTTGGGCCCAAGTTAGAAGCAGAGCCTAAGGTGTAAATTATCGATAATCCATATCTCGGAAACTATAAGAGATAATGCAATTTGGCAACCGGCAATGTAATTAGCATGCCGAATATTACTTGGAATGTGAATTGGAACGAAATCGCCAATAGATAAGACCATTTTACAATTTGGGCCCAAGTTAGAAGCAGAGCCTAAGGTGTAAATTATCGATAGTCCATATCTCGGAAACTATAAGAGATAATTCAATTTGGCAACCGGCAATGTAATTAGCATGCCGAATATTACTTGGAATGTGAATTGGAACGAAATCGCCAATAGATAAGACGATTTTACAATTTGGGCCCAAGTTAGAAGCAGAGCCTAAGATGTAAATTATCGATAGTCCATATCTCGGAAACTATAAGTGATAATGCAATTTGGCAACCGGCAATGTAATTAGCATGCCGAATATTACTTGGAATGTGAATTGGAACGAAATCGCCAATAGATAAGACCATTTTACAATTTGGGCCCAAGTTAGAAGCAGAGCCTAAGGTGTAAATTATCGATAGTCCATATCTCGGAAACTATAAGAGATAATGCAATTTGGCAACCGGCAATGTAATTAGCATGCCGAATATTACTTGGAATGTGAATTGGAACGAAATCGCCAATAGGTAAGACCATTTTACAATTTGGGCCCAAGTTAGAAGCAGAGCCTAAGGTGTAAATTATCGATAGTCCATATCTCGGAAACTATAAGAGATAATTCAATTTGGCAACCGTCAATGTAATTAGCATGCCGGATATTACTTGGAATGTGAATTGGAACGAAATCGCCAATAGATAAGACCATTTTATAATTTGGGCCCAAGTTAGAAGCAGAGCCTAAGGTGTAAATTACCGATAGTCCATATCTCGGAAACTATAAGAGATAATGCAATTTAGCAACCGGCAATGTAATTAGCATGCCGAATATTACTTGGAATGTGAATTGGAACGAAATCGCCAATAGATAAGACCATTTTACAATTTGGGCCCAAGTTAGAAGCAGAACCTAAGGTGTAAATTATTGATAGTCCATATCTCGGAAACTATAAGAGATAATGCAATTTCGCAACCGGCAATGTAATTAGCATGCCGAATATTACTTGGAGTGTGAATTGGAACGAAATAGCCAATAGATAAGACCATTTTACAATTTGGGCCCAAGTTAGAAGCAGAGCCTAAGGTGTAAATTATCGATAGTCCATATCTCGGAAACTATAAGAGATAATGCAATTTGGCAACCGGCAATGTAATTAGCATGCCGAATATTACTTGGAATGTGAATTGGAACGAAATCGCCAATAGATAAGACCATTTTACAATTTGGGCCCAAGTTAGAAGCAGAGCCTAAGGTGTAAATTATCGATAGTCCATATCTCGGAAACTATAAGAGATAATGCAAATTGGTAACCGGCAATGTAATTAGCATGCCGAATATTACTTGGAATGTGAATTGGAACGAAATCGCCAATAGATAAGACCATTTTACAATTTGGGCCCAAGTTAGAAGCAGAGCCTAAGGTGTAAATTATCGATAGTCCATATCTCGGAAACTATAAGAGATAATGCAATTTGGCAACCGGCAATGTAATTAGCATGCCGAATATTACTTGGAATGTGAATTGGAACGAAATTGCCAATAGATAAGGCCATTTTACAATTTGGGCCCAAGTTAGAAGCAGAGCCTAAGGTGTAAATTATTGATAGTCCATATCTCGGAAACTATAAGAGATAATGCAATTTCGCAACCGGCAATGTAATTAGCATGCCGAATATCACTTGGAATGTGAATTGGGACGAAATCGCCAATAGATAAGACCATTTTACAATTTGGGCCCAAGTTAGAAGCAGAGCCTAAGGTGTAAATTATCGATAGTCCATATCTCGGAAACTATAAGAGATAATGCAATTTGGCAACCGGCAATGTAATTAGCATGCCGAATATTACTTGGAATGTGAATTGGAACGAAATCGCCAATAGATAAGACCATTTAACAATTTGGGCCCAAGTTAGAAGCAGAGCCTAAGATGTAAATTATCGATAGTCCATATCTCGGAAACTATAAGAGATAATGCAATTTGGCAACCGGCAATGTAATTAGCATGCCGAATATTACTTGGAATGTGAATTGGAACGAAATCGCCAATAGATAAGACCATTTTACAATTTGGGCCCAAGTTAGAAGCAGAGCCTAAGGTAAAATTATCGATAGTCCATATCTCGGAAACTATAAGAGATAATGCAATTTGGCAACCGGCAATGTAATTAGCATGCCGAATATTACTTGGAATGTGAATTGGAACGAAATCGCCAATAGATAAGACGATTTTACAATTTGGGCCCAAGTTAGAAGCAGAGCCTAAGATGTAAATTATCGATAGTCCATATCTCGGAAACTATAAGAGATAATGCAATTTGGCAACCGGCAATGTAATTAGCATGCCGAATATTACTTGGAATGTGAATTGGAACGAAATCGCCAATAGATAAGACCATTTTACAATTTGGGCCCAAGTTAGAAGCAGAGCCTAAGGTGTAAATTATCGATAGTCCATATCTCGGAAACTATAAGAGATAATTCAATTTGGCAACCGGCAATGTAATTAGCATGCCGGATATTACTTGGAATGTGAATTGGAACGAAATCGCCCATAGATAAGACCATTTTACAATTTGGGCCCAAGTTAGAAGCAGAGCCTAAGGTGTAAATTACCGATAGTCCATATCTCGGAAACTATAAGAGATAATGCAATTTGGCAACCGGCAATGTAATTAGCATGCCGAATATTACTTGGAATGTGAATTGGAACGAAATCGCCAATAGATAAGACGATTTTACAATTTGGGCCCAAGTTAGAAGCAGAGCCTAAGGTGTAAATTATCGATAGTCCATATCTCGGAAACTATAAGAGATAATGCAATTTGGCAACCGGCAATGTAATTAGCATGCCGAATATTACTTGGAATGTGAATTGGAACGAAATCGCCAATAGAGAAGACCATTTTACAATTTGGGCCCAAGTTAGAAGCAGAGCCTATGGTGTAAATTATCGATAGTCCATATCTCGGAAACTATAAGAGATAATGCAATTTGGCAACCGGCAATGTAATTAGCATGCCGAATATTGCTTGGAATGTGAATTGGAACGAAATCGCCAATAGATAAGACCATTTTACAATTTGGGCCCAAGTTAGAAGCAGAGCCTAAGGTGTAAATTATCGATAGTCCATATCTCGGAAACTATAAGAGATAATGCAATTTGGCAACCGGCAATGTAATTAGCATGCCGAATATTACTTGGAATGTGAATTGGAACGAAATCGCCAATAGATAAGACCATTTTACAATTTGGGCCCAAGTTAGAAGCAGAGCCTAAGGTGTAAATTATCGAGAGTCCATATCTCGGAAACTATAAGAGATAATGCAATTTGGCAACCGGCAATGTAATTAGCATGCCGAATATTACTTGGAATGTGAATTGGAACGAAATCGCCAATAGATAAGACCATTTTACAATTTGGGCCCAAGTTAGAAGCAGAGCCTAAGGTGTAAATTATTGATAGTCCATATCTCGGAAACTATAAGAGATAATGCAATTTCGCAACCGGCAATGTAATTAGCATGCCGAATATTACTTGGAATGTGAATTGGAACGAAATCGCCAATAGATAAGACCATTTTACAATTTGGGCCCAAGTTAGAAGCAGAGCCTAAGGTGTAAATTATCGATAGTCCATATCTCGGAAACTATAAGTGATAATGCAATTTGGCAACCGGCAATGTAATTAGCATGAAAAATATTACTTGGAATGTGAATTGGAACGAAATCGCCAATAGATAAGACGATTTTACAATTTGGGCCCAAGTTAGAAGCAGAGCCTAAGGTGTAAATTATCGATAGTCCATATCTCGGAAACTATAAGAGATAATGCAATTTGGCAACCGGCAATGTAATTAGCATGCCGAATATTACTTGGAATGTGAATTGGAACGAAATCGCCAATAGAGAAGACCATTTTACAATTTGGGCCCAAGTTAGAAGCAGAGCCTAAGGTGTAAATTATCGATAGTCCATATCTCGGAAACTATAAGAGATAACGCAATTTGGCAACCGGCAATGTAATTAGCATGCCGAATATTACTTGGAATGTGAATTGGAACGAAATCGCCAATAGATAAGACCATTTTACAATTTGGGCCCAAGTTAGAAGCAGAGCCTAAGGTGTAAATTATCGATAGTCCATATCTCGGAAACTATAAGAGATAATGCAATTTCGCAACCGGCAATGTAATTAGCATGCCGAATATTACTTGGAGTGTGAATTGGAACGAAATCGCCAATAAATAAGACCATTTTACAATTTGGGCCCAAGTTAGAAGCAGAGCCTAAGGTGTAAATTATCGATAGTCCATATCTCGGAAACTATAAGAGATAATGCAATTTGGCAACCGGCAATGTAATTAGCATGCCGAATATTACTTGGGATGAGAATTGGAACGAAATCGCCAATAGATAAGACCATTTTACAATTTGGGCCCAAATTAGAAACAGAGCCTAAGGTGTAAATTATCGATAGTCCATATCTCGGAAACTATAAGAGATAATGCAATTTGGCAACCGGCAATGTAATTAGCATGCCGAATATTACTTGGAATGTGAATTGGAACGAAATCGCCAATAGATAAGACCATTTTACAATTTGGGCCCAAGTTAGAAGCAGAGCCTAAGGTGTAAATTATCGATAGTCCATATCTCGGAAACTATAAGAGATAATGCAATTTGGCAACCGGCAATGTAATTAGCATGCCGAATATTACTTGGAATGTGAATTGGAACGAAATCGCCAATAGATAAGACCATTTTACAATTTGGGCCCAAGTTAGAAGCAGAGCCTAAGGTGTAAATTATCGATAGTCCATATCTCGGAAACTATAAGAGATAATGCAATTTGGCAACCGGCAATGTAATTAGCATGCCGAATATTACTTGGAATGTGAATTGGAACGAAATCGCCAATAGATAAGACCATTTTACAATTTGGGCCCAAGTTAGAAGCAGAGCCTAAGATGTAAATTATCGATAGTCCATATCTCGGAAACTATAAGAGATAATGCAATTTGGCAACCGGCAATGTAATTAGCATGCCGAATATTACTTGGAATGTGAATTGGAACGAAATCGCAAATAGATAAGACCATTTTACAATTTGGGCCCAAGTTAGAAGCAGAGAATAAGGTGTAAATTATCGATAGTCCATATCTCGGAAACTATAAGAGATAATTCAATTTGGCAACCGGCAATGTAATTAGCATGCCGGATATTACTTGGAATGTGAATTGGAACGAAATCGCCAATAGATAAGACCATTTTACAATTTGGGCCAGAGTTAGAAGCAGAGCCTAAGGTGTAAATTATCGATAGTCCATATCTCGGAAACTATAATAGATAATGCAATTTGGCAACCGGCAATGTAATTAGCATGCCGAATATTACTTGGAATGTGAATTGGAACGAAATCGCCAATAGATAAGACGATTTTACAATTTGGGCCCAAGTTAGAAGCAGAGCCTAAGATGTAAATTATCGATAGTCCATATCTCGGAAACTATAAGAGATAATGCAATTTGGCAACCGGCAATGTAATTAGCATGCCGAATATTACTTGGAATGTGAATTGGAACGAAATCACCAATAGATAAGACCATTTTACAATTTGGGCCCAAGTTAGAAGCAGAGCCTAAGGTGTAAATTATCGATAGTCCATATCTCGGAAACTATAAGAGATAATGCAATTTGGCAACCGGCAATGTAATTAGCATGCCGAATATTACTTGGAATGTGAATTGGAACGAAATCGCCAATAGGTAAGACCATTTTACAATTTGGGCCCAAGTTAGAAGCAGAGCCTAAGGTGTAAATTATCGATAGTCCATATCTCGGAAACTATAAGAGATAATTCAATTTGGCAACGGTCAATGTAATTAGCATGCCGGATATTACTTGGAATGTGAATTGGAACGAAATCGCCAATAGATAAGACCATTTTATAATTTGGGCCCAAGTTAGAAGCAGAGCCTAAGGTGTAAATTACCGATAGTCCATATCTCGGAAACTATAAGAGATAATGCAATTTAGCAACCGGCAATGTAATTAGCATGCCGAATATTACTTGGAATGTGAATTGGAACGAAATCGCCAATAGATAAGACCATTTTACAATTTGGGCCCAAGTTAGAAGCAGAACCTAAGGTGTAAATTATTGATAGTCCATATCTCGGAAACTATAAGAGATAATACAATTTCGCAACCGGCAATGTAATTAGCATGCCGAATATTACTTGGAGTGTGAATTGGAACGAAATAGCCAATAGATAAGACCATTTTACAATTTGGGCCCAAGTTAGAAGCAGAGCCTAAGGTGTAAATTATCGATAGTCCATATCTCGGAAACTATAAGAGATAATGCAATTTGGCAACCGGCAATGTAATTAGCATGCCGAATATTACTTGGAATGTGAATTGGAACGAAATCGCCAATAGATAAGACCATTTTACAATTTGGGCCCAAGTTAGAAGCAGAGCCTAAGGTGTAAATTATCGATAGTCCATATCTCGGAAACTATAAGAGATAATGCAAATTGGTAACCGGCAATGTAATTAGCATGCCGAATATTACTTGGAATGTGAATTGGAACGAAATCGCCAATAGATAAGACCATTTTACAATTTGGGCCCAAGTTAGAAGCAGAGCCTAAGGTGTAAATTATCGATAGTCCATATCTCGGAAACTATAAGAGATAATGCAATTTGGCAACCGGCAATGTAATTAGCATGCCGAATATTACTTGGAATGTGAATTGGAACGAAATTGCCAATAGATAAGGCCATTTTACAATTTGGGCCCAAGTTAGAAGCAGAGCCTAAGGTGTAAATTATTGATAGTCCATATCTCGGAAACTATAAGAGATAATGCAATTTCGCAACCGGCAATGTAATTAGCATGCCGAATATCACTTGGAATGTGAATTGGGACGAAATCGCCAATAGATAAGACCATTTTACAATTTGGGCCCAAGTTAGAAGCAGAGCCTAAGGTGTAAATTATCGATAGTCCATATCTCGGAAACTATAAGAGATAATGCAATTTGGCAACCGGCAATGTAATTAGCATGCCGAATATTACTTGGAATGTGAATTGGAACGAAATCGCCAATAGATAAGACCATTTAACAATTTGGGCCCAAGTTAGAAGCAGAGCCTAAGATGTAAATTATCGATAGTCCATATCTCGGAAACTATAAGAGATAATGCAATTTGGCAACCGGCAATGTAATTAGCATGCCGAATATTACTTGGAATGTGAATTGGAACGAAATCGCCAATAGATAAGGCCATTTTACAATTTGGGCCCAAGTTAGAAGCAGAGCCTAAGGTGTAAATTATCGATAGTCCATATCTCGGAAACTATAAGAGATAATTCAATTTGGCAACCGGCAATGTAATTAGCATGCCGGATATTACTTGGAATGTGAATTGGAACGAAATCGCCAATAGATAAGACCATTTTACAATTTGGGCCCAAGTTAGAAGCAGAGCCTAAGGTAAAATTATCGATAGTCCATATCTCGGAAACTATAAGAGATAATGCAATTTGGCAACCGGCAATGTAATTAGCATGCCGAATATTACTTGGAATGTGAATTGGAACGAAATCGCCAATAGATAAGACGATTTTACAATTTGGGCCCAAGTTAGAAGCAGAGCCTAAGATGTAAATTATCGATAGTCCATATCTCGGAAACTATAAGAGATAATGCAATTTGGCAACCGGCAATGTAATTAGCATGCCGAATATTACTTGGAATGTGAATTGGAACGAAATCGCCAATAGATAAGACCATTTTACAATTTGGGCCCAAGTTAGAAGCAGATCCTAAGGTGTAAATTATCGATAGTCCATATCTCGGAAACTATAAGAGATAATTCAATTTGGCAACCGGCAATGTAATTAGCATGCCGGATATTACTTGGAATGTGAATTGGAACGAAATCGCCCATAGATAAGACCATTTTACAATTTGGGCCCAAGTTAGAAGCAGAGCCTAAGGTGTAAATTACCGATAGTCCATATCTCGGAAACTATAAGAGATAATGCAATTTGGCAACCGGCAATGTAATTAGCATGCCGAATATTACTTGGAATGTGAATTGGAACGAAATCGCCAATAGATAAGACGATTTTACAATTTGGGCCCAAGTTAGAAGCAGAGCCTAAGGTGTAAATTATCGATAGTCCATATCTCGGAAACTATAAGAGATAATGCAATTTGGCAACCGGCAATGTAATTAGCATGCCGAATATTACTTGGAATGTGAATTGGAACGAAATCGCCAATAGAGAAGACCATTTTACAATTTGGGCCCAAGTTAGAAGCAGAGCCTATGGTGTAAATTATCGATAGTCCATATCTCGGAAACTATAAGAGATAATGCAATTTGGCAACCGGCAATGTAATTAGCATGCCGAATATTGCTTGGAATGTGAATTGGAACGAAATCGCCAATAGAGAAGACCATTTTACAATTTGGGCCCAAGTTAGAAGCAGAGCCTAAGGTGTAAATTATCGATAGTCCATATCTCGGAAACTATAAGAGATAATGCAATTTGGCAACCGGCAATGTAATTAGCATGCCGAATATTACTTGGAATGTGAATTGGAACGAAATCGCCAATAGATAAGACCATTTTACAATTTGGGCCCAAGTTAGAAGCAGAGCCTAAGGTGTAAATTATCGATAGTCCATATCTCGGAAACTATAAGAGATAATTCAATTTGGCAACCGGCAATGTAATTAGCATGCCGGATATTACTTGGAATGTGAATTGGAACGAAATCGCCCATAGATAAGACCATTTTACAATTTGGGCCCAAGTTAGAAGCAGAGCCTAAGGTGTAAATTACCGATAGTCCATATCTCGGAAACTATAAGAGATAATGCAATTTGGCAACCGGCAATGTAATTAGCATGCCGAATATTACTTGGAATGTGAATTGGAACGAAATCGCCAATAGATAAGACGATTTTACAATTTGGGCCCAAGTTAGAAGCAGAGCCTAAGGTGTAAATTATCGATAGTCCATATCTCGGAAACTATAAGAGATAATGCAATTTGGCAACCGGCAATGTAATTAGCATGCCGAATATTACTTGGAATGTGAATTGGAACGAAATCGCCAATAGAGAAGACCATTTTACAATTTGGGCCCAAGTTAGAAGCAGAGCCTATGGTGTAAATTATCGATAGTCCATATCTCGGAAACTATAAGAGATAATGCAATTTGGCAACCGGCAATGTAATTAGCATGCCGAATATTGCTTGGAATGTGAATTGGAACGAAATCGCCAATAGAGAAGACCATTTTACAATTTGGGCCCAAGTTAGAAGCAGAGCCTAAGGTGTAAATTATCGATAGTCCATATCTCGGAAACTATAAGAGATAATGCAATTTGGCAACCGGCAATGTAATTAGCATGCCGAATATTACTTGGAATGTGAATTGGAACGAAATCGCCAATAGATAAGACCATTTTACAATTTGGGCCCAAGTTAGAAGCAGAGCCTAAGGTGTAAATTATCGATAGTCCATATCTCGGAAACTATAAGAGATAATGCAAATTGGTAACCGGCAATGTAATTAGCATGCCGAATATTACTTGGAATGTGAATTGGAACGAAATCGCCAATAGATAAGACCATTTTACAATTTGGGCCCAAGTTAGAAGCAGAGCCTAAGGTGTAAATTATCGATAGTCCATATCTCGGAAACTATAAGAGATAATGCAATTTGGCAACCGGCAATGTAATTAGCATGCCGAATATTACTTGGAATGTGAATTGGAACGAAATTGCCAATAGATAAGGCCATTTTACAATTTGGGCCCAAGTTAGAAGCAGAGCCTAAGGTGTAAATTATTGATAGTCCATATCTCGGAAACTATAAGAGATAATGCAATTTCGCAACCGGCAATGTAATTAGCATGCCGAATATCACTTGGAATGTGAATTGGGACGAAATCGCCAATAGATAAGACCATTTTACAATTTGGGCCCAAGTTAGAAGCAGAGCCTAAGGTGTAAATTATCGATAGTCCATATCTCGGAAACTATAAGAGATAATGCAATTTGGCAACCGGCAATGTAATTAGCATGCCGAATATTACTTGGAATGTGAATTGGAACGAAATCGCCAATAGATAAGACCATTTAACAATTTGGGCCCAAGTTAGAAGCAGAGCCTAAGATGTAAATTATCGATAGTCCATATCTCGGAAACTATAAGAGATAATGCAATTTGGCAACCGGCAATGTAATTAGCATGCCGAATATTACTTGGAATGTGAATTGGAACGAAATCGCCAATAGATAAGACCATTTTACAATTTGGGCCCAAGTTAGAAGCAGAGCCTAAGGTAAAATTATCGATAGTCCATATCTCGGAAACTATAAGAGATAATGCAATTTGGCAACCGGCAATGTAATTAGCATGCCGAATATTACTTGGAATGTGAATTGGAACGAAATCGCCAATAGATAAGACGATTTTACAATTTGGGCCCAAGTTAGAAGCAGAGCCTAAGATGTAAATTATCGATAGTCCATATCTCGGAAACTATAAGAGATAATGCAATTTGGCAACCGGCAATGTAATTAGCATGCCGAATATTACTTGGAATGTGAATTGGAACGAAATCGCCAATAGATAAGACCATTTTACAATTTGGGCCCAAGTTAGAAGCAGAGCCTAAGGTGTAAATTATCGATAGTCCATATCTCGGAAACTATAAGAGATAATTCAATTTGGCAACCGGCAATGTAATTAGCATGCCGGATATTACTTGGAATGTGAATTGGAACGAAATCGCCCATAGATAAGACCATTTTACAATTTGGGCCCAAGTTAGAAGCAGAGCCTAAGGTGTAAATTACCGATAGTCCATATCTCGGAAACTATAAGAGATAATGCAATTTGGCAACCGGCAATGTAATTAGCATGCCGAATATTACTTGGAATGTGAATTGGAACGAAATCGCCAATAGATAAGACGATTTTACAATTTGGGCCCAAGTTAGAAGCAGAGCCTAAGGTGTAAATTATCGATAGTCCATATCTCGGAAACTATAAGAGATAATGCAATTTGGCAACCGGCAATGTAATTAGCATGCCGAATATTACTTGGAATGTGAATTGGAACGAAATCGCCAATAGAGAAGACCATTTTACAATTTGGGCCCAAGTTAGAAGCAGAGCCTATGGTGTAAATTATCGATAGTCCATATCTCGGAAACTATAAGAGATAATGCAATTTGGCAACCGGCAATGTAATTAGCATGCCGAATATTGCTTGGAATGTGAATTGGAACGAAATCGCCAATAGATAAGACCATTTTACAATTTGGGCCCAAGTTAGAAGCAGAGCCTAAGGTGTAAATTATCGATAGTCCATATCTCGGAAACTATAAGAGATAATGCAATTTGGCAACCGGCAATGTAATTAGCATGCCGAATATTACTTGGAATGTGAATTGGAACGAAATCGCCAATAGATAAGACCATTTTACAATTTGGGCCCAAGTTAGAAGCAGAGCCTAAGGTGTAAATTATCGAGAGTCCATATCTCGGAAACTATAAGAGATAATGCAATTTGGCAACCGGCAATGTAATTAGCATGCCGAATATTACTTGGAATGTGAATTGGAACGAAATCGCCAATAGATAAGACCATTTTACAATTTGGGCCCAAGTTAGAAGCAGAGCCTAAGGTGTAAATTATTGATAGTCCATATCTCGGAAACTATAAGAGATAATGCAATTTCGCAACCGGCAATGTAATTAGCATGCCGAATATTACTTGGAATGTGAATTGGAACGAAATCGCCAATAGATAAGACCATTTTACAATTTGGGCCCAAGTTAGAAGCAGAGCCTAAGGTGTAAATTATCGATAGTCCATATCTCGGAAACTATAAGTGATAATGCAATTTGGCAACCGGCAATGTAATTAGCATGAAAAATATTACTTGGAATGTGAATTGGAACGAAATCGCCAATAGATAAGACGATTTTACAATTTGGGCCCAAGTTAGAAGCAGAGCCTAAGGTGTAAATTATCGATAGTCCATATCTCGGAAACTATAAGAGATAATGCAATTTGGCAACCGGCAATGTAATTAGCATGCCGAATATTACTTGGAATGTGAATTGGAACGAAATCGCCAATAGAGAAGACCATTTTACAATTTGGGCCCAAGTTAGAAGCAGAGCCTAAGGTGTAAATTATCGATAGTCCATATCTCGGAAACTATAAGAGATAACGCAATTTGGCAACCGGCAATGTAATTAGCATGCCGAATATTACTTGGAATGTGAATTGGAACGAAATCGCCAATAGATAAGACCATTTTACAATTTGGGCCCAAGTTAGAAGCAGAGCCTAAGGTGTAAATTATCGATAGTCCATATCTCGGAAACTATAAGAGATAATGCAATTTCGCAACCGGCAATGTAATTAGCATGCCGAATATTACTTGGAGTGTGAATTGGAACGAAATCGCCAATAAATAAGACCATTTTACAATTTGGGCCCAAGTTAGAAGCAGAGCCTAAGGTGTAAATTATCGATAGTCCATATCTCGGAAACTATAAGAGATAATGCAATTTGGCAACCGGCAATGTAATTAGCATGCCGAATATTACTTGGGATGAGAATTGGAACGAAATCGCCAATAGATAAGACCATTTTACAATTTGGGCCCAAATTAGAAACAGAGCCTAAGGTGTAAATTATCGATAGTCCATATCTCGGAAACTATAAGAGATAATGCAATTTGGCAACCGGCAATGTAATTAGCATGCCGAATATTACTTGGAATGTGAATTGGAACGAAATCGCCAATAGATAAGACCATTTTACAATTTGGGCCCAAGTTAGAAGCAGAGCCTAAGGTGTAAATTATCGATAGTCCATATCTCGGAAACTATAAGAGATAATGCAATTTGGCAACCGGCAATGTAATTAGCATGCCGAATATTACTTGGAATGTGAATTGGAACGAAATCGCCAATAGATAAGACCATTTTACAATTTGGGCCCAAGTTAGAAGCAGAGCCTAAGGTGTAAATTATCGATAGTCCATATCTCGGAAACTATAAGAGATAATGCAATTTGGCAACCGGCAATGTAATTAGCATGCCGAATATTACTTGGAATGTGAATTGGAACGAAATCGCCAATAGATAAGACCATTTTACAATTTGGGCCCAAGTTAGAAGCAGAGCCTAAGATGTAAATTATCGATAGTCCATATCTCGGAAACTATAAGAGATAATGCAATTTGGCAACCGGCAATGTAATTAGCATGCCGAATATTACTTGGAATGTGAATTGGAACGAAATCGCAAATAGATAAGACCATTTTACAATTTGGGCCCAAGTTAGAAGCAGAGAATAAGGTGTAAATTATCGATAGTCCATATCTCGGAAACTATAAGAGATAATTCAATTTGGCAACCGGCAATGTAATTAGCATGCCGGATATTACTTGGAATGTGAATTGGAACGAAATCGCCAATAGATAAGACCATTTTACAATTTGGGCCAGAGTTAGAAGCAGAGCCTAAGGTGTAAATTATCGATAGTCCATATCTCGGAAACTATAATAGATAATGCAATTTGGCAACCGGCAATGTAATTAGCATGCCGAATATTACTTGGAATGTGAATTGGAACGAAATCGCCAATAGATAAGACGATTTTACAATTTGGGCCCAAGTTAGAAGCAGAGCCTAAGATGTAAATTATCGATAGTCCATATCTCGGAAACTATAAGAGATAATGCAATTTGGCAACCGGCAATGTAATTAGCATGCCGAATATTACTTGGAATGTGAATTGGAACGAAATCGCCAATAGATAAGACCATTTTACAATTTGGGCCCAAGTTAGAAGCAGAGCCTAAGGTGTAAATTATCGATAGTCCATATCTCGGAAACTATAAGAGATAATGCAATTTGGCAACCGGCAATGTAATTAGCATGCCGAATATTACTTGGAATGTGAATTGGAACGAAATCGCCAATAGGTAAGACCATTTTACAATTTGGGCCCAAGTTAGAAGCAGAGCCTAAGGTGTAAATTATCGATAGTCCATATCTCGGAAACTATAAGAGATAATTCAATTTGGCAACGGTCAATGTAATTAGCATGCCGGATATTACTTGGAATGTGAATTGGAACGAAATCGCCAATAGATAAGACCATTTTATAATTTGGGCCCAAGTTAGAAGCAGAGCCTAAGGTGTAAATTACCGATAGTCCATATCTCGGAAACTATAAGAGATAATGCAATTTAGCAACCGGCAATGTAATTAGCATGCCGAATATTACTTGGAATGTGAATTGGAACGAAATCGCCAATAGATAAGACCATTTTACAATTTGGGCCCAAGTTAGAAGCAGAACCTAAGGTGTAAATTATTGATAGTCCATATCTCGGAAACTATAAGAGATAATGCAATTTCGCAACCGGCAATGTAATTAGCATGCCGAATATTACTTGGAGTGTGAATTGGAACGAAATAGCCAATAGATAAGACCATTTTACAATTTGGGCCCAAGTTAGAAGCAGAGCCTAAGGTGTAAATTATCGATAGTCCATATCTCGGAAACTATAAGAGATAATGCAATTTGGCAACCGGCAATGTAATTAGCATGCCGAATATTACTTGGAATGTGAATTGGAACGAAATCGCCAATAGATAAGACCATTTTACAATTTGGGCCCAAGTTAGAAGCAGAGCCTAAGGTGTAAATTATCGATAGTCCATATCTCGGAAACTATAAGAGATAATGCAAATTGGTAACCGGCAATGTAATTAGCATGCCGAATATTACTTGGAATGTGAATTGGAACGAAATCGCCAATAGATAAGACCATTTTACAATTTGGGCCCAAGTTAGAAGCAGAGCCTAAGGTGTAAATTATCGATAGTCCATATCTCGGAAACTATAAGAGATAATGCAATTTGGCAACCGGCAATGTAATTAGCATGCCGAATATTACTTGGAATGTGAATTGGAACGAAATTGCCAATAGATAAGGCCATTTTACAATTTGGGCCCAAGTTAGAAGCAGAGCCTAAGGTGTAAATTATTGATAGTCCATATCTCGGAAACTATAAGAGATAATGCAATTTCGCAACCGGCAATGTAATTAGCATGCCGAATATCACTTGGAATGTGAATTGGGACGAAATCGCCAATAGATAAGACCATTTTACAATTTGGGCCCAAGTTAGAAGCAGAGCCTAAGGTGTAAATTATCGATAGTCCATATCTCGGAAACTATAAGAGATAATGCAATTTGGCAACCGGCAATGTAATTAGCATGCCGAATATTACTTGGAATGTGAATTGGAACGAAATCGCCAATAGATAAGACCATTTAACAATTTGGGCCCAAGTTAGAAGCAGAGCCTAAGATGTAAATTATCGATAGTCCATATCTCGGAAACTATAAGAGATAATGCAATTTGGCAACCGGCAATGTAATTAGCATGCCGAATATTACTTGGAATGTGAATTGGAACGAAATCGCCAATAGATAAGGCCATTTTACAATTTGGGCCCAAGTTAGAAGCAGAGCCTAAGGTGTAAATTATCGATAGTCCATATCTCGGAAACTATAAGAGATAATTCAATTTGGCAACCGGCAATGTAATTAGCATGCCGGATATTACTTGGAATGTGAATTGGAACGAAATCGCCAATAGATAAGACCATTTTACAATTTGGGCCCAAGTTAGAAGCAGAGCCTAAGGTAAAATTATCGATAGTCCATATCTCGGAAACTATAAGAGATAATGCAATTTGGCAACCGGCAATGTAATTAGCATGCCGAATATTACTTGGAATGTGAATTGGAACGAAATCGCCAATAGATAAGACGATTTTACAATTTGGGCCCAAGTTAGAAGCAGAGCCTAAGATGTAAATTATCGATAGTCCATATCTCGGAAACTATAAGAGATAATGCAATTTGGCAACCGGCAATGTAATTAGCATGCCGAATATTACTTGGAATGTGAATTGGAACGAAATCGCCAATAGATAAGACCATTTTACAATTTGGGCCCAAGTTAGAAGCAGAGCCTAAGGTGTAAATTATCGATAGTCCATATCTCGGAAACTATAAGAGATAATTCAATTTGGCAACCGGCAATGTAATTAGCATGCCGGATATTACTTGGAATGTGAATTGGAACGAAATCGCCCATAGATAAGACCATTTTACAATTTGGGCCCAAGTTAGAAGCAGAGCCTAAGGTGTAAATTACCGATAGTCCATATCTCGGAAACTATAAGAGATAATGCAATTTGGCAACCGGCAATGTAATTAGCATGCCGAATATTACTTGGAATGTGAATTGGAACGAAATCGCCAATAGATAAGACGATTTTACAATTTGGGCCCAAGTTAGAAGCAGAGCCTAAGGTGTAAATTATCGATAGTCCATATCTCGGAAACTATAAGATATAATGCAATTTGGCAACCGGCAATGTAATTAGCATGCCGAATATTACTTGGAATGTGAATTGGAACGAAATCGCCAATAGAGAAGACCATTTTACAATTTGGGCCCAAGTTAGAAGCAGAGCCTATGGTGTAAATTATCGATAGTCCATATCTCGGAAACTATAAGAGATAATGCAATTTGGCAACCGGCAATGTAATTAGCATGCCGAATATTGCTTGGAATGTGAATTGGAACGAAATCGCCAATAGAGAAGACCATTTTACAATTTGGGCCCAAGTTAGAAGCAGAGCCTAAGGTGTAAATTATCGATAGTCCATATCTCGGAAACTATAAGAGATAATGCAATTTGGCAACCGGCAATGTAATTAGCATGCCGAATATTACTTGGAATGTGAATTGGAACGAAATCGCCAATAGATAAGACCATTTTACAATTTGGGCCCAAGTTAGAAGCAGAGCCTAAGGTGTAAATTATCGATAGTCCATATCTCGGAAACTATAAGAGATAATGCAATTTGGCAACCGGCAATGTAATTAGCATGCCGAATATTACTTGGAATGTGAATTGGAACGAAAACGCCAATAGATAAGACCATTTTACAATTTGGGCCCAAGTTAGAAGCAGAGCCTAAGGTGTAAATTATCGATAGTCCATATCTCGGAAACTATAAGAGATAATGCAATTTGGCAACCGGCAATGTAATTAGCATGCCGAATATTACTTGGAATGTGAATTGGAACGAAATCGCCAATAGATAAGACCATTTTACAATTTGGGCCCAAGTTAGAAGCAGAGCCTAAGGTGTAAATTATCGATAGTCCATATCTCTGAAACTATAAGAGATAATGCAATTTCGCAAACGGCAATGTAATTAGCATGCCGAATATTACTTGGAATGTGAATTGGGACGAAATCGCCAATAGAGAAGACCATTTTACAATTTGGGCCCAAGTTAGAAGCAGAGCCTAAGGTGTAAATTATCGATAGTCCATATCTCGGAAACTATAAGAGATAACGCAATTTGGCAACCGGCAATGTAATTAGCATGCCGAATATTACTTGGAATGTGAATTGGAACGAAATCGCCAATAGATAAGACCATTTTACAATTTGGGCCCAAGTTAGAAGCAGAGCCTAAGGTGTAAATTATCGATAGTCCATATCTCGGAAACTATAAGAGATAATGCAATTTCGCAACCGGCAATGTAATTAGCATGCCGAATATTACTTGGAGTGTGAATTGGAACGAAATCGCCAATAAATAAGACCATTTTACAATTTGGGCCCAAGTTAGAAGCAGAGCCTAAGGTGTAAATTATCGATAGTCCATATCTCGGAAACTATAAGAGATAATGCAATTTGGCAACCGGCAATGTAATTAGCATGCCGAATATTACTTGGAATGAGAATTGGAACGAAATCGCCAATAGATAAGACCATTTTACAATTTGGGCCCAAGTTAGAAACAGAGCCTAAGGTGTAAATTATCGATAGTCCATATCTCGGAAACTATAAGAGATAATGCAATTTGGCAACCGGCAATGTAATTAGCATGCCGAATATTACTTGGAATGTGAATTGGAACGAAATCGCCAATAGATAAGACCATTTTACAATTTGGGCCCAAGTTAGAAGCAGAGCCTAAGGTGTAAATTATCGATAGTCCATATCTCGGAAACTATAAGAGATAATGCAATTTGGCAACCGGCAATGTAATTAGCATGCCGAATATTACTTGGAATGTGAATTGGAACGAAATCGCCAATAGATAAGACCATTTTACAATTTGGGCCCAAGTTAGAAGCAGAGCCTAAGGTGTAAATTATCGATAGTCCATATCTCGGAAACTATAAGAGATAATGCAATTTGGCAACCGGCAATGTAATTAGCATGCCGAATATTACTTGGAATGTGAATTGGAACGAAATCGCCAATAGATAAGACCATTTTACAATTTGGGCCCAAGTTAGAAGCAGAGCCTAAGATGTAAATTATCGATAGTCCATATCTCGGAAACTATAAGAGATAATGCAATTTGGCAACCGGCAATGTAATTAGCATGCCGAATATTACTTGGAATGTGAATTGGAACGAAATCGCAAATAGATAAGACCATTTTACAATTTGGGCCCAAGTTAGAAGCAGAGAATAAGGTGTAAATTATCGATAGTCCATATCTCGGAAACTATAAGAGATAATTCAATTTGGCAACCGGCAATGTAATTAGCATGCCGGATATTACTTGGAATGTGAATTGGAACGAAATCGCCAATAGATAAGACCATTTTACAATTTGGGCCAGAGTTAGAAGCAGAGCCTAAGGTGTAAATTATCGATAGTCCATATCTCGGAAACTATAATAGATAATGCAATTTGGCAACCGGCAATGTAATTAGCATGCCGAATATTACTTGGAATGTGAATTGGAACGAAATCGCCAATAGATAAGACGATTTTACAATTTGGGCCCAAGTTAGAAGCAGAGCCTAAGATGTAAATTATCGATAGTCCATATCTCGGAAACTATAAGAGATAATGCAATTTGGCAACCGGCAATGTAATTAGCATGCCGAATATTACTTGGAATGTGAATTGGAACGAAATCGCCAATAGATAAGACCATTTTACAATTTGGGCCCAAGTTAGAAGCAGAGCCTAAGGTGTAAATTATCGATAGTCCATATCTCGGAAACTATAAGAGATAATGCAATTTGGCAACCGGCAATGTAATTAGCATGCCGAATATTACTTGGAATGTGAATTGGAACGAAATCGCCAATAGGTAAGACCATTTTACAATTTGGGCCCAAGTTAGAAGCAGAGCCTAAGGTGTAAATTATCGATAGTCCATATCTCGGAAACTATAAGAGATAATTCAATTTGGCAACCGTCAATGTAATTAGCATGCCGGATATTACTTGGAATGTGAATTGGAACGAAATCGCCAATAGATAAGACCATTTTATAATTTGGGCCCAAGTTAGAAGCAGAGCCTAAGGTGTAAATTACCGATAGTCCATATCTCGGAAACTATAAGAGATAATGCAATTTAGCAACCGGCAATGTAATTAGCATGCCGAATATTACTTGGAATGTGAATTGGAACGAAATCGCCAATAGATAAGACCATTTTACAATTTGGGCCCAAGTTAGAAGCAGAACCTAAGGTGTAAATTATTGATAGTCCATATCTCGGAAACTATAAGAGATAATGCAATTTCGCAACCGGCAATGTAATTAGCATGCCGAATATTACTTGGAGTGTGAATTGGAACGAAATAGCCAATAGATAAGACCATTTTACAATTTGGGCCCAAGTTAGAAGCAGAGCCTAAGGTGTAAATTATCGATAGTCCATATCTCGGAAACTATAAGAGATAATGCAATTTGGCAACCGGCAATGTAATTAGCATGCCGAATATTACTTGGAATGTGAATTGGAACGAAATCGCCAATAGATAAGACCATTTTACAATTTGGGCCCAAGTTAGAAGCAGAGCCTAAGGTGTAAATTATCGATAGTCCATATCTCGGAAACTATAAGAGATAATGCAAATTGGTAACCGGCAATGTAATTAGCATGCCGAATATTACTTGGAATGTGAATTGGAACGAAATCGCCAATAGATAAGACCATTTTACAATTTGGGCCCAAGTTAGAAGCAGAGCCTAAGGTGTAAATTATCGATAGTCCATATCTCGGAAACTATAAGAGATAATGCAATTTGGCAACCGGCAATGTAATTAGCATGCCGAATATTACTTGGAATGTGAATTGGAACGAAATTGCCAATAGATAAGGCCATTTTACAATTTGGGCCCAAGTTAGAAGCAGAGCCTAAGGTGTAAATTATTGATAGTCCATATCTCGGAAACTATAAGAGATAATGCAATTTCGCAACCGGCAATGTAATTAGCATGCCGAATATCACTTGGAATGTGAATTGGGACGAAATCGCCAATAGATAAGACCATTTTACAATTTGGGCCCAAGTTAGAAGCAGAGCCTAAGGTGTAAATTATCGATAG
Source organism: Rhynchophorus ferrugineus (assembly GCF_030347505.1). Taxonomy (NCBI): domain Eukaryota; kingdom Metazoa; phylum Arthropoda; class Insecta; order Coleoptera; family Curculionidae; genus Rhynchophorus; species Rhynchophorus ferrugineus. The sequence continues at coordinate 463,152 of NW_027472647.1, read as the reverse complement.
TCCATATCTCGGAAACTATAAGAGATAATGCAATTTGGCAACCGGCAATGTAATTAGCATGCCGAATATTACTTGGAATGTGAATTGGAACGAAATCGCCAATAGATAAGACCATTTAACAATTTGGGCCCAAGTTAGAAGCAGAGCCTAAGATGTAAATTATCGATAGTCCATATCTCGGAAACTATAAGAGATAATGCAATTTGGCAACCGGCAATGTAATTAGCATGCCGAATATTACTTGGAATGTGAATTGGAACGAAATCGCCAATAGATAAGACCATTTTACAATTTGGGCCCAAGTTAGAAGCAGAGCCTAAGGTGTAAATTATCGATAGTCCATATCTCGGAAACTATAAGAGATAATTCAATTTGGCAACCGGCAATGTAATTAGCATGCCGGATATTACTTGGAATGTGAATTGGAACGAAATCGCCAATAGATAAGACCATTTTACAATTTGGGCCCAAGTTAGAAGCAGAGCCTAAGGTAAAATTATCGATAGTCCATATCTCGGAAACTATAAGAGATAATGCAATTTGGCAACCGGCAATGTAATTAGCATGCCGAATATTACTTGGAATGTGAATTGGAACGAAATCGCCAATAGATAAGACGATTTTACAATTTGGGCCCAAGTTAGAAGCAGAGCCTAAGATGTAAATTATCGATAGTCCATATCTCGGAAACTATAAGAGATAATGCAATTTGGCAACCGGCAATGTAATTAGCATGCCGAATATTACTTGGAATGTGAATTGGAACGAAATCGCCAATAGATAAGACCATTTTACAATTTGGGCCCAAGTTAGAAGCAGAGCCTAAGGTGTAAATTATCGATAGTCCATATCTCGGAAACTATAAGAGATAATTCAATTTGGCAACCGGCAATGTAATTAGCATGCCGGATATTACTTGGAATGTGAATTGGAACGAAATCGCCCATAGATAAGACCATTTTACAATTTGGGCCCAAGTTAGAAGCAGAGCCTAAGGTGTAAATTACCGATAGTCCATATCTCGGAAACTATAAGAGATAATGCAATTTGGCAACCGGCAATGTAATTAGCATGCCGAATATTACTTGGAATGTGAATTGGAACGAAATCGCCAATAGATAAGACGATTTTACAATTTGGGCCCAAGTTAGAAGCAGAGCCTAAGATGTAAATTATCGATAGTCCATATCTCGGAAACTATAAGAGATAATGCAATTTGGCAACCGGCAATGTAATTAGCATGCCGAATATTACTTGGAATGTGAATTGGAACGAAATCGCCAATAGATAAGACCATTTTACAATTTGGGCCCAAGTTAGAAGCAGAGCCTAAGGTGTAAATTATCGATAGTCCATATCTCGGAAACTATAAGAGATAATTCAATTTGGCAACCGGCAATGTAATTAGCATGCCGGATATTACTTGGAATGTGAATTGGAACGAAATCGCCAATAGATAAGACCATTTTACAATTTGGGCCCAAGTTAGAAGCAGAGCCTAAGGTAAAATTATCGATAGTCCATATCTCGGAAACTCTAAGAGATAATGCAATTTGGCAACCGGCAATGTAATTAGCATGCCGAATATTACTTGGAATGTGAATTGGAACGAAATCGCCAATAGATAAGACGATTGTACAATTTGGGCCCAAGTTAGAAGCAGAGCCGAAGAGGTAAATTATCGATAGTCCAGATCTCGGAAACTATAAGAGATAATGCAATTTGGCAACCGGCAATGTAATTAGCATGCCGAATATTACTTGGAATGTGAATTGGAACGAAATCGCCAATAGATAAGACCATTTTACAATTTGGGCCCAAGTTAGAAGCAGAGCCTAAGGTGTAAATTATCGATAGTCCATATCTCGGAAACTATAAGAGATAATTCAATTTGGCAACCGGCAATGTAATTAGCATGCCGGATATTACTTGGAATGTGAATTGGAACGAAATCGCCCATAGATAAGACCATTTTACAATTTGGGCCCAAGTTAGAAGCAGAGCCTAAGGTGTAAATTACCGATAGTCCATATCTCGGAAACTATAAGAGATAATGCAATTTGGCAACCGGCAATGTAATTAGCATGCCGAATATTACTTGGAATGTGAATTGGAACGAAATCGCCAATAGATAAGACGATTTTACAATTTGGGCCCAAGTTAGAAGCAGAGCCTAAGGTGTAAATTATCGATAGTCCATATCTCGGAAACTATAAGAGATAATGCAATTTGGCAACCGGCAATGTAATTAGCATGCCGAATATTACTTGGAATGTGAATTGGAACGAAATCGCCAATAGAGAAGACCATTTTACAATTTGGGCCCAAGTTAGAAGCAGAGCCTATGGTGTAAATTATCGATAGTCCATATCTCGGAAACTATAAGAGATAATGCAATTTGGCAACCGGCAATGTAATTAGCATGCCGAATATTGCTTGGAATGTGAATTGGAACGAAATCGCCAATAGAGAAGACCATTTTACAATTTGGGCCCAAGTTAGAAGCAGAGCCTAAGGTGTAAATTATCGATAGTCCATATCTCGGAAACTATAAGAGATAATGCAATTTGGCAACCGGCAATGTAATTAGCATGCCGAATATTACTTGGAATGTGAATTGGAACGAAATCGCCAATAGATAAGACGATTTTACAATTTGGGCCCAAGTTAGAAGCAGAGCCTAAGATGTAAATTATCGATAGTCCATATCTCGGAAACTATAAGAGATAATGCAATTTGGCAACCGGCAATGTAATTAGCATGCCGAATATTACTTGGAATGTGAATTGGAACGAAATCGCCAATAGATAAGACCATTTTACAATTTGGGCCCAAGTTAGAAGCAGAGCCTAAGGTGTAAATTATCGATAGTCCATATCTCGGAAACTATAAGAGATAATTCAATTTGGCAACCGGCAATGTAATTAGCATGCCGGATATTACTTGGAATGTGAATTGGAACGAAATCGCCAATAGATAAGACCATTTTACAATTTGGGCCCAAGTTAGAAGCAGAGCCTAAGGTAAAATTATCGATAGTCCATATCTCGGAAACTATAAGAGATAATGCAATTTGGCAACCGGCAATGTAATTAGCATGCCGAATATTACTTGGAATGTGAATTGGAACGAAATCGCCAATAGATAAGACGATTTTACAATTTGGGCCCAAGTTAGAAGCAGAGCCTAAGATGTAAATTATCGATAGTCCATATCTCGGAAACTATAAGAGATAATGCAATTTGGCAACCGGCAATGTAATTAGCATGCCGAATATTACTTGGAATGTGAATTGGAACGAAATCGCCAATAGATAAGACCATTTTACAATTTGGGCCCAAGTTAGAAGCAGAGCCTAAGGTGTAAATTATCGATAGTCCATATCTCGGAAACTATAAGAGATAATTCAATTTGGCAACCGGCAATGTAATTAGCATGCCGGATATTACTTGGAATGTGAATTGGAACGAAATCGCCCATAGATAAGACCATTTTACAATTTGGGCCCAAGTTAGAAGCAGAGCCTAAGGTGTAAATTACCGATAGTCCATATCTCGGAAACTATAAGAGATAATGCAATTTGGCAACCGGCAATGTAATTAGCATGCCGAATATTACTTGGAATGTGAATTGGAACGAAATCGCCAATAGATAAGACGATTTTACAATTTGGGCCCAAGTTAGAAGCAGAGCCTAAGGTGTAAATTATCGATAGTCCATATCTCGGAAACTATAAGAGATAATGCAATTTGGCAACCGGCAATGTAATTAGCATGCCGAATATTACTTGGAATGTGAATTGGAACGAAATCGCCAATAGAGAAGACCATTTTACAATTTGGGCCCAAGTTAGAAGCAGAGCCTATGGTGTAAATTATCGATAGTCCATATCTCGGAAACTATAAGAGATAATGCAATTTGGCAACCGGCAATGTAATTAGCATGCCGAATATTGCTTGGAATGTGAATTGGAACGAAATCGCCAATAGAGAAGACCATTTTACAATTTGGGCCCAAGTTAGAAGCAGAGCCTAAGGTGTAAATTATCGATAGTCCATATCTCGGAAACTATAAGAGATAATGCAATTTGGCAACCGGCAATGTAATTAGCATGCCGAATATTGCTTGGAATGTGAATTGGAACGAAATCGCCAATAGATAAGACCATTTTACAATTTGGGCCCAAGTTAGAAGCAGAGCCTAAGGTGTAAATTATCGATAGTCCATATCTCGGAAACTATAAGAGATAATGCAATTTGGCAACCGGCAATGTAATTAGCATGCCGAATATTACTTGGAATGTGAATTGGAACGAAAACGCCAATAGATAAGACCATTTTACAATTTGGGCCCAAGTTAGAAGCAGAGCCTAAGGTGTAAATTATCGATAGTCCATATCTCGGAAACTATAAGAGATAATGCAATTTGGCAACCGGCAATGTAATTAGCATGCCGAATATTACTTGGAATGTGAATTGGAACGAAATCGCCAATAGATAAGACCATTTTACAATTTGGGCCCAAGTTAGAAGCAGAGCCTAAGGTGTAAATTATCGATAGTCCATATCTCTGAAACTATAAGAGATAATGCAATTTCGCAAACGGCAATGTAATTAGCATGCCGAATATTACTTGGAATGTGAATTGGGACGAAATCGCCAATAGAGAAGACCATTTTACAATTTGGGCCCAAGTTAGAAGCAGAGCCTAAGGTGTAAATTATCGATAGTCCATATCTCGGAAACTATAAGAGATAACGCAATTTGGCAACCGGCAATGTAATTAGCATGCCGAATATTACTTGGAATGTGAATTGGAACGAAATCGCCAATAGATAAGACCATTTTACAATTTGGGCCCAAGTTAGAAGCAGAGCCTAAGGTGTAAATTATCGATAGTCCATATCTCGGAAACTATAAGAGATAATGCAATTTCGCAACCGGCAATGTAATTAGCATGCCGAATATTACTTGGAGTGTGAATTGGAACGAAATCGCCAATAAATAAGACCATTTTACAATTTGGGCCCAAGTTAGAAGCAGAGCCTAAGGTGTAAATTATCGATAGTCCATATCTCGGAAACTATAAGAGATAATGCAATTTGGCAACCGGCAATGTAATTAGCATGCCGAATATTACTTGGAATGAGAATTGGAACGAAATCGCCAATAGATAAGACCATTTTACAATTTGGGCCCAAGTTAGAAACAGAGCCTAAGGTGTAAATTATCGATAGTCCATATCTCGGAAACTATAAGAGATAATGCAATTTGGCAACCGGCAATGTAATTAGCATGCCGAATATTACTTGGAATGTGAATTGGAACGAAATCGCCAATAGATAAGACCATTTTACAATTTGGGCCCAAGTTAGAAGCAGAGCCTAAGGTGTAAATTATCGATAGTCCATATCTCGGAAACTATAAGAGATAATGCAATTTGGCAACCGGCAATGTAATTAGCATGCCGAATATTACTTGGAATGTGAATTGGAACGAAATCGCCAATAGATAAGACCATTTTACAATTTGGGCCCAAGTTAGAAGCAGAGCCTAAGGTGTAAATTATCGATAGTCCATATCTCGGAAACTATAAGAGATAATGCAATTTGGCAACCGGCAATGTAATTAGCATGCCGAATATTACTTGGAATGTGAATTGGAACGAAATCGCCAATAGATAAGACCATTTTACAATTTGGGCCCAAGTTAGAAGCAGAGCCTAAGATGTAAATTATCGATAGTCCATATCTCGGAAACTATAAGAGATAATGCAATTTGGCAACCGGCAATGTAATTAGCATGCCGAATATTACTTGGAATGTGAATTGGAACGAAATCGCAAATAGATAAGACCATTTTACAATTTGGGCCCAAGTTAGAAGCAGAGAATAAGGTGTAAATTATCGATAGTCCATATCTCGGAAACTATAAGAGATAATTCAATTTGGCAACCGGCAATGTAATTAGCATGCCGGATATTACTTGGAATGTGAATTGGAACGAAATCGCCAATAGATAAGACCATTTTACAATTTGGGCCAGAGTTAGAAGCAGAGCCTAAGGTGTAAATTATCGATAGTCCATATCTCGGAAACTATAATAGATAATGCAATTTGGCAACCGGCAATGTAATTAGCATGCCGAATATTACTTGGAATGTGAATTGGAACGAAATCGCCAATAGATAAGACGATTTTACAATTTGGGCCCAAGTTAGAAGCAGAGCCTAAGATGTAAATTATCGATAGTCCATATCTCGGAAACTATAAGAGATAATGCAATTTGGCAACCGGCAATGTAATTAGCATGCCGAATATTACTTGGAATGTGAATTGGAACGAAATCGCCAATAGATAAGACCATTTTACAATTTGGGCCCAAGTTAGAAGCAGAGCCTAAGGTGTAAATTATCGATAGTCCATATCTCGGAAACTATAAGAGATAATGCAATTTGGCAACCGGCAATGTAATTAGCATGCCGAATATTACTTGGAATGTGAATTGGAACGAAATCGCCAATAGGTAAGACCATTTTACAATTTGGGCCCAAGTTAGAAGCAGAGCCTAAGGTGTAAATTATCGATAGTCCATATCTCGGAAACTATAAGAGATAATTCAATTTGGCAACCGTCAATGTAATTAGCATGCCGGATATTACTTGGAATGTGAATTGGAACGAAATCGCCAATAGATAAGACCATTTTATAATTTGGGCCCAAGTTAGAAGCAGAGCCTAAGGTGTAAATTACCGATAGTCCATATCTCGGAAACTATAAGAGATAATGCAATTTAGCAACCGGCAATGTAATTAGCATGCCGAATATTACTTGGAATGTGAATTGGAACGAAATCGCCAATAGATAAGACCATTTTACAATTTGGGCCCAAGTTAGAAGCAGAACCTAAGGTGTAAATTATTGATAGTCCATATCTCGGAAACTATAAGAGATAATGCAATTTCGCAACCGGCAATGTAATTAGCATGCCGAATATTACTTGGAGTGTGAATTGGAACGAAATAGCCAATAGATAAGACCATTTTACAATTTGGGCCCAAGTTAGAAGCAGAGCCTAAGGTGTAAATTATCGATAGTCCATATCTCGGAAACTATAAGAGATAATGCAATTTGGCAACCGGCAATGTAATTAGCATGCCGAATATTACTTGGAATGTGAATTGGAACGAAATCGCCAATAGATAAGACCATTTTACAATTTGGGCCCAAGTTAGAAGCAGAGCCTAAGGTGTAAATTATCGATAGTCCATATCTCGGAAACTATAAGAGATAATGCAAATTGGTAACCGGCAATGTAATTAGCATGCCGAATATTACTTGGAATGTGAATTGGAACGAAATCGCCAATAGATAAGACCATTTTACAATTTGGGCCCAAGTTAGAAGCAGAGCCTAAGGTGTAAATTATCGATAGTCCATATCTCGGAAACTATAAGAGATAATGCAATTTGGCAACCGGCAATGTAATTAGCATGCCGAATATTACTTGGAATGTGAATTGGAACGAAATTGCCAATAGATAAGGCCATTTTACAATTTGGGCCCAAGTTAGAAGCAGAGCCTAAGGTGTAAATTATTGATAGTCCATATCTCGGAAACTATAAGAGATAATGCAATTTCGCAACCGGCAATGTAATTAGCATGCCGAATATCACTTGGAATGTGAATTGGGACGAAATCGCCAATAGATAAGACCATTTTACAATTTGGGCCCAAGTTAGAAGCAGAGCCTAAGGTGTAAATTATCGATAGTCCATATCTCGGAAACTATAAGAGATAATGCAATTTGGCAACCGGCAATGTAATTAGCATGCCGAATATTACTTGGAATGTGAATTGGAACGAAATCGCCAATAGATAAGACCATTTAACAATTTGGGCCCAAGTTAGAAGCAGAGCCTAAGATGTAAATTATCGATAGTCCATATCTCGGAAACTATAAGAGATAATGCAATTTGGCAACCGGCAATGTAATTAGCATGCCGAATATTACTTGGAATGTGAATTGGAACGAAATCGCCAATAGATAAGACCATTTTACAATTTGGGCCCAAGTTAGAAGCAGAGCCTAAGGTGTAAATTATCGATAGTCCATATCTCGGAAACTATAAGAGATAATTCAATTTGGCAACCGGCAATGTAATTAGCATGCCGGATATTACTTGGAATGTGAATTGGAACGAAATCGCCAATAGATAAGACCATTTTACAATTTGGGCCCAAGTTAGAAGCAGAGCCTAAGGTAAAATTATCGATAGTCCATATCTCGGAAACTATAAGAGATAATGCAATTTGGCAACCGGCAATGTAATTAGCATGCCGAATATTACTTGGAATGTGAATTGGAACGAAATCGCCAATAGATAAGACGATTTTACAATTTGGGCCCAAGTTAGAAGCAGAGCCTAAGATGTAAATTATCGATAGTCCATATCTCGGAAACTATAAGAGATAATGCAATTTGGCAACCGGCAATGTAATTAGCATGCCGAATATTACTTGGAATGTGAATTGGAACGAAATCGCCAATAGATAAGACCATTTTACAATTTGGGCCCAAGTTAGAAGCAGAGCCTAAGGTGTAAATTATCGATAGTCCATATCTCGGAAACTATAAGAGATAATTCAATTTGGCAACCGGCAATGTAATTAGCATGCCGGATATTACTTGGAATGTGAATTGGAACGAAATCGCCCATAGATAAGACCATTTTACAATTTGGGCCCAAGTTAGAAGCAGAGCCTAAGGTGTAAATTACCGATAGTCCATATCTCGGAAACTATAAGAGATAATGCAATTTGGCAACCGGCAATGTAATTAGCATGCCGAATATTACTTGGAATGTGAATTGGAACGAAATCGCCAATAGATAAGACGATTTTACAATTTGGGCCCAAGTTAGAAGCAGAGCCTAAGATGTAAATTATCGATAGTCCATATCTCGGAAACTATAAGAGATAATGCAATTTGGCAACCGGCAATGTAATTAGCATGCCGAATATTACTTGGAATGTGAATTGGAACGAAATCGCCAATAGATAAGACCATTTTACAATTTGGGCCCAAGTTAGAAGCAGAGCCTAAGGTGTAAATTATCGATAGTCCATATCTCGGAAACTATAAGAGATAATTCAATTTGGCAACCGGCAATGTAATTAGCATGCCGGATATTACTTGGAATGTGAATTGGAACGAAATCGCCAATAGATAAGACCATTTTACAATTTGGGCCCAAGTTAGAAGCAGAGCCTAAGGTAAAATTATCGATAGTCCATATCTCGGAAACTATAAGAGATAATGCAATTTGGCAACCGGCAATGTAATTAGCATGCCGAATATTACTTGGAATGTGAATTGGAACGAAATCGCCAATAGATAAGACGATTTTACAATTTGGGCCCAAGTTAGAAGCAGAGCCTAAGATGTAAATTATCGATAGTCCATATCTCGGAAACTATAAGAGATAATGCAATTTGGCAACCGGCAATGTAATTAGCATGCCGAATATTACTTGGAATGTGAATTGGAACGAAATCGCCAATAGATAAGACCATTTTACAATTTGGGCCCAAGTTAGAAGCAGAGCCTAAGGTGTAAATTATCGATAGTCCATATCTCGGAAACTATAAGAGATAATTCAATTTGGCAACCGGCAATGTAATTAGCATGCCGGATATTACTTGGAATGTGAATTGGAACGAAATCGCCCATAGATAAGACCATTTTACAATTTGGGCCCAAGTTAGAAGCAGAGCCTAAGGTGTAAATTACCGATAGTCCATATCTCGGAAACTATAAGAGATAATGCAATTTGGCAACCGGCAATGTAATTAGCATGCCGAATATTACTTGGAATGTGAATTGGAACGAAATCGCCAATAGATAAGACGATTTTACAATTTGGGCCCAAGTTAGAAGCAGAGCCTAAGGTGTAAATTATCGATAGTCCATATCTCGGAAACTATAAGAGATAATGCAATTTGGCAACCGGCAATGTAATTAGCATGCCGAATATTACTTGGAATGTGAATTGGAACGAAATCGCCAATAGAGAAGACCATTTTACAATTTGGGCCCAAGTTAGAAGCAGAGCCTATGGTGTAAATTATCGATAGTCCATATCTCGGAAACTATAAGAGATAATGCAATTTGGCAACCGGCAATGTAATTAGCATGCCGAATATTGCTTGGAATGTGAATTGGAACGAAATCGCCAATAGAGAAGACCATTTTACAATTTGGGCCCAAGTTAGAAGCAGAGCCTAAGGTGTAAATTATCGATAGTCCATATCTCGGAAACTATAAGAGATAATGCAATTTGGCAACCGGCAATGTAATTAGCATGCCGAATATTACTTGGAATGTGAATTGGAACGAAATCGCCAATAGATAAGACCATTTTACAATTTGGGCCCAAGTTAGAAGCAGAGCCTAAGGTGTAAATTATCGATAGTCCATATCTCGGAAACTATAAGAGATAATGCAATTTGGCAACCGGCAATGTAATTAGCATGCCGAATATTACTTGGAATGTGAATTGGAACGAAAACGCCAATAGATAAGACCATTTTACAATTTGGGCCCAAGTTAGAAGCAGAGCCTAAGGTGTAAATTATCGATAGTCCATATCTCGGAAACTATAAGAGATAATGAAATTTGGCAACCGGCAATGTAATTAGCATGCCGAATATTACTTGGAATGTGAATTGGAACGAAATCGCCAATAGAGAAGACCATTTTACAATTTGGGCCCAAGTTAGAAGCAGAGCCTAAGGTGTAAATTATCGATAGTCCATATCTCGGAAACTATAAGAGATAATGCAATTTGGCAACCGGCAATGTAATTAGCATGCCGAATATTACTTGGAATGTGAATTGGAACGAAAACGCCAATAGACAAGACCATTTTACAATTTGGGCCCAAGTTAGAAGCAGAGCCTAAGGTGTAAATTATCGATAATCCATATCTCGGAAACTATAAGAGATAATGCAATTTGGCAACCGGCAATGTAATTAGCATGCCGAATATTACTTGGAATGTGAATTGGAACGAAATCGCCAATAGATAAGACCATTTTACAATTTGGGCCCAAGTTAGAAGCAGAGCCTAAGGTGTAAATTATCGATAGTCCATATCTCGGAAACTATAAGAGATAATTCAATTTGGCAACCGGCAATGTAATTAGCATGCCGAATATTACTTGGAATGTGAATTGGAACGAAATCGCCAATAGATAAGACGATTTTACAATTTGGGCCCAAGTTAGAAGCAGAGCCTAAGATGTAAATTATCGATAGTCCATATCTCGGAAACTATAAGAGATAATGCAATTTGGCAACCGGCAATGTAATTAGCATGCCGAATATTACTTGGAATGTGAATTGGAACGAAATCGCCAATAGATAAGACCATTTTACAATTTGGGCCCAAGTTAGAAGCAGAGCCTAAGGTGTAAATTATCGATAGTCCATATCTCGGAAACTATAAGAGATAATGCAATTTGGCAACCGGCAATGTAATTAGCATGCCGAATATTACTTGGAATGTGAATTGGAACGAAATCGCCAATAGGTAAGACCATTTTACAATTTGGGCCCAAGTTAGAAGCAGAGCCTAAGGTGTAAATTATCGATAGTCCATATCTCGGAAACTATAAGAGATAATTCAATTTGGCAACCGTCAATGTAATTAGCATGCCGGATATTACTTGGAATGTGAATTGGAACGAAATCGCCAATAGATAAGACCATTTTATAATTTGGGCCCAAGTTAGAAGCAGAGCCTAAGGTGTAAATTACCGATAGTCCATATCTCGGAAACTATAAGAGATAATGCAATTTAGCAACCGGCAATGTAATTAGCATGCCGAATATTACTTGGAATGTGAATTGGAACGAAATCGCCAATAGATAAGACCATTTTACAATTTGGGCCCAAGTTAGAAGCAGAACCTAAGGTGTAAATTATTGATAGTCCATATCTCGGAAACTATAAGAGATAATGCAATTTCGCAACCGGCAATGTAATTAGCATGCCGAATATTACTTGGAGTGTGAATTGGAACGAAATAGCCAATAGATAAGACCATTTTACAATTTGGGCCCAAGTTAGAAGCAGAGCCTAAGGTGTAAATTATCGATAGTCCATATCTCGGAAACTATAAGAGATAATGCAATTTGGCAACCGGCAATGTAATTAGCATGCCGAATATTACTTGGAATGTGAATTGGAACGAAATCGCCAATAGATAAGACCATTTTACAATTTGGGCCCAAGTTAGAAGCAGAGCCTAAGGTGTAAATTATCGATAGTCCATATCTCGGAAACTATAAGAGATAATGCAATTTGGCAACCGGCAATGTAATTAGCATGCCGAATATTACTTGGAATGTGAATTGGAACGAAATTGCCAATAGATAAGGCCATTTTACAATTTGGGCCCAAGTTAGAAGCAGAGCCTAAGGTGTAAATTATTGATAGTCCATATCTCGGAAACTATAAGAGATAATGCAATTTCGCAACCGGCAATGTAATTAGCATGCCGAATATCACTTGGAATGTGAATTGGGACGAAATCGCCAATAGATAAGACCATTTTACAATTTGGGCCCAAGTTAGAAGCAGAGCCTAAGGTGTAAATTATCGATAGTCCATATCTCGGAAACTATAAGAGATAATGCAATTTGGCAACCGGCAATGTAATTAGCATGCCGAATATTACTTGGAATGTGAATTGGAACGAAATCGCCAATAGATAAGACCATTTAACAATTTGGGCCCAAGTTAGAAGCAGAGCCTAAGATGTAAATTATCGATAGTCCATATCTCGGAAACTATAAGAGATAATGCAATTTGGCAACCGGCAATGTAATTAGCATGCCGAATATTACTTGGAATGTGAATTGGAACGAAATCGCCAATAGATAAGACCATTTTACAATTTGGGCCCAAGTTAGAAGCAGAGCCTAAGGTGTAAATTATCGATAGTCCATATCTCGGAAACTATAAGAGATAATTCAATTTGGCAACCGGCAATGTAATTAGCATGCCGGATATTACTTGGAATGTGAATTGGAACGAAATCGCCAATAGATAAGACCATTTTACAATTTGGGCCCAAGTTAGAAGCAGAGCCTAAGGTAAAATTATCGATAGTCCATATCTCGGAAACTATAAGAGATAATGCAATTTGGCAACCGGCAATGTAATTAGCATGCCGAATATTACTTGGAATGTGAATTGGAACGAAATCGCCAATAGATAAGACGATTTTACAATTTGGGCCCAAGTTAGAAGCAGAGCCTAAGATGTAAATTATCGATAGTCCATATCTCGGAAACTATAAGAGATAATGCAATTTGGCAACCGGCAATGTAATTAGCATGCCGAATATTACTTGGAATGTGAATTGGAACGAAATCGCCAATAGATAAGACCATTTTACAATTTGGGCCCAAGTTAGAAGCAGAGCCTAAGGTGTAAATTATCGATAGTCCATATCTCGGAAACTATAAGAGATAATTCAATTTGGCAACAGGCAATGTAAATAGCATGCCGGATATTACTTGGAATGTGAATTGGAACGAAATCGCCCATAGATAAGACCATTTTACAATTTGGGCCCAAGTTAGAAGCAGAGCCTAAGGTGTAAATTACCGATAGTCCATATCTCGGAAACTATAAGAGATAATGCAATTTGGCAACCGGCAATGTAATTAGCATGCCGAATATTACTTGGAATGTGAATTGGAACGAAATCGCCAATAGATAAGACGATTTTACAATTTGGGCCCAAGTTAGAAGCAGAGCCTAAGGTGTAAATTATCGATAGTCCATATCTCGGAAACTATAAGAGATAATGCAATTTGGCAACCGGCAATGTAATTAGCATGCCGAATATTACTTGGAATGTGAATTGGAACGAAATCGCCAATAGAGAAGACCATTTTACAATTTGGGCCCAAGTTAGAAGCAGAGCCTATGGTGTAAATTATCGATAGTCCATATCTCGGAAACTATAAGAGATAATGCAATTTGGCAACCGGCAATGTAATTAGCATGCCGAATATTGCTTGGAATGTGAATTGGAACGAAATCGCCAATAGAGAAGACCATTTTACAATTTGGGCCCAAGTTAGAAGCAGAGCCTAAGGTGTAAATTATCGATAGTCCATATCTCGGAAACTATAAGAGATAATGCAATTTGGCAACCGGCAATGTAATTAGCATGCCGAATATTACTTGGAATGTGAATTGGAACGAAATCGCCAATAGATAAGACCATTTTACAATTTGGGCCCAAGTTAGAAGCAGAGCCTAAGGTGTAAATTATCGATAATCCATATCTCGGAAACTATAAGAGATAATGCAATTTGGCAACCGGCAATGTAATTAGCATGCCGAATATTACTTGGAATGTGAATTGGAACGAAATCGCCAATAGATAAGACCATTTTACAATTTGGGCCCAAGTTAGAAGCAGAGCCTAAGGTGTAAATTATCGATAGTCCATATCTCGGAAACTATAAGAGATAATTCAATTTGGCAATCGGCAGCGTAATTAGCATGCCGGAAATTACTTGGAATGTGAATTGGAACGAAATCGCCAATAGATAAGACCATTTTACAATTTGGGCCCAAGTTAGAAGCAGAGCCTAAGGTGTAAATTATCGATAGTCCATATGTCGGAAACTATAAGAGATAATGCAATTTGGCAACCGGCAATGTAATTAGCATGCCGAATATTACTTGGAATGTGAATTGGAACGAAATCGCCAATAGATAAGACGATTTTACAATTTGGGCCCAAGTTAGAAGCAGAGCGTAAGATGTAAATTATCGATAGTCCATATCTCGGAAACTATAAGAGATAATGCAATTTGGCAACCGGCAATGTAATTAGCATGCCGAATATTACTTGGAATGTGAATTGGAACGAAATCGCCAATAGATAAGACCATTTTACAATTTGGGCCCAAGTTAGAAGCAGAGCCTAAGGTGTAAATTATCGATAGTCCATATCTCGGAAACTATAAGAGATAATGCAATTTGGCAACCGGCAATGTAATTAGCATGCCGAATATTACTTGGAATGTGAATTGGAACGAAATCGCCAATAGATAAGACCATTTTACAATTTGGGCCCAAGTTAGAAGCAGAGCCTAAGATGTAAATTATCGATAGTCCATATCTCGGAAACTATAAGAGATAATGCAATTTGGCAACCGGCAATGTAATTAGCATGCCGAATATTACTTGGAATGTGAATTGGAACGAAATCGCCAATAGATAAGACCATTTTACAATTTGGGCCCAAGTTAGAAGCAGAGCCTAAGGTGTAAATTATCGATAGTCCATATCTCGGAAACTATAAGAGATAATTCAATTTGGCAACCGGCAATGTAATTAGCATGCCGGATATTACTTGGAATGTGAATTGGAACGAAATCGCCAATAGATAAGACCATTTTACAATTTGGGCCAGAGTTAGAAGCAGAGCCTAAGGTGTAAATTATCGATAGTCCATATCTCGGAAACTATAATAGATAATGCAATTTGGCAACCGGCAATGTAATTAGCATGCCGAATATTACTTGGAATGTGAATTGGAACGAAATCGCCAATAGATAAGACGATTTTACAATTTGGGCCCAAGTTAGAAGCAGAGCCTAAGATGTAAATTATCGATAGTCCATATCTCGGAAACTATAAGAGATAATGCAATTTGGCAACCGGCAATGTAATTAGCATGCCGAATATTACTTGGAATGTGAATTGGAACGAAATCGCCAATAGATAAGACCATTTTACAATTTGGGCCCAAGTTAGAAGCAGAGCCTAAGGTGTAAATTATCGATAGTCCATATCTCGGAAACTATAAGAGATAATGCAATTTGGCAACCGGCAATGTAATTAGCATGCCGAATATTACTTGGAATGTGAATTGGAACGAAATCGCCAATAGGTAAGACCATTTTACAATTTGGGCCCAAGTTAGAAGCAGAGCCTAAGGTGTAAATTATCGATAGTCCATATCTCGGAAACTATAAGAGATAATGCAAATTGGCAACCGGCAATGTAATTAGCATGCCGAATATTACTTGGAATGTGAATTGGAACGAAATCGCCAATAGATAAGACCATTTTACAATTTGGGCCCAAGTTAGAAGCAGAGCCTAAGGTGTAAATTATCGATAGTCCATATCTCGGAAACTATAAGAGATAATGCAATTTGGCAACCGGCAATGTAATTAGCATGCCGAATATTACTTGGAATGTGAATTGGAACGAAATTGCCAATAGATAAAACCATTTTACAATTTGGGCCCAAGTTAGAAGCAGAGCCTAAGGTGTAAATTATTGATAGTCCATATCTCGGAAACTATAAGAGATAATGCAATTTCGCAACCGGCAATGTAATTAGCATGCCGAATATCACTTGGAATGTGAATTGGGACGAAATCGCCAATAGATAAGACCATTTTACAATTTGGGCCCAAGTTAGAAGCAGAGCCTAAGGTGTAAATTATCGATAGTCCATATCTCGGAAACTATAAGAGATAATGCAATTTGGCAACCGGCAATGTAATTAGCATGCCGAATATTACTTGGAATGTGAATTGGAACGAAATCGCCAATAGATAAGACCATTTAACAATTTGGGCCCAAGTTAGAAGCAGAGCCTAAGATGTAAATTATCGATAGTCCATATCTCGGAAACTATAAGAGATAATGCAATTTGGCAACCGGCAATGTAATTAGCATGCCGAATATTACTTGGAATGTGAATTGGAACGAAATCGCCAATAGATAAGACCATTTTACAATTTGGGCCCAAGTTAGAAGCAGTGCCTAAGGTGTAAATTATCGATAGTCCATATCTCGGAAACTATAAGAGATAATTCAATTTGGCAACCGGCAATGTAATTAGCATGCCGTATATTACTTGGAATGTGAATTGGAACGAAATCGCCAATAGATAAGACCATTTTACAATTTGGGCCCAAGTTAGAAGCAGAGCCTAAGGTAAAATTATCGATAGTCCATATCTCGGAAACTATAAGAGATAATGCAATTTGGCAACCGGCAATGTAATTAGCATGCCGAATATTACTTGGAATGTGAATTGGAACGAAATCGCCAATAGATAAGACGATTTTACAATTTGGGCCCAAGTTAGAAGCAGAGCCTAAGATGTAAATTATCGATAGTCCATATCTCGGAAACTATAAGAGATAATGCAATTTGGCAACCGGCAATGTAATTAGCATGCCAAATATTACTTGGAATGTGAATTGGAACGAAATCGCCAATAGATAAGACCATTTTACAATTTGGGCCCAAGTTAGAAGCAGAGCCTAAGGTGTAAATTATCGATAGTCCATATCTCGGAAACTATAAGAGATAATTCAATTTGGCAACCGGCAATGTAATTAGCATGCCGGATATTACTTGGAATGTGAATTGGAACGAAATCGCCCATAGATAAGACCATTTTACAATTTGGGCCCAAGTTAGAAGCAGAGCCTAAGGTGTAAATTACCGATAGTCCATATCTCGGAAACTATAAGAGATAATGCAATTTGGCAACCGGCAATGTAATTAGCATGCCGAATATTACTTGGAATGTGAATTGGAACGAAATCGCCAATAGATAAGACGATTTTACAATTTGGGCCCAAGTTAGAAGCAGAGCCTAAGGTGTAAATTATCGATAGTCCATATCTCGGAAACTATAAGAGATAATGCAATTTGGCAACCGGCAATGTAATTAGCATGCCGAATATTACTTGGAATGTGAATTGGAACGAAATCGCCAATAGAGAAGACCATTTTACAATTTGGGCCCAAGTTAGAAGCAGAGCCTATGGTGTAAATTATCGATAGTCCATATCTCGGAAACTATAAGAGATAATGCAATTTGGCAACCGGCAATGTAATTAGCATGCCGAATATTGCTTGGAATGTGAATTGGAACGAAATCGCCAATAGAGAAGACCATTTTACAATTTGGGCCCAAGTTAGAAGCAGAGCCTAAGGTGTAAATTATCGATAGTCCATATCTCGGAAACTATAAGAGATAATGCAATTTGGCAACCGGCAATGTAATTAGCATGCCGAATATTACTTGGAATGTGAATTGGAACGAAATCGCCAATAGATAAGACCATTTTACAATTTGGGCCCAAGTTAGAAGCAGAGCCTAAGGTGTAAATTATCGATAGTCCATATCTCGGAAACTATAAGAGATAATGCAATTTGGCAACCGGCAATGTAATTAGCATGCCGAATATTACTTGGAATGTGAATTGGAACGAAAACGCCAATAGATAAGACCATTTTACAATTTGGGCCCAAGTTAGAAGCAGAGCCTAAGGTGTAAATTATCGATAGTCCATATCTCGGAAACTATAAGAGATAATGAAATTTGGCAACCGGCAATGTAATTAGCATGCCGAATATTACTTGGAATGTGAATTGGAACGAAATCGCCAATAGAGAAGACCATTTTACAATTTGGGCCCAAGTTAGAAGCAGAGCCTAAGGTGTAAATTATCGATAGTCCATATCTCGGAAACTATAAGAGATAATGCAATTTGGCAACCGGCAATGTAATTAGCATGCCGAATATTACTTGGAATGTGAATTGGAACGAAAACGCCAATAGACAAGACCATTTTACAATTTGGGCCCAAGTTAGAAGCAGAGCCTAAGGTGTAAATTATCGATAATCCATATCTCGGAAACTATAAGAGATAATTCAATTTGGCAACCGGCAATGTAATTAGCATGCCGGATATTACTTGGAATGTGAATTGGAACGAAATCGCCAATAGATAAGACCATTTTACAATTTGGGCCCAAGTTAGAAGCAGAGCCTAAGGTGTAAATTCTCGATAGTCCATATGTCGGAAACTATAAGAGATAATGCAATTTGGCAACCGGCAATGTAATTAGCATGCCGAATATTACTTGGAATGTGAATTGGAACGAAATCGCCAATAGATAAGACGATTTTACAATTTGGGCCCAAGTTAGAAGCAGAGCGTAAGATGTAAATTATCGATAGTCCATATCTCGGAAACTATAAGAGATAATGCAATTTGGCAACCGGCAATGTAATTAGCATGCCGAATATTACTTGGAATGTGAATTGGAACGAAATCGCCAATAGATAAGACCATTTTACAATTTGGGCCCAAGTTAGAAGCAGAGCCTAAGGTGTAAATTATCGATAGTCCATATCTCGGAAACTATAAGAGATAATGCAATTTGGCAACCGGCAATGTAATTAGCATGCCGAATATTACTTGGAATGTGAATTGGAACGAAATCGCCAATAGATAAGACCATTTTACAATTTGGGCCCAAGTTAGAAGCAGAGCCTAAGATGTAAATTATCGATAGTCCATATCTCGGAAACTATAAGAGATAATGCAATTTGGCAACCGGCAATGTAATTAGCATGCCGAATATTACTTGGAATGTGAATTGGAACGAAATCGCCAATAGATAAGACCATTTTACAATTTGGGCCCAAGTTAGAAGCAGAGCCTAAGGTGTAAATTATCGATAGTCCATATCTCGGAAACTATAAGAGATAATTCAATTTGGCAACCGGCAATGTAATTAGCATGCCGGATATTACTTGGAATGTGAATTGGAACGAAATCGCCAATAGATAAGACCATTTTACAATTTGGGCCAGAGTTAGAAGCAGAGCCTAAGGTGTAAATTATCGATAGTCCATATCTCGGAAACTATAATAGATAATGCAATTTGGCAACCGGCAATGTAATTAGCATGCCGAATATTACTTGGAATGTGAATTGGAACGAAATCGCCAATAGATAAGACGATTTTACAATTTGGGCCCAAGTTAGAAGCAGAGCCTAAGATGTAAATTATCGATAGTCCATATCTCGGAAACTATAAGAGATAATGCAATTTGGCAACCGGCAATGTAATTAGCATGCCGAATATTACTTGGAATGTGAATTGGAACGAAATCGCCAATAGATAAGACCATTTTACAATTTGGGCCCAAGTTAGAAGCAGAGCCTAAGGTGTAAATTATCGATAGTCCATATCTCGGAAACTATAAGAGATAATTCAATTTGGCAACCGGCAATGTAATTAGCATGCCGGATATTACTTGGAATGTGAATTGGAACGAAATCGCCAATAGATAAGACCATTTTACAATTTGGGCCCAAGTTAGAAGCAGAGCCTAAGGTAAAATTATCGATAGTCCATATCTCGGAAACTATAAGAGATAATGCAATTTGGCAACCGGCAATGTAATTAGCATGCCGAATATTACTTGGAATGTGAATTGGAACGAAATCGCCAATAGATAAGACGATTTTACAATTTGGGCCCAAGTTAGAAGCAGAGCCTAAGATGTAAATTATCGATAGTCCATATCTCGGAAACTATAAGAGATAATGCAATTTGGCAACCGGCAATGTAATTAGCATGCCGAATATTACTTGGAATGTGAATTGGAACGAAATCGCCAATAGATAAGACCATTTTACAATTTGGGCCCAAGTTAGAAGCAGAGCCTAAGGTGTAAATTATCGATAGTCCATATCTCGGAAACTATAAGAGATAATTCAATTTGGCAACCGGCAATGTAATTAGCATGCCGGATATTACTTGGAATGTGAATTGGAACGAAATCGCCAATAGATAAGACCATTTTACAATTTGGGCCCAAGTTAGAAGCAGAGCCTAAGGTAAAATTATCGATAGTCCATATCTCGGAAACTATAAGAGATAATGCAATTTGGCAACCGGCAATGTAATTAGCATGCCGAATATTACTTGGAATGTGAATTGGAACGAAATCGCCAATAGATAAGACGATTTTACAATTTGGGCCCAAGTTAGAAGCAGAGCCTAAGATGTAAATTATCGATAGTCCATATCTCGGAAACTATAAGAGATAATGCAATTTGGCAACCGGCAATGTAATTAGCATGCCGAATATTACTTGGAATGTGAATTGGAACGAAATCGCCAATAGATAAGACCATTTTACAATTTGGGCCCAAGTTAGAAGCAGAGCCTAAGGTGTAAATAATCGATAGTCCATATCTCGGAAACTATAAGAGATAATGCAATTTGGCAACCGGCAATGTAATTAGCATGCCGAATATTACTTGGAATGTGAATTGGAACGAAATCGCCAATAGATAAGACCATTTTACAATTTGGGCCAGAGTTAGAAGCAGAGCCTAAGGTGTAAATTATCGATAGTCCATATCTCGGAAACTATAATAGATAATGCAATTTGGCAACCGGCAATGTAATTAGCATGCCGAATATTACTTGGAATGTGAATTGGAACGAAATCGCCAATAGATAAGACGATTTTACAATTTGGGCCCAAGTTAGAAGCAGAGCCTAAGGTGTAAATTATCGATAGTCCATATCTCGGAAACTATAAGAGATAATTCAATTTGGCAACCGGCAATGTAATTAGCATGCCGGATATTACTTGGAATGTGAATTGGAACGAAATCGCCAATAGATAAGACCATTTTACAATTTGGGCCAGAGTTAGAAGCAGAGCCTAAGGTGTAAATTATCGATAGTCCATATCTCGGAAACTATAATAGATAATGCAATTTGGCAACCGGCAATGTAATTAGCATGCCGAATATTACTTGGAATGTGAATTGGAACGAAATCGCCAATAGATAAGACGATTTTACAATTTGGGCCCAAGTTAGAAGCAGAGCCTAAGATGTAAATTATCGATAGTCCATATCTCGGAAACTATAAGAGATAATGCAATTTGGCAACCGGCAATGTAATTAGCATGCCGAATATTACTTGGAATGTGAATTGGAACGAAATCGCCAATAGATAAGACCATTTTACAATTTGGGCCCAAGTTAGAAGCAGAGCCTAAGGTGTAAATTATCGATAGTCCATATCTCGGAAACTATAAGAGATAATTCAATTTGGCAACCGGCAATGTAATTAGCATGCCGGATATTACTTGGAATGTGAATTGGAACGAAATCGCCAATAGATAAGACCATTTTACAATTTGGGCCCAAGTTAGAAGCAGAGCCTAAGGTAAAATTATCGATAGTCCATATCTCGGAAACTATAAGAGATAATGCAATTTGGCAACCGGCAATGTAATTAGCATGCCGAATATTACTTGGAATGTGAATTGGAACGAAATCGCCAATAGATAAGACGATTTTACAATTTGGGCCCAAGTTAGAAGCAGAGCCTAAGATGTAAATTATCGATAGTCCATATCTCGGAAACTATAAGAGATAATGCAATTTGGCAACCGGCAATGTAATTAGCATGCCGAATATTACTTGGAATGTGAATTGGAACGAAATCGCCAATAGATAAGACCATTTTACAATTTGGGCCCAAGTTAGAAGCAGAGCCTAAGGTGTAAATTATCGATAGTCCATATCTCGGAAACTATAAGAGATAATTCAATTTGGCAACCGGCAATGTAATTAGCATGCCGGATATTACTTGGAATGTGAATTGGAACGAAATCGCCAATAGATAAGACCATTTTACAATTTGGGCCCAAGTTAGAAGCAGAGCCTAAGGTAAAATTATCGATAGTCCATATCTCGGAAACTATAAGAGATAATGCAATTTGGCAACCGGCAATGTAATTAGCATGCCGAATATTACTTGGAATGTGAATTGGAACGAAATCGCCAATAGATAAGACGATTTTACAATTTGGGCCCAAGTTAGAAGCAGAGCCTAAGATGTAAATTATCGATAGTCCATATCTCGGAAACTATAAGAGATAATGCAATTTGGCAACCGGCAATGTAATTAGCATGCCGAATATTACTTGGAATGTGAATTGGAACGAAATCGCCAATAGATAAGACCATTTTACAATTTGGGCCCAAGTTAGAAGCAGAGCCTAAGGTGTAAATTATCGATAGTCCATATCTCGGAAACTATAAGAGATAATGCAATTTTGCAACCGGCAATGTAATTAGCATGCCGAATATTACTTGGAATGTGAATTGGAACGAAATCGCCAATAGGTAAGACCATTTTACAATTTGGGCCCAAGTTAGAAGCAGAGCCTAAGGTGTAAATTATCGATAGTCCATATCTCGGAAACTATAAGAGATAATGCAATTTGGCAACCGGCAATGTAATTAGCATGCCGAATATTACTTGGAATGTGAATTGGAACGAAATCGCCAATAGGTAAGACCATTTTACAATTTGGGCCCAAGTTAGAAGCAGAGCCTAAGGTGTAAATTATCGATAGTCCATATCTCGGAAACTATAAGAGATAATTCAATTTGGCAACCGGCAATGTAATTAGCATGCCGGATATTACTTGGAATGTGAATTGGAACGAAATCGCCCATAGATAAGACCATTTTACAATTTGGGCCCAAGTTAGAAGCAGAGCCTAAGGTGTAAATTACCGATAGTCCATATCTCGGAAACTATAAGAGATAATGCAATTTGGCAACCGGCAATGTAATTAGCATGCCGAATATTACTTGGAATGTGAATTGGAACGAAATCGCCAATAGATAAGACGATTTTACAATTTGGGCCCAAGTTAGAAGCAGAGCCTAAGGTGTAAATTATCGATAGTCCATATCTCGGAAACTATAAGAGATAATGCAATTTGGCAACCGGCAATGTAATTAGCATGCCGAATATTACTTGGAATGTGAATTGGAACGAAATCGCCAATAGAGAAGACCATTTTACAATTTGGGCCCAAGTTAGAAGCAGAGCCTATGGTGTAAATTATCGATAGTCCATATCTCGGAAACTATAAGAGATAATGCAATTTGGCAACCGGCAATGTAATTAGCATGCCGAATATTACTTGGAATGTGAATTGGAACGAAATCGCCAATAGAGAAGACCATTTTACAATTTGGGCCCAAGTTAGAAGCAGAGCCTAAGGTGTAAATTATCGATAGTCCATATCTCGGAAACTATAAGAGATAATGCAATTTGGCAACCGGCAATGTAATTAGCATGCCGAATATTACTTGGAATGTGAATTGGAACGAAATCGCCAATAGAGAAGACCATTTTACAATTTGGGCCCAAGTTAGAAGCAGAGCCTATGGTGTAAATTATCGATAGTCCATATCTCGGAAACTATAAGAGATAATGCAATTTGGCAACCGGCAATGTAATTAGCATGCCGAATATTACTTGGAATGTGAATTGGAACGAAATCGCCAATAGAGAAGACCATTTTACAATTTGGGCCCAAGTTAGAAGCAGAGCCTAAGGTGTAAATTATCGATAGTCCATATCTCGGAAACTATAAGAGATAATGCAATTTGGCAACCGGCAATGTAATTAGCATGCCGAATATTACTTGGAATGTGAATTGGAACGAAATCGCCAATAGATAAGACCATTTTACAATTTGGGCCCAAGTTAGAAGCAGAGCCTAAGGTGTAAATTATCGATAGTCCATATCTCGGAAACTATAAGAGATAATGCAATTTGGCAACCGGCAATGTAATTAGCATGCCGAATATTACTTGGAATGTGAATTGGAACGAAAACGCCAATAGATAAGACCATTTTACAATTTGGGCCCAAGTTAGAAGCAGAGCCTAAGGTGTAAATTATCGATAGTCCATATCTCGGAAACTATAAGAGATAATGCAATTTGGCAACCGGCAATGTAATTAGCATGCCGAATATTACTTGGAATGTGAATTGGAACGAAATCGCCAATAGATAAGACCATTTTACAATTTGGGCCCAAGTTAGAAGCAGAGCCTAAGGTGTAAATTATCGATAGTCCATATCTCGGAAACTATAAGAGATAATTCAATTTGGCAACCGGCAATGTAATTAGCATGCCGGATATTACTTGGAATGTGAATTGGAACGAAATCGCCAATAGATAAGACCATTTTACAATTTGGGCCCAAGTTAGAAGCAGAGCCTAAGGTAAAATTATCGATAGTCCATATCTCGGAAACTATAAGAGATAATGCAATTTGGCAACCGGCAATGTAATTAGCATGCCGAATATTACTTGGAATGTGAATTGGAACGAAATCGCCAATAGATAAGACGATTTTACAATTTGGGCCCAAGTTAGAAGCAGAGCCTAAGATGTAAATTATCGATAGTCCATATCTCGGAAACTATAAGAGATAATGCAATTTGGCAACCGGCAATGTAATTAGCATGCCGAATATTACTTGGAATGTGAATTGGAACGAAATCGCCAATAGATAAGACCATTTTACAATTTGGGCCCAAGTTAGAAGCAGAGCCTAAGGTGTAAATTATCGATAGTCCATATCTCGGAAACTATAAGAGATAATGCAATTTTGCAACCGGCAATGTAATTAGCATGCCGAATATTACTTGGAATGTGAATTGGAACGAAATCGCCAATAGGTAAGACCATTTTACAATTTGGGCCCAAGTTAGAAGCAGAGCCTAAGGTGTAAATTATCGATAGTCCATATCTCGGAAACTATAAGAGATAATGCAATTTGGCAACCGGCAATGTAATTAGCATGCCGAATATTACTTGGAATGTGAATTGGAACGAAATCGCCAATAGGTAAGACCATTTTACAATTTGGGCCCAAGTTAGAAGCAGAGCCTAAGGTGTAAATTATCGATAGTCCATATCTCGGAAACTATAAGAGATAATTCAATTTGGCAACCGGCAATGTAATTAGCATGCCGGATATTACTTGGAATGTGAATTGGAACGAAATCGCCCATAGAAAAGACCATTTTACAATTTGGGCCCAAGTTAGAAGCAGAGCCTAAGGTGTAAATTACCGATAGTCCATATCTCGGAAACTATAAGAGATAATGCAATTTGGCAACCGGCAATGTAATTAGCATGCCGAATATTACTTGGAATGTGAATTGGAACGAAATCGCCAATAGATAAGACGATTTTACAATTTGGGCCCAAGTTAGAAGCAGAGCCTAAGGTGTAAATTATCGATAGTCCATATCTCGGAAACTATAAGAGATAATGCAATTTGGCAACCGGCAATGTAATTAGCATGCCGAATATTACTTGGAATGTGAATTGGAACGAAATCGCCAATAGAGAAGACCATTTTACAATTTGGGCCCAAGTTAGAAGCAGAGCCTATGGTGTAAATTATCGATAGTCCATATCTCGGAAACTATAAGAGATAATGCAATTTGGCAACCGGCAATGTAATTAGCATGCCGAATATTACTTGGAATGTGAATTGGAACGAAATCGCCAATAGATAAGACCATTTTACAATTTGGGCCCAAGTTAGAAGCAGAGCCTAAGGTGTAAATTATCGATAGTCCATATCTCGGAAACTATAAGAGATAATGCAATTTGGCAACCGGCAATGTAATTAGCATGCCGAATATTACTTGGAATGTGAATTGGAACGAAATCGCCAATAGATAAGACCATTTTACAATTTGGGCCCAAGTTAGAAGCAGAGCCTAAGATGTAAATTATCGATAGTCCATATCTCGGAAACTATAAGAGATAATGCAATTTGGCAACCGGCAATGTAATTAGCATGCCGAATATTACTTGGAATGTGAATTGGAACGAAATCGCCAATAGATAAGACCATTTTACAATTTGGGCCCAAGTTAGAAGCAGAGCCTAAGGTGTAAATTATCGATAGTCCATATCTCGGAAACTATAAGAGATAATTCAATTTGGCAACCGGCAATGTAATTAGCATGCCGGATATTACTTGGAATGTGAATTGGAACGAAATCGCCAATAGATAAGACCATTTTACAATTTGGGCCAGAGTTAGAAGCAGAGCCTAAGGTGTAAATTATCGATAGTCCATATCTCGGAAACTATAATAGATAATGCAATTTGGCAACCGGCAATGTAATTAGCATGCCGAATATTACTTGGAATGTGAATTGGAACGAAATCGCCAATAGATAAGACGATTTTACAATTTGGGCCCAAGTTAGAAGCAGAGCCTAAGATGTAAATTATCGATAGTCCATATCTCGGAAACTATAAGAGATAATGCAATTTGGCAACCGGCAATGTAATTAGCATGCCGAATATTACTTGGAATGTGAATTGGAACGAAATCGCCAATAGATAAGACCATTTTACAATTTGGGCCCAAGTTAGAAGCAGAGCCTAAGGTGTAAATTATCGATAGTCCATATCTCGGAAACTATAAGAGATAATTCAATTTGGCAACCGGCAATGTAATTAGCATGCCGGATATTACTTGGAATGTGAATTGGAACGAAATCGCCAATAGATAAGACCATTTTACAATTTGGGCCCAAGTTAGAAGCAGAGCCTAAGGTAAAATTATCGATAGTCCATATCTCGGAAACTATAAGAGATAATGCAATTTGGCAACCGGCAATGTAATTAGCATGCCGAATATTACTTGGAATGTGAATTGGAACGAAATCGCCAATAGATAAGACGATTTTACAATTTGGGCCCAAGTTAGAAGCAGAGCCTAAGATGTAAATTATCGATAGTCCATATCTCGGAAACTATAAGAGATAATGCAATTTGGCAACCGGCAATGTAATTAGCATGCCGAATATTACTTGGAATGTGAATTGGAACGAAATCGCCAATAGATAAGACCATTTTACAATTTGGGCCCAAGTTAGAAGCAGAGCCTAAGGTGTAAATTATCGATAGTCCATATCTCGGAAACTATAAGAGATAATTCAATTTGGCAACCGGCAATGTAATTAGCATGCCGGATATTACTTGGAATGTGAATTGGAACGAAATCGCCAATAGATAAGACCATTTTACAATTTGGGCCCAAGTTAGAAGCAGAGCCTAAGGTAAAATTATCGATAGTCCATATCTCGGAAACTATAAGAGATAATGCAATTTGGCAACCGGCAATGTAATTAGCATGCCGAATATTACTTGGAATGTGAATTGGAACGAAATCGCCAATAGATAAGACGATTTTACAATTTGGGCCCAAGTTAGAAGCAGAGCCTAAGATGTAAATTATCGATAGTCCATATCTCGGAAACTATAAGAGATAATGCAATTTGGCAACCGGCAATGTAATTAGCATGCCGAATATTGCTTGGAATGTGAATTGGAACGAAATCGCCAATAGATAAGACCATTTTACAATTTGGGCCCAAGTTAGAAGCAGAGCCTAAGGTGTAAATAATCGATAGTCCATATCTCGGAAACTATAAGAGATAATGCAATTTGGCAACCGGCAATGTAATTAGCATGCCGAATATTACTTGGAATGTGAATTGGAACGAAATCGCCAATAGATAAGACCATTTTACAATTTGGGCCAGAGTTAGAAGCAGAGCCTAAGGTGTAAATTATCGATAGTCCATATCTCGGAAACTATAATAGATAATGCAATTTGGCAACCGGCAATGTAATTAGCATGCCGAATATTACTTGGAATGTGAATTGGAACGAAATCGCCAATAGATAAGACGATTTTACAATTTGGGCCCAAGTTAGAAGCAGAGCCTAAGGTGTAAATTATCGATAGTCCATATCTCGGAAACTATAAGAGATAATTCAATTTGGCAACCGGCAATGTAATTAGCATGCCGGATATTACTTGGAATGTGAATTGGAACGAAATCGCCAATAGATAAGACCATTTTACAATTTGGGCCAGAGTTAGAAGCAGAGCCTAAGGTGTAAATTATCGATAGTCCATATCTCGGAAACTATAATAGATAATGCAATTTGGCAACCGGCAATGTAATTAGCATGCCGAATATTACTTGGAATGTGAATTGGAACGAAATCGCCAATAGATAAGACGATTTTACAATTTGGGCCCAAGTTAGAAGCAGAGCCTAAGATGTAAATTATCGATAGTCCATATCTCGGAAACTATAAGAGATAATGCAATTTGGCAACCGGCAATGTAATTAGCATGCCGAATATTACTTGGAATGTGAATTGGAACGAAATCGCCAATAGATAAGACCATTTTACAATTTGGGCCCAAGTTAGAAGCAGAGCCTAAGGTGTAAATTATCGATAGTCCATATCTCGGAAACTATAAGAGATAATTCAATTTGGCAACCGGCAATGTAATTAGCATGCCGGATATTACTTGGAATGTGAATTGGAACGAAATCGCCAATAGATAAGACCATTTTACAATTTGGGCCCAAGTTAGAAGCAGAGCCTAAGGTAAAATTATCGATAGTCCATATCTCGGAAACTATAAGAGATAATGCAATTTGGCAACCGGCAATGTAATTAGCATGCCGAATATTACTTGGAATGTGAATTGGAACGAAATCGCCAATAGATAAGACGATTTTACAATTTGGGCCCAAGTTAGAAGCAGAGCCTAAGATGTAAATTATCGATAGTCCATATCTCGGAAACTATAAGAGATAATGCAATTTGGCAACCGGCAATGTAATTAGCATGCCGAATATTACTTGGAATGTGAATTGGAACGAAATCGCCAATAGATAAGACCATTTTACAATTTGGGCCCAAGTTAGAAGCAGAGCCTAAGGTGTAAATTATCGATAGTCCATATCTCGGAAACTATAAGAGATAATTCAATTTGGCAACCGGCAATGTAATTAGCATGCCGGATATTACTTGGAATGTGAATTGGAACGAAATCGCCAATAGATAAGACCATTTTACAATTTGGGCCCAAGTTAGAAGCAGAGCCTAAGGTAAAATTATCGATAGTCCATATCTCGGAAACTATAAGAGATAATGCAATTTGGCAACCGGCAATGTAATTAGCATGCCGAATATTACTTGGAATGTGAATTGGAACGAAATCGCCAATAGATAAGACGATTTTACAATTTGGGCCCAAGTTAGAAGCAGAGCCTAAGATGTAAATTATCGATAGTCCATATCTCGGAAACTATAAGAGATAATGCAATTTGGCAACCGGCAATGTAATTAGCATGCCGAATATTACTTGGAATGTGAATTGGAACGAAATCGCCAATAGATAAGACCATTTTACAATTTGGGCCCAAGTTAGAAGCAGAGCCTAAGGTGTAAATTATCGATAGTCCATATCTCGGAAACTATAAGAGATAATGCAATTTTGCAACCGGCAATGTAATTAGCATGCCGAATATTACTTGGAATGTGAATTGGAACGAAATCGCCAATAGGTAAGACCATTTTACAATTTGGGCCCAAGTTAGAAGCAGAGCCTAAGGTGTAAATTATCGATAGTCCATATCTCGGAAACTATAAGAGATAATGCAATTTGGCAACCGGCAATGTAATTAGCATGCCGAATATTACTTGGAATGTGAATTGGAACGAAATCGCCAATAGGTAAGACCATTTTACAATTTGGGCCCAAGTTAGAAGCAGAGCCTAAGGTGTAAATTATCGATAGTCCATATCTCGGAAACTATAAGAGATAATTCAATTTGGCAACCGGCAATGTAATTAGCATGCCGGATATTACTTGGAATGTGAATTGGAACGAAATCGCCCATAGATAAGACCATTTTACAATTTGGGCCCAAGTTAGAAGCAGAGCCTAAGGTGTAAATTACCGATAGTCCATATCTCGGAAACTATAAGAGATAATGCAATTTGGCAACCGGCAATGTAATTAGCATGCCGAATATTACTTGGAATGTGAATTGGAACGAAATCGCCAATAGATAAGACGATTTTACAATTTGGGCCCAAGTTAGAAGCAGAGCCTAAGGTGTAAATTATCGATAGTCCATATCTCGGAAACTATAAGAGATAATGCAATTTGGCAACCGGCAATGTAATTAGCATGCCGAATATTACTTGGAATGTGAATTGGAACGAAATCGCCAATAGAGAAGACCATTTTACAATTTGGGCCCAAGTTAGAAGCAGAGCCTATGGTGTAAATTATCGATAGTCCATATCTCGGAAACTATAAGAGATAATGCAATTTGGCAACCGGCAATGTAATTAGCATGCCGAATATTACTTGGAATGTGAATTGGAACGAAATCGCCAATAGAGAAGACCATTTTACAATTTGGGCCCAAGTTAGAAGCAGAGCCTAAGGTGTAAATTATCGATAGTCCATATCTCGGAAACTATAAGAGATAATGCAATTTGGCAACCGGCAATGTAATTAGCATGCCGAATATTACTTGGAATGTGAATTGGAACGAAATCGCCAATAGAGAAGACCATTTTACAATTTGGGCCCAAGTTAGAAGCAGAGCCTATGGTGTAAATTATCGATAGTCCATATCTCGGAAACTATAAGAGATAATGCAATTTGGCAACCGGCAATGTAATTAGCATGCCGAATATTACTTGGAATGTGAATTGGAACGAAATCGCCAATAGAGAAGACCATTTTACAATTTGGGCCCAAGTTAGAAGCAGAGCCTAAGGTGTAAATTATCGATAGTCCATATCTCGGAAACTATAAGAGATAATGCAATTTGGCAACCGGCAATGTAATTAGCATGCCGAATATTACTTGGAATGTGAATTGGAACGAAATCGCCAATAGATAAGACCATTTTACAATTTGGGCCCAAGTTAGAAGCAGAGCCTAAGGTGTAAATTATCGATAGTCCATATCTCGGAAACTATAAGAGATAATGCAATTTGGCAACCGGCAATGTAATTAGCATGCCGAATATTACTTGGAATGTGAATTGGAACGAAAACGCCAATAGATAAGACCATTTTACAATTTGGGCCCAAGTTAGAAGCAGAGCCTAAGGTGTAAATTATCGATAGTCCATATCTCGGAAACTATAAGAGATAATGCAATTTGGCAACCGGCAATGTAATTAGCATGCCGAATATTACTTGGAATGTGAATTGGAACGAAATCGCCAATAGATAAGACCATTTTACAATTTGGGCCCAAGTTAGAAGCAGAGCCTAAGGTGTAAATTATCGATAGTCCATATCTCGGAAACTATAAGAGATAATTCAATTTGGCAACCGGCAATGTAATTAGCATGCCGGATATTACTTGGAATGTGAATTGGAACGAAATCGCCAATAGATAAGACCATTTTACAATTTGGGCCCAAGTTAGAAGCAGAGCCTAAGGTAAAATTATCGATAGTCCATATCTCGGAAACTATAAGAGATAATGCAATTTGGCAACCGGCAATGTAATTAGCATGCCGAATATTACTTGGAATGTGAATTGGAACGAAATCGCCAATAGATAAGACGATTTTACAATTTGGGCCCAAGTTAGAAGCAGAGCCTAAGATGTAAATTATCGATAGTCCATATCTCGGAAACTATAAGAGATAATGCAATTTGGCAACCGGCAATGTAATTAGCATGCCGAATATTACTTGGAATGTGAATTGGAACGAAATCGCCAATAGATAAGACCATTTTACAATTTGGGCCCAAGTTAGAAGCAGAGCCTAAGGTGTAAATTATCGATAGTCCATATCTCGGAAACTATAAGAGATAATGCAATTTTGCAACCGGCAATGTAATTAGCATGCCGAATATTACTTGGAATGTGAATTGGAACGAAATCGCCAATAGGTAAGACCATTTTACAATTTGGGCCCAAGTTAGAAGCAGAGCCTAAGGTGTAAATTATCGATAGTCCATATCTCGGAAACTATAAGAGATAATGCAATTTGGCAACCGGCAATGTAATTAGCATGCCGAATATTACTTGGAATGTGAATTGGAACGAAATCGCCAATAGGTAAGACCATTTTACAATTTGGGCCCAAGTTAGAAGCAGAGCCTAAGGTGTAAATTATCGATAGTCCATATCTCGGAAACTATAAGAGATAATTCAATTTGGCAACCGGCAATGTAATTAGCATGCCGGATATTACTTGGAATGTGAATTGGAACGAAATCGCCCATAGAAAAGACCATTTTACAATTTGGGCCCAAGTTAGAAGCAGAGCCTAAGGTGTAAATTACCGATAGTCCATATCTCGGAAACTATAAGAGATAATGCAATTTGGCAACCGGCAATGTAATTAGCATGCCGAATATTACTTGGAATGTGAATTGGAACGAAATCGCCAATAGATAAGACGATTTTACAATTTGGGCCCAAGTTAGAAGCAGAGCCTAAGGTGTAAATTATCGATAGTCCATATCTCGGAAACTATAAGAGATAATGCAATTTGGCAACCGGCAATGTAATTAGCATGCCGAATATTACTTGGAATGTGAATTGGAACGAAATCGCCAATAGAGAAGACCATTTTACAATTTGGGCCCAAGTTAGAAGCAGAGCCTATGGTGTAAATTATCGATAGTCCATATCTCGGAAACTATAAGAGATAATGCAATTTGGCAACCGGCAATGTAATTAGCATGCCGAATATTACTTGGAATGTGAATTGGAACGAAATCGCCAATAGAGAAGACCATTTTACAATTTGGGCCCAAGTTAGAAGCAGAGCCTAAGGTGTAAATTATCGATAGTCCATATCTCGGAAACTATAAGAGATAATGCAATTTGGCAACCGGCAATGTAATTAGCATGCCGAATATTACTTGGAATGTGAATTGGAACGAAATCGCCAATAGATAAGACCATTTTACAATTTGGGCCCAAGTTAGAAGCAGAGCCTAAGGTGTAAATTAT
Organism: Rhynchophorus ferrugineus; assembly: GCF_030347505.1. Lineage (NCBI taxonomy): Eukaryota > Metazoa > Arthropoda > Insecta > Coleoptera > Curculionidae > Rhynchophorus > Rhynchophorus ferrugineus. Next base: position 429,544 of record NW_027472647.1, on the reverse strand, counting down.
CGATAGTCCATATCTCGGAAACTATAAGAGATAATGCAATTTGGCAACCGGCAATGTAATTAGCATGCCGAATATTACTTGGAATGTGAATTGGAACGAAAACGCCAATAGATAAGACCATTTTACAATTTGGGCCCAAGTTAGAAGCAGAGCCTAAGGTGTAAATTATCGATAGTCCATATCTCGGAAACTATAAGAGATAATGCAATTTGGCAACCGGCAATGTAATTAGCATGCCGAATATTACTTGGAATGTGAATTGGAACGAAATCGCCAATAGAGAAGACCATTTTACAATTTGGGCCCAAGTTAGAAGCAGAGCCTAAGGTGTAAATTATCGATAGTCCATATCTCGGAAACTATAAGAGATAATGCAATTTGGCAACCGGCAATGTAATTAGCATGCCGAATATTACTTGGAATGTGAATTGGAACGAAATCGCCAATAGATAAGACCATTTTACAATTTGGGCCCAAGTTAGAAGCAGAGCCTAAGGTGTAAATTATCGATAGTCCATATCTCGGAAACTATAAGAGATAATTCAATTTGGCAACCGGCAATGTAATTAGCATGCCGGATATTACTTGGAATGTGAATTGGAACGAAATCGCCAATAGATAAGACCATTTTACAATTTGGGCCCAAGTTAGAAGCAGAGCCTAAGGTGTAAATTATCGATAGTCCATATGTCGGAAACTATAAGAGATAATGCAATTTGGCAACTGGCAATGTAATTAGCATGCCGAATATTACTTGGAATGTGAATTGGAACGAAATCGCCAATAGATAAGACGATTTTACAATTTGGGCCCAAGTTAGAAGCAGAGCGTAAGATGTAAATTATCGATAGTCCATATCTCGGAAACTATAAGAGATAATGCAATTTGGCAACCGGCAATGTAATTATCATGCCGAATATTACTTGGAATGTGAATTGGAACGAAATCGCCAATAGATAAGACCATTTTACAATTTGGGCCCAAGTTAGAAGCAGAGCCTAAGGTGTAAATTATCGATAGTCCATATCTCGGAAACTATAAGAGATAATGCAATTTGGCAACCGGCAATGTAATTAGCATGCCGAATATTACTTGGAATGTGAATTGGAACGAAATCGCCAATAGGTAAGACCATTTTACAATTTGGGCCCAAGTTAGAAGCAGAGCCTAAGGTGTAAATTATCGATAGTCCATATCTCGGAAACTATAAGAGATAATGCAATTTGGCAACCGGCAATGTAATTAGCATGCCGAATATTACTTGGAATGTGAATTGGAACGAAATCGCCAATAGAGAAGACCATTTTACAATTTGGGCCCAAGTTAGAAGCAGAGCCTAAGGTGTAAATTATCGATAGTCCATATCTCGGAAACTATAAGAGATAATGCAATTTGGCAACCGGCAATGTAATTAGCATGCCGAATATTACTTGGAATGTGAATTGGAACGAAATCGCCAATAGATAAGACCATTTTACAATTTGGGCCCAAGTTAGAAGCAGAGCCTAAGGTGTAAATTATCGATAGTCCATATCTTGGAAACTATAAGAGATAATGCAATTTGGCAACCGGCAATGTAATTAGCATGCCGAATATTACTTGGAATGTGAATTGGAACGAAATCGCCAATAGAGAAGACCATTTTACAATTTGGGCCCAAGTTAGAAGCAGAGCCTAAGGTGTAAATTATCGATAGTCCATATCTCGGAAACTATAAGAGATAATGCAATTTGGCAACCGGCAATGTAATTAGCATGCCGAATATTACTTGGAATGTGAATTGGAACGAAAACGCCAATAGATAAGACCATTTTACAATTTGGGCCCAAGTTAGAAGCAGAGGCTAAGGTGTAAATTATCGATAGTCCATATCTCGGAAACTATAAGAGATAATGCAATTTGGCAACCGGCAATGTAATTAGCATGCCGAATATTACTTGGAATGTGAATTGGAACGAAATCGCCAATAGATAAGACCATTTTACAATTTGGGCCCAAGTTAGAAGCAGAGCCTAAGGTGTAAATTATCGATAGTCCATATCTCGGAAACTACAAGAGATAATGCAATTTGGCAACCGGCAATGTAATTAGCATGCCGAATATTACTTGGAATGTGAATTGGAACGAAATCGCCAATAGATAAGACCATTTTACAATTTGGGCCCAAGTTAGAAGCAGAGCCTAAGGTGTAAATTATTGATAGTCCATATCTCGGAAACTATAAGAGATAATGCAATTTCGCAACCGGCAATGTAATGAGCATGCCGAATATTACTTGGAGTGTGAATTGGTACGAAATCGCCAATCGATAAGACCATTTTACAATTTGGGCCCAAGTTAGAAGCAGAGAATAAGGTGTAAATTATCGATAGTCCATATCTCGGAAACTATAAGAGATAATGCAATTTGGCAACCGGCAATGTAATTAGCATGCCGAATATTACTTGGAATGTGAATTGGAACGAAATCGCCAATAGATAAGGCCATTTTACAATTTGGGCCCAAGTTAGAAGCAGAGCCTAAGGTGTAAATTATCGATAGTCCATATCTCGGAAACTATAAGAGATAATGCAATTTGGCAACCGGCAATGTAATTAGCATGCCGAGTATTACTTGGAATGTGAATTGGAACGAAATCGCCAATAGATAAGACCATTTTACAATTTGGGCCCATGTTAGAAGCAGAGCCTAAGGTGTAAATTATCGATAGTCCATATCTCGGAAACTATAAGAGATAATGCAATTTGGCAACCGGCAATGTAATTAGCATGCCGAATATTACTTGGAATGTGAATTGGAACGAAATCGCCAATAGATAAGACCATTTTACAATTTGGGCCCAAGTTAGAAGCAGAGCCTAAGGTGTAAATTATTGATAGTCCATATCTCGGAAACTATAAGAGATAATGCAATTTCGCAATCGGCAATGTAATTAGCATGCCGAATATCACTTGGAATGTGAATTGGGACGAAATCGCCAATAGATAAGACCATTTTACAATTTGGGCCCAAGTTAGAAGCAGAGCCTAAGATGTAAATTATCGATAGTCCATATCTCGGAAACTATAAGAGATAATGCAGTTTGGCAACCGGCAATGTAATTAGCATGCCGAATATTACTTGGAATGTGAATTGGAACGAAATCGCCAATAGATAAGACCATTTTACAATTTGGGCCCAAGTTAGAAGCAGAGCCTAAGGTGTAAATAATCGAGAGTCCATATCTCGGAAACTATAAGAGATAATGCAATTTGGCAACCGGCAATGTAATTAGCATGCCGAATATTACTTGGAATGTGAATTGGAACGAAATCGCCAATAGATAAGACCATTTTACAATTTGGGCCTAAGTTAGAAGCAGAGCCTAAGGTGTAAATTATTGATAGTCCATATCTCGGAAACTATAAGAGATAATGCAATTTCGCAACCGGCAATGTAATTAGCATGCCGAATATTACTTGGAGTGTGAATTGGAACGAAATCGCCAATAGATAAGACCATTTTACAATTTGGGCCCAAGTTAGAAGCAGAGCCTAAGGTGTAAATTATCGATAGTCCATATGTCGGAAACTATAAGAGATAATGCAATTTGGCAACCGGCAATGTAATTAGCATGCCGAATATTACTTGGAATGTGAATTGGAACGAAATCGCCAATAGATAAGACGATTTTACAATTTGGGCCCAAGTTAGAAGCAGAGCGTAAGATGTAAATTATCGATAGTCCATATCTCGGAAACTATAAGAGCTAATGCAATTTGGCAACAGGCAATGTAATTATCATGCCGAATATTACTTGGAATGTGAATTGGAACGAAATCGCCAATAGATAAGACCATTTTACAATTTGGGCCCAAGTTAGAAGCAGAGCCTAAGGTGTAAATTATCGATAGTCCATATCTCGGAAACTATAAGAGATAATGCAATTTGGCAACCGGCAATGTAATTAGCATGCCGAATATTACTTGGAATGTGAATTGGAACGAAATCGCCAATAGGTAAGACCATTTTACAATTTGGGCCCAAGTTAGAAGCAGAGCCTAAGGTGTAAATTATCGATAGTCCATATCTCGGAAACTATAAGAGATAATGCAATTTGGCAACCGGCAATGTAATTAGCATGCCGAATATTACTTGGAATGTGAATTGGAACGAAATCGCCAATAGAGAAGACCATTTTACAATTTGGGCCCAAGTTAGAAGCAGAGCCTAAGGTGTAAATTATCGATAGTCCATATCTCGGAAACTATAAGAGATAATGCAATTTGGCAACCGGCAATGTAATTAGCATGCCGAATATTACTTGGAATGTGAATTGGAACGAAATCGCCAATAGATAAGACCATTTTACAATTTGGGCCCAAGTTAGAAGCAGAGCCTAAGGTGTAAATTATCGATAGTCCATATCTCGGAAACTATAAGAGATAATGCAATTTGGCAACCGGCAATGTAATTAGCATGCCGAATATTACTTGGAATGTGAATTGGAACGAAAACGCCAATAGATAAGACCATTTTACAATTTGGGCCCAAGTTAGAAGCAGAGCCTAAGGTGTAAATTATCGATAGTCCATATCTCGGAAACTATAAGAGATAATGCAATTTGGCAACCGGCAATGTAATTAGCATGCCGAATATTACTTGGAATGTGAATTGGAACGAAATCGCCAATAGAGAAGACCATTTTACAATTTGGGCCCAAGTTAGAAGCAGAGCCTAAGGTGTAAATTATCGATAGTCCATATCTCGGAAACTATAAGAGATAATGCAATTTGGCAACCGGCAATGTAATTAGCATGCCGAATATTACTTGGAATGTGAATTGGAACGAAATCGCCAATAGATAAGACCATTTTACAATTTGGGCCCAAGTTAGAAGCAGAGCCTAAGGTGTAAATTATCGATAGTCCATATCTCGGAAACTATAAGAGATAATTCAATTTGGCAACCGGCAATGTAATTAGCATGCCGGATATTACTTGGAATGTGAATTGGAACGAAATCGCCAATAGATAAGACCATTTTACAATTTGGGCCCAAGTTAGAAGCAGAGCCTAAGGTGTAAATTATCGATAGTCCATATGTCGGAAACTATAAGAGATAATGCAATTTGGCAACCGGCAATGTAATTAGCATGCCGAATATTACTTGGAATGTGAATTGGAACGAAATCGCCAATAGATAAGACGATTTTACAATTTGGGCCCAAGTTAGAAGCAGAGCGTAAGATGTAAATTATCGATAGTCCATATCTCGGAAACTATAAGAGATAATGCAATTTGGCAACCGGCAATGTAATTATCATGCCGAATATTACTTGGAATGTGAATTGGAACGAAATCGCCAATAGATAAGACCATTTTACAATTTGGGCCCAAGTTAGAAGCAGAGCCTAAGGTGTAAATTATCGATAGTCCATATCTCGGAAACTATAAGAGATAATGCAATTTGGCAACCGGCAATGTAATTAGCATGCCGAATATTACTTGGAATGTGAATTGGAACGAAATCGCCAATAGGTAAGACCATTTTACAATTTGGGCCCAAGTTAGAAGCAGAGCCTAAGGTGTAAATTATCGATAGTCCATATCTCGGAAACTATAAGAGATAATGCAATTTGGCAACCGGCAATGTAATTAGCATGCCGAATATTACTTGGAATGTGAATTGGAACGAAATCGCCAATAGAGAAGACCATTTTACAATTTGGGCCCAAGTTAGAAGCAGAGCCTAAGGTGTAAATTATCGATAGTCCATATCTCGGAAACTATAAGAGATAATGCAATTTGGCAACCGGCAATGTAATTAGCATGCCGAATATTACTTGGAATGTGAATTGGAACGAAATCGCCAATAGATAAGACCATTTTACAATTTGGGCCCAAGTTAGAAGCAGAGCCTAAGGTGTAAATTATCGATAGTCCATATCTTGGAAACTATAAGAGATAATGCAATTTGGCAACCGGCAATGTAATTAGCATGCCGAATATTACTTGGAATGTGAATTGGAACGAAATCGCCAATAGAGAAGACCATTTTACAATTTGGGCCCAAGTTAGAAGCAGAGCCTAAGGTGTAAATTATCGATAGTCCATATCTCGGAAACTATAAGAGATAATGCAATTTGGCAACCGGCAATGTAATTAGCATGCCGAATATTACTTGGAATGTGAATTGGAACGAAAACGCCAATAGATAAGACCATTTTACAATTTGGGCCCAAGTTAGAAGCAGAGGCTAAGGTGTAAATTATCGATAGTCCATATCTCGGAAACTATAAGAGATAATGCAATTTGGCAACCGGCAATGTAATTAGCATGCCGAATATTACTTGGAATGTGAATTGGAACGAAATCGCCAATAGATAAGACCATTTTACAATTTGGGCCCAAGTTAGAAGCAGAGCCTAAGGTGTAAATTATCGATAGTCCATATCTCGGAAACTACAAGAGATAATGCAATTTGGCAACCGGCAATGTAATTAGCATGCCGAATATTACTTGGAATGTGAATTGGAACGAAATCGCCAATAGATAAGACCATTTTACAATTTGGGCCCAAGTTAGAAGCAGAGCCTAAGGTGTAAATTATTGATAGTCCATATCTCGGAAACTATAAGAGATAATGCAATTTCGCAACCGGCAATGTAATGAGCATGCCGAATATTACTTGGAGTGTGAATTGGTACGAAATCGCCAATCGATAAGACCATTTTACAATTTGGGCCCAAGTTAGAAGCAGAGAATAAGGTGTAAATTATCGATAGTCCATATCTCGGAAACTATAAGAGATAATGCAATTTGGCAACCGGCAATGTAATTAGCATGCCGAATATTACTTGGAATGTGAATTGGAACGAAATCGCCAATAGATAAGGCCATTTTACAATTTGGGCCCAAGTTAGAAGCAGAGCCTAAGGTGTAAATTATCGATAGTCCATATCTCGGAAACTATAAGAGATAATGCAATTTGGCAACCGGCAATGTAATTAGCATGCCGAGTATTACTTGGAATGTGAATTGGAACGAAATCGCCAATAGATAAGACCATTTTACAATTTGGGCCCATGTTAGAAGCAGAGCCTAAGGTGTAAATTATCGATAGTCCATATCTCGGAAACTATAAGAGATAATGCAATTTGGCAACCGGCAATGTAATTAGCATGCCGAATATTACTTGGAATGTGAATTGGAACGAAATCGCCAATAGATAAGACCATTTTACAATTTGGGCCCAAGTTAGAAGCAGAGCCTAAGGTGTAAATTATTGATAGTCCATATCTCGGAAACTATAAGAGATAATGCAATTTCGCAATCGGCAATGTAATTAGCATGCCGAATATCACTTGGAATGTGAATTGGGACGAAATCGCCAATAGATAAGACCATTTTACAATTTGGGCCCAAGTTAGAAGCAGAGCCTAAGATGTAAATTATCGATAGTCCATATCTCGGAAACTATAAGAGATAATGCAGTTTGGCAACCGGCAATGTAATTAGCATGCCGAATATTACTTGGAATGTGAATTGGAACGAAATCGCCAATAGATAAGACCATTTTACAATTTGGGCCCAAGTTAGAAGCAGAGCCTAAGGTGTAAATAATCGAGAGTCCATATCTCGGAAACTATAAGAGATAATGCAATTTGGCAACCGGCAATGTAATTAGCATGCCGAATATTACTTGGAATGTGAATTGGAACGAAATCGCCAATAGATAAGACCATTTTACAATTTGGGCCTAAGTTAGAAGCAGAGCCTAAGGTGTAAATTATTGATAGTCCATATCTCGGAAACTATAAGAGATAATGCAATTTCGCAACCGGCAATGTAATTAGCATGCCGAATATTACTTGGAGTGTGAATTGGAACGAAATCGCCAATAGATAAGACCATTTTACAATTTGGGCCCAAGTTAGAAGCAGAGCCTAAGGTGTAAATTATCGATAGTCCATATGTCGGAAACTATAAGAGATAATGCAATTTGGCAACCGGCAATGTAATTAGCATGCCGAATATTACTTGGAATGTGAATTGGAACGAAATCGCCAATAGATAAGACGATTTTACAATTTGGGCCCAAGTTAGAAGCAGAGCGTAAGATGTAAATTATCGATAGTCCATATCTCGGAAACTATAAGAGCTAATGCAATTTGGCAACCGGCAATGTAATTATCATGCCGAATATTACTTGGAATGTGAATTGGAACGAAATCGCCAATAGATAAGACCATTTTACAATTTGGGCCCAAGTTAGAAGCAGAGCCTAAGGTGTAAATTATCGATAGTCCATATCTCGGAAACTATAAGAGATAATGCAATTTGGCAACCGGCAATGTAATTAGCATGCCGAATATTACTTGGAATGTGAATTGGAACGAAATCGCCAATAGGTAAGACCATTTTACAATTTGGGCCCAAGTTAGAAGCAGAGCCTAAGGTGTAAATTATCGATAGTCCATATCTCGGAAACTATAAGAGATAATGCAATTTGGCAACCGGCAATGTAATTAGCATGCCGAATATTACTTGGAATGTGAATTGGAACGAAATCGCCAATAGAGAAGACCATTTTACAATTTGGGCCCAAGTTAGAAGCAGAGCCTAAGGTGTAAATTATCGATAGTCCATATCTCGGAAACTATAAGAGATAATGCAATTTGGCAACCGGCAATGTAATTAGCATGCCGAATATTACTTGGAATGTGAATTGGAACGAAATCGCCAATAGATAAGACCATTTTACAATTTGGGCCCAAGTTAGAAGCAGAGCCTAAGGTGTAAATTATCGATAGTCCATATCTCGGAAACTATAAGAGATAATGCAATTTGGCAACCGGCAATGTAATTAGCATGCCGAATATTACTTGGAATGTGAATTGGAACGAAAACGCCAATAGATAAGACCATTTTACAATTTGGGCCCAAGTTAGAAGCAGAGCCTAAGGTGTAAATTATCGATAGTCCATATCTCGGAAACTATAAGAGATAATGCAATTTGGCAACCGGCAATGTAATTAGCATGCCGAATATTACTTGGAATGTGAATTGGAACGAAATCGCCAATAGAGAAGACCATTTTACAATTTGGGCCCAAGTTAGAAGCAGAGCCTAAGGTGTAAATTATCGATAGTCCATATCTCGGAAACTATAAGAGATAATGCAATTTGGCAACCGGCAATGTAATTAGCATGCCGAATATTACTTGGAATGTGAATTGGAACGAAATCGCCAATAGATAAGACCATTTTACAATTTGGGCCCAAGTTAGAAGCAGAGCCTAAGGTGTAAATTATCGATAGTCCATATCTCGGAAACTATAAGAGATAATTCAATTTGGCAACCGGCAATGTAATTAGCATGCCGGATATTACTTGGAATGTGAATTGGAACGAAATCGCCAATAGATAAGACCATTTTACAATTTGGGCCCAAGTTAGAAGCAGAGCCTAAGGTGTAAATTATCGATAGTCCATATGTCGGAAACTATAAGAGATAATGCAATTTGGCAACCGGCAATGTAATTAGCATGCCGAATATTACTTGGAATGTGAATTGGAACGAAATCGCCAATAGATAAGACGATTTTACAATTTGGGCCCAAGTTAGAAGCAGAGCGTAAGATGTAAATTATCGATAGTCCATATCTCGGAAACTATAAGAGATAATGCAATTTGGCAACCGGCAATGTAATTATCATGCCGAATATTACTTGGAATGTGAATTGGAACGAAATCGCCAATAGATAAGACCATTTTACAATTTGGGCCCAAGTTAGAAGCAGAGCCTAAGGTGTAAATTATCGATAGTCCATATCTCGGAAACTATAAGAGATAATGCAATTTGGCAACCGGCAATGTAATTAGCATGCCGAATATTACTTGGAATGTGAATTGGAACGAAATCGCCAATAGGTAAGACCATTTTACAATTTGGGCCCAAGTTAGAAGCAGAGCCTAAGGTGTAAATTATCGATAGTCCATATCTCGGAAACTATAAGAGATAATGCAATTTGGCAACCGGCAATGTAATTAGCATGCCGAATATTACTTGGAATGTGAATTGGAACGAAATCGCCAATAGAGAAGACCATTTTACAATTTGGGCCCAAGTTAGAAGCAGAGCCTAAGGTGTAAATTATCGATAGTCCATATCTCGGAAACTATAAGAGATAATGCAATTTGGCAACCGGCAATGTAATTAGCATGCCGAATATTACTTGGAATGTGAATTGGAACGAAATCGCCAATAGATAAGACCATTTTACAATTTGGGCCCAAGTTAGAAGCAGAGCCTAAGGTGTAAATTATCGATAGTCCATATCTCGGAAACTATAAGAGATAATTCAATTTGGCAACCGGCAATGTAATTAGCATGCCGAATATTACTTGGAATGTGAATTGGAACGAAATCGCCAATAGATAAGACCATTTTACAATTTGGGCCCAAGTTAGAAGCAGAGCCTAAGGTGTAAATTATCGATAGTCCATATCTCGGAAACTATAAGAGATAATGCAATTTCGCAACCGGCAATGTAATTAGCATGCTGAATATCACTTGGAATGTGAATTGGGACGAAATCGCCAATAGATAAGACCATTTTACAATTTGGGCCCAAGTTAGAAGCAGAGCCTAAGGTGTAAATTATTGATAGTCCATATCTCGGAAACTATAAGAGATAATGCAATTTGGCAACCGGCAATGTAATTAGCATGCCGAATATTACTTGGAATGTGAATTGGAACGAAATCGCCAATAGATAAGACCATTTTACAATTTGGGCCCAAGTTAGAAGCAGAGCCTAAGGTGTAAATTATCGATAGTCCATATCTCGGAAACTATAAGAGATAATGCAATTTGGCAACCGGCAATGTAATTAGCATGCCGAATATTACTTGGAATGTGAATTGGAACGAAATCGCCAATAGATAAGACCATTTTACAATTTGGGCCCAAGTTAGAAGCAGAGCCTAAGGTGTAAATTATCGATAGTCCATATCTCGGAAACTATAAGAGATAATTCAATTTGGCAACCGGCAATGTACTTAGCATGCCGAATATTACTTGGAATGTGAATTGGAACGAAATCGCCAATAGATAAGGCCATTTTACAATTTGGGCCCAAGTTAGAAGCAGAGCCTAAGGTGTAAATTATCGATAGTCCATATCTCGGAAACTATAAGAGATAATGCAATTTGGCAACCGGCAATGTAATTAGCATGCCGAATATTACTTGGAATGTGAATTGGAACGAAATCGCCAATAGATAAGACCATTTTACAATTTGGGCCCAAGTTAGAAGCAGAGCCTAAGGTGTAAATTATTGATAGTCCATATCTCGGAAACTATAAGAGATAATGCAATTTCGCAACCGGCAATGTAATTAGCATGCCGAATATCACTTGGAATGTGAATTGGGACGAAATCGCCAATAGATAAGACCATTTTACAATTTGTTCCCAAGTTAGAAGCAGAGCCTAAGGTGTAAATTATCGATAGTCCATATCTCGGAAACTATAAGAGATAATGCAATTTGGCAACCGGCAATGTAATTAGCATGCCGAATATTACTTGGAATGTGAATTGGAACGAAATCGCCAATAGATAAGACCATTTTACAATTTGGGCCCAAGTTAGAAGCAGAGCCTAAGATGTAAATTATCGATAGTCCATATCTCGGAAACTATAAGAGATAATGCAGTTTGGCAACCGGCAATGTAATTAGCATGCCGAATATTACTTGGAATGTGAATTGGAACGAAATCGCCAATAGATAAGACCATTTTACAATTTGGGCCCAAGTTAGAAGCAGAGCCTAAGGTGCAAATTATCGATAGTCCATATCTCGGAAACTATAAGAGATAATTCAATTTGGCAACCGGCAATGTAATTAGCATGCCGGATATTACTTGGAATGTGAATTGGAACGAAATCGCCAATAGATAAGACCATTTTACAATTTGGGCCCAAGTTAGAAGCAGAGGCTAAGGTGTAAATTATCGATAGTCCATATCTCAGAAACTATAAGAAATAATGCAATTTGGCAACCGGCAATGTAATTAGCATGCCGAATATTACTTGGAATGTGAATTGGAACGAAATCGCCAATAGATAAGACCATTTTACAATTTGGGCCCAAGTTAGAAGCAGAGCCTAAGGTGTAAATTATCGATAGTCCATATCTCGGAAACTATAAGAGATAATGCAGTTTGGCAACCGGCAATGTAATTAGCATGCCGAATATTACTTGGAATGTGAATTGGAACGAAATCGCCAATAGATAAGACCATTTTACAATTTGGGCCCGAGTTAGAAGCAGAGCCTAAGGTGTAAATTAATGATAGTCCATATCTCGGAAACTATAAGAGATAATGCAATTTCGCAATCGGCAATGTAATTAGCATGCCGAATATTACTTGGAGTGTGAATTGGAACGAAATCGCCAATAGATAAGACCATTTTACAATTTGGGCCCAAGTTAGAAGCAGAGAATAAGGTGTAAATTATCGATAGTCCATATCTCGGAAACTATAAGAGATAATGCAATTTGGCAACCGGCAATGTAATTAGCATGCCGAATATTACTTGGAATGTGAATTGGAACGAAATCGCCAATAGATAAGACCATTTTACAATTTGGGCCCAAGTTAGAAGCAGAGCCTAAGGTGTAAATTATCGATAGTCCATATCTCGGAAACTATAAGAGATAATGCAATTTGGCAACCGGCAATGTAATTAGCATGCCGAGTAATACTTGGAATGTGAATTGGAACGAAATCGCCAATAGATAAGACCATTTTACAATTTGGGCCCAAGTTAGAAGCAGAGCCTAAGGTGTAAATTATTGATAGTCCATATCTCGGAAACTATAAGAGATAATGCAATTTCGCAATCGGCAATGTAATTAGCATGCCGAATATCACTTGGAATGTGAATTGGGACGAAATCGCCAATAGATAAGACCATTTTACAATTTGGGCCCAAGTTAGAAGCAGAGCCTAAGGTGTAAATTATCGATAGTCCATATCTCGGAAACTATAAGAGATAATGCAATTTGGCAACCGGCAATGTAATTAGCATGCCGAATATTACTTGGAATGTGAATTGGAACGAAATCGCCAATAGATAAGACCATTTTACAATTTGGGCCCAAGTTAGAAGCAGAGCCTAAGGTGTAAATTATCGAGAGTCCATATCTCGGAAACTATAAGAGATAATGCAATTTGGCAACCGGCAATGTAATTAGCATGCCGAATATTACTTGGAATGTGAATTGGAACGAAATCGCCAATAGATAAGACCATTTTACAATTTGGGCCCAAGTTAGAAGCAGAGCCTAAGGTGTAATTTATTGATAGTCCATATCTCGGAAACTATAAGAGATAATGCAATTTCGCAACCGGCAATGTAATTAGCATGCCGAATATTACTTGGAGTGTGAATTGGAACGAAATCGCCAATAGGTAAGACCATTTTACAATTTGGGCCCAAGTTAGAAGCAGAGCCTAAGGTGTAAATTATCGATAGTCCATATCTCGGAAACTATAAGAGATAATGCAATTTGGCAACCGGCAATGTACTTAGCATGCCGAATATTACTTGGAATGTGAATTGGAACGAAATCGCCAATAGATAAGGCCATTTTACAATTTGGGCCCAAGTTAGAAGCAGAGCCTAAGGTGTAAATTATCGATAGTCCATATCTCGGAAACTATAAGAGATAATGCAATTTGGCAATCGGCAATGTAATTAGCATGCCGAATATTACTTGGAATGTGAATTGGAACGATATCGCCAATAGATAAGACCATTTTACAATTTGGGCCCAAGTTAGAAGCAGAGCCTAAGGTGTAAATTATCGATAGTCCATATCTCGGAAACTATAAGAGATAATGCAATTTGGCAACCGGCAATGTAATTAGCATGCCGAATATTACTTGGAATGTGAATTGGAACGAAATCGCCAATAGATAAGACCATTTTACAATTTGGGCCCAAGTTAGAAGCAGAGCCTAAGGTGTAAATTATTGATAGTCCATATCTCGGAAACTATAAGAGATAATGCAATTTCGCAACCGGCAATGTAATTAGCATGCCGAATATTACTTGGAGTGTGAATTGGAACGAAATCGCCAATAGGTAAGACCATTTTACAATTTGGGCCCAAGTTAGAAGCAGAGCCTAAGGTGTAAATTATCGATAGTCCATATCTCGGAAACTATAAGAGATAATGCAATTTGGCAACCGGCAATGTACTTAGCATGCCGAATATTACTTGGAATGTGAATTGGAACGAAATCGCCAATAGATAAGGCCATTTTACAATTTGGGCCCAAGTTAGAAGCAGAGCCTAAGGTGTAAATTATCGATAGTCCATATCTCGGAAACTATAAGAGATAATGCAATTTGGCAACCGGCAATGTAATTAGCATGCCGAATATTACTTGGAATGTGAATTGGAACGAAATCGCCAATAGATAAGACCATTTTACAATTTGGGCCCAAGTTAGAAGCAGAGCCTAAGGTGTAAATTATCGATAGTCCATATCTCGGAAACTATAAGAGATAATGCAATTTGGCAACCGGCAATGTAATTAGCATGCCGAATATTACTTGGAATGTGAATTGGAACGAAATCGCCAATAGATAAGACCATTTTACAATTTGGGCCCAAGTTAGAAGCAGAGCCTAAGGTGTAAATTATCGATAGTCCATATCTCGGAAACTATAAGAGATAATGCAATTTGGCAACCGGCAATGTAATTAGCATGCCGAATATTACTTGGAATGTGAATTGGAACGAAATCGCCAATAGATAAGACCATTTTACAATTTGGGCCCAAGTTAGAAGCAGAGCCTAAGGTGTAAATTATCGATAGTCCATATCTCGGAAACTATAAGAGATAATGCAATTTGGCAACCGGCAATGTAATTAGCATGCCGAATATTACTTGGAATGTGAATTGGAACGAAATCGCCAATAAATAAGACCATTTTACAATTTGGGCCCAAGTTAGAAGCAGAGCCTAAGGTGTAAATTATCGATAGTCCATATCTCGGAAACTATAAGAGATAATGCAATTTGGCAACCGGCAATGTAATTAGCATGCCGAATATTACTTGGAATGTGAATTGGAACGAAATCGCCAATAGATAAGACCATTTTACAATTTGGGCCCAAGTTAGAAGCAGAGCCTAAGGTGTAAATTATCGATAGTCCATATCTCGGAAACTATAAGAGATAATGCAATTTGGCAACCGGCAATGTAATTAGCATGCCGAATATTACTTGGAATGTGAATTGGAACGAAATCGCCAATAGATAAGACCATTTTACAATTTGGGCCCAAGTTAGAAGCAGAGCCTAAGGTGTAAATTATTGATAGTCCATATCTCGGAAACTATAAGAGATAATGCAATTTCGCAACCGGCAATGTAATTAGCATGCCGAATATCACTTGGAATGTGAATTGGGACGAAATCGCCAATAGATAAGACTATTTTACAATTTGGGCCCAAGTTAGAAGCAGAGCCTAAGGTGTAAATTATCGATAGTCCATATCTCGGAAACTATAAGAGATAATGCAATTTGGCAACCGGCAATGTAATTAGCATGCCGAATATTACTTGGAATGTGAATTGGAACGAAATCGCCAATAGATAAGACCATTTTACAATTTGGGCCCAAGTTAGAAGCAGAGCCTAAGGTGTAAATTACCGATAGTCCATATCTCGGAAGCTATAAGAGATAATGCAATTTGGCAACCGGCAATGTAATTAGCATGCCGAATATTACTTGGAATGTGAATTGGAACGAAAACGCCAATAGACAAGACCATTTTACAATTTGGGCCCAAGTTAGAAGCAGAGCCTAAGGTGTAAATTATCGATAATCCATATCTCGGAAACTATAAGAGATAATGCAATTTGGCAACCGGCAATGTAATTAGCATGCCGAATATTACTTGGAATGTGAATTGGAACGAAATCGCCAATAGATAAGACCATTTTACAATTTGGGCCCAAGTTAGAAGCAGAGCCTAAGGTGTAAATTATCGATAGTCCATATCTCGGAAACTATAAGAGATAATGCAATTTGGCAACCGGCAATGTAATTAGCATGCCGAATATTACTTGGAATGTGAATTGGAACGAAATCGCCAATAGATAAGACCATTTTACAATTTGGGCCCAAGTTAGAAGCAGAGCCTAAGGTGTAAATTATTGATAGTCCATATCTCGGAAACTATAAGAGATAATGCAATTTCGCAACCGGCAATGTAATTAGCATGCCGAATATCACTTGGAATGTGAATTGGGACGAAATCGCCAATAGATAAGACCATTTTACAATTTGTTCCCAAGTTAGAAGCAGAGCCTAAGGTGTAAATTATCGATAGTCCATATCTCGGAAACTATAAGAGATAATGCAATTTGGCAACCGGCAATGTAATTAGCATGCCGAATATTACTTGGAATGTGAATTGGAACGAAATCGCCAATAGATAAGACCATTTTACAATTTGGGCCCAAGTTAGAAGCAGAGCCTAAGATGTAAATTATCGATAGTCCATATCTCGGAAACTATAAGAGATAATGCAGTTTGGCAACCGGCAATGTAATTAGCATGCCGAATATTACTTGGAATGTGAATTGGAACGAAATCGCCAATAGATAAGACCATTTTACAATTTGGGCCCAAGTTAGAAGCAGAGCCTAAGGTGCAAATTATCGATAGTCCATATCTCGGAAACTATAAGAGATAATTCAATTTGGCAACCGGCAATGTAATTAGCATGCCGGATATTACTTGGAATGTGAATTGGAACGAAATCGCCAATAGATAAGACCATTTTACAATTTGGGCCCAAGTTAGAAGCAGAGGCTAAGGTGTAAATTATCGATAGTCCATATCTCAGAAACTATAAGAAATAATGCAATTTGGCAACCGGCAATGTAATTAGCATGCCGAATATTACTTGGAATGTGAATTGGAACGAAATCGCCAATAGACAAGACCATTTTACAATTTGGGCCCAAGTTAGAAGCAGAGCCTAAGGTGTAAATTATCGATAGTCCATATCTCGGAAACTATAAGAGATAATGCAGTTTGGCAACCGGCAATGTAATTAGCATGCCGAATATTACTTGGAATGTGAATTGGAACGAAATCGCCAATAGATAAGACCATTTTACAATTTGGGCCCGAGTTAGAAGCAGAGCCTAAGGTGTAAATTAATGATAGTCCATATCTCGGAAACTATAAGAGATAATGCAATTTCGCAACCGGCAATGTAATTAGCATGCCGAATATTACTTGGAGTGTGAATTGGAACGAAATCGCCAATAGATAAGACCATTTTACAATTTGGGCCCAAGTTAGAAGCAGAGAATAAGGTGTAAATTATCGATAGTCCATATCTCGGAAACTATAAGAGATAATGCAATTTGGCAACCGGCAATGTAATTAGCATGCCGAATATTACTTGGAATGTGAATTGGAACGAAATCGCCAATAGATAAGACCATTTTACAATTTGGGCCCAAGTTAGAAGCAGAGCCTAAGGTGTAAATTATCGATAGTCCATATCTCGGAAACTATAAGAGATAATGCAATTTGGCAACCGGCAATGTAATTAGCATGCCGAGTAATACTTGGAATGTGAATTGGAACGAAATCGCCAATAGATAAGACCATTTTACAATTTGGGCCCAAGTTAGAAGCAGAGCCTAAGGTGTAAATTATTGATAGTCCATATCTCGGAAACTATAAGAGATAATGCAATTTCGCAATCGGCAATGTAATTAGCATGCCGAATATCACTTGGAATGTGAATTGGGACGAAATCGCCAATAGATAAGACCATTTTACAATTTGGGCCCAAGTTAGAAGCAGAGCCTAAGGTGTAAATTATCGATAGTCCATATCTCGGAAACTATAAGAGATAATGCAATTTGGCAACCGGCAATGTAATTAGCATGCCGAATATTACTTGGAATGTGAATTGGAACGAAATCGCCAATAGATAAGACCATTTTACAATTTGGGCCCAAGTTAGAAGCAGAGCCTAAGGTGTAAATTATCGAGAGTCCATATCTCGGAAACTATAAGAGATAATGCAATTTGGCAACCGGCAATGTAATTAGCATGCCGAATATTACTTGGAATGTGAATTGGAACGAAATCGCCAATAGATAAGACCATTTTACAATTTGGGCCCAAGTTAGAAGCAGAGCCTAAGGTGTAATTTATTGATAGTCCATATCTCGGAAACTATAAGAGATAATGCAATTTCGCAACCGGCAATGTAATTAGCATGCCGAATATTACTTGGAGTGTGAATTGGAACGAAATCGCCAATAGGTAAGACCATTTTACAATTTGGGCCCAAGTTAGAAGCAGAGCCTAAGGTGTAAATTATCGATAGTCCATATCTCGGAAACTATAAGAGATAATGCAATTTGGCAACCGGCAATGTACTTAGCATGCCGAATATTACTTGGAATGTGAATTGGAACGAAATCGCCAATAGATAAGGCCATTTTACAATTTGGGCCCAAGTTAGAAGCAGAGCCTAAGGTGTAAATTATCGATAGTCCATATCTCGGAAACTATAAGAGATAATGCAATTTGGCAACCGGCAATGTAATTAGCATGCCGAATATTACTTGGAATGTGAATTGGAACGAAATCGCCAATAGATAAGACCATTTTACAATTTGGGCCCAAGTTAGAAGCAGAGCCTAAGGTGTAAATTATTGATAGTCCATATCTCGGAAACTATAAGAGATAATGCAATTTCGCAACCGGCAATGTAATTAGCATGCCGAATATTACTTGGAGTGAGAATTGGAACGAAATCGCCAATAGGTAAGACCATTTTACAATTTGGGCCCAAGTTAGAAGCAGAGCCTAAGGTGTAAATTATCGATAGTCCATATCTCGGAAACTATAAGAGATAATGCAATTTGGCAACCGGCAATGTACTTAGCATGCCGAATATTACTTGGAATGTGAATTGGAACGAAATCGCCAATAGATAAGGCCATTTTACAATTTGGGCCCAAGTTAGAAGCAGAGCCTAAGGTGTAAATTATCGATAGTCCATATCTCGGAAACTATAAGAGATAATGCAATTTGGCAACCGGCAATGTAATTAGCATGCCGAATATTACTTGGAATGTGAATTGGAACGAAATCGCCAATAGATAAGACCATTTTACAATTTGGGCCCAAGTTAGAAGCAGAGCCTAAGGTGTAAATTATCGATAGTCCATATCTCGGAAACTATAAGAGATAATGCAATTTGGCAACCGGCAATGTAATTAGCATGCCGAATATTACTTGGAATGTGAATTGGAACGAAATCGCCAATAGATAAGACCATTTTACAATTTGGGCCCAAGTTAGAAGCAGAGCCTAAGGTGTAAATTATCGATAGTCCATATCTCGGAAACTATAAGAGATAATTCAATTTGGCAACCGGCAATGTAATTAGCATGCCGAATATTACTTGGAATGTGAATTGGAACGAAATCGCCAATAGATAAGACCATTTTACAATTTGGGCCCAAGTTAGAAGCAGAGCCTAAGGTGTAAATTATCGATAGTCCATATCTCGGAAACTATAAGAGATAATGCAATTTGGCAACCGGCAATGTAATTAGCATGCCGAATATTACTTGGAATGTGAATTGCAACTAAATCGCCAATAGATAAGACCATTTTACAATTTGGGCCCAAGTTAGAAGCAGAGCCTAAGGTGTAAATTATCGATAGTCCATATCTCGGAAACTATAAGAGATAATGCAATTTCGCAACCGGCAATGTAATTAGCATGCTGAATATCACTTGGAATGTGAATTGGGACGAAATCGCCAATAGATAAGACCATTTTACAATTTGGGCCCAAGTTAGAAGCAGAGCCTAAGGTGTAAATTATTGATAGTCCATATCTCGGAAACTATAAGAGATAATGCAATTTGGCAACCGGCAATGTAATTAGCATGCCGAATATTACTTGGAATGTGAATTGGAACGAAATCGCCAATAGATAAGACCATTTTACAATTTGGGCCCAAGTTAGAAGCAGAGCCTAAGGTGTAAATTATCGATAGTCCATATCTCGGAAACTATAAGAGATAATGCAATTTGGCAACCGGCAATGTAATTAGCATGCCGAGTAATACTTGGAATGTGAATTGGAACGAAATCGCCAATAGATAAGACCATTTTACAATTTGGGCCCAAGTTAGAAGCAGAGCCTAAGGTGTAAATTATTGATAGTCCATATCTCGGAAACTATAAGAGATAATGCAATTTCGCAATCGGCAATGTAATTAGCATGCCGAATATCACTTGGAATGTGAATTGGGACGAAATCGCCAATAGATAAGACCATTTTACAATTTGGGCCCAAGTTAGAAGCAGAGCCTAAGGTGTAAATTATCGATAGTCCATATCTCGGAAACTATAAGAGATAATGCAATTTGGCAACCGGCAATGTAATTAGCATGCCGAATATTACTTGGAATGTGAATTGGAACGAAATCGCCAATAGATAAGACCATTTTACAATTTGGACCCAAGTTAGAAGCAGAGCCTAAGGTGTAAATTATCGAGAGTCCATATCTCGGAAACTATAAGAGATAATGCAATTTGGCAACCGGCAATGTAATTAGCATGCCGAATATTACTTGGAATGTGAATTGGAACGAAATCGCCAATAGATAAGACCATTTTACAATTTGGGCCCAAGTTAGAAGCAGAGCCTAAGGTGTAATTTATTGATAGTCCATATCTCGGAAACTATAAGAGATAATGCAATTTCGCAACCGGCAATGTAATTAGCATGCCGAATATTACTTGGAGTGTGAATTGGAACGAAATCGCCAATAGGTAAGACCATTTTACAATTTGGGCCCAAGTTAGAAGCAGAGCCTAAGGTGTAAATTATCGATAGTCCATATCTCGGAAACTATAAGAGATAATGCAATTTGGCAACCGGCAATGTACTTAGCATGCCGAATATTACTTGGAATGTGAATTGGAACGAAATCGCCAATAGATAAGGCCATTTTACAATTTGGGCCCAAGTTAGAAGCAGAGCCTAAGGTGTAAATTATCGATAGTCCATATCTCGGAAACTATAAGAGATAATGCAATTTGGCAACCGGCAATGTAATTAGCATGCCGAATATTACTTGGAATGTGAATTGGAACGAAATCGCCAATAGATAAGACCATTTTACAATTTGGGCCCAAGTTAGAAGCAGAGCCTAAGGTGTAAATTATCGATAGTCCATATCTCGGAAACTATAAGAGATAATGCAATTTGGCAACCGGCAATGTAATTAGCATGCCGAATATTACTTGGAATGTGAATTGGAACGAAATCGCCAATAGATAAGACCATTTTACAATTTGGGCCCAAGTTAGAAGCAGAGCCTAAGGTGTAAATTATTGATAGTCCATATCTCGGAAACTATAAGAGATAATGCAATTTCGCAACCGGCAATGTAATTAGCATGCCGAATATTACTTGGAGTGAGAATTGGAACGAAATCGCCAATAGGTAAGACCATTTTACAATTTGGGCCCAAGTTAGAAGCAGAGCCTAAGGTGTAAATTATCGATAGTCCATATCTCGGAAACTATAAGAGATAATGCAATTTGGCAACCGGCAATGTACTTAGCATGCCGAATATTACTTGGAATGTGAATTGGAACGAAATCGCCAATAGATAAGGCCATTTTACAATTTGGGCCCAAGTTAGAAGCAGAGCCTAAGGTGTAAATTATCGATAGTCCATATCTCGGAAACTATAAGAGATAATGCAATTTGGCAACCGGCAATGTAATTAGCATGCCGAATATTACTTGGAATGTGAATTGGAACGAAATCGCCAATAGATAAGACCATTTTACAATTTGGGCCCAAGTTAGAAGCAGAGCCTAAGGTGTAAATTATCGATAGTCCATATCTCGGAAACTATAAGAGATAATGCAATTTGGCAACCGGCAATGTAATTAGCATGCCGAATATTACTTGGAATGTGAATTGGAACGAAATCGCCAATAGATAAGACCATTTTACAATTTGGGCCCAAGTTAGAAGCAGAGCCTAAGGTGTAAATTATCGATAGTCCATATCTCGGAAACTATAAGAGATAATTCAATTTGGCAACCGGCAATGTAATTAGCATGCCGAATATTACTTGGAATGTGAATTGGAACGAAATCGCCAATAGATAAGACCATTTTACAATTTGGGCCCAAGTTAGAAGCAGAGCCTAAGGTGTAAATTATCGATAGTCCATATCTCGGAAACTATAAGAGATAATGCAATTTGGCAACCGGCAATGTAATTAGCATGCCGAATATTACTTGGAATGTGAATTGCAACTAAATCGCCAATAGATAAGACCATTTTACAATTTGGGCCCAAGTTAGAAGCAGAGCCTAAGGTGTAAATTATCGATAGTCCATATCTCGGAAACTATAAGAGATAATGCAATTTGGCAACCGGCAATGTAATTAGCATGCCGAATATTACTTGGAGTGAGAATTGGAACGAAATCGCCAATAGGTAAGACCATTTTACAATTTGGGCCCAAGTTAGAAGCAGAGCCTAAGGTGTAAATTATCGATAGTCCATATCTCGGAAACTATAAGAGATAATGCAATTTCGCAACCGGCAATGTAATTAGCATGCTGAATATCACTTGGAATGTGAATTGGGACGAAATCGCCAATAGATAAGACCATTTTACAATTTGGGCCCAAGTTAGAAGCAGAGCCTAAGGTGTAAATTATTGATAGTCCATATCTCGGAAACTATAAGAGATAATGCAATTTGGCAACCGGCAATGTAATTAGCATGCCGAATATTACTTGGAATGTGAATTGGAACGAAATCGCCAATAGATAAGACCATTTTACAATTTGGGCCCAAGTTAGAAGCAGAGCCTAAGGTGTAAATTATCGATAGTCCATATCTCGGAAACTATAAGAGATAATGCAATTTGGCAACCGGCAATGTAATTAGCATGCCGAATATTACTTGGAATGTGAATTGGAACGAAATCGCCAATAGATAAGACCATTTTACAATTTGGGCCCAAGTTAGAAGCAGAGCCTAAGGTGTAAATTATCGATAGTCCATATCTCGGAAACTATAAGAGATAATTCAATTTGGCAACCGGCAATGTAATTAGCATGCCGAATATTACTTGGAATGTGAATTGGAACGAAATCGCCAATAGATAAGACCATTTTACAATTTGGGCCCAAGTTAGAAGCAGAGCCTAAGGTGTAAATTATCGATAGTCCATATCTCGGAAACTATAAGAGATAATGCAATTTGGCAACCGGCAATGTAATTAGCATGCCGAATATTACTTGGAATGTGAATTGCAACTAAATCGCCAATAGATAAGACCATTTTACAATTTGGGCCCAAGTTAGAAGCAGAGCCTAAGGTGTAAATTATCGATAGTCCATATCTCGGAAACTATAAGAGATAATGCAATTTGGCAACCGGCAATGTAATTAGCATGCCGAATATTACTTGGAATGTGAATTGGAACGAAATCGCCAATAGATAAGACCATTTTACAATTTGGGCCCAAGTTAGAAGCAGAGCCTAAGGTGTAAATTATCGATAGTCCATATCTCGGAAACTATAAGAGATAATGCAATTTCGCAACCGGCAATGTAATTAGCATGCCGAATATCACTTGGAATGTGAATTGGGACGAAATCGCCAATAGATAAGACCATTTTACAATTTGGGCCCAAGTTAGAAGCAGAGCCTAAGGTGTAAATTATCGATAGTCCATATCTCGGAAACTATAAGAGATAATGCAATTTGGCAACCGGCAATGTAATTAGCATGCCGAATATTACTTGGAATGTGAATTGGAACGAAATCGCCAATAGATAAGACCATTTTACAATTTGGGCCCAAGTTAGAAGCAGAGCCTAAGGTGTAAATTATCGATAGTTCATATCTCGGAAACTATAAGAGATAATGCAATTTGGCAACCGGCAATGTAATTAGCATGCCGAATATTACTTGGAATGTGAATTGGAACGAAATCGCCAATAGGTAAGACCATTTTACAATTTGGGCCCAAGTTAGAAGCAGAGCCTAAGGTGTAAATTATCGATAGTCCATATCTCGGAAACTATAAGAGATAATGCAATTTGGCAACCGGCAATGTAATTAGCATGCCGAATATTACTTGGAATGTGAATTGGAACGAAATCGCCAATAGATAAGACCATTTTACAATTTGGGCCCAAGTTAGAAGCAGAGCCTAAGGTGTAAATTATCGATAGTCCATATCTCGGAAACTATAAGAGATAATGCAATTTGGCAACCGGCAATGTAATTAGCATGCCGAATATTACTTGGAATGTGAATTGGAACGAAATCGCCAATAGATAAGACCATTTTACAATTTGGGCCCAAGTTAGAAGCAGAGCCTAAGGTGTAAATTATCGATAGTCCATATCTCGGAAACTATAAGAGATAATGCAATTTGGCAACCGGCAATGTAATTAGCATGCCGAATATTACTTGGAATGTGAATTGGAACGAAATCGCCAATAGATAAGACCATTTTACAATTTGGGCCCAAGTTAGAAGCAGAGCCTAAGGTGTAAATTATTGATAGTCCATATCTCGAAAACTATAAGAGATAATGCAATTTCGCAACCGGCAATGTAATTAGCATGCCGAATATCACTTGGAATGTGAATTGGGACGAAATCGCCAATAGATAAGACCATTTTACAATTTGGGCCCAAGTTAGAAGCAGAGCCTAAGGTGTAAATTATCGATAGTCCATTTCTCGGAAACTATAAGAGATAATGCAATTTGGCAACCAGCAATGTAATTAGCATGCCGAATATTACTTGGAATGTGAATTGGAACGAAATCGCCAATAGATAAGACCATTTTACAATTTGGGCCCAAGTTAGAAGCAGAGCCTAAGGTGTAAATTATCGATAGTCCATATCTCGGAAACTATAAGAGATAATGCAATTTGGCAACCGGCAATGTAATTAGCATGCCGAATATTACTTGGAATTTGAATTGGAACGAAATCGCCAATAGATAAGACCATTTTACAATTTGGGCCCAAGTTAGAAGCAGAGCCTAAGGTGTAAATTATTGAGAGTCCATATCTCGGAAACTATAAGAGATAATGCAATTTCGCAACCGGCAATGTAATTAGCATGCCGAATATCACTTGGAATGTGAATTGGGACGAAATCGCCAATAGATAAGACCATTTTACAATTTGGGCCCAAGTTAGAAGCAGAGCCTAAGGTGTAAATTATCGATAGTCCATATCTCGGAAACTATAAGAGATAATGCAATTTCGCAACCGGCAATGTAATTAGCATGCCGAATATTACTTGGAGTGTGAATTGGAACGAAATCGCCAATAGATAAGACCATTTTACAATTTGGGCCCAAGTTAGAAGCAGAGCCTAAGGTGTAAATTATCGATAGTCCATATCTCGGAAACTATAAGAGATAATGCAATTTGGCAACCGGCAATGTAATTAGCATGCCGAATATTACTTGGAATGTGAATTGGAACGAAATCACCAATAGATAAGATCAGTTTACAATTTGGGCCCAAGTTAGAAGCAGAGCCTAAGGTGTAAATTATCGATAGTCCATATCTCGGAAACTATAAGAGATAATGCAATTTGGCAACCGGCAATGTAATTAGCATGCCGAATATTACTTGGAATGTGAATTGGAACGAAATCGCCAATAGATAAGACCATTTTACAATTTGGGCCCAAGTTAGAAGCAGAGCCTAAGGTGTAAATTATCGATAGTCCATATCTCGGAAACTATAAGAGATAATGCAATTTGGCAACCGGCAATGTAATTAGCATGCCGAATATTACTTGGAATGTGAATTGCAGCTAAATCGCCAATAGATAAGACCATTTTACAATTTGGGCCCAAGTTAGAAGCAGAGCCTAAGGTGTAAATTATCGATAGTCCATATCTCGGAAACTATAAGAAATAATGCAATTTGGCAACCGGCAATGTAATTAGCATGCCGAATATTATTTGGAATGTGAATTGGAACGAAATCGCCAATAGATAAGACCATTTTACAATTTGGGCCCAAGTTAGAAGCAGAGCCTAAGGTGTAAATTATCGATAGTCCATATCTCGGAAACTATAAGAGATAATGCAATTTGGCAACCGGCAATGTAATTAGCATGCCGAATATTACTTGGAATGTGAATTGGAACGAAATCGCCAATAGATAAGACCATTTTACAATTTGGGCCCAAGTTAGAAGCAGAGCCTAAGGTGTAAATTATCGATAGCCCATATCTCGGAAACTATAAGAGATAATGCAATTTGGCAACCGGCAATGTAATTAGCATGCCGTATATTACTTGGAATGTGAATTGGAACGAAATCGCCAATAGGTAAGACCTTTTTACAATTTGGGCCCAAGTTAGAAGCAGAGCCTAAGGTGTAAATTATCGATAGTCCATATCTCGGAAACTATAAGAGATAATTCAATTTGGCAACCGGCAATGTAATTAGCATGCCGAATATTACTTGGAATGTGAATTGGAACGAAATCGCCAATTGATAAGACCATTTTACAATTTGGGCCCAAGTTAGAAGCAGAGCCTAAGGTGTAAATTATTGATAGTCCATATCTCGGAAACTATAAGAGATAATGCAATTTCGCAACCGGCAATGTAATTAGCATGCCGAATATCACTTGGAATGTGAATTGGGACGAAATCGCCAATAGATAAGACCATTTTACAATTTGGGCCCAAGTTAGAAGCAGAGCCTAAGGTGTAAATTATCGATAGTCCATATCTCGGAAACTATAAGAGATAATGCAATTTGGCAACCGGCAATGTAATTAGCATGCCGAATATTACTTGGAATGTGAATTGGAACGAAATCGCCAATAGATAAGACCATTTTACAATTTGGGCCCAAGTTAGAAGCAGAGCCTAAGGTGTAAATTATCGATAGCCCATATCTCGGAAACTATAAGAGATAATGCAATTTGGCAACCGGCAATGTAATTAGCATGCCGTATATTACTTGGAATGTGAATTGGAACGAAATCGCCAATAGGTAAGACCTTTTTACAATTTGGGCCCAAGTTAGAAGCAGAGCCTAAGGTGTAAATTATCGATAGTCCATATCTCGGAAACTATAAGAGATAATTCAATTTGGCAACCGGCAATGTAATTAGCATGCCGAATATTACTTGGAATGTGAATTGGAACGAAATCGCCAATAGATAAGACCATTTTACAATTTGGGCCCAAGTTAGAAGCAGAGCCTAAGGTGTAAATTATCGATAGTCCATATCTTGGAAACTATAAGAGATAATGCAATTTGGCAACCGGTAATGTAATTAGCATGCCGAATATTACTTGGATTGTGAATTGGAACGAAATCGCCAATAGATAAGACCATTTTACAATTTGGGCCCAAGTTAGAAGCAGAGCCTAAGGTGTAAATTATCGATAGTCCATATCTCGGAAACTATAAGAGATAATGCAATTTGGCAACCGGCAATCTAATTAGCATGCCGAATATTATTTGGAATGTGAATTGGAACGAAATCGCCAATAGGTAAGACCATTTTACAATTTGGGCCCAAGTTAGAAGCAGAGCCTAAGGTGTAAATTATCGATAGTCCATATCTCGGAAACTATAAGAGATAATTCAATTTGGCAACCGGCAATGTAATTAGCATGCCGGATATTACTTGGAATGTGAATTGGAACGAAATCGCCAATAGATAAGAACATTTTACAATTTGGGCCCAAGTTAGAAGCAGAGCCTAAGGTGTAAATTACCGATAGTCCATATCTCGGAAACTATAAGAGATAATGCAATTTGGCAACCGGCAATGTAATTAGCATGCCGAATATTACTTGGAATGTGAATTGGAACGAAATCGCCAATAGATAAGACCATTTTACAATTTGGGCCCAAATTAGAAGCAGAGCCTAAGGTGTAAATTATCGATAGTCCATATCTCGGAAACTATAAGAGATAATGCAATTTGGCAACCGGCAATGTAATTAGCATGCCGAATATTACTTGGAATGTGAATTGGAACGAAATCGCCAATAGATAAGACCATTTTACAATTTGGGCCCAAGTTAGAAGCAGAGCCTAAGGTGTAAATTATTGATAGTCCATATCTCGGAAACTATAAGAGATAATGCAATTTCGCAACCGGCAATGTAATTAGCATGCCGAATATTACTTGGAGTGTGAATTGGAACGAAATCGCCAATAGATAAGACCATTTTACAATTTGGGCCCAAGTTAGAAGCAGAGCCTAAGGTGTAAATTATCGATAGTCCATATCTCGGAAACTATAAGAGATAATGCAATTTGGCAACCGGCAATGTAATTAGCATGGCGAATATTACTTGGAATGTGAATTGGAACGAAATCGCCAATAGATGAGACCATTTTACAATTTGGGCCCAAGTTAGAAGCAGAGCCTAAGGTGTAAATTATCGATAGTCCATATCTCGGAAACTATAAGAGATAATGCAATTTGGCAACCGGCAATGTAATTAGCATGCCGAGTATTACTTGGAATGTGAATTGGAACGAAATCGCCAATAGATAAGACCATTTTACAATTTGGGCCCAAGTTAGAAGCAGAGCCTAAGGTGTAAATTATCGATAGTCCATATCTCGGAAACTATAAGAGATAATGCAATTTGGCAACCGGCAATGTAATTAGCATGCCGAATATTACTTGGAATGTGAATTGGAACGAAATCGCCAATAGATAAGACCATTTTACAATTTGGGCCCAAGTTAGAAGCAGAGCCTAAGGTGTAAATTATCGATAGTCCATATCTCGGAAACTATAAGAGATAATGCAATTTGGCAACCGGCAATGTAATTAGCATGCCGAATATTACTTGGAATGTGAATTGGAACGAAATCGCCAATAGAGAAGACCATTTTACAATTTGGGCCCAAGTTAGAAGCAGAGCCTAAGGTGTAAATTATCGATAGTCCATATCTCGGAAACTATAAGAGATAATGCAATTTGGCAACCGGCAATGTAATTAGCATGCCGAATATTACTTGGAATGTGAATTGGAACGAAAACGCCAATAAATAAGACCATTTTACAATTTGGGCCCAAGTTAGAAGCAGAGCCTAAGGTGTAAATTATCGATAGTCCATATCTCGGAAACTATAAGAGATAATGCAATTTGGCAACCGGCAATGTTATTAGCATGCCGAATATTACTTGGAATGTGAATTGGAACGAAATCGCCAATAGATAAGACCATTTTACAATTTGGGCCCAAGTTAGAAGCAGAGCCTAAGGTGTAAATTATCGATAGTCCATATCTCGGAAACTATAAGAGATAATGCAATTTGGCAACCGGCAATGTAATTAGCATGCCGAATATTACTTGGAATGTGAATTGGAACGAAAACGCCAATAGATAAGACCTTTTTACAATTTGGGCCCAAGTTAGAAGCAGAGCCTAAAATGTAAATCATCGATAGTCCATATCTCGGAAACTATAAGAGATAATGCAATTTGGCAACCGGCAATGTAATTAGCATGCCGAATATTACTTGGAATGTGAATTGGAACGAAATCGCCAATAGATAAGACCATTTTACAATTTGGGCCCAAGTTAGAAGCAGAGCCTAAGGTGTAAATTATCGATAGTCCATATCTCGGAAACTATAAGAGATAATGCAATTTGGCAACCGGCAATGTAATTAGCATGCCGAATATTACTTGGAATGTGAATTGGAACGAAATCGCCAATAGATAAGACCATTTTACAATTTGGGCCCAAGTTAGAAGCAGAGCCTAAGGTGTAAATTATTGATAGTCCATATCTCGGAAACTATAAGAGATAATGCAATTTCGCAACCGGCAATGTAATTAGCATGCCGAATATTACTTGGAGTGTGAATTGGAACGAAATCGCCAATAGATAAGACCATTTTACAATTTGGGCCCAAGTTAGAAGCAGAGCCTAAGGTGTAAATTATCGATAGTCCATATCTCGGAAACTATAAGAGATAATGCAATTTCGCGACCGGCAATGTAATTAGCATGCCGAATATTACTTGGAGTGTGAATTGGAACGAAATCGCCAATAGATAAGACCATTTTACAATTTGGGCCCAAGTTAGAAGCAGAGCCTAAGGTGTAAATTATCGATAGTCCATATCTCGGAAACTATAAGAGATAATGCAATTTGGCAACCGGCAATGTAATTAGCATGCCGAATATTACTTGGAATGTGAATTGGAACGAAATCGCCAATAGATAAGACCATTTTACAATTTGGGCCCAAGTTAGAAGCAGAGCCTAAGGTGTAAATTATCGATAGTCCATATCTCGGAAACTATAAGAGATAATGCAATTTGGCAACCGGCAATGTAATTAGCATGCCGAATGTTACTTGGAATGTGAATTGGAACGAAATCGCCAATAGATAAGACCATTTTACAAATTGGGCCCAAGTTAGAAGCAGAGCCTAAGGTGTAAATTATCGATAGTCCATATCTCGGAAACTATAAGAGATAATGCAATTTGGCAACCGGCAATGTAATTAGCATGCCGAATATTACTTGGACTGTGAATTGGAACGAAATCGCCAATAGATAAGACCATTTTACAAATTGGGCCCAAGTTAGAAGCAGAGCCTAAGGTGTAAATTATCGATAGTCCATATCTCGGAAACTATAAGAGATAATGCAATTTGGCAACCGGCAATGCAATTAGCATGCCGAATATTACTTGGAATGTGAATTGGAACGAAATCGCCAATAGATAAGACCATTTTACAATTTGGGCCCAAGTTAGAAGCAGAGCCTAAGGTGTAAATTATTGATAGTCCATATCTCGGAAACTATAAGAGATAATGCAATTTCGCAACCGGCAATGTAATTAGCATGCCGAATATCACTTGGAATGTGAATTGGGACGAAATCCCCAATAGATGAGACTATTTTACAATTTGCGCCCAAGTTAGAAGCAGAGCCTAAGGTGTAAATTATCGATAGTCCATATCTCGGAAACTATAAGAGATAATGCAATTTCGCGACCGGCAATGTAATTAGCATGCCGAATATTACTTGGAGTGTGAATTGGAACGAAATCGCCAATAGATAAGACCATTTTACAATTTGGGCCCAAGTTAGAAGCAGAGCCTAAGGTGTAAATTATCGATAGTCCATATCTCGGAAACTATAAGAGATAATGCAATTTGGCAACCGGCAATGTAATTAGCATGCCGAATATTACTTGGAATGTGAATTGGAACGAAATCGCCAATAGATAAGACCATTTTACAATTTGGGCCCAAGTTAGAAGCAGAGCCTAAGGTGTAAATTATCGATAGTCCATATCTCGGAAACTATAAGAGATAATGCAATTTGGCAACCGGCAATGTAATTAGCATGCCGAATGTTACTTGGAATGTGAATTGGAACGAAATCGCCAATAGATAAGACCATTTTACAATTTGGGCCCAAGTTAGAAGCAAAGCCTAAGGTGTAAATTATCGATAGTCCATATCTCGGAAACTATAAGAGATAATGCAATTTGGCAACCGGCAATGTAATTAGCATGCCGAATATTACTTGGACTGTGAATTGGAACGAAATCGCCAATAGATAAGACCATTTTACAAATTGGGCCCAAGTTAGAAGCAGAGCCTAAGGTGTAAATTATCGATAGTCCATATCTCGGAAACTATAAGAGATAATGCAATTTGGCAACCGGCAATGCAATTAGCATGCCGAATATTACTTGGAATGTGAATTGGAACGAAATCGCCAATAGATAAGACCATTTTACAATTTGGGCCCAAGTTAGAAGCAGAGCCTAAGGTGTAAATTATTGATAGTCCATATCTCGGAAACTATAAGAGATAATGCAATTTCGCAACCGGCAATGTAATTAGCATGCCGAATATCACTTGGAATGTGAATTGGGACGAAATCCCCAATAGATAAGACTATTTTACAATTTGGGCCCAAGTTAGAAGCAGAGCCTAAGGTGTAAATTATCGATAGTCCATATCTCGGAAACTATAAGAGATAATGCAATTTGGCAACCGGCAATGTAATTAGCATGCCGAATATTACTTGGAATGTGAATTGGAACGAAATCGCCAATAGATAAGACCATTTTACAATTTGGGCCCAAGTTAGAAGCAGAGCCTAAGGTGTAAATTACCGATAGTCCATATCTCGGAAACTATAAGAGATAATGCAATTTGGCAACCGGCAATGCAATTAGCATGCCGAATATTACTTGGAATGTGAATTGGAACGAAATCGCCAGTAGATAAGACCATTTTACAATTTGGGCCCAAGTTAGAAGCAGAGCCTAAGGTGTAAATTATTGATAGTCCATATCTCGGAAACTATAAGAGATAATGCAATTTCGCAACCGGCAATGTAATTAGCATGCCGAATATCACTTGGAATGTGAATTGGGACGAAATCGCCAATAGATAAGACTATTTTACAATTTGGGCCCAAGTTAGAAGCAGAGCCTAAGGTGTAAATTATCGATAGTCCATATCTCGGAAACTATAAGAGATAATGCAATTTGGCAACCGGCAATGTAATTAGCATGCCGAATATTACTTGGAATGTGAATTGGAACGAAATCGCCAATAGATAAGACCATTTTACAATTTGGGCCCAAGTTAGAAGCAGAGCCTAAGGTGTAAATTATCGATAGTCCATATCTCGGAAACTATAAGAGATAATGCAATTTGGCAATCGGCAATGTAATTAGCATGCCGAATATTACTTGGAATGTGAGTTGGAACGAAATCGCCAATAGATAAGACCATTTTACAATTTGGGCCCAAGTTATAAGCAGAGCCTATGGTGTAAATTATCGATAGTCCATATCTCGGAAACTATAAGAGATAATGCAATTTGGCAACCGGCAATGTAATTAGCATGCCGAATATTACTTGGAATGTGAATTGGAACGAAATCGCCAATAGATAAGACCATTTTACAATTTGGGCCCAAGTTAGAAGCAGAGCCTAAGGTGTAAATTATCGATAGTCCATATCTCGGAAACTATAAGAGTTAATGCAATTTGGCAACCGGCAATGTAATTAGCATGCCGAATATTACTTGGAATGTGAATTCGAACGAAATCGCCAATAGATAAGACCATTTTACAATTTGGGCCCAAGTTAGAAGCAGAGCCTAAGGTGTAAATTATCGATAGTCCATATCTCGGAAACTATAAGAGATAATGCAATTTGGCAACCGGCAATGTAATTAGCATGCCGAATATTACTTGGAATGTGAATTGGAACGAAATCGCCAATAGATAAGACCATTTTACGATTTGGGCCCAAGTTAGAAGCAGAGCCTAAGGTGTAAATTATCGATAGTCCATATCTCGGAAACTATAAGAGATAATGCAATTTGGCAACCGGCAATGTAATTAGCATGCCGAATATTACTTGGAATGTGAATTGGAACGAAATCGCCAATAGATAAGACCATTTTACAATTTGGGCCCAAGTTAGAAGCAGAGTCTAAGGTGTAAATGATTGATAGTCCATATCTCGGAAACTATAAGAGATAATGCAATATCGCAAACGGCAATGTAATTAGCATGCCGAATATTACTTGGAGTGTGAATTGGAACGAAATCGCCAATAGGTAATACCATTTTACAATTTGGGCCCAAGTTAGAAGCAGAGCCTAAGGTGTAAATTATCGATAGTCCATATCTCGGAAACTATAAGAGATAATGCAATTTGGCAACCGGCAATGTAATTAGCATGCCGAATATTACTTGGAATGTGAATTGGAACGAAATCGCCAATAGATAAGGCCATTTTACAATTTGGGCCCAAGTTAGAAGCAGAGCCTAAGGTGTAAATTATCGATAGTCCATATCTCGGAAACTATAAGAGATAATGCAATTTGGCAACCGGCAATGTAATTAGCATGCCGAATGTTACTTGGAATGTGAATTGGAACGAAATCGCCAATAGATAAGACCATTTTACAATTTGGGCCCAAGTTAGAAGCAAAGCCTAAGGTGTAAATTATCGATAGTCCATATCTCGGAAACTATAAGAGATAATGCAATTTGGCAACCGGCAATGTAATTATCATGCCGAATATTACTTGGAATGTGAATTGGAACGAAATCGCCAATAGATAAGACCATTTTACAAATTGGGCCCAAGTTAGAAGCAGAGCCTAAGGTGTAAATTATCGATAGTCCATATCTCGGAAACTATAAGAGATAATGCAATTTGGCAACCGGCAATGCAATTAGCATGCCGAATATTACTTGGAATGTGAATTGGAACGAAATCGCCAATAGATAAGACCATTTTACAATTTGGGCCCAAGTTAGAAGCAGAGCCTAAGGTGTAAATTATTGATAGTCCATATCTCGGAAACTATAAGAGATAATGCAATTTCGCAACCGGCAATGTAATTAGCATGCCGAATATCACTTGGAATGTGAATTGGGACGAAATCGCCAATAGATAAGACTATTTTACAATTTGGGCCCAAGTTAGAAGCAGAGCCTAAGGTGTAAATTATCGATAGTCCATATCTCGGAAACTATAAGAGATAATGCAATTTGGCAACCGGCAATGTAATTAGCATGCCGAATATTACTTGGAATGTGAATTGGAACGAAATCGCCAATAGATAAGACCATTTTACAATTTGGGCCCAAGTTAGAAGCAGAGCCTAAGGTGAAAATTACCGATAGTCCATATCTCGGAAACTATAAGAGATAATGCAATTTGACAACCGGCAATGTAATTAGCATGCCGAATATTACTTGGAATGTGAATTGGAACGAAAACGCCAATAGACAAGACCATTTTACAATTTGGGCCCAAGTTAGAAGCAGAGCCTAAGGTGTAAATTATCGATAATCCATATCTCGGAAACTATAAGAGATAATGCAATTTGGCAACCGGCAATGTAATTAGCATGCCGAATATTACTTGGAATGTGAATTGGAACGAAATCGCCAATAGATAAGACCATTTTACAATTTGGGCCCAAGTTAGAAGCAGAGCCTAAGGTATAAATTATTGATAATCCATATCTCGGAAACTATAAGAGATAATGCAATTTCGCAACCGGCAATGTAATTAGCATGCCGAATATCACTTGGAATGTGAATTGGGACGAAATCGCCAATAGATAAGACCATTTTACAATTTGGGCCCAAGTTAGAAGCAGAGCCTAAGGTGTAAATTATCGATAGTCCATATCTCGGAAACTATAAGAGATAATACAATTTGGCAACCGGCAATGTAATTAGCATGCCGAATATTACTTGGAATGTGAATTGGAACGAAATCGCCAATAGATAAGACCATTTTACAATTTGGGCCCAAGTTAGAAGCAGAGCCTAAGATGTAAATTATCGATAGTCCATATCTCGGAAACTATAAGAGATAATGCAATTTGGCAACCGGCAATGTAATTAGCATGCCGAATATTACTTGGAATGTGAATTGGAACGAAATCGCCAATAGATAAGACCATTTTACAATTTGGGCCCAAGTTAGAAGCAGAGCCTAAGGTGTAAATTATCGATAGTCCATATCTCGGAAACTATAAGAGATAATTCAATTTGGCAACCGGCAATGTAATTAGCATGCCGGATATTACTTGGAATGTGAATTGGAACGAAATCGCCAATAGATAAGACCATTTTACAATTTGGGGCCAAGTTAGAAGCAGAGCCTAAGGTGTAAATTATCGATAGTCCATATCTAGGAAACTATAATAGATAATGCAATTTGGCAACCGGCAATGTAATTAGCATGCCGAATATTACTTGGAATGTGAATTGGAACGAAATCGCCAATAGATAAGACGATTTTACAATTTGGGCCCAAGTTAGAAGCAGAGCGTAAGATGTAAATTATCGATAGTCCATATCTCTGAAACTATAAGAGATAATGCAATTTGGCAACCGGCAATGTAATTAGCATGCCGAATATTACTTGGAATGTGAATTGGAACGAAATCGCCAATAGATAAGACCATTTTACAATTTGGGCCCAAGTTAGAAGCAGAGCCTAAGGTGTAAATTATCGATAGTCCATATCTCGGTAACTATAAGAGATAATGCAATTTGGCAACCGGCAATGTAATTAGCATGCCGAATATTACTTGGAATGTGAATTGGAACGAAATCGCCAATAGATAAGACCATTTTACAATTTGGGCCCAAGTTAGAAGCAGAGCCTAAGGTGTAAATTATCGATAGTCCATATCTCGGAAACTATAAGAGATAATGCAATTTGGCAACCGGCAATGTAATTAGCATGCCGAATATTACTTGGAATGTGAATTGGAATGAAATCGCCAATAGATAAGACCATTTTACAATTTGGGCCCAAGTTAGAAGCAGAGCCTAAGGTGTAAATTATCGATAGTCCATATCTCGGAAACTATAAGAGATAATGCAATTTGGCAACCGGCAATGTAATTAGCATGCCGAATATTACTTGGAATGTGAATTGGAACGAAATCGCCAATAGAGAAGACCATTTTACAATTTGGGCCCAAGTTAGAAGCAGAGCCTAAGGTGTAAATTATCGATATTCCATATCTCGGAAACTATAAGAGATAATGCAATTTGGCAACCGGCAATGTAATTAGCATGCCGAATATTACTTGGAATGTGAATTGGAACGAAAACGCCAATAGATAAGACCATTTTACAATTTGGGCCCAAGTTAGAAGCAGAGCCTAAGGTGTAAATTATCGATAGTCCATATCTCGGAAACTATAAGAGATAATGCAATATGGCAACCGGCAATGTAATTAGCATGCCGAATATTACTTGGAATGTGAATTGGAACGAAATCGCCAATAGATAAGACCATTTTACAATTTGGGCCCAAGTTAGAAGCAGAGCCTAAGGTGTAAATTATCGATAGTCCATATCTCGGAAACTATAAGAGATAATGCAATTTGGCAACCGGCAATGTAATTAGCATGCCGAATATTACTTGGAATGTGAATTGGAACGAAATCGCCAATAGATAAGACCATTTTACAATTTGGGCCCAAGTTAGAAGCAGAGCCTAAGGTGTAAATTATCGATAGTCCATATCTCGGAAACTATAAGAGATAATGCAATTTGGCAACCGGCAATGTAATTAGCATGCCGAATATTACTTGGAATGTGAATTGGAACGAAATCGCCAATAGATAAGACCATTTTACAATTTGGGCCCAAGTTAGAAGCAGAGCCTAAGGTGTAAATTATTGATAGTCCATATCTCGGAAACTATAAGAGATAATGCAATTTCGCAACCGGCAATGTAATTAGCATGCCGAATATTACTTGGAGTGTGAATTGGAACGAAATCGCCAATAGATAAGACCATTTTACAATTTGGGCCCAAGTTAGAAGCAGAGAATAAGGTGTAAATTATCGATAGTCCATATCTCGGAAACTATAAGAGATAATGCAATTTGGCAACCGGCAATGTAATTAGCATGCCGAATATTACTAGGAATGTGAATTGGAACGAAATCGTCAATAGATAAGACCATTTTACAATTTGGGCCCAAGTTAGAAGCAGAGCCTAAGGTGTAAATTATCGATAGTCCATATCTCGGAAACTATAAGAGATAATGCAATTTGGCAACCGGCAATGTAATTAGCATGCCGAGTATCACTTGGAATGTGAATTGGGACGAAATCGCCAATAGATAAGACTATTTTACAATTTGGGCCCAAGTTAGAAGCAGAGCCTAAGGTGTAAATTATCGATAGTCCATATCTCGGAAACTATAAGAGATAATGCAATTTGGCAACCGGCAATGTAATTAGCATGCCGAATATTACTTGGAATGTGAATTGGAACGAAATCGTCAATAGATAAGACCATTTTACAATTTGGGCCCAAGTTAGAAGCAGAGCCTAAGGTGTAAATTACCGATAGTCCATATCTCGGAAACTATAAGAGATAATGCAATTTGACAACCGGCAATGTAATTAGCATGCCGAATATTACTTGGAATGTGAATTGGAACGAAAACGCCAATAGACAAGACCATTTTACAATTTGGGCCCAAGTTAGAAGCAGAGCCTAAGGTGTAAATTATCGATAATCCATATCTCGGAAACTATAAGAGATAATGCAATTTGGCAACCGGCAATGTAATTAGCATGCCGAATATTACTTGGAATGTGAATTGGAACGAAATCGCCAATAGATAAGACCATTTTACAATTTGGGCCCAAGTTAGAAGCAGAGCCTAAGGTGTAAATTATCGATAGTCCATATCTCGGAAACTATAAGAGATAATGCAATTTGGCAACCGGCAATGTAATTAGCATGCCGAATATTACTTGGAATGTGAATTGGAACGAAATCGCCAATAGATAAGACCATTTTACAATTTGGGCCCAAGTTAGAAGCAGAGCCTAAGGTATAAATTATTGATAGTCCATATCTCGGAAACTATAAGAGATAATGCAATTTCGCAACCGGCAATGTAATTAGCATGCCGAATATTACTTGGAATGTGAATTGGAACGAAATCGCCAATAGATAAGACCATTTTACAATTTGGGCCCAAGTTAGAAGCAGAGCCTAAGGTGTAAATTATCGATAGTCCATATCTCGGAAACTATAAGAGATAATGCAATTTGGCAACCGGCAATGTAATTAGCATGCCGAGTATTACTTGGAATGTGAATTGGAACGAAATCGCCAATAGATAAGACCATTTTACAATTTGGGCCCAAGTTAGAAGCAGAGCCTAAGGTGTAAATTATCGATAGTCCATATCTCGGAAACTATAAGAGATAATGCAATTTGGCAACCGGCAATGTAATTAGCATGCCGAATATTACTTGGAATGTGAATTGGAACGAAATCGCCAATAGATAAGACCATTTTACAATTTGGGCCCAAGTTAGAAACAGAGCCTAAGGTGTAAATTATCGATAGTCCATATCTCGGAAACTATAAGAGATAATGCAATTTGGCAACCGGCAATGTAATTAGCATGCCGAATATTACTTGGAATGTGAATTGGAACGAAATCGCCAATAGAGAAGACCATTTTACAATTTGGGCCCAAGTTAGAAGCAGAGCCTAAGGTGTAAATTATCGATAGTCCATATCTCGGAAACTATAAGAGATAATGCAATTTGGCAAACGGGAATGTAATTAGCATGCCGAATATTACTTGGAATGTGAATTGGAACGTAATCGCCAATAGATAAGACCATTTTACAATTTGGGCCCAAATTAGAAGCAGAGCCTAAGGTGTAAATTATCGATAGTCCATATCTCGGAAACTATAAGAGATAATGCAATTTGGCAACCGGCAATGTAATTAGCATGCCGAATATTACTTGGAATGTGAATTGGAACGAAATCGCCAATAGATAAGACCATTTTACAATTTGGTCCCAAGTTAGAAGCAGAGCCTAAGGTGTAAATTATTGATAGTCCATATCTCGGAAACTATAAGAGATAATGCAATTTCGCAACCGGCAATGTAATTAGCATGCCGAATATTACTTGGAGTGTGAATTGGAACGAAATCGCCAATAGATAAGACCATTTTACAATTTGGGCCCAAGTTAGAAGCAGAGCCTAAGGTGTAAATTATCGATAGTCCATATCTCGGAAACTATAAGAGATAATGCAATTTGGCAACCGGCAATGTAATTAGCATGGCGAATATTACTTGGAATGTGAATTGGAACGAAATCGCCAATAGATAAGACCATTTTACAATTTGGGCCCAAGTTAGAAGCAGAGCCTAAGGTGTAAATTATCGATAGTCCATATCTCGGAAACTATAAGAGATAATGCAATTTGGCAACCGGCAATGTAATTAGCATGCCGAATATTACTTGGAATGTGAATTGGAACGAAATCGCCAATAGAGAAGACCATTTTACAATTTGGGCCCAAGTTAGAAGCAGAGCCTAAGGTGTAAATTATCGATAGTCCATATCTCGGAAACTATAAGAGATAATGCAATTTGGCAACCGGCAATGTAATTAGCATGCCAAATATTACTTGGAATGTGAATTGGAACGAAAACGCCAATAGATAAGACCATTTTACAATTTGGGCCCAAGTTAGAAGCAGAGCCTAAGGTGTAAATTATCGATAGTCCATATCTCGGAAACTATAAGAGATAATGCAATTTGGCAACCGGCAATGTAATTAGCATGCCGAATATTACTTGGAATGTGAATTGGAACGAAATCGCCAATAGATAAGACCATTTTACAATTTGGGCCCAAATTAGAAGCAGAGCCTAAGGTGTAAATTATCGATAGTCCATATCTCGGAAACTATAAGAGATAATGCAATTTGGCAACCGGCAATGTAATTAGCATGCCGAATATTACTTGGAATGTGAATTGGAACGAAATCGCCAATAGATAAGACCATTTTACAATTTGGGCCCAAGTTAGAAGCAGAGCCTAAGGTGTAAATTATTGATAGTCCATATCTCGGAAACTATAAGAGATAATGCAATTTCGCAACCGGCAATGTAATTAGCATGCCGAATATTACTTGGAGTGTGAATTGGAACGAAATCGCCAATAGATAAGACCATTTTACAATTTGGGCCCAAGTTAGAAGCAGAGCCTAAGGTGTAAATTATCGATAGTCCATATCTCGGAAACTATAAGAGATAATGCAATTTGGCAACCGGCAATGTAATTAGCATGGCGAATATTACTTGGAATGTGAATTGGAACGAAATCGCCAATAGATGAGACCATTTTACAATTTGGGCCCAAGTTAGAAGCAGAGCCTAAGGTGTAAATTATCGATAGTCCATATCTCGGAAACTATAAGAGATAATGCAATTTGGCAACCGGCAATGTAATTAGCATGCCGAGTATCACTTGGAATGTGAATTGGGACGAAATCGCCAATAGATAAGACTATTTTACAATTTGGGCCCAAGTTAGAAGCAGAGCCTAAGGTGTAAATTATCGATAGTCCATATCTCGGAAACTATAAGAGATAATGCAATTTGGCAACCGGCAATGTAATTAGCATGCCGAATATTACTTGGAATGTGAATTGGAACGAAATCGTCAATAGATAAGACCATTTTACAATTTGGGCCCAAGTTAGAAGCAGAGCCTAAGGTGTAAATTACCGATAGTCCATATCTCGGAAACTATAAGAGATAATGCAATTTGACAACCGGCAATGTAATTAGCATGCCGAATATTACTTGGAATGTGAATTGGAACGAAAACGCCAATAGACAAGACCATTTTACAATTTGGGCCCAAGTTAGAAGCAGAGCCTAAGGTGTAAATTATCGATAATCCATATCTCGGAAACTATAAGAGATAATGCAATTTGGCAACCGGCAATGTAATTAGCATGCCGAATATTACTTGGAATGTGAATTGGAACGAAATCGCCAATAGATAAGACCATTTTACAATTTGGGCCCAAGTTAGAAGCAGAGCCTAAGGTGTAAATTATCGATAGTCCATATCTCGGAAACTATAAGAGATAATGCAATTTGGCAACCGGCAATGTAATTAGCATGCCGAATATTACTTGGAATGTGAATTGGAACGAAATCGCCAATAGATAAGACCATTTTACAATTTGGGCCCAAGTTAGAAGCAGAGCCTAAGGTATAAATTATTGATAGTCCATATCTCGGAAACTATAAGAGATAATGCAATTTCGCAACCGGCAATGTAATTAGCATGCCGAATATTACTTGGAATGTGAATTGGAACGAAATCGCCAATAGATAAGACCATTTTACAATTTGGGCCCAAGTTAGAAGCAGAGCCTAAGGTGTAAATTATCGATAGTCCATATCTCGGAAACTATAAGAGATAATGCAATTTGGCAACCGGCAATGTAATTAGCATGCCGAGTATTACTTGGAATGTGAATTGGAACGAAATCGCCAATAGATAAGACCATTTTACAATTTGGGCCCAAGTTAGAAGCAGAGCCTAAGGTGTAAATTATCGATAGTCCATATCTCGGAAACTATAAGAGATAATGCAATTTGGCAACCGGCAATGTAATTAGCATGCCGAATATTACTTGGAATGTGAATTGGAACGAAATCGCCAATAGATAAGACCATTTTACAATTTGGGCCCAAGTTAGAAACAGAGCCTAAGGTGTAAATTATCGATAGTCCATATCTCGGAAACTATAAGAGATAATGCAATTTGGCAACCGGCAATGTAATTAGCATGCCGAATATTACTTGGAATGTGAATTGGAACGAAATCGCCAATAGAGAAGACCATTTTACAATTTGGGCCCAAGTTAGAAGCAGAGCCTAAGGTGTAAATTATCGATAGTCCATATCTCGGAAACTATAAGAGATAATGCAATTTGGCAAACGGGAATGTAATTAGCATGCCGAATATTACTTGGAATGTGAATTGGAACGTAATCGCCAATAGATAAGACCATTTTACAATTTGGGCCCAAATTAGAAGCAGAGCCTAAGGTGTAAATTATCGATAGTCCATATCTCGGAAACTATAAGAGATAATGCAATTTGGCAACCGGCAATGTAATTAGCATGCCGAATATTACTTGGAATGTGAATTGGAACGAAATCGCCAATAGATAAGACCATTTTACAATTTGGTCCCAAGTTAGAAGCAGAGCCTAAGGTGTAAATTATTGATAGTCCATATCTCGGAAACTATAAGAGATAATGCAATTTCGCAACCGGCAATGTAATTAGCATGCCGAATATTACTTGGAGTGTGAATTGGAACGAAATCGCCAATAGATAAGACCATTTTACAATTTGGGCCCAAGTTAGAAGCAGAGCCTAAGGTGTAAATTATCGATAGTCCATATCTCGGAAACTATAAGAGATAATGCAATTTGGCAACCGGCAATGTAATTAGCATGGCGAATATTACTTGGAATGTGAATTGGAACGAAATCGCCAATAGATAAGACCATTTTACAATTTGGGCCCAAGTTAGAAGCAGAGCCTAAGGTGTAAATTATCGATAGTCCATATCTCGGAAACTATAAGAGATAATGCAATTTGGCAACCGGCAATGTAATTAGCATGCCGAATATTACTTGGAATGTGAATTGGAACGAAATCGCCAATAGAGAAGACCATTTTACAATTTGGGCCCAAGTTAGAAGCAGAGCCTAAGGTGTAAATTATCGATAGTCCATATCTCGGAAACTATAAGAGATAATGCAATTTGGCAACCGGCAATGTAATTAGCATGCCAAATATTACTTGGAATGTGAATTGGAACGAAAACGCCAATAGATAAGACCATTTTACAATTTGGGCCCAAGTTAGAAGCAGAGCCTAAGGTGTAAATTATCGATAGTCCATATCTCGGAAACTATAAGAGATAATGCAATTTGGCAACCGGCAATGTAATTAGCATGCCGAATATTACTTGGAATGTGAATTGGAACGAAATCGCCAATAGATAAGACCATTTTACAATTTGGGCCCAAATTAGAAGCAGAGCCTAAGGTGTAAATTATCGATAGTCCATATCTCGGAAACTATAAGAGATAATGCAATTTGGCAACCGGCAATGTAATTAGCATGCCGAATATTACTTGGAATGTGAATTGGAACGAAATCGCCAATAGATAAGACCATTTTACAATTTGGGCCCAAGTTAGAAGCAGAGCCTAAGGTGTAAATTATTGATAGTCCATATCTCGGAAACTATAAGAGATAATGCAATTTCGCAACCGGCAATGTAATTAGCATGCCGAATATTACTTGGAGTGTGAATTGGAACGAAATCGCCAATAGATAAGACCATTTTACAATTTGG
Source organism: Rhynchophorus ferrugineus (assembly GCF_030347505.1). Lineage (NCBI taxonomy): Eukaryota > Metazoa > Arthropoda > Insecta > Coleoptera > Curculionidae > Rhynchophorus > Rhynchophorus ferrugineus. The sequence goes on along the minus strand of NW_027472647.1, from coordinate 385,640 downwards.
GCCCAAGTTAGAAGCAGAGCCTAAGGTGTAAATTATCGATAGTCCATATCTCGGAAACTATAAGAGATAATGCAATTTGGCAACCGGCAATGTAATTAGCATGGCGAATATTACTTGGAATGTGAATTGGAACGAAATCGCCAATAGATGAGACCATTTTACAATTTGGGCCCAAGTTAGAAGCAGAGCCTAAGGTGTAAATTATCGATAGTCCATATCTCGGAAACTATAAGAGATAATGCAATTTGGCAACCGGCAATGTAATTAGCATGCCGAATATTACTTGGAATGTGAATTGGAACGAAATCGCCAATAGATAAGACCATTTTACAATTTGGGCCCAAGTTAGAAGCAGAGCCTAAGGTGTAAATTATCGATAGTCCATATCTCGGAAACTATAAGAGATAATGCAATTTGGCAACCGGCAATGTAATTAGCATGCCGAATATTACTTGGAATGTGAATTGGAACGAAAACGCCAATAAATAAGACCATTTTACAATTTGGGCCCAAGTTAGAAGCAGAGCCTAAGGTGTAAATTATCGATAGTCCATATCTCGGAAACTATAAGAGATAATGCAATTTGGCAACCGGCAATGTAATTAGCATGCCGAATATTACTTGGAATGTGAATTGGAACGAAATCGCCAATAGATAAGACCATTTTACAATTTGGGCCCAAGTTAGAAGCAGAGCCTAAGGTGTAAATTATCGATAGTCCATATCTCGGAAACTATAAGAGATAATGCAATTTGGCAACCGGCAATGTAATTAGCATGCCGAATATTACTTGGAATGTGAATTGGAACGAAAACGCCAATAGATAAGACCTTTTTACAATTTGGGCCCAAGTTAGAAGCAGAGCCTAAAATGTAAATCATCAATAGTCCATATCTCGGAAACTATAAGAGATAATGCAATTTGGCAACCGGCAATGTAATTAGCATGCCGAATATTACTTGGAATGTGAATTGGAACGAAATCGCCAATAGATAAGACCATTTTACAATTTGGGCCCAAGTTAGAAGCAGAACCTAAGGTGTAAATTATCGATAGTCCATATCTCGGAAACTATAAGAGATAATGCAATTTGGCAACCGGCAATGTAATTAGCATGCCGAATATTACTTGGAATGTGAATTGGAACGAAATCGCCAATAGATAAGACCATTTTACAATTTGGGCCCAAGTTAGAAGCAGAGCCTAAGGTGTAAATTATTGATAGTCCATATCTCGGAAACTATAAGAGATAATGCAATTTCGCAACCGGCAATGTAATTAGCATGCCGAATATTACTTGGAGTGTGAATTGGAACGAAATCGCCAATAGATAAGACCATTTTACAATTTGGGCCCAAGTTAGAAGCAGAGCCTAAGGTGTAAATTATCGATAGTCCATATCTCGGAAACTATAAGAGATAATGCAATTTGGCAACCGGCAATGTAATTAGCATGCCGAATATTACTTGGAATGTGAATTGGAACGAAATCGCCAATAGATAAGACCATTTTACAATTTGGGCCCAAGTTAGAAGCAGAGCCTAAGGTGTAAATTATCGATAGTCCATATCTCGGAAACTATAAGAGATAATGCAATTTGGCAACCGGCAATGTAATTAGCATGCCGAGTATTACTTGGAATGTGAATTGGAACGAAATCGCCAATAGATAAGACCATTTTACAATTTGGGCCCAAGTTAGAAGCAGAGCCTAAGGTGTAAATTATCGATAGTCCATATCTCGGAAACTATAAGAGATAATGCAATTTGGCAACCGGCAATGTAATTAGCATGCCGAATATTACTTGGAATGTGAATTGGAACGAAATCGCCAATAGATAAGACCATTTTACAATTTGGGCACAAGTTAGAAGCAGAGCCTAAGGTGTAAATTATTGATAGTCCATATCTCGGAAACTATAAGAGATAATGCAGTTTCGCAATCGGCAATGTAATTAGCATGCCGAATATCACTTGGAATGTGAATTGGGACGAAATCGCCAATAGATAAGACCATTTTACAATTTGGGCCCAAGTTAGAAGCAGAGCCTAAGGTGTAAATTATCGATAGTCCATATCTCGGAAACTATAAGAGATAATGCAATTTGGCAACCGGCAATGTAATTAGCATGCCGAATATTACTTGGAATGTGAATTGGAACGAAATCGCCAATAGATAAGACCATTTTACAATTTGGGCCCAAGTTAGAAGCAGAGCCTAAGGTGTAAATTATCGATAGTCCATATCTCGGAAACTATAAGAGATAATGCAATTTGGCAACCGGCAATGTAATTAGCATGCCGAATATTACTTGGAATGTGAATTGGAACGAAATCGCCAATAGATAAGACCATTTTACAATTTGGGCCCAAGTTAGAAGCAGAGCCTAAGGTGTAAATTATTGATAGTCCATATCTCGGAAACTATAAGAGATAATGCAATTTCGCAACCGGCAATGTAATTAGCATGCCGAATATTACTTGGAGTGCGAATTGGAACGAAATCGCCAATAGGTAAGACCATTTTACAATTTGGGCCCAAGTTAGAAGCAGAGCCTAAGGTGTAAATTATCGATAGTCCATATCTCGGAAACTATAAGAGATAATGCAATTTGGCAACCGGCAATGTAATTAGCATGCCGAATATTACTTGGAATGTGAATTGGAACGAAATCGCCAATAGATAAGACCATTTTACAATTTGGGCCCAAGTTAGAAGCAGAGCCTAAGGTGTAAATTATCGATAGTCCATATCTCGGAAACTATAAGAGATAATGCAATTTGGCAACCGGCAATGTAATTAGCATGCCGAATATTACTTGGAATGCGAATTGTAACGAAATCGCCAATAGATAAGACCATTTTACAATTTGGGCCCAAGTTAGAAGCAGAGCCTAAGGTGTAAATTATCGATAGTCCATATCTCGGAAACTATAAGGGATAATGCAATTTGGCAAACGGCAATATAATTAGCATGCCGAATATTACTTGGAATGTGAATTGGAACGAAATCGAAAATAGATAAGACCATTTTACAATTTGGGCCCAAGTTAGAAGCAGAGCCTAAGGTGTAAATTATTGATAGTCCATATCTCGGAAACTATGAGAGATAATGCAATTTCGAAACCGGCAATGTAATTAGCATGCTGAATATCACTTGGAATGTGAATTGGGACGAAATCGCCAATAGATAAGACCATTTTACAATTTGGGCCCAAGTTAGAAGCAGAGCCTAAGGTGTAAATTATCGATAGTCCATATCTCGGAAACTATAAGAGATAATGCAATTTGGCAACCGGCAATGTAATTAGCATGCCGAATATTACTTGGAATGTGAATTGGAACGAAATCGCCAATAGATAAGACCATTTTACAATTTGGGAACAAGTTAGAAGCAGAGCCTAAGGTGTAAATTATCGATAGTCCATATCTCGGAAACTATAAGAGATAATGCAATTTGGCAACCGGCAATGTAATTAGCATGCCGAATATAACTTGGAATGTGAATTGGAACGAAATCGCCAATAGGTAAGACCATTTTACAATTTGGGCCCAAGTTAGAAGCAGAGCCTAAGGTGTAAATTATCGATAGTCCATATCTCGGAAACTATAAGAGATAATGCAATTTGGCAACCGGCAATGTAATTAGCATGCCGAATATAACTTGGAATGTGAATTGGAACGAAATCGCCAATAGGTAAGACCATTTTACAATTTGGGCCCAAGTTAGAAGCAGAGCCTAAGGTGTAAATTATCGATAGTCCATATCTCGGAAACTATAAGAGATAATTCAATTTGGCAACCGGCAATGTAATTAGCATGCCGAATATTACTTGGAATGTGAATTGGAACGAAATCGCCAATAGATAAGACCATTTTACAATTTGGGCCCAAGTTAGAAGCAGAGCCTAAGGTGTAAATTATCGATAGTCCATATCTCGGAAACTATAAGAGATAATGCAATTTGGCAACCGGCAATGTAATTAGCAGGCCGAATATTACTTGGAATGTGAATTGGAACGAAATCGCCAATAGATAAGACCATTTTACAATTTGGGCCCAAGTTAGAAGCAGAGCCTAAGGTGTAAATTATCGATAGTCCATATCTCGGAAACTATAAGAGATAATGCAATTTGGCAACCGGCAATGTAATTAGCATGCCGAATATTACTTGGAATGTGAATTGGAACGAAATCGCCAATAGATAAGACCATTTTACAATTTGGGCCCAAGTTAGAAGCAGAGCCTAAGGTGTAAATTATCGATAGTCCATATCTCGGAAACTATAAGAGATAATTCAATTTGGCAACCGGCAATGTAATTAGCATGCCGGATATTACTTGGAATGTGAATTGGAACGAAATCGCCAATAGACAAGACCATTTTACAATTTGGGCCCAAGTTAGAAGCAGAGCCTAAGGTGTAAATTATCGATAGTCCATATCTCGGAAACTATAAGAGATAATGCAATTTGGCAACCGGCAATGTAATTAGCATGCCGAATATTACTTGGAATGTGAATTGGAACGAAATCGCCAATAGATATGACGATTTTACAATTTGGGCCCAAGTTAGAAGCAGAGCCTAAGATGTAAATTATCGATAGTCCATATCTCGGAAACTATAAGAGATAATGCAATTTGGCAATCGGCAATGTAATTAGCATGCCGAATATTACTTGGAATGTGAATTGGAACGAAATCGCCAATAGATAAGACCATTTTACAATTTGGGCCCAAGTTAGAAGCAGAGCCTAAGGTGTAAATTATCGATAGTCCATATCTCGGAAACTATAAGAGATAATGCAATTTGGCAACCGGCAATGTAATTAGCATGCCGAATATTACTTGGAATGTGAATTGGAACGAAATCGCCAATAGGTAAGACCATTTTACAATTTGGGCCCAAGTTAGAAGCAGAGCCTAAGGTGTAAATTATCGATAGTCCATATCTCGGAAACTATAAGAGATAATGCAATTTGGCAACCGGCAATGTAATTAGCATGCCGAATATTACTTGGAATGTGAATTGGAACGAAATCGCCAATAGATAAGACCATTTTACAATTTGGGCCCAAGTTAGAAGCAGAGCCTAAGGTGTAAATTATCGATAGTCCATATCTCGGAAACTATAAGAGATAATGCAATTTGGCAACCGGCAATGTAATTAGCATGCCGAATATTACTTGGAATGTGAATTGGAACGAGATCGCCAATAGATAAGACCATTTTACAATTTGGGCCCAAGTTAGAAGCAGAGCCTAAGGTGTAAATTATCGATAGTCCATATCTCGGAAACTATAAGAGATAATGCAATTTCGCAACCGGCAATGTAATTAGCATGCCGAATGTCACTTGGAATGTGAATTGGGACGAAATCGCCAATAGATAAGACCATTTTACAATTTGGGCCAAGTTATAAGCAGAGCCTAAGGTGTAAATTATCGATAGTCCATATCTCGGAAACTATAAGAGATAATGCAATTTGGCACCCGGCAATGTAATTAGCATGCCGAATATTACTTGGAATGTGAATTGGAACGAAATCGCCAATAGATAAGACCATTTTACAATTTGGGCCCAAGTTAGAAGCAGAGCCTAAGGTGTAAATTATCGATAGTCCATATCTCGGAAACTATAAGAGATAATGCAATTTGGCAACCGGCAATGTAATTAGCATGCCGAATATTACTTGGAATGTGAATTGGAACGAAATCGCCAATAGATAAGACCATTTTACAATTTGGGCCCAAGTTAGAAGCAGAGCCTAAGGTGTAAATTATCGATAGTCCATATCTCGGAAACTATAAGAGATAATGCAATTTGGCAACCGGCAATGTAATTAGCATGCCGAATATTACTTGGAATGTGAATTGGAACGAAATCGCCAATAGATAAGACCATTTTACAATTTGGGCCCAAGTTAGAAGCAGAGCCTAAGGTGTAAATTATTGATAGTCCATATCTCGGAAACTATAAGAGATAATGCAATTTCGCAACCGGCAATGTAATTAACATGCCGAATGTCACTTGGAATGTGAATTGGGACGAAATCGCCAATAGATAAGACCATTTTACAATTTGGGCCCAAGTTAGAAGCAGAGCCTAAGGTGTAAATTATCGATAGTCCATATCTCGGAAACTATAAGAGATAATGCAATTTGGCAACCGGCAATGTAATTAGCATGCCGAATATTACTTGGAATGTGAATTGGAACGAAGTCGCCAATAGATAAGACCATTTTACAATTTGGGCCCAAGTTAGAAGCAGAGCCTAAGATGTAAATTATCGATAGTCCATATCTCGGAAACTATAAGAGATAATGCAATTTGGCAACCGGCAATGTAATTAGCATGCCGAATATTACTTGGAATGTGAATTGGAACGAAATCGCCAATAGATAAGACCATTTTACAATTTGGGCCCAAGTTAGAAGCAGAGCCTAAGGTGTAAATTATCGATAGTCCATATCTCGGAAACTATAAGAGATAATGCAATTTGGCAACCGGCAATGTAATTAGCATGCCGTATATTACTTGGAATGTGAATTGGAACGAAATCGCCAATAGATAAGACCATTTTACAATTTGGGCCCAAGTTAGAAGCAGAGCCTAAGGTGTAAATTATCGATAGTCCATATCTCGGAAACTATAAGAGATAATGCAATTTGGCAACCGGTAATGTAATTAGCATGCCGAATATTACTTGGATTGTGAATTGGAACGAAATCGCCAATAGATAAGACCATTTTACAATTTGGGCCCAAGTTAGAAGCAGAGCCTAAGGTGTAAATTATCGATAGTCCATATCTCGGAAACTATAAGAGATAATACAATTTGGCAACCGGCAATCTAATTAGCATGCCGAATATTATTTGGAATGTGAATTGGAACGAAATCGCCAATAGATAAGACCATTTTACAATTTGGGCCCAAGTTAGAAGCAGAGCCTAAGGTGTAAATTATCGATAGTCCATATCTCGGAAACTATAAGAGATAATTCAATTTGGCAACCGGCAATGTAATTAGCATGCCGAATATTACTTGGAATGTGAATTGGAACGAAATCGCCAATAGATAAGACCATTTTACAATTTGGGCCCAAGTTAGAAGCAGAGCCTAAGGTGTAAATTATCGATAGTCCATATCTCGGAAACTATAAGAGATAATGCAATTTGGCAACCGGTAATGTAATTAGCATGCCGAATATTACTTGGATTGTGAATTGGAACGAAATCGCCAATAGATAAGACCATTTTACAATTTGGGCCCAAGTTAGAAGCAGAGCCTAAGGTGTAAATTATCGATAGTCCATATCTCGGAAACTATAAGAGATAATGCAATTTGGCAACCGGCAATCTAATTAGCATGCCGAATATTATTTGGAATGTGAATTGGAACGAAATCGCCAATAGATAAGACCATTTTACAATTTGGGCCCAAGTTAGAAGCAGAGCCTAAGGTGTAAATTATCGATAGTCCATATCTCGGAAACTATAAGAGATAATGCAATTTGGCAACCGGCAATGTAATTAGCATGCCGAATATTACTTGGAATGTGAATTGGAACGAAATCGCCAATAGATAAGACCATTTTACAATTTGGGCCCAAGTTAGAAGCAGAGCCTAAGGTGTAAATTATCGATAGTCCATATCTCGGAAACTATAAGAGATAATGCAATTTGGCAAACGGCAATGTAATTAGCATGCCGAATATTACTTGGAATGTGAATTGGAACGAAATCGCCAATAGATAAGACCATTTAAAATTTGGGAGCAAGTTAGAAGCAGAGCCTAAGGTGTAAATTATCGATAGTCCATATCTCGGAAACTATAAGAGATAATGCAATTTGGCAACCGGCAATGTAATTAGCATGCCGAATATTACTTGGAATGTGAATTGGAACGAAATCGCCAATAGATAAGACCATTTTACAATTTGGGCCCAAGTTAGAAGCAGAGCCTATGGTGTAAATTATCGATAGTCCATATCTCGGAAACTATAAGAGATAATGCAATTTGGCAACCGGCAATGTAATTAGCAGGCCGAATATTACTTGGAATGTGAATTGAAACGAAATCGCCAATAGATAAGACCATTTTACAATTTGGGCCCAAGTTAGAAGCAGAGCCTAAGGTGTAAATTATCGATAGTCCATATCTCGGAAACTATAAGAGATAATGCAATTTGGCAACCGGCAATGTAATTAGCATGCCGAATATTACTTGGAATGTGAATTGGAACGAAATCGCCAATAGATAAGACCATTTTACAATTTGGGCCCAAGTTAGAAGCAGAGCCTAAGGTGTAAATTATCGATAGTCCATATCTCGGAAACTATAAGAGATAATGCAATTTGGCAACCGGCAATGTAATTAGCATGCCGTATATTACTTGGAATGTGAATTGGAACGAAATCGCCAATAGGTAAGACCATTTTACAATTTGGGCCCAAGTTAGAAGCAGAGCCTAAGGTGTAAATTATCGATAGTCCATATCTCGGAAACTATAAGAGATAATTCAATTTGGCAACCGGCAATGTAATTAGCATGCCGAATATTACTTGGAATGTGAATTGGAACGAAATCGCCAATAGATAAGACCATTTTACAATTTGGGCCCAAGTTAGAAGCAGAGCCTAAGGTGTAAATTATCGATAGTCCATATCTCGGAAACTATAAGAGATAATGCAATTTGGCAACCGGTAATGTAATTAGCATGCCGAATATTACTTGGATTGTGAATTGGAACGAAATCGCCAATAGATAAGACCATTTTACAATTTGGGCCCAAGTTAGAAGCAGAGCCTAAGGTGTAAATTATCGATAGTCCATATCTCGGAAACTATAAGAGATAATGCAATTTGGCAACCGGCAATCTAATTAGCATGCCGAATATTATTTGGAATGTGAATTGGAACGAAATCGCCAATAGATAAGACCATTTTACAATTTGGGCCCAAGTTAGAAGCAGAGCCTAAGGTGTAAATTATCGATAGTCCATATCTCGGAAACTATAAGAGATAATGCAATTTGGCAACCGGCAATGTAATTAGCATGCCGAATATTACTTGGAATGTGAATTGGAACGAAATCGCCAATAGATAAGACCATTTTACAATTTGGGCCCAAGTTAGAAGCAGAGCCTAAGGTGTAAATTATCGATAGTCCATATCTCGGAAACTATAAGAGATAATTCAATTTGGCAACCGGCAATGTAATTAGCATGCCGAATATTACTTGGAATGTGAATTGGAACGAAATCGCCAATAGATAAGACCATTTTACAATTTGGGCCCAAGTTAGAAGCAGAGCCTAAGGTGTAAATTATCGATAGTCCATATCTCGGAAACTATAAGAGATAATGCAATTTGGCAACCGGTAATGTAATTAGCATGCCGAATATTACTTGGATTGTGAATTGGAACGAAATCGCCAATAGATAAGACCATTTTACAATTTGGGCCCAAGTTAGAAGCAGAGCCTAAGGTGTAAATTATCGATAGTCCATATCTCGGAAACTATAAGAGATAATGCAATTTGGCAACCGGCAATCTAATTAGCATGCCGAATATTATTTGGAATGTGAATTGGAACGAAATCGCCAATAGATAAGACCATTTTACAATTTGGGCCCAAGTTAGAAGCAGAGCCTAAGGTGTAAATTATCGATAGTCCATATCTCGGAAACTATAAGAGATAATGCAATTTGGCAACCGGCAATGTAATTAGCATGCCGAATATTACTTGGAATGTGAATTGGAACGAAATCGCCAATAGATAAGAACATTTTACAATTTGGGCCCAAGTTAGAAGCAGAGCCTAAGGTGTAAATTATCGATAGTCCATATCTCGGAAACTATAAGAGATAATGCAATTTCGCAACCGGTAATGTAATTAGCATGCCGAATATCACTTGGAATGTGAATTGGGACGAAATCGCCAATAGATAAGACCATTTTACAATTTGGGCCCAAGTTAGAAGCAGAGCCTAAGGTGTAAATTATCGATAGTCCATATCTCGGAAACTATAAGAGATAATGCAATTTGGCAACCGGCAATGTAATTAGCATGCCGAATATTACTTGGAATGTGAATTGGAACGAAATCGCCAATAGATAAGACCATTTTACAATTTGGGCCCAAGTTAGAAGCAGAGCCTAAGGTGTAAATTATTGAGAGTCCATATCTCGGAAACTATAGGAGATAATGCAATTTCGCAACCGGCAATGTAATTAGCATGCCGAATATCACTTGGAATGTGAATTGGGACGAAATCGCCAATAGAAAAGACCATTTTACAATTTGGGCCCAAGTTAGAAGCAGAGCCTAAGGTGTAAATAATCGATAGTCCATATCTCGGAAACTATAAGAGATAATGCAATTTGGCAACCGGCAATGTAATTAGCATGCCGAATATTACTTGGAGTGTGAATTGGAACGAAATCGCCAATAGATAAGACCATTTTACAATTTGGGCCCAAGTTAGAAGCAGAGCCTAAGGTGTAAATTATCGATAGTCCATATCTCGGAAACTATAAGAGATAATGCAATTTGGCAACCGGCAATGTAATTAGCATGCCGAATATTACTTGGAATGTGAATTGGAACGAAATCACCAATAGATAAGACCAGTTTACAATTTGGGCCCAAGTTAGAAGCAGAGCCTAAGGTGTAAATTATCGATAGTCCATATCTCGGAAACTATAAGAGATAATGCAATTTGGCAACCGGCAATGTAATTAGCATGCCGAATATTACTTGGAATGTGAATTGGAACGAAATCGCCAATAGATAAGACCATTTTACAATTTGGGCCCAAGTTAGAAGCAGAGCCTAAGGTGTAAATTATCGATAGTCCATATCTCGGAAACTATAAGAGATAATGCAATTTGGCAACCGGCAATGTAATTAGCATGCCGAATATTACTTGGAATGTGAATTGCAACTAAATCGCCAATAGATAAGACCATTTTACAATTTGGGCCCAAGTTAGAAGCAGAGCCTAAGGTGTAAATTATCGATAGTCCATATCTCGGAAACTATAAGAGATAATGCAATTTGGCAACCGGCAATGTAATTAGCATGCCGAATATTATTTGGAATGTGAATTGGAACGAAATCGCCAATAGATAAGACCATTTTACAATTTGGGCCCAAGTTAGAAGCAGAGCCTAAGGTGTAAATTATCGATAGTCCATATCTCGGAAACTATAAGAGATAATGCAATTTGGCAACCGGCAATGTAATTAGCATGCCGAATATTACTTGGAATGTGAATTGGAACGAAATCGCCAATAGATAAGACCATTTTACAATTTGGGCCCAAGTTAGAAGCAGAGCCTAAGGTGTAAATTATCGATAGTCCATATCTCGGAAACTATAAGAGATAATGCAATTTGGCAACCGGCAATGTAATTAGCATGGCGAATATTACTTGGAATGTGAATTGGAACGAAATCGCCAATAGATAAGACCATTTTACAATTTGGGCCCAAGTTAGAAGCAGAGCCTAAGGTGTAAATTATCGATAGTCCATATCTCGGAAACTATAAGAGATAATGCAATTTGGCAACCGGCAATGTAATTAGCATGCCGAATATTACTTGGAATGTGAATTGGAACGAAATCGCCAATAGGTAAGACCATTTTACAATTTGGGCCCAAGTTAGAAGCAGAGCCTAAGGTGTAAATTATCGATAGTCCATATCTCGGAAACTATAAGAGATAATGCAATTTGGCAACCGGCAATGTAATTAGCATGCCGAATATTACTTGGAATGTGAATTGGAACGAAATCGCCAATAGATAAGACCATTTTACAATTTGGGCCCAAGTTAGAAGCAGAGCCTAAGGTGTAAATTATCGATAGTCCATATCTCGGAAACTATAAGAGATAATGCAATTTGGCAACCGGCAATGTAATTAGCATGCCGAATATTACTTGGAATGTGAATTGGAACGAGATCGCCAATAGATAAGACCATTTTACAATTTGGGCCCAAGTTAGAAGCAGAGCCTAAGGTGTAAATTATCGATAGTCCATATCTCGGAAACTATAAGAGATAATGCAATTTCGCAACCGGCAATGTAATTAGCATGCCGAATGTCACTTGGAATGTGAATTGGGACGAAATCGCCAATAGATAAGACCATTTTACAATTTGGGCCAAGTTATAAGCAGAGCCTAAGGTGTAAATTATCGATAGTCCATATCTCGGAAACTATAAGAGATAATGCAATTTGGCACCCGGCAATGTAATTAGCATGCCGAATATTACTTGGAATGTGAATTGGAACGAAATCGCCAATAGATAAGACCATTTTACAATTTGGGCCCAAGTTAGAAGCAGAGCCTAAGGTGTAAATTATCGATAGTCCATATCTCGGAAACTATAAGAGATAATGCAATTTGGCAACCGGCAATGTAATTAGCATGCCGAATATTACTTGGAATGTGAATTGGAACGAAATCGCCAATAGATAAGACCATTTTACAATTTGGGCCCAAGTTAGAAGCAGAGCCTAAGGTGTAAATTATCGATAGTCCATATCTCGGAAACTATAAGAGATAATGCAATTTGGCAACCGGCAATGTAATTAGCATGCCGAATATTACTTGGAATGTGAATTGGAACGAAATCGCCAATAGATAAGACCATTTTACAATTTGGGCCCAAGTTAGAAGCAGAGCCTAAGGTGTAAATTATTGATAGTCCATATCTCGGAAACTATAAGAGATAATGCAATTTCGCAACCGGCAATGTAATTAGCATGCCGAATGTCACTTGGAATGTGAATTGGGACGAAATCGCCAATAGATAAGACCATTTTACAATTTGGGCCCAAGTTAGAAGCAGAGCCTAAGGTGTAAATTATCGATAGTCCATATCTCGGAAACTATAAGAGATAATGCAATTTGGCAACCGGCAATGTAATTAGCATGCCGAATATTACTTGGAATGTGAATTGGAACGAAGTCGCCAATAGATAAGACCATTTTACAATTTGGGCCCAAGTTAGAAGCAGAGCCTAAGATGTAAATTATCGATAGTCCATATCTCGGAAACTATAAGAGATAATGCAATTTGGCAACCGGCAATGTAATTAGCATGCCGAATATTACTTGGAATGTGAATTGGAACGAAATCGCCAATAGATAAGACCATTTTACAATTTGGGCCCAAGTTAGAAGCAGAGCCTAAGGTGTAAATTATCGATAGTCCATATCTCGGAAACTATAAGAGATAATTCAATTTGGCAACCGGCAATGTAATTAGCATGCCGGATATTACTTGGAATGTGAATTGGAACGAAATCGCCAATAGATAAGACCATTTTACAATTTGGGCCCAAGTTAGAAGCAGAGCCTAAGGTGTAAATTATCGATAGTCCATATCTCGGAAACTATAAGAGATAATGCAATTTGGCAACCGGCAATGTAATTAGCATGCCGAATATTACTTGGAATGTGAATTGGAACGAAATCGCCAATAGATAAGACGATTTTACAATTTGGGCCCAAGTTAGAATCAGAGCCTAAGATGTAAATTATCGATAGTCCATATCTCGGAAACTATAAGAGATAATGCAATTTGGCAATCGGCAATGTAATTAGCATGCCGAATATTACTTGGAATGTGAATTGGAACGAAATCGCCAATAGATAAGACCATTTTACAATTTGGGCCCAAGTTAGAAGCAGAGCCTAAGGTGTAAATTATCGATAGTCCATATCTCGGAAACTATAAGAGATAATGCAATTTGGCAACCGGCAATGTAATTAGCATGCCGAATATTACTTGGAATGGGAATTGGAACGAAATCGCCAATAGGTAAGACCATTTTACAATTTGGGCCCAAGTTAGAAGCAGAGCCTAACGTGTAAATTATCGATAGTCCATATCTCGGAAACTATAAGAGATAATTCAATTTGGCAACCGGCAATGTAATTAGCATGCCGGATATTACTTGGAATGTGAATTGGAACGAAATCGATAATAGATAAGAACATTTTACAATTTGGGCCCAAGTTAGAAGCAGAGCCTAAGGTGTAAATTACCGATAGTCCATATCTCGGAAACTATAAGAGATAATGCAATTTGGCAACCGGCAATGTAATTAGCATGCCGAATATTACTTGGAATGTGAATTGGAACGAAAACGCCAATAGATAAGACCATTTTACAATTTGGGCCCAAGTTAGAAGCAGAGCCTAAGGTGTAAATTATCGATAGTCCATATCTCGGAAAACATAAGAGATAATGCAATTTGGCAACCGGCAATGTAATTAGCATGCCGAATATTACTTGGAATGTGAATTGGAACGAAATCGCCAATAGAGAAGACCATTTTACAATTTGGGCCCAAGTTAGAAGCAGAGCCTAAGGTGTAAATTATCGATAGTCCATATCTCGGAAACTATAAGAGATAATTCAATTTGGCAACCGGCAATGTAATTAGCATGCCGGATATTACTTGGAATGTGAATTGGAACGAAATCGATAATAGATAAGAACATTTTACAATTTGGGCCCAAGTTAGAAGCAGAGCCTAAGGTGTAAATTACCGATAGTCCATATCTCGGAAACTATAAGAGATAATGCAATTTGCCAACCGGCAATGTAATTAGCATGCCGAATATTACTTGGAATGTGAATTGGAACGAAAACGCCAATAGATAAGACCATTTTACAATTTGGGCCCAAGTTAGAAGCAGAGCCTAAGGTGTAAATTATCGATAGTCCATATCTCGGAAAACATAAGAGATAATGCAATTTGGCAACCGGCAATGTAATTAGCATGCCGAATATTACTTGGAATGTGAATTGGAACGAAATCGCCAATAGAGAAGACCATTTTACAATTTGGGCCCAAGTTAGAAGCAGAGCCTAAGGTGTAAATTATCGATAGTCCATATCTCGGAAACTATAAGAGATAATGCAATTTGGCAACCGGCAATGTAATTAGCATGCCGAATATTACTTGGAATGTGAATTGGAACGAAAACGCCAATAGATAAGACCATTTTACAATTTGGGCCCAAGTTAGAAGCAGAGCCTAAGGTGTAAATTATCGATAGTCCATATCTCGGAAACTATAAGAGATAATGCAATTTGGCAACCGGCAATGTAATTAGCATGCCGAATATTACTTGGAATGTGAATTGGAACGAAATCGCCAATAGATAAGACCATTTTACAATTTGGGCCCAAGTTAGAAGCAGAGCCTAAGGTGTAAATTATCGATAGTCCATATCTCGGAAACTATAAGAGATAATGCAATTTGGCAACCGGCAATGTAATTAGCATGCCGAATATTACTTGAAATGTGAATTGGAACGAAATCGCCAATAGATAAGACCATTTTACAATTTGGGCCCAAGTTAGAAGCAGAGCCTAAGGTGTAAATTATTGATAGTCCATATCTCGGAAACTATAAGAGATAATGCAATTTCGCAACCGGCAATGTAATTAGCATGCCGAATATTACTTGGAGTGTGAATAGGAACGAAATCGCCAATAGATAAGACCATTTTACAATTTGGGCCCAAGTTAGAAGCAGAGCCTAAGGTGTAAATTATCGATAGTCCATATCTCGGAAACTATAAGAGATAATGCAATTTGGCAACCGGCAATGTAATTAGCATGCCGAATATTACTTGGAATGTGAATTGCAACGAAATCGCCAATAGATAAGACCATTTTACAATTTGGGCCCAAGTTAGAAGCAGAGCCTAAGGTGTAAATTATCGATAGTCCATATCTCGGAAACTATAAGAGATAATGCAATTTGGCAACCGGCAATGTAATTAGCATGCCGAGTATTACTTGGAATGTGAATTGGAACGAAATCGCCAATAGATAAGACCATTTTACAATTTGGGCCCAAGTTAGAAGCAGAGCCTAAGGTGTAAATTATCGATAGTCCATATCTCGGAAACTATAAGAGATAATGCAATTTGGCAACCGGCAATGTAATTAGCATGCCGAATATTACTTGGAATGTGAATTGGAACGAAATCGCCAATAGATAAGATCATTTTACAATTTGGGCCCAAGTTAGAAGCAGAGCCTAAGGTGTAAATTATCGATAGTCCATATCTCGGAAACTATAAGAGATAATGCAATTTGGCAACCGGCAATGTAATTAGCATGCCGAATATTACTTGGAATGTGAATTGGAACGAAATCGCCAATAGATAAGACCATTTTACAATTTGGGCCCAAGTTAGAAGCAGAGCCTAAGGTGTAAATTATTGATAGTCCATATCTCGGAAACTATAAGAGATAATGCAATTTCGCAACCGGCAATGTAATTAGCATGCCGAATATTACTTGGAGTGTGAATTGGAACGAAATCGCCAATAGATAAGACCATTTTACAATTTGGGCCCAAGTTAGAAGCAGAGCCTAAGGTGTAAATTATCGATAGTCCATATCTCGGAAACTATAAGAGATAATGCAATTTGGCAACCGGCAATGTAATTAGCATGCCGAATATTACTTGGAATGTGAATTGCAACGAAATCGCCAATAGATAAGACCATTTTACAATTTGTGCCCAAGTTAGAAGCAGAGCCTAAGGTGTAAATTATCGATAGTCCATATCTCGGAAACTATAAGAGATAATGCAATTTGGCAACCGGCAATGTAATTAGCATGCCGAGTATTACTTGGAATGTGAATTGGAACGAAATCGCCAATAGATAAGACCATTTTACAATTTGGGCCCAAGTTAGAAGCAGAGCCTAAGGTGTAAATTATCGATAGTCCATATCTCGGAAACTATAAGAGATAATGCAATTTGGCAACCGGCAATGTAATTAGCATGCCGAATATTACTTGGAATGTGAATTGGAACGAAAACGCCAATAGATAAGACCATTTTACAATTTGTTCCCAAGTTAGAAGCAGAGCCTAAAATGTAAATTATCGATAGTCCATATCTCGGAAACTATAAGAGATAATGCAATTTGGCAACCGGCAATGTAATTAGCATGCCGAATATTACTTGGAATGTGAATTGGAACGAAATCGCCAATAGATAAGACCATTTTACAATTTGTGCCCAAGTTAGAAGCAGAGCCTAAGGTGTAAATTATCGATAGTCCATATCTCGGAAACTATAAGAGATAATGCAATTTGGCAACCGGCAATGTAATTAGCATGCCGAATATTACTTGGAATGTGAATTGGAACGAAATCGCCAATAGATAAGACCATTTTACAATTTGGGCCCAAGTTAGAAGCAGAGCCTAAGGTGTAAATTATTGATAGTCCATATCTCGGAAACTATAAGAGATAATGCAATTTCGCAACCGGCAATGTAATTAGCATGCCGAATATTACTTGGAGTGTGAATTGGAACGAAATCGCCAATAGATAAGACCATTTTACAATTTGGGCCCAAGTTAGAAGCAGAGCCTAAGGTGTAAATTATCGATAGTCCATATCTCGGAAACTATAAGAGATAATGCAATTTGGCAAACGGCAATGTAATTAGCATGCCGAATATTACTTGAAATGTGAATTGGAACGAAATCGCCAATAGATAAGACCATTTTACAATTTGGGCCCAAGTTAGAAGCAGAGCCTAAGGTGTAAATTATCGATAGTCCATATCTCGGAAACTATAAGAGATAATGCAATTTGGCAACCGGCAATGTAATTAGCATGCCGAGTATTACTTGGAATGTGAATTGGAACGAAATCGCCAATAGATAAGACCATTTTACAATTTGGGCCCAAGTTAGAAGCAGAGCCTAAGGTGTAAATTATCGATAGTCCATATCTCGGAAACTATAAGAGATAATGCAATTCGGCAACCGGCAATGTAATTAGCATGCCGAATATTACTTGGAATGTGAATTGGAACGAAATCGCCAATAGATAAGGCCATTTTACAATTTGGGCACAAGTTAAAAGCAGAGCCTAAGGTGTAAATTATTGATAGTCCATATCTCGGAAACTATAAGAGATAATGCAGTTTCGCAATCGGCAATGTAATTAGCATGCCGAATATCACTTGGAATGTGAATTGGGACGAAATCGCCAATAGATAAGACCATTTTACAATTTGGGCCCAAGTTAGAAGCAGAGCCTAAGGTGTAAATTATCGATAGTCCATATCTCGGAAACTATAAGAGATAATGCAATTTGGCAACCGGCAATGTAATTAGCATGCCGAATATTACTTGGAATGTGAATTGGAACGAAATCGCCAATAGATAAGACCATTTTACAATTTGGGCCCAAGTTAGAAGCAGAGCCTAAGGTGTAAATTATCGATAGTCCATATCTCGGAAACTATAAGAGATAATGCAATTTGGCAACCGGCAATGTAATTAGCATGCCGAATATTACTTGGAATGTGAATTGGAACGAAATCGCCAATAGATAAGACCATTTTACAATTTGGGCACAAGTTAAAAGCGGAGCCTAAGGTGTAAATTATTGATAGTCCATATCTCGGAAACTATAAGAGATAATGCAGTTTCGCAATCGGCAATGTAATTAGCATGCCGAATATCACTTGGAATGTGAATTGGGACGAAATCGCCAATAGATAAGACCATTTTACAATTTGGGCCCAAGTTAGAAGCAGAGCCTAAGGTGTAAATTATCGATAGTCCATATCTCGGAAACTATAAGAGATAATGCAATTTGGCAACCGGCAATGTAATTAGCATGCCGAATATTACTTGGAATGTGAATTGGAACGAAATCGCCAATAGATAAGACCATTTTACAATTTGGGCCCAAGTTAGAAGCAGAGCCTAAGGTGTAAATTATTGATAGTCCATATCTCGGAAACTATAAGAGATAATGCAATTTGGCAACCGGCAATGTAATTAGCATGCCGAATATTACTTGGAATGTGAATTGGAACGAAATCGCCAATAGATAAGACCATTTTACAATTTGGGCCCAAGTTAGAAGCAGAGCCTAAGGTGTAAATTATTGATAGTCCATATCTCGGAAACTATAAGAGATAATGCAATTTCGCAACCGGCAATGTAATTAGCATGCCGAATATTACTTGGAGTGCGAATTGGAACGAAATCGCCAATAGGTAAGACCATTTTACAATTTGGGCCCAAGTTAGAAGCAGAGCCTAAGGTGTAAATTATCGATAGTCCATATCTCGGAAACTATAAGAGATAATGCAATTTGGCAACCGGCAATGTAATTAGCATGCCGAATATTACTTGGAATGTGAATTGGAACGAAATCGCCAATAGATAAGACCATTTTACAATTTGGGCCCAAGTTAGAAGCAGAGCCTAAGGTGTAAATTATCGATAGTCCATATCTCGGAAACTATAAGAGATAATGCAATTTGGCAACCGGCAATGTAATTAGCATGCCGAGTATTACTTGGAATGTGAATTGGAACGAAATCGCCAATAGATAAGACCATTTTACAATTTGGGCCCAAGTTAGAAGCAGAGCCTAAGGTGTAAATTATCGATAGTCCATATCTCGGAAACTATAAGAGATAATGCAATTCGGCAACCGGCAATGTAATTAGCATGCCGAATATTACTTGGAATGTGAATTGGAACGAAATCGCCAATAGATAAGACCATTTTACAATTTGGGCACAAGTTAAAAGCAGAGCCTAAGGTGTAAATTATTGATAGTCCATATCTCGGAAACTATAAGAGATAATGCAGTTTCGCAATCGGCAATGTAATTAGCATGCCGAATATCACTTGGAATGTGAATTGGGACGAAATCACCAATAGATAAGACCATTTTACAATTTGGGCCCAAGTTAGAAGCAGAGCCTAAGGTGTAAATTATCGATAGTCCATATCTCGGAAACTATAAGAGATAATGCAATTTGGCAACCGGCAATGTAATTAGCATGCCGAATATTACTTGGAATGTGAATTGGAACGAAATCGCCAATAGATAAGACCATTTTACAATTTGGGCACAAGTTAAAAGCAGAGCCTAAGGTGTAAATTATTGATAGTCCATATCTCGGAAACTATAAGAGATAATGCAGTTTCGCAATCGGCAATGTAATTAGCATGCCGAATATCACTTGGAATGTGAATTGGGACGAAATCGCCAATAGATAAGACCATTTTACAATTTGGGCCCAAGTTAGAAGCAGAGCCTAAGGTGTAAATTATCGATATTCCATATCTCGGAAACTATAAGAGATAATGCAATTTGGCAACCGGCAATGTAATTAGCATGCCGAATATTACTTGGAATGTGAATTGCAACGAAATCGCCAATAGATAAGACCATTTTACAATTTGGGCCCAAGTTAGAAGCAGAGCCTAAGGTGTAAATTATCGATAGTCCATATCTCGGAAACTATAAGGGATAATGCAATTTGGCAAACGGCAATGTAATTAGCATGCCGAATATTACTTGGAATGTGAATTGGAACGAAATCGCCAATAGATAAGACCATTTTACAATTTGGGCCCAAGTTAGAAGCAGAGCCTAAGGTGTAAATTATTGATAGTCCATATCTCGGAAACTATAAGAGATAATGCAATTTCGAAACCGGCAATGTAATTAGCATGCTGAATATCACTTGGAATGTGAATTGGGACGAAATCGCCAATAGATAAGACCATTTTACAATTTGGGCCCAAGTTAGAAGCAGAGCCTAAGGTGTAAATTATCGATAGTCCATATCTCGGAAACTATAAGAGATAATGCAATTTGGCAACCGGCAATGTAATTAGCATGCCGAATATTACTTGGAATGTGAATTGGAACGAAATCGCCAATAGATAAGACCATTTTACAATTTGGGCCCAAGTTAGAAGCAGAGCCTAAGGTGTAAATTATCGATAGTCCATATCTCGGAAACTATAAGAGATAATGCAATTTGGCAACCGGCAATGTAATTAGCATGCCGAATATAACTTGGAATGTGAATTGGAACGAAATCGCCAATAGGTAAGACCATTTTACAATTTGGGCCCAAGTTAGAAGCAGAGCCTAAGGTGTAAATTATCGATAGTCCATATCTCGGAAACTATAAGAGATAATTCAATTTGGCAACCGGCAATGTAATTAGCATGCCGAATATTACTTGGAATGTGAATTGGAACGAAATCGCCAATAGATAAGACCATTTTACAATTTGGGCCCAAGTTAGAAGCAGAGCCTAAGGTGTAAATTATCGATAGTCCATATCTCGGAAACTATAAGAGATAATGCAATTTGGCAAACGGCAATGTAATTAGCATGCCGAATATTACTTGGAATGTGAATTGGAACGAAATCGCCAATAGATAAGACCATTTAAAATTTGGGAGCAAGTTAGAAGCACAGCCTAAGGTGTAAATTATCGATAGTCCATATCTCGGAAACTATAAGAGATAATGCAATTTGGCAACCGGCAATGTAATTAGCATGCCGAATATTACTTGGAATGTGAATTGGAACGAAATCGCCAATAGATAAGACCATTTTACAATTTGGGCCCAAGTTAGAAGCAGAGCCTATGGTGTAAATTATCGATAGTCCATATCTCGGAAACTATAAGAGATAATGCAATTTGGCAACCGGCAATGTAATTAGCATGCCGAATATTACTTGGAATGTGAATTGGAACGAAATCGCCAATAGATAAGACCATTTTACAATTTGGGCCCAAGTTAGAAGCAGAGCCTAAGGTGTAAATTATCGATAGTCCATATCTCGGAAACTATAAGAGATAATGCAATTTGGCAACCGGCAATGTAATTAGCATGCCGAATATTACTTGGAATGTGAATTGGAACGAAATCGCCAATAGATAAGACCATTTTACAATTTGGGCCCAAGTTAGAAGCAGAGCCTAAGGTGTAAATTATCGATAGTCCATATCTCGGAAACTATAAGAGATAATGCAATTTGGCAACCGGCAATGTAATTAGCATGCCGAATATTACTTGGAAAGTGAATTGGAACGAAATCGCTAATAGATAAGACCATTTTACAATTTGGGCCCAAGTTAGAAGCAGAGCCTAAGGTGTAAATTATCGATAGTCCATATCTCGGAAACTATAAGAGATAATGCAATTTGGCAACCGGCAATGTAATTAGCATGCCGAATATTACTTGGAATGTGAATTGGAACGAAATCGCCAATAGATAAGACCATTTTACAATTTGGGAGCAAGTTAGAAGCAGAGCCTAAGGTGTAAATTATCGATAGTCCATATCTCGGAAACTATAAGAGATAATGCAATTTGGCAACCGGCAATGTAAGTAGCATGCCGAATATTACTTGGAATGTGAATTGGAACGAAATCGCCAATAGATAAGACCATTTTACAATTTGGGCCCAAGTTAGAAGCAGAGCCTAAGGTGTAAATTATCGATAGTCCATATCTCGGAAACTATAAGAGATAATGCAATTTGGCAACCGGCAATGTAATTAGCATGCCGAATATTACTTGGAATGTGAATTGGAACGGAATCGCCAATAGGTAAGACCATTTTACAATTTGGGCCCAAGTTAGAAGCAGAGCCTAAGGTGTAAATTATCGATAGTCCATATCTCGGAAACTATAAGAGATAATGCAATTTGGCAACCGGCAATGTAATTAGCATGCCGAATATTACTTGGAATGTGAATTGGAACGAAATCGCCAATAGATAAGACCATTTTACAATTTGGGCCCAAGTTAGAAGCAGAGCCTAAGGTGTAAATTATCGATAGTCCATATCTCGGAAACTATAAGAGATAATGCAATTTCGCAACCGGCAATGTAATTAGCATGCCGAATATTACTTGGAGTGTGAATTGGAACGAAATCGCCAATAGATAAGACCATTTTACAATTTGGGCCCAAGTTAGAAGCAGAGCCTAAGGTGTGAATTATCGATAGTCCATATCTCGGAAACTATAAGAGATAATGCAATTTGGCAACCGGCAATGTAATTAGCATGCCGAATATTACTTGGAATGTGAATTGGAACGAAATCGCCAATAGATAAGACCATTTAAAATTTGGGAGCAAGTTAGAAGCAGAGCCTAAGGTGTAAATTATCGATAGTCCATATCTCGGAAACTATAAGAGATAATGTAATTTGGCAACCGGCAATGTAATTAGCATGCCGAATATTACTTGGAATGTGAATTGGAACGAAATCGCCAATAGATAAGACCATTTTACAATTTGGGCCCAAGTTAGAAGCAGAGCCTAAGGTGTAAATTATCGATAGTCCATATCTCGGAAACTATAAGAGATAATGCAATTTCGCAACCGGCAATGTAATTAGCATGCCGAATATTACTTGGAGTGTGAATTGGAACGAAATCGCCAATAGATAAGACCATTTTACAATTTGGGCCCAAGTTAGAAGCAGAGCCTAAGGTGTAAATTATCGATAGTCCATATCTCGGAAACTATAAGAGATAATGCAATTTGGCAACCGGCAATGTAATTAGCATGCCGAATATTACTTGGAATGTGAATTGGAACGAAATCGCCAATAGATAAGACCATTTTACAATTTGGGCCCAAGTTAGAAGCAGAGCCTAAGGTGTAAATTATCGATGGTCCATATCTCGGAAACTATAAGAGATAATGCAATTTGGCAACCGGCAATGTAATTAGCATGCCGAATATTACTTGGAATGTGAATTGGAACGAAATCGCCAATAGATAAGACCATTTTACAATTTGAGCCCAAGTTAGAAGCAGAGCCTAAGGTGTAAATTATCGATAGTCCATATCTCGGAAACTATAAGAGATAATGCAATTTGGCAACCGGCAATGTAATTAGCATGCCGAATATTACTTGGAATGTGAATTGGAACGAAATCGCCAATAGATAAGACCATTTTACAATTTGGGCCCAAGTTAGAAGCAGAGCCTAAGGTGTAAATTATCGATAGTCCATATCTCGGAAACTATAAGAGATAATGCAATTTGGCAACCGGCAATGTAATTAGCATGCCGAATATTACTTGGAATGTGAATTGGAACGAAAACGCCAATAGATAAGACCATTTTACAATTTGCTCCCAAGTTAGAAGCAGAGCCTAAAATGTAAATTATCGATAGTCCATATCTCGGAAACTATAAGAGATAATGCAATTTGGCAACCGGCAATGTAATTAGCATGCCGAATATTACTTGGAATGTGAATTGGAACGAAATCGCCAATAGATAAGACCATTTTACAATTTGTGCCCAAGTTAGAAGCAGAGCCTAAGGTGTAAATTATCGATAGTCCATATCTCGGAAACTATAAGAGATAATGCAATTTGGCAACCGGCAATGTAATTAGCATGCCGAATATTACTTGGAATGTGAATTGGAACGAAATCGCCAATAGATAAGACCATTTTACAATTTGGGCCCAAGTTAGAAGCAGAGCCTAAGGTGTAAATTATTGATAGTCCATATCTCGGAAACTATAAGAGATAATGCAATTTCGCAACCGGCAATGTAATTAGCATGCCGAATATTACTTGGAGTGTGAATTGGAACGAAATCGCCAATAGATAAGACCATTTTACAATTTGGGCCCAAGTTAGAAGCAGAGCCTAAGGTGTAAATTATCGATAGTCCATATCTCGGAAACTATAAGAGATAATGCAATTTGGCAAACGGCAATGTAATTAGCATGCCGAATATTACTTGAAATGTGAATTGGAACGAAATCGCCAATAGATAAGACCATTTTACAATTTGGGCCCAAGTTAGAAGCAGAGCCTAAGGTGTAAATTATCGATAGTCCATATCTCGGAAACTATAAGAGATAATGCAATTTGGCAACCGGCAATGTAATTAGCATGCCGAGTATTACTTGGAATGTGAATTGGAACGAAATCGCCAATAGATAAGACCATTTTACAATTTGGGCCCAAGTTAGAAGCAGAGCCTAAGGTGTAAATTATCGATAGTCCATATCTCGGAAACTATAAGAGATAATGCAATTCGGCAACCGGCAATGTAATTAGCATGCCGAATATTACTTGGAATGTGAATTGGAACGAAATCGCCAATAGATAAGGCCATTTTACAATTTGGGCACAAGTTAAAAGCAGAGCCTAAGGTGTAAATTATTGATAGTCCATATCTCGGAAACTATAAGAGATAATGCAGTTTCGCAATCGGCAATGTAATTAGCATGCCGAATATCACTTGGAATGTGAATTGGGACGAAATCGCCAATAGATAAGACCATTTTACAATTTGGGCCCGAGTTAGAAGCAGAGCCTAAGGTGTAAATTATCGATAGTCCATATCTCGGAAACTATAAGAGATAATGCAATTTGGCAACCGGCAATGTAATTAGCATGCCGAATATTACTTGGAATGTGAATTGGAACGAAATCGCCAATAGATAAGACCATTTTACAATTTGGGCCCAAGTTAGAAGCAGAGCCTAAGGTGTAAATTATCGATAGTCCATATCTCGGAAACTATAAGAGATAATGCAATTTGGCAACCGGCAATGTAATTAGCATGCCGAATATTACTTGGAATGTGAATTGGAACGTAATCGCCAATAGATAAGACCATTTTACAATTTGGGCACAAGTTAAAAGCAGAGCCTAAGGTGTAAATTATTGATAGTCCATATCTCGGAAACTATAAGAGATAATGCAGTTTCGCAATCGGCAATGTAATTAGCATGCCGAATATCACTTGGAATGTGAATTGGGACGAAATCGCCAATAGATAAGACCATTTTACAATTTGGGCCCAAGTTAGAAGCAGAGCCTAAGGTGTAAATTATCGATAGTCCATATCTCGGAAACTATAAGAGATAATGCAATTTGGCAACCGGCAATGTAATTAGCATGCCGAATATTACTTGGAATGTGAATTGGAACGAAATCGCCAATAGATAAGACCATTTTACAATTTGGGCCCAAGTTAGAAGCAGAGCCTAAGGTGTAAATTATTGATAGTCCATATCTCGGAAACTATAAGAGATAATGCAATTTGGCAACCGGCAATGTAATTAGCATGCCGAATATTACTTGGAATGTGAATTGGAACGAAATCGCCAATAGATAAGACCATTTTACGATTTGGGCCCAAGTTAGAAGCAGAGCCTAAGGTGTAAATTATTGATAGTCCATATCTCGGAAACTATAAGAGATAATGCAATTTCGCAACCGGCAATGTAATTAGCATGCCGAATATTACTTGGAGTGCGAATTGGAACGAAATCGCCAATAGGTAAGACCATTTTACAATTTGGGCCCAAGTTAGAAGCAGAGCCTAAGGTGTAAATTATCGATAGTCCATATCTCGGAAACTATAAGAGATAATGCAATTTGGCAACCGGCAATGTAATTAGCATGCCGAATATTACTTGGAATGTGAATTGGAACGAAATCGCCAATAGATAAGACCATTTTACAATTTGGGCCCAAGTTAGAAGCAGAGCCTAAGGTGTAAATTATCGATAGTCCATATCTCGGAAACTATAAGAGATAATGCAATTTGGCAACCGGCAATGTAATTAGCATGCCGAGTATTACTTGGAATGTGAATTGGAACGAAATCGCCAATAGATAAGACCATTTTACAATTTGGGCCCAAGTTAGAAGCAGAGCCTAAGGTGTAAATTATCGATAGTCCATATCTCGGAAACTATAAGAGATAATGCAATTCGGCAACCGGCAATGTAATTAGCATGCCGAATATTACTTGGAATGTGAATTGGAACGAAATCGCCAATAGATAAGACCATTTTACAATTTGGGCACAAGTTAAAAGCAGAGCCTAAGGTGTAAATTATTGATAGTCCATATCTCGGAAACTATAAGAGATAATGCAGTTTCGCAATCGGCAATGTAATTAGCATGCCGAATATCACTTGGAATGTGAATTGGGACGAAATCACCAATAGATAAGACCATTTTACAATTTGGGCCCAAGTTAGAAGCAGAGCCTAAGGTGTAAATTATCGATAGTCCATATCTCGGAAACTATAAGAGATAATGCAATTTGGCAACCGGCAATGTAATTAGCATGCCGAATATTACTTGGAATGTGAATTGGAACGAAATCGCCAATAGATAAGACCATTTTACAATTTGGGCACAAGTTAAAAGCAGAGCCTAAGGTGTAAATTATTGATAGTCCATATCTCGGAAACTATAAGAGATAATGCAGTTTCGCAATCGGCAATGTAATTAGCATGCCGAATATCACTTGGAATGTGAATTGGGACGAAATCGCCAATAGATAAGACCATTTTACAATTTGGGCCCAAGTTAGAAGCAGAGCCTAAGGTGTAAATTATCGATATTCCATATCTCGGAAACTATAAGAGATAATGCAATTTGGCAACCGGCAATGTAATTAGCATGCCGAATATTACTTGGAATGTGAATTGCAACGAAATCGCCAATAGATAAGACCATTTTACAATTTGGGCCCAAGTTAGAAGCAGAGCCTAAGGTGTAAATTATCGATAGTCCATATCTCGGAAACTATAAGGGATAATGCAATTTGGCAAACGGCAATGTAATTAGCATGCC
This sequence comes from Rhynchophorus ferrugineus, assembly GCF_030347505.1. Lineage (NCBI taxonomy): Eukaryota > Metazoa > Arthropoda > Insecta > Coleoptera > Curculionidae > Rhynchophorus > Rhynchophorus ferrugineus. The sequence continues at coordinate 358,162 of NW_027472647.1, read as the reverse complement.
GAATATTACTTGGAATGTGAATTGGAACGAAATCGCCAATAGATAAGACCATTTTACAATTTGGGCCCAAGTTAGAAGCAGAGCCTAAGGTGTAAATTATTGATAGTCCATATCTCGGAAACTATAAGAGATAATGCAATTTCGAAACCGGCAATGTTATTAGCATGCTGAATATCACTTGGAATGTGAATTGGGACGAAATCGCCAATAGATAAGACCATTTTACAATTTGGGCCCAAGTTAGAAGCAGAGCCTAAGGTGTAAATTATCGATAGTCCATATCTCGGAAACTATAAGAGATAATGCAATTTGGCAACCGGCAATGTAATTAGCATGCCGAATATTACTTGGAATGTGAATTGGAACGAAATCGCCAATAGATAAGACCATTTTACAATTTGGGCCCAAGTTAGAAGCAGAGCCTAAGGTGTAAATTATCGATAGTCCATATCTCGGAAACTATAAGAGATAATGCAATTTGGCAACCGGCAATGTAATTAGCATGCCGAATATAACTTGGAATGTGAATTGGAACGAAATCGCCAATAGGTAAGACCATTTTACAATTTGGGCCCAAGTTAGAAGCAGAGCCTAAGGTGTAAATTATCGATAGTCCATATCTCGGAAACTATAAGAGATAATTCAATTTGGCAACCGGCAATGTAATTAGCATGCCGAATATTACTTGGAATGTGAATTGGAACGAAATCGCCAATAGATAAGACCATTTTACAATTTGGGCCCAAGTTAGAAGCAGAGCCTAAGGTGTAAATTATCGATAGTCCATATCTCGGAAACTATAAGAGATAATGCAATTTGGCAAACGGCAATGTAATTAGCATGCCGAATATTACTTGGAATGTGAATTGGAACGAAATCGCCAATAGATAAGACCATTTAAAATTTGGGAGCAAGTTAGAAGCACAGCCTAAGGTGTAAATTATCGATAGTCCATATCTCGGAAACTATAAGAGATAATGCAATTTGGCAACCGGCAATGTAATTAGCATGCCGAATATTACTTGGAATGTGAATTGGAACGAAATCGCCAATAGATAAGACCATTTTACAATTTGGGCCCAAGTTAGAAGCAGAGCCTATGGTGTAAATTATCGATAGTCCATATCTCGGAAACTATAAGAGATAATGCAATTTGGCAACCGGCAATGTAATTAGCATGCCGAATATTACTTGGAATGTGAATTGGAACGAAATCGCCAATAGATAAGACCATTTTACAATTTGGGCCCAAGTTAGAAGCAGAGCCTAAGGTGTAAATTATCGATAGTCCATATCTCGGAAACTATAAGAGATAATGCAATTTGGCAACCGGCAATGTAATTAGCATGCCGAATATTACTTGGAATGTGAATTGGAACGAAATCGCCAATAGATAAGACCATTTTACAATTTGGGCCCAAGTTAGAAGCAGAGCCTAAGGTGTAAATTATCGATAGTCCATATCTCGGAAACTATAAGAGATAATGCAATTTGGCAACCGGCAATGTAATTAGCATGCCGAATATTACTTGGAAAGTGAATTGGAACGAAATCGCTAATAGATAAGACCATTTTACAATTTGGGCCCAAGTTAGAAGCAGAGCCTAAGGTGTAAATTATCGATAGTCCATATCTCGGAAACTATAAGAGATAATGCAATTTGGCAACCGGCAATGTAATTAGCATGCCGAATATTACTTGGAATGTGAATTGGAACGAAATCGCCAATAGATAAGACCATTTTACAATTTGGGAGCAAGTTAGAAGCAGAGCCTAAGGTGTAAATTATCGATAGTCCATATCTCGGAAACTATAAGAGATAATGCAATTTGGCAACCGGCAATGTAAGTAGCATGCCGAATATTACTTGGAATGTGAATTGGAACGAAATCGCCAATAGATAAGACCATTTTACAATTTGGGCCCAAGTTAGAAGCAGAGCCTAAGGTGTAAATTATCGATAGTCCATATCTCGGAAACTATAAGAGATAATGCAATTTGGCAACCGGCAATGTAATTAGCATGCCGAATATTACTTGGAATGTGAATTGGAACGGAATCGCCAATAGGTAAGACCATTTTACAATTTGGGCCCAAGTTAGAAGCAGAGCCTAAGGTGTAAATTATCGATAGTCCATATCTCGGAAACTATAAGAGATAATGCAATTTGGCAACCGGCAATATAATTAGCATGCCGAATATTACTTGGAATGTGAATTGGAACGAAATCGCCAATAGATAAGACCATTTTACAATTTGGGCCCAAGTTAGAAGCAGAGCCTAAGGTGTAAATTATCGATAGTCCATATCTCGGAAACTATAAGAGATAATGCAATTTCGCAACCGGCAATGTAATTAGCATGCCGAATATTACTTGGAGTGTGAATTGGAACGAAATCGCCAATAGATAAGACCATTTTACAATTTGGGCCCAAGTTAGAAGCAGAGCCTAAGGTGTGAATTATCGATAGTCCATATCTCGGAAACTATAAGAGATAATGCAATTTGGCAACCGGCAATGTAATTAGCATGCCGAATATTACTTGGAATGTGAATTGGAACGAAATCGCCAATAGATAAGACCATTTAAAATTTGGGAGCAAGTTAGAAGCAGAGCCTAAGGTGTAAATTATCGATAGTCCATATCTCGGAAACTATAAGAGATAATGTAATTTGGCAACCGGCAATGTAATTAGCATGCCGAATATTACTTGGAATGTGAATTGGAACGAAATCGCCAATAGATAAGACCATTTTACAATTTGGGCCCAAGTTAGAAGCAGAGCCTAAGGTGTAAATTATCGATAGTCCATATCTCGGAAACTATAAGAGATAATGCAATTTCGCAACCGGCAATGTAATTAGCATGCCGAATATTACTTGGAGTGTGAATTGGAACGAAATCGCCAATAGATAAGACCATTTTACAATTTGGGCCCAAGTTAGAAGCAGAGCCTAAGGTGTAAATTATCGATAGTCCATATCTCGGAAACTATAAGAGATAATGCAATTTGGCAACCGGCAATGTAATTAGCATGCCGAATATTACTTGGAATGTGAATTGGAACGAAATCGCCAATAGATAAGACCATTTTACAATTTGGGCCCAAGTTAGAAGCAGAGCCTAAGGTGTAAATTATCGATGGTCCATATCTCGGAAACTATAAGAGATAATGCAATTTGGCAACCGGCAATGTAATTAGCATGCCGAATATTACTTGGAATGTGAATTGGAACGAAATCGCCAATAGATAAGACCATTTTACAATTAGAGCCCAAGTTAGAAGCAGAGCCTAAGGTGTAAATTATCGATAGTCCATATCTCGGAAACTATAAGAGATAATGCAATTTGGCAACCGGCAATGTAATTAGCATGCCGAATATTACTTGGAATGTGAATTGGAACGAAATCGCCAATAGATAAGACCATTTTACAATTTGGGCCCAAGTTAGAAGCAGAGCCTAAGGTGTAAATTATCGATAGTCCATATCTCGGAAACTATAAGAGATAATGCAATTTGGCAACCGGCAATGTAATTAGCATGCCGAATATAACTTGGAATGTGAATTGGAACGAAATCGCCAATAGGTAAGACCATTTTACAATTTGGGCCCAAGTTAGAAGCAGAGCCTAAGGTGTAAATTATCGATAGTCCATATCTCGGAAACTATAAGAGATAATGCAATTTGGCAAACGGCAATGTAATTAGCATGCCGAATATTACTTGGAATGTGAATTGGAACGAAATCGCCAATAGATAAGACCATTTAAAATTTGGGAGCAAGTTAGAAGCAGAGCCTAAGGTGTAAATTATCGATAGTCCATATCTCGGAAACTATAAGAGATAATGCAATTTGGCAACCGGCAATGTAATTAGCATGCCGAATATTACTTGGAATGTGAATTGGAACGAAATCGCCAATAGATAAGACAATTTTACAATTTGGGCCCAAGTTAGAAGCAGAGCCTATGGTGTAAATTATCGATAGTCCATATCTCGGAAACTATAAGAGATAATTCAATTTGGCAACCGGCAATGTAATTAGCATGCCGAATATTACTTGGAATGTGAATTGGAACGAAATCGCCAATAGATAAGACCATTTTACAATTTGGGCCCAAGTTAGAAGCAGAGCCTAAGGTGTAAATTATCGATAGTCCATATCTCGGAAACTATAAGAGATAATGCAATTTGGCAAACGGCAATGTAATTAGCATGCCGAATATTACTTGGAATGTGAATTGGAACGAAATCGCCAATAGATAAGACCATTTAAAATTTGGGAGCAAGTTAGAAGCACAGCCTAAGGTGTAAATTATCGATAGTCCATATCTCGGAAACTATAAGAGATAATGCAATTTGGCAACCGGCAATGTAATTAGCATGCCGAATATTACTTGGAATGTGAATTGGAACGAAATCGCCAATAGATAAGACCATTTTACAATTTGGGCCCAAGTTAGAAGCAGAGCCTATGGTGTAAATTATCGATAGTCCATATCTCGGAAACTATAAGAGATAATGCAATTTGGCAACCGGCAATGTAATTAGCATGCCGAATATTACTTGGAATGTGAATTGGAACGAAATCGCCAATAGATAAGACCATTTTACAATTTGGGCCCAAGTTAGAAGCAGAGCCTAAGGTGTAAATTATCGATAGTCCATATCTCGGAAACTATAAGAGATAATGCAATTTGGCAACCGGCAATGTAATTAGCATGCCGAATATTACTTGGAATGTGAATTGGAACGAAATCGCCAATAGATAAGACCATTTTACAATTTGGGCCCAAGTTAGAAGCAGAGCCTAAGGTGTAAATTATCGATAGTCCATATCTCGGAAACTATAAGAGATAATGCAATTTGGCAACCGGCAATGTAATTAGCATGCCGAATATTACTTGGAAAGTGAATTGGAACGAAATCGCTAATAGATAAGACCATTTTACAATTTGGGCCCAAGTTAGAAGCAGAGCCTAAGGTGTAAATTATCGATAGTCCATATCTCGGAAACTATAAGAGATAATGCAATTTGGCAACCGGCAATGTAATTAGCATGCCGAATATTACTTGGAATGTGAATTGGAACGAAATCGCCAATAGATAAGACCATTTTACAATTTGGGAGCAAGTTAGAAGCAGAGCCTAAGGTGTAAATTATCGATAGTCCATATCTCGGAAACTATAAGAGATAATGCAATTTGGCAACCGGCAATGTAAGTAGCATGCCGAATATTACTTGGAATGTGAATTGGAACGAAATCGCCAATAGATAAGACCATTTTACAATTTGGGCCCAAGTTAGAAGCAGAGCCTAAGGTGTAAATTATCGATAGTCCATATCTCGGAAACTATAAGAGATAATGCAATTTGGCAACCGGCAATGTAATTAGCATGCCGAATATTACTTGGAATGTGAATTGGAACGGAATCGCCAATAGGTAAGACCATTTTACAATTTGGGCCCAAGTTAGAAGCAGAGCCTAAGGTGTAAATTATCGATAGTCCATATCTCGGAAACTATAAGAGATAATGCAATTTGGCAACCGGCAATGTAATTAGCATGCCGAATATTACTTGGAATGTGAATTGGAACGAAATCGCCAATAGATAAGACCATTTTACAATTTGGGCCCAAGTTAGAAGCAGAGCCTAAGGTGTAAATTATCGATAGTCCATATCTCGGAAACTATAAGAGATAATGCAATTTCGCAACCGGCAATGTAATTAGCATGCCGAATATTACTTGGAGTGTGAATTGGAACGAAATCGCCAATAGATAAGACCATTTTACAATTTGGGCCCAAGTTAGAAGCAGAGCCTAAGGTGTGAATTATCGATAGTCCATATCTCGGAAACTATAAGAGATAATGCAATTTGGCAACCGGCAATGTAATTAGCATGCCGAATATTACTTGGAATGTGAATTGGAACGAAATCGCCAATAGATAAGACCATTTAAAATTTGGGAGCAAGTTAGAAGCAGAGCCTAAGGTGTAAATTATCGATAGTCCATATCTCGGAAACTATAAGAGATAATGTAATTTGGCAACCGGCAATGTAATTAGCATGCCGAATATTACTTGGAATGTGAATTGGAACGAAATCGCCAATAGATAAGACCATTTTACAATTTGGGCCCAAGTTAGAAGCAGAGCCTAAGGTGTAAATTATCGATAGTCCATATCTCGGAAACTATAAGAGATAATGCAATTTCGCAACCGGCAATGTAATTAGCATGCCGAATATTACTTGGAGTGTGAATTGGAACGAAATCGCCAATAGATAAGACCATTTTACAATTTGGGCCCAAGTTAGAAGCAGAGCCTAAGGTGTAAATTATCGATAGTCCATATCTCGGAAACTATAAGAGATAATGCAATTTGGCAACCGGCAATGTAATTAGCATGCCGAATATTACTTGGAATGTGAATTGGAACGAAATCGCCAATAGATAAGACCATTTTACAATTTGGGCCCAAGTTAGAAGCAGAGCCTAAGGTGTAAATTATCGATGGTCCATATCTCGGAAACTATAAGAGATAATGCAATTTGGCAACCGGCAATGTAATTAGCATGCCGAATATTACTTGGAATGTGAATTGGAACGAAATCGCCAATAGATAAGACCATTTTACAATTAGAGCCCAAGTTAGAAGCAGAGCCTAAGGTGTAAATTATCGATAGTCCATATCTCGGAAACTATAAGAGATAATGCAATTTGGCAACCGGCAATGTAATTAGCATGCCGAATATTACTTGGAATGTGAATTGGAACGAAATCGCCAATAGATAAGACCATTTTACAATTTGGGCCCAAGTTAGAAGCAGAGCCTAAGGTGTAAATTATCGATAGTCCATATCTCGGAAACTATAAGAGATAATGCAATTTGGCAACCGGCAATGTAATTAGCATGCCGAATATAACTTGGAATGTGAATTGGAACGAAATCGCCAATAGGTAAGACCATTTTACAATTTGGGCCCAAGTTAGAAGCAGAGCCTAAGGTGTAAATTATCGATAGTCCATATCTCGGAAACTATAAGAGATAATGCAATTTGGCAAACGGCAATGTAATTAGCATGCCGAATATTACTTGGAATGTGAATTGGAACGAAATCGCCAATAGATAAGACCATTTAAAATTTGGGAGCAAGTTAGAAGCAGAGCCTAAGGTGTAAATTATCGATAGTCCATATCTCGGAAACTATAAGAGATAATGCAATTTGGCAACCGGCAATGTAATTAGCATGCCGAATATTACTTGGAATGTGAATTGGAACGAAATCGCCAATAGATAAGACAATTTTACAATTTGGGCCCAAGTTAGAAGCAGAGCCTATGGTGTAAATTATCGATAGTCCATATCTCGGAAACTATAAGAGATAATGCAATTTGGCAACCGGCAATGTAATTAGCATGCCGAATATTACTTGGAATGTGAATTGGAACGAAATCGCCAATAGATAAGACCATTTTACAATTTGGGCCCAAGTTAGAAGCAGAGCCTAAGGTGTAAATTATCGATAGTCCATATCTCGGAAACTATAAGAGATAATGCAATTTGGCAAACGGCAATGTAATTAGCATGCCGAATATTACTTGGAATGTGAATTGGAACGAAATCGCCAATAGATAAGACCATTTAAAATTTGGGAGCAAGTTAGAAGCAGAGCCTAAGGTGTAAATTATCGATAGTCCATATCTCGGAAACTATAAGAGATAATGCAATTTGGCAACCGGCAATGTAATTAGCATGCCGAATATTACTTGGAATGTGAATTGGAACGAAATCGCCAATAGATAAGACCATTTTACAATTTGGGCCCAAGTTAGAAGCAGAGCCTATGGTGTAAATTATCGATAGTCCATATCTCGGAAACTATAAGAGATAATGCAATTTGGCAACCGGCAATGTAATTAGCATGCCGAATATTACTTGGAATGTGAATTGGAACGAAATCGCCAATAGATAAGACCATTTTACAATTTGGGCCCAAGTTAGAAGCAGAGCCTAAGGTGTAAATTATCGATAGTCCATATCTCGGAAACTATGAGAGATAATGCAATTTGGCAACCGGCAATGTAATTAGCATGCCGAATATTACTTGGAATGTGAATTGGAACGAAATCGCCAATAGATAAGACCATTTTACAATTTGGGCCCAAGTTAGAAGCAGAGCCTAAGGTGTAAATTATCGATAGTCCATATCTCGGAAACTATAAGAGATAATGCAATTTGGCAACCGGCAATGTAATTAGCATGCCGAATATTACTTGGAAAGTGAATTGGAACGAAATCGCCAATAGATAAGACCATTTTACAATTTGGGAGCAAGTTAGAAGCAGAGCCTAAGGTGTAAATTATCGATAGTCCATATCTCGGAAACTATAAGAGATAATGCAATTTCGCAACCGGCAATGTAATTAGCATGCCGAATATCACTTGGAATGTGAATTGGGACGAAATCGCCAATAGATAAGACCATTTTACAATTTGGGCCCAAGTTAGAAGCAGAGCCTAAGGTGTAAATTATCGATAGTCCATATCTCGGAAACTATAAGAGATAATGCAATTTGGCAACCGGCAATGTAAGTAGCATGCCGAATATTACTTGGAATGTGAATTGGAACGAAATCGCCAATAGATAAGACCATTTTACAATTTGGGCCCAAGTTAGAAGCAGAGCCTAAGGTGTAAATTATCGATAGTCCATATCTCGGAAACTATAAGAGATAATGCAATTTGGCAACCGGCAATGTAATTAGCATGCCGAATATTACTTGGAATGTGAATTGGAACGGAATCGCCAATAGGTAAGACCATTTTACAATTTGGGCCCAAGTTAGAAGCAGAGCCTAAGGTGTAAATTATCGATAGTCCATATCTCGGAAACTATAGGAGATAATGTAATTTCGCAACCGGCAATGTAATTAGCATGCCGAATATTACTTGGAGTGTGAATTGGAACGAAATCGCCAATAGATAAGACCATTTTACAATTTGGGCCCAAGTTAGAAGCAGAGCCTAAGGTGTAAATTATCGATAGTCCATATCTCGGAAACTATAAGAGATAATGCAATTTGGCAACCGGCAATGTAATTAGCATGCCGAATATTACTTGGAATGTGAATTGGAACGAAATCGCCAATAGATAAGACCATTTTACAATTTGGGCCCAAGTTAGAAGCAGAGCCTAAGGTGTAAATTATCGATAGTCCATATCTCGGAAACTATAAGAGATAATGCAATTTGGCAACCGGCAATGTAATTAGCATGCCGAATATTACTTGGAATGTGAATTGGAACGAAATCGCCAATAGATAAGACCATTTTACAGTTTGGGCCCAAGTTAGAAGCAGAGCCTAAGGTGTAAATTATCGATAGTCCATATCTCGGAAACTATAAGAGATAATGCAATTTGGCAACCGGCAATGTAATTAGCATGCCGAATATTACTTGGAATGTGAATTGCAACTAAATCGCCAATAGATAAGACCATTTTACAATTTGGGCCCAAGTTAGAAGCAGAGCCTAAGGTGTAAATTATCGATAGTCCATATCTCGGAAACTATAAGAGATAATGCAATTTGGCAACCGGCAATGTAATTATCATGCCGAATGTTACTTGGAATGTGAATTGGAACGAAATCGCCAATAGATAAGACCATTTTACAATTTGGGCCCAAGTTAGAAGCAGAGCCTAAGGTGTAAATTATCGATAGTCCATATCGCGGAAACTATAAGAGATAATGCAATTTGGCAACCGGCAATGTAATTAGCATGCCGAATATTACTTGGAATGTGAATTGGAACGAAATCGCCAATAGATAAGACCATTTTACAATTTGGGCCCAAGTTAGAAGCAGAGCCTAAGGTGTAAATTATCGATAGTCCATATCTCGGAAACTATAAGAGATAATGCAATTTGGCAACCGGCAATGTAATTAGCATGCCGAATATTACTTGGAATGTGAATTGAAACGAAATCGCCAATAGATAAGACCATTTTACAATTTGGGCCCAAGTTAGAAGCAGAGCCTAAGGTGTAAATTATCGATAGTCCATATCTCGGAAACTATAAGAGATAATGCAATTTGGCAAACGGCAATGTAATTAGCATGCCGAATATTACTTGGAATGTGAATTGGAACGAAATCGCCAATAGATAAGACCATTTAAAATTTGGGTGCAAGTTAGAAGCAGAGCCTAAGGTGTAAATTATCGATAGTCCATATCTCGGAAACTATAAGAGATAATGCAATTTGGCAACCGGCAATGTAATTAGCATGCCGAATATTACTTGGAATGTGAATTGGAACGAAATCGCCAATAGATAAGACCATTTTACAATTTGGGCCCAAGTTAGAAGCAGAGCCTATGGTGTAAATTATCGATAGTCCATATCTCGGAAACTATAAGAGATAATGCAATTTGGCAACCGGCAATGTAATTAGCATGCCGAATATTACTTGGAATGTGAATTGGAACGAAATCGCCAATAGATAAGACCATTTTACAATTTGGGCCCAAGTTAGAAGCAGAGCCTAAGGTGTAAATTATCGATAGTCCATATCTCGGAAACTATAAGAGATAATGCAATTTGGCAACCGGCAATATAATTAGCATGCCGAATATTACTTGGAATGTGAATTGGAACGAAATCGCCAATAGATAAGACCATTTTACAATTTGGGCCCAAGTTAGAAGCAGAGCCTAAGGTGTAAATTATCGATAGTCCATATCTCGGAAACTATAAGAGATAATGCAATTTGGCAACCGGCAATGTAATTAGCATGCCGAATATTACTTGGAAAGTGAATTGGAACGAAATCGCCAATAGATAAGACCATTTTACAATTTGGGCCCAAGTTAGAAGCAGAGCCTAAGGTGTAAATTATCGATAGTCCATATCTCGGAAACTATAAGAGATAATGCAATTTGGCAACCGGCAATGTAATTAGCATGCCGAATATTACTTGGAATGTGAATTGGAACGAAATCGCCAATAGATAAGACCATTTTACAATTTGGGAGCAAGTTAGAAGCAGAGCCTAAGGTGTAAATTATCGATAGTCCATATCTCGGAAACTATAAGAGATAATGCAATTTGGCAACCGGCAATGTAATTATCATGCCGAATATTACTTGGAATGTGAATTGGAACGAAATCGCCAATAGATAAGACCATTTTACAATTTGGGCCCAAGTTAGAAGCAGAGCCTAAGGTGTAAATTATCGATAGTCCATATCGCGGAAACTATAAGAGATAATGCAATTTGGCAACCGGCAATGTAATTAGCATGCCGAATATTACTTGGAATGTGAATTGGAACGAAATCGCCAATAGATAAGACCATTTTACAATTTGGGCCCAAGTTAGAAGCAGAGCCTAAGGTGTAAATAATCGATAGTCCATATCTCGGAAACTATAAGAGATAATGCAATTTGGCAACCGGCAATGTAATTAGCATGCCGAATATTACTTGGAATGTGAATTGGAACGAAATCGCCAATAGATAAGACCATTTTACAATTTGGGCCCAAGTTAGAAGCAGAGCCTAAGGTGTAAATTATCGATAGTCCATATCTCGGAAACTATAAGAGATAATGCAATTTGGCAACCGGCAATGTAATTAGCATGCCGAATATTACTTGGAATGTGAATTGGAACGAAATCGCCAATAGATAAGACCATTTTACAATTTGGGCCCAAGTTAGAAGCAGAGCCTAAGGTGTAAATTATTGATAGTCCATATCTCGGAAACTATAAGAGATAATGCAATTTCGCAACCGGCAATGTAATTAGCATGCCGAATATTACTTGGAGTGCGAATTGGAACGAAATCGCCAATAGGTAAGACCATTTTACAATTTGGGCCCAAGTTAGAAGCAGAGCCTAAGGTGTAAATTATCGATAGTCCATATCTCGGAAACTATAAGAGATAATGCAATTTGGCAACCGGCAATGTAATTAGCATGCCGAATATTACTTGGAATGTGAATTGGAACGAAATCGCCAATAGATAAGACCATTTTACAATTTGGGCCCAAGTTAGAAGCAGAGCCTAAGGTGTAAATTATCGATAGTCCATATCTCGGAAACTATAAGAGATAATGCAATTTGGCAACCGGCAATGTAATTAGCATGCCGAATATTACTTGGAATGCGAATTGTAACGAAATCGCCAATAGATAAGACCATTTTACAATTTGGGCCCAAGTTAGAAGCAGAGCCTAAGGTGTAAATTATCGATAGTCCATATCTCGGAAACTATAAGGGATAATGCAATTTGGCAAACGGCAATATAATTAGCATGCCGAATATTACTTGGAATGTGAATTGGAACGAAATCGAAAATAGATAAGACCATTTTACAATTTGGGCCCAAGTTAGAAGCAGAGCCTAAGGTGTAAATTATTGATAGTCCATATCTCGGAAACTATGAGAGATAATGCAATTTCGAAACCGGCAATGTAATTAGCATGCTGAATATCACTTGGAATGTGAATTGGGACGAAATCGCCAATAGATAAGACCATTTTACAATTTGGGCCCAAGTTAGAAGCAGAGCCTAAGGTGTAAATTATCGATAGTCCATATCTCGGAAACTATAAGAGATAATGCAATTTGGCAACCGGCAATGTAATTAGCATGCCGAATATTACTTGGAATGTGAATTGGAACGAAATCGCCAATAGATAAGACCATTTTACAATTTGGGAACAAGTTAGAAGCAGAGCCTAAGGTGTAAATTATCGATAGTCCATATCTCGGAAACTATAAGAGATAATGCAATTTGGCAACCGGCAATGTAATTAGCATGCCGAATATAACTTGGAATGTGAATTGGAACGAAATCGCCAATAGGTAAGACCATTTTACAATTTGGGCCCAAGTTAGAAGCAGAGCCTAAGGTGTAAATTATCGATAGTCCATATCTCGGAAACTATAAGAGATAATGCAATTTGGCAACCGGCAATGTAATTAGCATGCCGAATATAACTTGGAATGTGAATTGGAACGAAATCGCCAATAGGTAAGACCATTTTACAATTTGGGCCCAAGTTAGAAGCAGAGCCTAAGGTGTAAATTATCGATAGTCCATATCTCGGAAACTATAAGAGATAATTCAATTTGGCAACCGGCAATGTAATTAGCATGCCGAATATTACTTGGAATGTGAATTGGAACGAAATCGCCAATAGATAAGACCATTTTACAATTTGGGCCCAAGTTAGAAGCAGAGCCTAAGGTGTAAATTATCGATAGTCCATATCTCGGAAACTATAAGAGATAATGCAATTTGGCAACCGGCAATGTAATTAGCAGGCCGAATATTACTTGGAATGTGAATTGGAACGAAATCGCCAATAGATAAGACCATTTTACAATTTGGGCCCAAGTTAGAAGCAGAGCCTAAGGTGTAAATTATCGATAGTCCATATCTCGGAAACTATAAGAGATAATGCAATTTGGCAACCGGCAATGTAATTAGCATGCCGAATATTACTTGGAATGTGAATTGGAACGAAATCGCCAATAGATAAGACCATTTTACAATTTGGGCCCAAGTTAGAAGCAGAGCCTAAGGTGTAAATTATCGATAGTCCATATCTCGGAAACTATAAGAGATAATTCAATTTGGCAACCGGCAATGTAATTAGCATGCCGGATATTACTTGGAATGTGAATTGGAACGAAATCGCCAATAGACAAGACCATTTTACAATTTGGGCCCAAGTTAGAAGCAGAGCCTAAGGTGTAAATTATCGATAGTCCATATCTCGGAAACTATAAGAGATAATGCAATTTGGCAACCGGCAATGTAATTAGCATGCCGAATATTACTTGGAATGTGAATTGGAACGAAATCGCCAATAGATATGACGATTTTACAATTTGGGCCCAAGTTAGAAGCAGAGCCTAAGATGTAAATTATCGATAGTCCATATCTCGGAAACTATAAGAGATAATGCAATTTGGCAATCGGCAATGTAATTAGCATGCCGAATATTACTTGGAATGTGAATTGGAACGAAATCGCCAATAGATAAGACCATTTTACAATTTGGGCCCAAGTTAGAAGCAGAGCCTAAGGTGTAAATTATCGATAGTCCATATCTCGGAAACTATAAGAGATAATGCAATTTGGCAACCGGCAATGTAATTAGCATGCCGAATATTACTTGGAATGTGAATTGGAACGAAATCGCCAATAGGTAAGACCATTTTACAATTTGGGCCCAAGTTAGAAGCAGAGCCTAAGGTGTAAATTATCGATAGTCCATATCTCGGAAACTATAAGAGATAATGCAATTTGGCAACCGGCAATGTAATTAGCATGCCGAATATTACTTGGAATGTGAATTGGAACGAAATCGCCAATAGATAAGACCATTTTACAATTTGGGCCCAAGTTAGAAGCAGAGCCTAAGGTGTAAATTATCGATAGTCCATATCTCGGAAACTATAAGAGATAATGCAATTTGGCAACCGGCAATGTAATTAGCATGCCGAATATTACTTGGAATGTGAATTGGAACGAGATCGCCAATAGATAAGACCATTTTACAATTTGGGCCCAAGTTAGAAGCAGAGCCTAAGGTGTAAATTATCGATAGTCCATATCTCGGAAACTATAAGAGATAATGCAATTTCGCAACCGGCAATGTAATTAGCATGCCGAATGTCACTTGGAATGTGAATTGGGACGAAATCGCCAATAGATAAGACCATTTTACAATTTGGGCCAAGTTATAAGCAGAGCCTAAGGTGTAAATTATCGATAGTCCATATCTCGGAAACTATAAGAGATAATGCAATTTGGCACCCGGCAATGTAATTAGCATGCCGAATATTACTTGGAATGTGAATTGGAACGAAATCGCCAATAGATAAGACCATTTTACAATTTGGGCCCAAGTTAGAAGCAGAGCCTAAGGTGTAAATTATCGATAGTCCATATCTCGGAAACTATAAGAGATAATGCAATTTGGCAACCGGCAATGTAATTAGCATGCCGAATATTACTTGGAATGTGAATTGGAACGAAATCGCCAATAGATAAGACCATTTTACAATTTGGGCCCAAGTTAGAAGCAGAGCCTAAGGTGTAAATTATCGATAGTCCATATCTCGGAAACTATAAGAGATAATGCAATTTGGCAACCGGCAATGTAATTAGCATGCCGAATATTACTTGGAATGTGAATTGGAACGAAATCGCCAATAGATAAGACCATTTTACAATTTGGGCCCAAGTTAGAAGCAGAGCCTAAGGTGTAAATTATTGATAGTCCATATCTCGGAAACTATAAGAGATAATGCAATTTCGCAACCGGCAATGTAATTAGCATGCCGAATGTCACTTGGAATGTGAATTGGGACGAAATCGCCAATAGATAAGACCATTTTACAATTTGGGCCCAAGTTAGAAGCAGAGCCTAAGGTGTAAATTATCGATAGTCCATATCTCGGAAACTATAAGAGATAATGCAATTTGGCAACCGGCAATGTAATTAGCATGCCGAATATTACTTGGAATGTGAATTGGAACGAAGTCGCCAATAGATAAGACCATTTTACAATTTGGGCCCAAGTTAGAAGCAGAGCCTAAGATGTAAATTATCGATAGTCCATATCTCGGAAACTATAAGAGATAATGCAATTTG
Source organism: Rhynchophorus ferrugineus (assembly GCF_030347505.1). Taxonomy (NCBI): domain Eukaryota; kingdom Metazoa; phylum Arthropoda; class Insecta; order Coleoptera; family Curculionidae; genus Rhynchophorus; species Rhynchophorus ferrugineus. The sequence continues at coordinate 342,480 of NW_027472647.1, read as the reverse complement.
GCAACCGGCAATGTAATTAGCATGCCGAATATTACTTGGAATGTGAATTGGAACGAAATCGCCAATAGATAAGACCATTTTACAATTTGGGCCCAAGTTAGAAGCAGAGCCTAAGGTGTAAATTATCGATAGTCCATATCTCGGAAACTATAAGAGATAATGCAATTTGGCAACCGGCAATGTAATTAGCATGCCGTATATTACTTGGAATGTGAATTGGAACGAAATCGCCAATAGATAAGACCATTTTACAATTTGGGCCCAAGTTAGAAGCAGAGCCTAAGGTGTAAATTATCGATAGTCCATATCTCGGAAACTATAAGAGATAATGCAATTTGGCAACCGGTAATGTAATTAGCATGCCGAATATTACTTGGATTGTGAATTGGAACGAAATCGCCAATAGATAAGACCATTTTACAATTTGGGCCCAAGTTAGAAGCAGAGCCTAAGGTGTAAATTATCGATAGTCCATATCTCGGAAACTATAAGAGATAATACAATTTGGCAACCGGCAATCTAATTAGCATGCCGAATATTATTTGGAATGTGAATTGGAACGAAATCGCCAATAGATAAGACCATTTTACAATTTGGGCCCAAGTTAGAAGCAGAGCCTAAGGTGTAAATTATCGATAGTCCATATCTCGGAAACTATAAGAGATAATTCAATTTGGCAACCGGCAATGTAATTAGCATGCCGAATATTACTTGGAATGTGAATTGGAACGAAATCGCCAATAGATAAGACCATTTTACAATTTGGGCCCAAGTTAGAAGCAGAGCCTAAGGTGTAAATTATCGATAGTCCATATCTCGGAAACTATAAGAGATAATGCAATTTGGCAACCGGTAATGTAATTAGCATGCCGAATATTACTTGGATTGTGAATTGGAACGAAATCGCCAATAGATAAGACCATTTTACAATTTGGGCCCAAGTTAGAAGCAGAGCCTAAGGTGTAAATTATCGATAGTCCATATCTCGGAAACTATAAGAGATAATGCAATTTGGCAACCGGCAATCTAATTAGCATGCCGAATATTATTTGGAATGTGAATTGGAACGAAATCGCCAATAGATAAGACCATTTTACAATTTGGGCCCAAGTTAGAAGCAGAGCCTAAGGTGTAAATTATCGATAGTCCATATCTCGGAAACTATAAGAGATAATGCAATTTGGCAACCGGCAATGTAATTAGCATGCCGAATATTACTTGGAATGTGAATTGGAACGAAATCGCCAATAGATAAGACCATTTTACAATTTGGGCCCAAGTTAGAAGCAGAGCCTAAGGTGTAAATTATCGATAGTCCATATCTCGGAAACTATAAGAGATAATGCAATTTGGCAAACGGCAATGTAATTAGCATGCCGAATATTACTTGGAATGTGAATTGGAACGAAATCGCCAATAGATAAGACCATTTAAAATTTGGGAGCAAGTTAGAAGCAGAGCCTAAGGTGTAAATTATCGATAGTCCATATCTCGGAAACTATAAGAGATAATGCAATTTGGCAACCGGCAATGTAATTAGCATGCCGAATATTACTTGGAATGTGAATTGGAACGAAATCGCCAATAGATAAGACCATTTTACAATTTGGGCCCAAGTTAGAAGCAGAGCCTATGGTGTAAATTATCGATAGTCCATATCTCGGAAACTATAAGAGATAATGCAATTTGGCAACCGGCAATGTAATTAGCAGGCCGAATATTACTTGGAATGTGAATTGAAACGAAATCGCCAATAGATAAGACCATTTTACAATTTGGGCCCAAGTTAGAAGCAGAGCCTAAGGTGTAAATTATCGATAGTCCATATCTCGGAAACTATAAGAGATAATGCAATTTGGCAACCGGCAATGTAATTAGCATGCCGAATATTACTTGGAATGTGAATTGGAACGAAATCGCCAATAGATAAGACCATTTTACAATTTGGGCCCAAGTTAGAAGCAGAGCCTAAGGTGTAAATTATCGATAGTCCATATCTCGGAAACTATAAGAGATAATGCAATTTGGCAACCGGCAATGTAATTAGCATGCCGTATATTACTTGGAATGTGAATTGGAACGAAATCGCCAATAGGTAAGACCATTTTACAATTTGGGCCCAAGTTAGAAGCAGAGCCTAAGGTGTAAATTATCGATAGTCCATATCTCGGAAACTATAAGAGATAATTCAATTTGGCAACCGGCAATGTAATTAGCATGCCGAATATTACTTGGAATGTGAATTGGAACGAAATCGCCAATAGATAAGACCATTTTACAATTTGGGCCCAAGTTAGAAGCAGAGCCTAAGGTGTAAATTATCGATAGTCCATATCTCGGAAACTATAAGAGATAATGCAATTTGGCAACCGGTAATGTAATTAGCATGCCGAATATTACTTGGATTGTGAATTGGAACGAAATCGCCAATAGATAAGACCATTTTACAATTTGGGCCCAAGTTAGAAGCAGAGCCTAAGGTGTAAATTATCGATAGTCCATATCTCGGAAACTATAAGAGATAATGCAATTTGGCAACCGGCAATCTAATTAGCATGCCGAATATTATTTGGAATGTGAATTGGAACGAAATCGCCAATAGATAAGACCATTTTACAATTTGGGCCCAAGTTAGAAGCAGAGCCTAAGGTGTAAATTATCGATAGTCCATATCTCGGAAACTATAAGAGATAATGCAATTTGGCAACCGGCAATGTAATTAGCATGCCGAATATTACTTGGAATGTGAATTGGAACGAAATCGCCAATAGATAAGACCATTTTACAATTTGGGCCCAAGTTAGAAGCAGAGCCTAAGGTGTAAATTATCGATAGTCCATATCTCGGAAACTATAAGAGATAATTCAATTTGGCAACCGGCAATGTAATTAGCATGCCGAATATTACTTGGAATGTGAATTGGAACGAAATCGCCAATAGATAAGACCATTTTACAATTTGGGCCCAAGTTAGAAGCAGAGCCTAAGGTGTAAATTATCGATAGTCCATATCTCGGAAACTATAAGAGATAATGCAATTTGGCAACCGGTAATGTAATTAGCATGCCGAATATTACTTGGATTGTGAATTGGAACGAAATCGCCAATAGATAAGACCATTTTACAATTTGGGCCCAAGTTAGAAGCAGAGCCTAAGGTGTAAATTATCGATAGTCCATATCTCGGAAACTATAAGAGATAATGCAATTTGGCAACCGGCAATCTAATTAGCATGCCGAATATTATTTGGAATGTGAATTGGAACGAAATCGCCAATAGATAAGACCATTTTACAATTTGGGCCCAAGTTAGAAGCAGAGCCTAAGGTGTAAATTATCGATAGTCCATATCTCGGAAACTATAAGAGATAATGCAATTTGGCAACCGGCAATGTAATTAGCATGCCGAATATTACTTGGAATGTGAATTGGAACGAAATCGCCAATAGATAAGAACATTTTACAATTTGGGCCCAAGTTAGAAGCAGAGCCTAAGGTGTAAATTATCGATAGTCCATATCTCGGAAACTATAAGAGATAATGCAATTTCGCAACCGGTAATGTAATTAGCATGCCGAATATCACTTGGAATGTGAATTGGGACGAAATCGCCAATAGATAAGACCATTTTACAATTTGGGCCCAAGTTAGAAGCAGAGCCTAAGGTGTAAATTATCGATAGTCCATATCTCGGAAACTATAAGAGATAATGCAATTTGGCAACCGGCAATGTAATTAGCATGCCGAATATTACTTGGAATGTGAATTGGAACGAAATCGCCAATAGATAAGACCATTTTACAATTTGGGCCCAAGTTAGAAGCAGAGCCTAAGGTGTAAATTATTGAGAGTCCATATCTCGGAAACTATAGGAGATAATGCAATTTCGCAACCGGCAATGTAATTAGCATGCCGAATATCACTTGGAATGTGAATTGGGACGAAATCGCCAATAGAAAAGACCATTTTACAATTTGGGCCCAAGTTAGAAGCAGAGCCTAAGGTGTAAATAATCGATAGTCCATATCTCGGAAACTATAAGAGATAATGCAATTTGGCAACCGGCAATGTAATTAGCATGCCGAATATTACTTGGAGTGTGAATTGGAACGAAATCGCCAATAGATAAGACCATTTTACAATTTGGGCCCAAGTTAGAAGCAGAGCCTAAGGTGTAAATTATCGATAGTCCATATCTCGGAAACTATAAGAGATAATGCAATTTGGCAACCGGCAATGTAATTAGCATGCCGAATATTACTTGGAATGTGAATTGGAACGAAATCACCAATAGATAAGACCAGTTTACAATTTGGGCCCAAGTTAGAAGCAGAGCCTAAGGTGTAAATTATCGATAGTCCATATCTCGGAAACTATAAGAGATAATGCAATTTGGCAACCGGCAATGTAATTAGCATGCCGAATATTACTTGGAATGTGAATTGGAACGAAATCGCCAATAGATAAGACCATTTTACAATTTGGGCCCAAGTTAGAAGCAGAGCCTAAGGTGTAAATTATCGATAGTCCATATCTCGGAAACTATAAGAGATAATGCAATTTGGCAACCGGCAATGTAATTAGCATGCCGAATATTACTTGGAATGTGAATTGCAACTAAATCGCCAATAGATAAGACCATTTTACAATTTGGGCCCAAGTTAGAAGCAGAGCCTAAGGTGTAAATTATCGATAGTCCATATCTCGGAAACTATAAGAGATAATGCAATTTGGCAACCGGCAATGTAATTAGCATGCCGAATATTATTTGGAATGTGAATTGGAACGAAATCGCCAATAGATAAGACCATTTTACAATTTGGGCCCAAGTTAGAAGCAGAGCCTAAGGTGTAAATTATCGATAGTCCATATCTCGGAAACTATAAGAGATAATGCAATTTGGCAACCGGCAATGTAATTAGCATGCCGAATATTACTTGGAATGTGAATTGGAACGAAATCGCCAATAGATAAGACCATTTTACAATTTGGGCCCAAGTTAGAAGCAGAGCCTAAGGTGTAAATTATCGATAGTCCATATCTCGGAAACTATAAGAGATAATGCAATTTGGCAACCGGCAATGTAATTAGCATGCCGAATATTACTTGGAATGTGAATTGGAACGAAATCGCCAATAGATAAGACCATTTTACAATTTGGGCCCAAGTTAGAAGCAGAGCCTAAGGTGTAAATTATCGATAGTCCATATCTCGGAAACTATAAGAGATAATGCAATTTGGCAACCGGCAATGTAATTAGCATGCCGAATATTACTTGGAATGTGAATTGGAACGAAATCGCCAATAGGTAAGACCATTTTACAATTTGGGCCCAAGTTAGAAGCAGAGCCTAAGGTGTAAATTATCGATAGTCCATATCTCGGAAACTATAAGAGATAATGCAATTTGGCAACCGGCAATGTAATTAGCATGCCGAATATTACTTGGAATGTGAATTGGAACGAAATCGCCAATAGATAAGACCATTTTACAATTTGGGCCCAAGTTAGAAGCAGAGCCTAAGGTGTAAATTATCGATAGTCCATATCTCGGAAACTATAAGAGATAATGCAATTTGGCAACCGGCAATGTAATTAGCATGCCGAATATTACTTGGAATGTGAATTGGAACGAGATCGCCAATAGATAAGACCATTTTACAATTTGGGCCCAAGTTAGAAGCAGAGCCTAAGGTGTAAATTATTGATAGTCCATATCTCGGAAACTATAAGAGATAATGCAATTTCGCAACCGGCAATGTAATTAGCATGCCGAATGTCACTTGGAATGTGAATTGGGACGAAATCGCCAATAGATAAGACCATTTTACAATTTGGGCCAAGTTATAAGCAGAGCCTAAGGTGTAAATTATCGATAGTCCATATCTCGGAAACTATAAGAGATAATGCAATTTGGCACCCGGCAATGTAATTAGCATGCCGAATATTACTTGGAATGTGAATTGGAACGAAATCGCCAATAGATAAGACCATTTTACAATTTGGGCCCAAGTTAGAAGCAGAGCCTAAGGTGTAAATTATCGATAGTCCATATCTCGGAAACTATAAGAGATAATGCAATTTGGCAACCGGCAATGTAATTAGCATGCCGAATATTACTTGGAATGTGAATTGGAACGAAATCGCCAATAGATAAGACCATTTTACAATTTGGGCCCAAGTTAGAAGCAGAGCCTAAGGTGTAAATTATCGATAGTCCATATCTCGGAAACTATAAGAGATAATGCAATTTGGCAACCGGCAATGTAATTAGCATGCCGAATATTACTTGGAATGTGAATTGGAACGAAATCGCCAATAGATAAGACCATTTTACAATTTGGGCCCAAGTTAGAAGCAGAGCCTAAGGTGTAAATTATTGATAGTCCATATCTCGGAAACTATAAGAGATAATGCAATTTCGCAACCGGCAATGTAATTAGCATGCCGAATGTCACTTGGAATGTGAATTGGGACGAAATCGCCAATAGATAAGACCATTTTACAATTTGGGCCCAAGTTAGAAGCAGAGCCTAAGGTGTAAATTATCGATAGTCCATATCTCGGAAACTATAAGAGATAATGCAATTTGGCAACCGGCAATGTAATTAGCATGCCGAATATTACTTGGAATGTGAATTGGAACGAAGTCGCCAATAGATAAGACCATTTTACAATTTGGGCCCAAGTTAGAAGCAGAGCCTAAGATGTAAATTATCGATAGTCCATATCTCGGAAACTATAAGAGATAATGCAATTTGGCAACCGGCAATGTAATTAGCATGCCGAATATTACTTGGAATGTGAATTGGAACGAAATCGCCAATAGATAAGACCATTTTACAATTTGGGCCCAAGTTAGAAGCAGAGCCTAAGGTGTAAATTATCGATAGTCCATATCTCGGAAACTATAAGAGATAATTCAATTTGGCAACCGGCAATGTAATTAGCATGCCGGATATTACTTGGAATGTGAATTGGAACGAAATCGCCAATAGATAAGACCATTTTACAATTTGGGCCCAAGTTAGAAGCAGAGCCTAAGGTGTAAATTATCGATAGTCCATATCTCGGAAACTATAAGAGATAATGCAATTTGGCAACCGGCAATGTAATTAGCATGCCGAATATTACTTGGAATGTGAATTGGAACGAAATCGCCAATAGATAAGACGATTTTACAATTTGGGCCCAAGTTAGAATCAGAGCCTAAGATGTAAATTATCGATAGTCCATATCTCGGAAACTATAAGAGATAATGCAATTTGGCAATCGGCAATGTAATTAGCATGCCGAATATTACTTGGAATGTGAATTGGAACGAAATCGCCAATAGATAAGACCATTTTACAATTTGGGCCCAAGTTAGAAGCAGAGCCTAAGGTGTAAATTATCGATAGTCCATATCTCGGAAACTATAAGAGATAATGCAATTTGGCAACCGGCAATGTAATTAGCATGCCGAATATTACTTGGAATGTGAATTGGAACGAAATCGCCAATAGGTAAGACCATTTTACAATTTGGGCCCAAGTTAGAAGCAGAGCCTAAGGTGTAAATTATCGATAGTCCATATCTCGGAAACTATAAGAGATAATTCAATTTGGCAACCGGCAATGTAATTAGCATGCCGGATATTACTTGGAATGTGAATTGGAACGAAATCGATAATAGATAAGAACATTTTACAATTTGGGCCCAAGTTAGAAGCAGAGCCTAAGGTGTAAATTACCGATAGTCCATATCTCGGAAACTATAAGAGATAATGCAATTTGGCAACCGGCAAAGTAATTAGCATGCCGAATATTACTTGGAATGTGAATTGGAACGAAAACGCCAATAGATAAGACCATTTTACAATTTGGGCCCAAGTTAGAAGCAGAGCCTAAGGTGTAAATTATCGATAGTCCATATCTCGGAAAACATAAGAGATAATGCAATTTGGCAACCGGCAATGTAATTAGCATGCCGAATATTACTTGGAATGTGAATTGGAACGAAATCGCCAATAGAGAAGACCATTTTACAATTTGGGCCCAAGTTAGAAGCAGAGCCTAAGGTGTAAATTATCGATAGTCCATATCTCGGAAACTATAAGAGATAATTCAATTTGGCAACCGGCAATGTAATTAGCATGCCGGATATTACTTGGAATGTGAATTGGAACGAAATCGATAATAGATAAGAACATTTTACAATTTGGGCCCAAGTTAGAAGCAGAGCCTAAGGTGTAAATTACCGATAGTCCATATCTCGGAAACTATAAGAGATAATGCAATTTGGCAACCGGCAATGTAATTAGCATGCCGAATATTACTTGGAATGTGAATTGGAACGAAAACGCCAATAGATAAGACCATTTTACAATTTGGGCCCAAGTTAGAAGCAGAGCCTAAGGTGTAAATTATCGATAGTCCATATCTCGGAAAACATAAGAGATAATGCAATTTGGCAACCGGCAATGTAATTAGCATGCCGAATATTACTTGGAATGTGAATTGGAACGAAATCGCCAATAGAGAAGACCATTTTACAATTTGGGCCCAAGTTAGAAGCAGAGCCTAAGGTGTAAATTATCGATAGTCCATATCTCGGAAACTATAAGAGATAATGCAATTTGGCAACCGGCAATGTAATTAGCATGCCGAATATTACTTGGAATGTGAATTGGAACGAAAACGCCAATAGATAAGACCATTTTACAATTTGGGCCCAAGTTAGAAGCAGAGCCTAAGGTGTAAATTATCGATAGTCCATATCTCGGAAACTATAAGAGATAATGCAATTTGGCAACCGGCAATGTAATTAGCATGCCGAATATTACTTGGAATGTGAATTGGAACGAAATCGCCAATAGATAAGACCATTTTACAATTTGGGCCCAAGTTAGAAGCAGAGCCTAAGGTGTAAATTATCGATAGTCCATATCTCGGAAACTATAAGAGATAATGCAATTTGGCAACCGGCAATGTAATTAGCATGCCGAATATTACTTGAAATGTGAATTGGAACGAAATCGCCAATAGATAAGACCATTTTACAATTTGGGCCCAAGTTAGAAGCAGAGCCTAAGGTGTAAATTATTGATAGTCCATATCTCGGAAACTATAAGAGATAATGCAATTTCGCAACCGGCAATGTAATTAGCATGCCGAATATTACTTGGAGTGTGAATTGGAACGAAATCGCCAATAGATAAGACCATTTTACAATTTGGGCCCAAGTTAGAAGCAGAGCCTAAGGTGTAAATTATCGATAGTCCATATCTCGGAAACTATAAGAGATAATGCAATTTGGCAACCGGCAATGTAATTAGCATGCCGAATATTACTTGGAATGTGAATTGCAACGAAATCGCCAATAGATAAGACCATTTTACAATTTGGGCCCAAGTTAGAAGCAGAGCCTAAGGTGTAAATTATCGATAGTCCATATCTCGGAAACTATAAGAGATAATGCAATTTGGCAACCGGCAATGTAATTAGCATGCCGAGTATTACTTGGAATGTGAATTGGAACGAAATCGCCAATAGATAAGACCATTTTACAATTTGGGCCCAAGTTAGAAGCAGAGCCTAAGGTGTAAATTATCGATAGTCCATATCTCGGAAACTATAAGAGATAATGCAATTTGGCAACCGGCAATGTAATTAGCATGCCGAATATTACTTGGAATGTGAATTGGAACGAAATCGCCAATAGATAAGATCATTTTACAATTTGGGCCCAAGTTAGAAGCAGAGCCTAAGGTGTAAATTATCGATAGTCCATATCTCGGAAACTATAAGAGATAATGCAATTTGGCAACCGGCAATGTAATTAGCATGCCGAATATTACTTGGAATGTGAATTGGAACGAAATCGCCAATAGATAAGACCATTTTACAATTTGGGCCCAAGTTAGAAGCAGAGCCTAAGGTGTAAATTATCGATAGTCCATATCTCGGAAACTATAAGAGATAATGCAATTTGGCAACCGGCAATGTAATTAGCATGCCGAATATTACTTGGAATGTGAATTGCAACGAAATCGCCAATAGATAAGACCATTTTACAATTTGGGCCCAAGTTAGAAGCAGAGCCTAAGGTGTAAATTATCGATAGTCCATATCTCGGAAACTATAAGAGATAATGCAATTTGGCAACCGGCAATGTAATTAGCATGCCGAGTATTACTTGGAATGTGAATTGGAACGAAATCGCCAATAGATAAGACCATTTTACAATTTGGGCCCAAGTTAGAAGCAGAGCCTAAGGTGTAAATTATCGATAGTCCATATCTCGGAAACTATAAGAGATAATGCAATTTGGCAACCGGCAATGTAATTAGCATGCCGAATATTACTTGGAGTGTGAATTGGAACGAAATCGCCAATAGATAAGACCATTTTACAATTTGGGCCCAAGTTAGAAGCAGAGCCTAAGGTGTAAATTATCGATAGTCCATATCTCGGAAACTATAAGAGATAATGCAATTTGGCAACCGGCAATGTAATTAGCATGCCGAATATTACTTGGAATGTGAATTGGAACGAAATCGCCAATAGATAAGACCATTTTACAATTTGGGCCCAAGTTAGAAGCAGAGCCTAAGGTGTAAATTATTGATAGTCCATATCTCGGAAACTATAAGAGATAATGCAATTTCGCAACCGGCAATGTAATTAGCATGCCGAATATTACTTGGAGTGTGAATTGGAACGAAATCGCCAATAGATAAGACCATTTTACAATTTGGGCCCAAGTTAGAAGCAGAGCCTAAGGTGTAAATTATCGATAGTCCATATCTCGGAAACTATAAGAGATAATGCAATTTGGCAAACGGCAATGTAATTAGCATGCCGAATATTACTTGAAATGTGAATTGGAACGAAATCGCCAATAGATAAGACCATTTTACAATTTGGGCCCAAGTTAGAAGCAGAGCCTAAGGTGTAAATTATCGATAGTCCATATCTCGGAAACTATAAGAGATAATGCAATTTGGCAACCGGCAATGTAATTAGCATGCCGAGTATTACTTGGAATGTGAATTGGAACGAAATCGCCAATAGATAAGACCATTTTACAATTTGGGCCCAAGTTAGAAGCAGAGCCTAAGGTGTAAATTATCGATAGTCCATATCTCGGAAACTATAAGAGATAATGCAATTCGGCAACCGGCAATGTAATTAGCATGCCGAATATTACTTGGAATGTGAATTGGAACGAAATCGCCAATAGATAAGGCCATTTTACAATTTGGGCACAAGTTAAAAGCAGAGCCTAAGGTGTAAATTATTGATAGTCCATATCTCGGAAACTATAAGAGATAATGCAGTTTCGCAATCGGCAATGTAATTAGCATGCCGAATATCACTTGGAATGTGAATTGGGACGAAATCGCCAATAGATAAGACCATTTTACAATTTGGGCCCAAGTTAGAAGCAGAGCCTAAGGTGTAAATTATCGATAGTCCATATCTCGGAAACTATAAGAGATAATGCAATTTGGCAACCGGCAATGTAATTAGCATGCCGAATATTACTTGGAATGTGAATTGGAACGAAATCGCCAATAGATAAGACCATTTTACAATTTGGGCCCAAGTTAGAAGCAGAGCCTAAGGTGTAAATTATCGATAGTACATATCTCGGAAACTATAAGAGATAATGCAATTTGGCAACCGGCAATGTAATTAGCATGCCGAATATTACTTGGAATGTGAATTGGAACGAAATCGCCAATAGATAAGACCATTTTACAATTTGGGCACAAGTTAAAAGCAGAGCCTAAGGTGTAAATTATTGATAGTCCATATCTCGGAAACTATAAGAGATAATGCAGTTTCGCAATCGGCAATGTAATTAGCATGCCGAATATCACTTGGAATGTGAATTGGGACGAAATCGCCAATAGATAAGACCATTTTACAATTTGGGCCCAAGTTAGAAGCAGAGCCTAAGGTGTAAATTATCGATAGTCCATATCTCGGAAACTATAAGAGATAATGCAATTTGGCAACCGGCAATGTAATTAGCATGCCGAATATTACTTGGAATGTGAATTGGAACGAAATCGCCAATAGATAAGACCATTTTACAATTTGGGCCCAAGTTAGAAGCAGAGCCTAAGGTGTAAATTATTGATAGTCCATATCTCGGAAACTATAAGAGATAATGCAATTTGGCAACCGGCAATGTAATTAGCATGCCGAATATTACTTGGAATGTGAATTGGAACGAAATCGCCAATAGATAAGACCATTTTACAATTTGGGCCCAAGTTAGAAGCAGAGCCTAAGGTGTAAATTATTGATAGTCCATATCTCGGAAACTATAAGAGATAATGCAATTTCGCAACCGGCAATGTAATTAGCATGCCGAATATTACTTGGAGTGCGAATTGGAACGAAATCGCCAATAGGTAAGACCATTTTACAATTTGGGCCCAAGTTAGAAGCAGAGCCTAAGGTGTAAATTATCGATAGTCCATATCTCGGAAACTATAAGAGATAATGCAATTTGGCAACCGGCAATGTAATTAGCATGCCGAATATTACTTGGAATGTGAATTGGAACGAAATCGCCAATAGATAAGACCATTTTACAATTTGGGCCCAAGTTAGAAGCAGAGCCTAAGGTGTAAATTATCGATAGTCCATATCTCGGAAACTATAAGAGATAATGCAATTTGGCAACCGGCAATGTAATTAGCATGCCGAGTATTACTTGGAATGTGAATTGGAACGAAATCGCCAATAGATAAGACCATTTTACAATTTGGGCCCAAGTTAGAAGCAGAGCCTAAGGTGTAAATTATCGATAGTCCATATCTCGGAAACTATAAGAGATAATGCAATTCGGCAACCGGCAATGTAATTAGCATGCCGAATATTACTTGGAATGTGAATTGGAACGAAATCGCCAATAGATAAGACCATTTTACAATTTGGGCACAAGTTAAAAGCAGAGCCTAAGGTGTAAATTATTGATAGTCCATATCTCGGAAACTATAAGAGATAATGCAGTTTCGCAATCGGCAATGTAATTAGCATGCCGAATATCACTTGGAATGTGAATTGGGACGAAATCACCAATAGATAAGACCATTTTACAATTTGGGCCCAAGTTAGAAGCAGAGCCTAAGGTGTAAATTATCGATAGTCCATATCTCGGAAACTATAAGAGATAATGCAATTTGGCAACCGGCAATGTAATTAGCATGCCGAATATTACTTGGAATGTGAATTGGAACGAAATCGCCAATAGATAAGACCATTTTACAATTTGGGCACAAGTTAAAAGCAGAGCCTAAGGTGTAAATTATTGATAGTCCATATCTCGGAAACTATAAGAGATAATGCAGTTTCGCAATCGGCAATGTAATTAGCATGCCGAATATCACTTGGAATGTGAATTGGGACGAAATCGCCAATAGATAAGACCATTTTACAATTTGGGCCCAAGTTAGAAGCAGAGCCTAAGGTGTAAATTATCGATATTCCATATCTCGGAAACTATAAGAGATAATGCAATTTGGCAACCGGCAATGTAATTAGCATGCCGAATATTACTTGGAATGTGAATTGCAACGAAATCGCCAATAGATAAGACCATTTTACAATTTGGGCCCAAGTTAGAAGCAGAGCCTAAGGTGTAAATTATCGATAGTCCATATCTCGGAAACTATAAGGGATAATGCAATTTGGCAAACGGCAATGTAATTAGCATGCCGAATATTACTTGGAATGTGAATTGGAACGAAATCGCCAATAGATAAGACCATTTTACAATTTGGGCCCAAGTTAGAAGCAGAGCCTAAGGTGTAAATTATTGATAGTCCATATCTCGGAAACTATAAGAGATAATGCAATTTCGAAACCGGCAATGTAATTAGCATGCTGAATATCACTTGGAATGTGAATTGGGACGAAATCGCCAATAGATAAGACCATTTTACAATTTGGGCCCAAGTTAGAAGCAGAGCCTAAGGTGTAAATTATCGATAGTCCATATCTCGGAAACTATAAGAGATAATGCAATTTGGCAACCGGCAATGTAATTAGCATGCCGAATATTACTTGGAATGTGAATTGGAACGAAATCGCCAATAGATAAGACCATTTTACAATTTGGGCCCAAGTTAGAAGCAGAGCCTAAGGTGTAAATTATCGATAGTCCATATCTCGGAAACTATAAGAGATAATGCAATTTGGCAACCGGCAATGTAATTAGCATGCCGAATATAACTTGGAATGTGAATTGGAACGAAATCGCCAATAGGTAAGACCATTTTACAATTTGGGCCCAAGTTAGAAGCAGAGCCTAAGGTGTAAATTATCGATAGTCCATATCTCGGAAACTATAAGAGATAATTCAATTTGGCAACCGGCAATGTAATTAGCATGCCGAATATTACTTGGAATGTGAATTGGAACGAAATCGCCAATAGATAAGACCATTTTACAATTTGGGCCCAAGTTAGAAGCAGAGCCTAAGGTGTAAATTATCGATAGTCCATATCTCGGAAACTATAAGAGATAATGCAATTTGGCAAACGGCAATGTAATTAGCATGCCGAATATTACTTGGAATGTGAATTGGAACGAAATCGCCAATAGATAAGACCATTTAAAATTTGGGAGCAAGTTAGAAGCACAGCCTAAGGTGTAAATTATCGATAGTCCATATCTCGGAAACTATAAGAGATAATGCAATTTGGCAACCGGCAATGTAATTAGCATGCCGAATATTACTTGGAATGTGAATTGGAACGAAATCGCCAATAGATAAGACCATTTTACAATTTGGGCCCAAGTTAGAAGCAGAGCCTATGGTGTAAATTATCGATAGTCCATATCTCGGAAACTATAAGAGATAATGCAATTTGGCAACCGGCAATGTAATTAGCATGCCGAATATTACTTGGAATGTGAATTGGAACGAAATCGCCAATAGATAAGACCATTTTACAATTTGGGCCCAAGTTAGAAGCAGAGCCTAAGGTGTAAATTATCGATAGTCCATATCTCGGAAACTATAAGAGATAATGCAATTTGGCAACCGGCAATGTAATTAGCATGCCGAATATTACTTGGAATGTGAATTGGAACGAAATCGCCAATAGATAAGACCATTTTACAATTTGGGCCCAAGTTAGAAGCAGAGCCTAAGGTGTAAATTATCGATAGTCCATATCTCGGAAACTATAAGAGATAATGCAATTTGGCAACCGGCAATGTAATTAGCATGCCGAATATTACTTGGAAAGTGAATTGGAACGAAATCGCTAATAGATAAGACCATTTTACAATTTGGGCCCAAGTTAGAAGCAGAGCCTAAGGTGTAAATTATCGATAGTCCATATCTCGGAAACTATAAGAGATAATGCAATTTGGCAACCGGCAATGTAATTAGCATGCCGAATATTACTTGGAATGTGAATTGGAACGAAATCGCCAATAGATAAGACCATTTTACAATTTGGGAGCAAGTTAGAAGCAGAGCCTAAGGTGTAAATTATCGATAGTCCATATCTCGGAAACTATAAGAGATAATGCAATTTGGCAACCGGCAATGTAAGTAGCATGCCGAATATTACTTGGAATGTGAATTGGAACGAAATCGCCAATAGATAAGACCATTTTACAATTTGGGCCCAAGTTAGAAGCAGAGCCTAAGGTGTAAATTATCGATAGTCCATATCTCGGAAACTATAAGAGATAATGCAATTTGGCAACCGGCAATGTAATTAGCATGCCGAATATTACTTGGAATGTGAATTGGAACAGATTCGTCCATCGATCGCCAATAGGTAAGACCATTTTACAATTTGGGCCCAAGTTAGAAGCAGAGCCTAAGGTGTAAATTATCGATAGTCCATATCTCGGAAACTATAAGAGATAATGCAATTTGGCAACCGGCAATGTAATTAGCATGCCGAATATTACTTGGAATGTGAATTGGAACGAAATCGCCAATAGATAAGACCATTTTACAATTTGGGCCCAAGTTAGAAGCAGAGCCTAAGGTGTAAATTATCGATAGTCCATATCTCGGAAACTATAAGAGATAATGCAATTTCGCAACCGGCAATGTAATTAGCATGCCGAATATTACTTGGAGTGTGAATTGGAACGAAATCGCCAATAGATAAGACCATTTTACAATTTGGGCCCAAGTTAGAAGCAGAGCCTAAGGTGTGAATTATCGATAGTCCATATCTCGGAAACTATAAGAGATAATGCAATTTGGCAACCGGCAATGTAATTAGCATGCCGAATATTACTTGGAATGTGAATTGGAACGAAATCGCCAATAGATAAGACCATTTAAAATTTGGGAGCAAGTTAGAAGCAGAGCCTAAGGTGTAAATTATCGATAGTCCATATCTCGGAAACTATAAGAGATAATGTAATTTGGCAACCGGCAATGTAATTAGCATGCCGAATATTAC
Source organism: Rhynchophorus ferrugineus (assembly GCF_030347505.1). Classification (NCBI taxonomy): domain Eukaryota; kingdom Metazoa; phylum Arthropoda; class Insecta; order Coleoptera; family Curculionidae; genus Rhynchophorus; species Rhynchophorus ferrugineus. Next base: position 326,045 of record NW_027472647.1, on the reverse strand, counting down.
TTGGAATGTGAATTGGAACGAAATCGCCAATAGATAAGACCATTTTACAATTTGGGCCCAAGTTAGAAGCAGAGCCTAAGGTGTAAATTATCGATAGTCCATATCTCGGAAACTATAAGAGATAATGCAATTTCGCAACCGGCAATGTAATTAGCATGCCGAATATTACTTGGAGTGTGAATTGGAACGAAATCGCCAATAGATAAGACCATTTTACAATTTGGGCCCAAGTTAGAAGCAGAGCCTAAGGTGTAAATTATCGATAGTCCATATCTCGGAAACTATAAGAGATAATGCAATTTGGCAACCGGCAATGTAATTAGCATGCCGAATATTACTTGGAATGTGAATTGGAACGAAATCGCCAATAGATAAGACCATTTTACAATTTGGGCCCAAGTTAGAAGCAGAGCCTAAGGTGTAAATTATCGATGGACCATATCTCGGAAACTATAAGAGATAATGCAATTTGGCAACCGGCAATTTAATTAGCATGCCGAATATTACTTGGAATGTGAATTGGAACGAAATCGCCAATAGATAAGACCATTTTACAATTTGAGCCCAAGTTAGAAGCAGAGCCTAAGGTGTAAATTATCGATAGTCCATATCTCGGAAACTATAAGAGATAATGCAATTTGGCAACCGGCAATGTAATTAGCATGCCGAATATTACTTGGAATGTGAATTGGAACGAAATCGCCAATAGATAAGACCATTTTACAATTTGGGCCCAAGTTAGAAGCAGAGCCTAAGGTGTAAATTATCGATAGTCCATATCTCGGAAACTATAAGAGATAATGCAATTTGGCAACCGGCAATGTAATTAGCATGCCGAATATTACTTGGAATGTGAATTGGAACGAAAACGCCAATAGATAAGACCATTTTACAATTTGCTCCCAAGTTAGAAGCAGAGCCTAAAATGTAAATTATCGATAGTCCATATCTCGGAAACTATAAGAGATAATGCAATTTGGCAACCGGCAATGTAATTAGCATGCCGAATATTACTTGGAATGTGAATTGGAACGAAATCGCCAATAGATAAGACCATTTTACAATTTGTGCCCAAGTTAGAAGCAGAGCCTAAGGTGTAAATTATCGATAGTCCATATCTCGGAAACTATAAGAGATAATGCAATTTGGCAACCGGCAATGTAATTAGCATGCCGAATATTACTTGGAATGTGAATTGGAACGAAATCGCCAATAGATAAGACCATTTTACAATTTGGGCCCAAGTTAGAAGCAGAGCCTAAGGTGTAAATTATTGATAGTCCATATCTCGGAAACTATAAGAGATAATGCAATTTCGCAACCGGCAATGTAATTAGCATGCCGAATATTACTTGGAGTGTGAATTGGAACGAAATCGCCAATAGATAAGACCATTTTACAATTTGGGCCCAAGTTAGAAGCAGAGCCTAAGGTGTAAATTATCGATAGTCCATATCTCGGAAACTATAAGAGATAATGCAATTTGGCAAACGGCAATGTAATTAGCATGCCGAATATTACTTGAAATGTGAATTGGAACGAAATCGCCAATAGATAAGACCATTTTACAATTTGGGCCCAAGTTAGAAGCAGAGCCTAAGGTGTAAATTATCGATAGTCCATATCTCGGAAACTATAAGAGATAATGCAATTTGGCAACCGGCAATGTAATTAGCATGCCGAGTATTACTTGGAATGTGAATTGGAACGAAATCGCCAATAGATAAGACCATTTTACAATTTGGGCCCAAGTTAGAAGCAGAGCCTAAGGTGTAAATTATCGATAGTCCATATCTCGGAAACTATAAGAGATAATGCAATTCGGCAACCGGCAATGTAATTAGCATGCCGAATATTACTTGGAATGTGAATTGGAACGAAATCGCCAATAGATAAGGCCATTTTACAATTTGGGCACAAGTTAAAAGCAGAGCCTAAGGTGTAAATTATTGATAGTCCATATCTCGGAAACTATAAGAGATAATGCAGTTTCGCAATCGGCAATGTAATTAGCATGCCGAATATCACTTGGAATGTGAATTGGGACGAAATCGCCAATAGATAAGACCATTTTACAATTGGGGCCCAAGTTAGAAGCAGAGCCTAAGGTGTAAATTATCGATAGTCCATATCTCGGAAACTATAAGAGATAATGCAATTTGGCAACCGGCAATGTAATTAGCATGCCGAATATTACTTGGAATGTGAATTGGAACGAAATCGCCAATAGATAAGACCATTTTACAATTTGGGCCCAAGTTAGAAGCAGAGCCTAAGGTGTAAATTATCGATAGTCCATATCTCGGAAACTATAAGAGATAATGCAATTTGGCAACCGGCAATGTAATTAGCATGCCGAATATTACTTGGAATGTGAATTGGAACGAAATCGCCAATAGATAAGACCATTTTACAATTTGGGCACAAGTTAAAAGCAGAGCCTAAGGTGTAAATTATTGATAGTCCATATCTCGGAAACTATAAGAGATAATGCAGTTTCGCAATCGGCAATGTAATTAGCATGCCGAATATCACTTGGAATGTGAATTGGGACGAAATCGCCAATAGATAAGACCATTTTACAATTTGGGCCCAAGTTAGAAGCAGAGCCTAAGGTGTAAATTATCGATAGTCCATATCTCGGAAACTATAAGAGATAATGCAATTTGGCAACCGGCAATGTAATTAGCATGCCGAATATTACTTGGAATGTGAATTGGAACGAAATCGCCAATAGATAAGACCATTTTACAATTTGGGCCCAAGTTAGAAGCAGAGCCTAAGGTGTAAATTATTGATAGTCCATATCTCGGAAACTATAAGAGATAATGCAATTTGGCAACCGGCAATGTAATTAGCATGCCGAATATTACTTGGAATGTGAATTGGAACGAAATCGCCAATAGATAAGACCATTTTACGATTTGGGCCCAAGTTAGAAGCAGAGCCTAAGGTGTAAATTATTGATAGTCCATATCTCGGAAACTATAAGAGATAATGCAATTTCGCAACCGGCAATGTAATTAGCATGCCGAATATTACTTGGAGTGCGAATTGGAACGAAATCGCCAATAGGTAAGACCATTTTACAATTTGGGCCCAAGTTAGAAGCAGAGCCTAAGGTGTAAATTATCGATAGTCCATATCTCGGAAACTATAAGAGATAATGCAATTTGGCAACCGGCAATGTAATTAGCATGCCGAATATTACTTGGAATGTGAATTGGAACGAAATCGCCAATAGATAAGACCATTTTACAATTTGGGCCCAAGTTAGAAGCAGAGCCTAAGGTGTAAATTATCGATAGTCCATATCTCGGAAACTATAAGAGATAATGCAATTTGGCAACCGGCAATGTAATTAGCATGCCGAGTATTACTTGGAATGTGAATTGGAACGAAATCGCCAATAGATAAGACCATTTTACAATTTGGGCCCAAGTTAGAAGCAGAGCCTAAGGTGTAAATTATCGATAGTCCATATCTCGGAAACTATAAGAGATAATGCAATTCGGCAACCGGCAATGTAATTAGCATGCCGAATATTACTTGGAATGTGAATTGGAACGAAATCGCCAATAGATAAGACCATTTTACAATTTGGGCACAAGTTAAAAGCAGAGCCTAAGGTGTAAATTATTGATAGTCCATATCTCGGAAACTATAAGAGATAATGCAGTTTCGCAATCGGCAATGTAATTAGCATGCCGAATATCACTTGGAATGTGAATTGGGACGAAATCACCAATAGATAAGACCATTTTACAATTTGGGCCCAAGTTAGAAGCAGAGCCTAAGGTGTAAATTATCGATAGTCCATATCTCGGAAACTATAAGAGATAATGCAATTTGGCAACCGGCAATGTAATTAGCATGCCGAATATTACTTGGAATGTGAATTGGAACGAAATCGCCAATAGATAAGACCATTTTACAATTTGGGCACAAGTTAAAAGCAGAGCCTAAGGTGTAAATTATTGATAGTCCATATCTCGGAAACTATAAGAGATAATGCAGTTTCGCAATCGGCAATGTAATTAGCATGCCGAATATCACTTGGAATGTGAATTGGGACGAAATCGCCAATAGATAAGACCATTTTACAATTTGGGCCCAAGTTAGAAGCAGAGCCTAAGGTGTAAATTATCGATATTCCATATCTCGGAAACTATAAGAGATAATGCAATTTGGCAACCGGCAATGTAATTAGCATGCCGAATATTACTTGGAATGTGAATTGCAACGAAATCGCCAATAGATAAGACCATTTTACAATTTGGGCCCAAGTTAGAAGCAGAGCCTAAGGTGTAAATTATCGATAGTCCATATCTCGGAAACTATAAGGGATAATGCAATTTGGCAAACGGCAATGTAATTAGCATGCCGAATATTACTTGGAATGTGAATTGGAACGAAATCGCCAATAGATAAGACCATTTTACAATTTGGGCCCAAGTTAGAAGCAGAGCCTAAGGTGTAAATTATTGATAGTCCATATCTCGGAAACTATAAGAGATAATGCAATTTCGAAACCGGCAATGTTATTAGCATGCTGAATATCACTTGGAATGTGAATTGGGACGAAATCGCCAATAGATAAGACCATTTTACAATTTGGGCCCAAGTTAGAAGCAGAGCCTAAGGTGTAAATTATCGATAGTCCATATCTCGGAAACTATAAGAGATAATGCAATTTGGCAACCGGCAATGTAATTAGCATGCCGAATATTACTTGGAATGTGAATTGGAACGAAATCGCCAATAGATAAGACCATTTTACAATTTGGGCCCAAGTTAGAAGCAGAGCCTAAGGTGTAAATTATCGATAGTCCATATCTCGGAAACTATAAGAGATAATGCAATTTGGCAACCGGCAATGTAATTAGCATGCCGAATATAACTTGGAATGTGAATTGGAACGAAATCGCCAATAGGTAAGACCATTTTACAATTTGGGCCCAAGTTAGAAGCAGAGCCTAAGGTGTAAATTATCGATAGTCCATATCTCGGAAACTATAAGAGATAATTCAATTTGGCAACCGGCAATGTAATTAGCATGCCGAATATTACTTGGAATGTGAATTGGAACGAAATCGCCAATAGATAAGACCATTTTACAATTTGGGCCCAAGTTAGAAGCAGAGCCTAAGGTGTAAATTATCGATAGTCCATATCTCGGAAACTATAAGAGATAATGCAATTTGGCAAACGGCAATGTAATTAGCATGCCGAATATTACTTGGAATGTGAATTGGAACGAAATCGCCAATAGATAAGACCATTTAAAATTTGGGAGCAAGTTAGAAGCACAGCCTAAGGTGTAAATTATCGATAGTCCATATCTCGGAAACTATAAGAGATAATGCAATTTGGCAACCGGCAATGTAATTAGCATGCCGAATATTACTTGGAATGTGAATTGGAACGAAATCGCCAATAGATAAGACCATTTTACAATTTGGGCCCAAGTTAGAAGCAGAGCCTATGGTGTAAATTATCGATAGTCCATATCTCGGAAACTATAAGAGATAATGCAATTTGGCAACCGGCAATGTAATTAGCATGCCGAATATTACTTGGAATGTGAATTGGAACGAAATCGCCAATAGATAAGACCATTTTACAATTTGGGCCCAAGTTAGAAGCAGAGCCTAAGGTGTAAATTATCGATAGTCCATATCTCGGAAACTATAAGAGATAATGCAATTTGGCAACCGGCAATGTAATTAGCATGCCGAATATTACTTGGAATGTGAATTGGAACGAAATCGCCAATAGATAAGACCATTTTACAATTTGGGCCCAAGTTAGAAGCAGAGCCTAAGGTGTAAATTATCGATAGTCCATATCTCGGAAACTATAAGAGATAATGCAATTTGGCAACCGGCAATGTAATTAGCATGCCGAATATTACTTGGAAAGTGAATTGGAACGAAATCGCTAATAGATAAGACCATTTTACAATTTGGGCCCAAGTTAGAAGCAGAGCCTAAGGTGTAAATTATCGATAGTCCATATCTCGGAAACTATAAGAGATAATGCAATTTGGCAACCGGCAATGTAATTAGCATGCCGAATATTACTTGGAATGTGAATTGGAACGAAATCGCCAATAGATAAGACCATTTTACAATTTGGGAGCAAGTTAGAAGCAGAGCCTAAGGTGTAAATTATCGATAGTCCATATCTCGGAAACTATAAGAGATAATGCAATTTGGCAACCGGCAATGTAAGTAGCATGCCGAATATTACTTGGAATGTGAATTGGAACGAAATCGCCAATAGATAAGACCATTTTACAATTTGGGCCCAAGTTAGAAGCAGAGCCTAAGGTGTAAATTATCGATAGTCCATATCTCGGAAACTATAAGAGATAATGCAATTTGGCAACCGGCAATGTAATTAGCATGCCGAATATTACTTGGAATGTGAATTGGAACGGAATCGCCAATAGGTAAGACCATTTTACAATTTGGGCCCAAGTTAGAAGCAGAGCCTAAGGTGTAAATTATCGATAGTCCATATCTCGGAAACTATAAGAGATAATGCAATTTGGCAACCGGCAATGTAATTAGCATGCCGAATATTACTTGGAATGTGAATTGGAACGAAATCGCCAATAGATAAGACCATTTTACAATTTGGGCCCAAGTTAGAAGCAGAGCCTAAGGTGTAAATTATCGATAGTCCATATCTCGGAAACTATAAGAGATAATGCAATTTCGCAACCGGCAATGTAATTAGCATGCCGAATATTACTTGGAGTGTGAATTGGAACGAAATCGCCAATAGATAAGACCATTTTACAATTTGGGCCCAAGTTAGAAGCAGAGCCTAAGGTGTGAATTATCGATAGTCCATATCTCGGAAACTATAAGAGATAATGCAATTTGGCAACCGGCAATGTAATTAGCATGCCGAATATTACTTGGAATGTGAATTGGAACGAAATCGCCAATAGATAAGACCATTTAAAATTTGGGAGCAAGTTAGAAGCAGAGCCTAAGGTGTAAATTATCGATAGTCCATATCTCGGAAACTATAAGAGATAATGTAATTTGGCAACCGGCAATGTAATTAGCATGCCGAATATTACTTGGAATGTGAATTGGAACGAAATCGCCAATAGATAAGACCATTTTACAATTTGGGCCCAAGTTAGAAGCAGAGCCTAAGGTGTAAATTATCGATAGTCCATATCTCGGAAACTATAAGAGATAATGCAATTTCGCAACCGGCAATGTAATTAGCATGCCGAATATTACTTGGAGTGTGAATTGGAACGAAATCGCCAATAGATAAGACCATTTTACAATTTGGGCCCAAGTTAGAAGCAGAGCCTAAGGTGTAAATTATCGATAGTCCATATCTCGGAAACTATAAGAGATAATGCAATTTGGCAACCGGCAATGTAATTAGCATGCCGAATATTACTTGGAATGTGAATTGGAACGAAATCGCCAATAGATAAGACCATTTTACAATTTGGGCCCAAGTTAGAAGCAGAGCCTAAGGTGTAAATTATCGATGGTCCATATCTCGGAAACTATAAGAGATAATGCAATTTGGCAACCGGCAATGTAATTAGCATGCCGAATATTACTTGGAATGTGAATTGGAACGAAATCGCCAATAGATAAGACCATTTTACAATTAGAGCCCAAGTTAGAAGCAGAGCCTAAGGTGTAAATTATCGATAGTCCATATCTCGGAAACTATAAGAGATAATGCAATTTGGCAACCGGCAATGTAATTAGCATGCCGAATATTACTTGGAATGTGAATTGGAACGAAATCGCCAATAGATAAGACCATTTTACAATTTGGGCCCAAGTTAGAAGCAGAGCCTAAGGTGTAAATTATCGATAGTCCATATCTCGGAAACTATAAGAGATAATGCAATTTGGCAACCGGCAATGTAATTAGCATGCCGAATATAACTTGGAATGTGAATTGGAACGAAATCGCCAATAGGTAAGACCATTTTACAATTTGGGCCCAAGTTAGAAGCAGAGCCTAAGGTGTAAATTATCGATAGTCCATATCTCGGAAACTATAAGAGATAATGCAATTTGGCAAACGGCAATGTAATTAGCATGCCGAATATTACTTGGAATGTGAATTGGAACGAAATCGCCAATAGATAAGACCATTTAAAATTTGGGAGCAAGTTAGAAGCAGAGCCTAAGGTGTAAATTATCGATAGTCCATATCTCGGAAACTATAAGAGATAATGCAATTTGGCAACCGGCAATGTAATTAGCATGCCGAATATTACTTGGAATGTGAATTGGAACGAAATCGCCAATAGATAAGACAATTTTACAATTTGGGCCCAAGTTAGAAGCAGAGCCTATGGTGTAAATTATCGATAGTCCATATCTCGGAAACTATAAGAGATAATGCAATTTGGCAACCGGCAATGTAATTAGCATGCCGAATATTACTTGGAATGTGAATTGGAACGAAATCGCCAATAGATAAGACCATTTTACAATTTGGGCCCAAGTTAGAAGCAGAGCCTAAGGTGTAAATTATCGATAGTCCATATCTCGGAAACTATAAGAGATAATGCAATTTGGCAAACGGCAATGTAATTAGCATGCCGAATATTACTTGGAATGTGAATTGGAACGAAATCGCCAATAGATAAGACCATTTAAAATTTGGGAGCAAGTTAGAAGCAGAGCCTAAGGTGTAAATTATCGATAGTCCATATCTCGGAAACTATAAGAGATAATGCAATTTGGCAACCGGCAATGTAATTAGCATGCCGAATATTACTTGGAATGTGAATTGGAACGAAATCGCCAATAGATAAGACCATTTTACAATTTGGGCCCAAGTTAGAAGCAGAGCCTATGGTGTAAATTATCGATAGTCCATATCTCGGAAACTATAAGAGATAATGCAATTTGGCAACCGGCAATGTAATTAGCATGCCGAATATTACTTGGAATGTGAATTGGAACGAAATCGCCAATAGATAAGACCATTTTACAATTTGGGCCCAAGTTAGAAGCAGAGCCTAAGGTGTAAATTATCGATAGTCCATATCTCGGAAACTATGAGAGATAATGCAATTTGGCAACCGGCAATGTAATTAGCATGCCGAATATTACTTGGAATGTGAATTGGAACGAAATCGCCAATAGATAAGACCATTTTACAATTTGGGCCCAAGTTAGAAGCAGAGCCTAAGGTGTAAATTATCGATAGTCCATATCTCGGAAACTATAAGAGATAATGCAATTTGGCAACCGGCAATGTAATTAGCATGCCGAATATTACTTGGAAAGTGAATTGGAACGAAATCGCCAATAGATAAGACCATTTTACAATTTGGGAGCAAGTTAGAAGCAGAGCCTAAGGTGTAAATTATCGATAGTCCATATCTCGGAAACTATAAGAGATAATGCAATTTCGCAACCGGCAATGTAATTAGCATGCCGAATATCACTTGGAATGTGAATTGGGACGAAATCGCCAATAGATAAGACCATTTTACAATTTGGGCCCAAGTTAGAAGCAGAGCCTAAGGTGTAAATTATCGATAGTCCATATCTCGGAAACTATAAGAGATAATGCAATTTGGCAACCGGCAATGTAAGTAGCATGCCGAATATTACTTGGAATGTGAATTGGAACGAAATCGCCAATAGATAAGACCATTTTACAATTTGGGCCCAAGTTAGAAGCAGAGCCTAAGGTGTAAATTATCGATAGTCCATATCTCGGAAACTATAAGAGATAATGCAATTTGGCAACCGGCAATGTAATTAGCATGCCGAATATTACTTGGAATGTGAATTGGAACGGAATCGCCAATAGGTAAGACCATTTTACAATTTGGGCCCAAGTTAGAAGCAGAGCCTAAGGTGTAAATTATCGATAGTCCATATCTCGGAAACTATAGGAGATAATGTAATTTCGCAACCGGCAATGTAATTAGCATGCCGAATATTACTTGGAGTGTGAATTGGAACGAAATCGCCAATAGATAAGACCATTTTACAATTTGGGCCCAAGTTAGAAGCAGAGCCTAAGGTGTAAATTATCGATAGTCCATATCTCGGAAACTATAAGAGATAATGCAATTTGGCAACCGGCAATGTAATTAGCATGCCGAATATTACTTGGAATGTGAATTGGAACGAAATCGCCAATAGATAAGACCATTTTACAATTTGGGCCCAAGTTAGAAGCAGAGCCTAAGGTGTAAATTATCGATAGTCCATATCTCGGAAACTATAAGAGATAATGCAATTTGGCAACCGGCAATGTAATTAGCATGCCGAATATTACTTGGAATGTGAATTGGAACGAAATCGCCAATAGATAAGACCATTTTACAGTTTGGGCCCAAGTTAGAAGCAGAGCCTAAGGTGTAAATTATCGATAGTCCATATCTCGGAAACTATAAGAGATAATGCAATTTGGCAACCGGCAATGTAATTAGCATGCCGAATATTACTTGGAATGTGAATTGCAACTAAATCGCCAATAGATAAGACCATTTTACAATTTGGGCCCAAGTTAGAAGCAGAGCCTAAGGTGTAAATTATCGATAGTCCATATCTCGGAAACTATAAGAGATAATGCAATTTGGCAACCGGCAATGTAATTATCATGCCGAATGTTACTTGGAATGTGAATTGGAACGAAATCGCCAATAGATAAGACCATTTTACAATTTGGGCCCAAGTTAGAAGCAGAGCCTAAGGTGTAAATTATCGATAGTCCATATCGCGGAAACTATAAGAGATAATGCAATTTGGCAACCGGCAATGTAATTAGCATGCCGAATATTACTTGGAATGTGAATTGGAACGAAATCGCCAATAGATAAGACCATTTTACAATTTGGGCCCAAGTTAGAAGCAGAGCCTAAGGTGTAAATTATCGATAGTCCATATCTCGGAAACTATAAGAGATAATGCAATTTGGCAACCGGCAATGTAATTAGCATGCCGAATATTACTTGGAATGTGAATTGAAACGAAATCGCCAATAGATAAGACCATTTTACAATTTGGGCCCAAGTTAGAAGCAGAGCCTAAGGTGTAAATTATCGATAGTCCATATCTCGGAAACTATAAGAGATAATGCAATTTGGCAAACGGCAATGTAATTAGCATGCCGAATATTACTTGGAATGTGAATTGGAACGAAATCGCCAATAGATAAGACCATTTAAAATTTGGGTGCAAGTTAGAAGCAGAGCCTAAGGTGTAAATTATCGATAGTCCATATCTCGGAAACTATAAGAGATAATGCAATTTGGCAACCGGCAATGTAATTAGCATGCCGAATATTACTTGGAATGTGAATTGGAACGAAATCGCCAATAGATAAGACCATTTTACAATTTGGGCCCAAGTTAGAAGCAGAGCCTATGGTGTAAATTATCGATAGTCCATATCTCGGAAACTATAAGAGATAATGCAATTTGGCAACCGGCAATGTAATTAGCATGCCGAATATTACTTGGAATGTGAATTGGAACGAAATCGCCAATAGATAAGACCATTTTACAATTTGGGCCCAAGTTAGAAGCAGAGCCTAAGGTGTAAATTATCGATAGTCCATATCTCGGAAACTATAAGAGATAATGCAATTTGGCAACCGGCAATATAATTAGCATGCCGAATATTACTTGGAATGTGAATTGGAACGAAATCGCCAATAGATAAGACCATTTTACAATTTGGGCCCAAGTTAGAAGCAGAGCCTAAGGTGTAAATTATCGATAGTCCATATCTCGGAAACTATAAGAGATAATGCAATTTGGCAACCGGCAATGTAATTAGCATGCCGAATATTACTTGGAAAGTGAATTGGAACGAAATCGCCAATAGATAAGACCATTTTACAATTTGGGCCCAAGTTAGAAGCAGAGCCTAAGGTGTAAATTATCGATAGTCCATATCTCGGAAACTATAAGAGATAATGCAATTTGGCAACCGGCAATGTAATTAGCATGCCGAATATTACTTGGAATGTGAATTGGAACGAAATCGCCAATAGATAAGACCATTTTACAATTTGGGAGCAAGTTAGAAGCAGAGCCTAAGGTGTAAATTATCGATAGTCCATATCTCGGAAACTATAAGAGATAATGCAATTTGGCAACCGGCAATGTAATTATCATGCCGAATATTACTTGGAATGTGAATTGGAACGAAATCGCCAATAGATAAGACCATTTTACAATTTGGGCCCAAGTTAGAAGCAGAGCCTAAGGTGTAAATTATCGATAGTCCATATCGCGGAAACTATAAGAGATAATGCAATTTGGCAACCGGCAATGTAATTAGCATGCCGAATATTACTTGGAATGTGAATTGGAACGAAATCGCCAATAGATAAGACCATTTTACAATTTGGGCCCAAGTTAGAAGCAGAGCCTAAGGTGTAAATTATTGATAGTCCATATCTCGGAAACTATAAGAGATAATGCAATTTCGCAACCGGCAATGTAATTAGAATGCCGAATATCACTTGGAATGTGAATTGGGACGAAATCGCCAATAGATAAGACCATTTTACAATTTGGGCCCAAGTTAGAAGCAGAGCCTAAGGTGTAAATTATCGTAAGTCCATATCTCGGAAACTATAAGAGATAATGCAATTTGGCAACCGGCAATGTAATTAGCATGCCGAATATTACTTGGAATGTGAATTGGAACGAAATCGCCAATAGATAAGACCATTTTACAATTTGGGCCCAAGTTAGAAGCAGAGCCTAAGGTGTAAATTATCGATAGTCCATATCTCGGAAACTATAAGAGATAATGCAATTTCGCAACCGGCAATGTAATTAGCATGCCGAATATTACTTGGAGTGTGAATTGGAACGAAATCGCCAATAGATAAGACCATTTTACAATTTGGGCCCAAGTTAGAAGCAGAGCCTAAGGTGTAAATTATCGATAGTCCATATCTCGGAAACTATAAGAGATAATGCAATTTCGCAACCGGCAATGTAATTAGCATGCCAAATATTACTTGGAGTGTGAATTGGAACGAAATCGCCAATAGATAAGACCATTTTACAATTTGGGCCCAAGTTAGAAGCAGAGCCTAAGGTGTAAATTATCGATAGTCCATATCTCGGAAACTATAAGAGATAATGCAATTTGGCAACCGGCAATGTAATTAGCATGCCGAATATTACTTGGAATGTGAATTGCAACTAAATCGCCAATAGATAAGACCATTTTACAATTTGGGCCCAAGTTAGAAGCAGAGCCTAAGGTGTAAATTATCGATAGTCCATATCTCGGAAACTATAAGAGATAATGCAATTTGGCAACCGGCAATGTAATTAGCATGCCGAATATTACTTGGAATGTGAATTGGAACGAAATCGCCAATAGATAAGACCATTTTACAATTTGGGCCCAAGTTAGAAGCAGAGCCTAAGGTGTAAATTATCGATAGTCCATATCTCGGAAACTATAAGAGATAATGCAATTTGGCAACCGGCAATGTAATTAGCATGCCGAATATTACTTGGAATGTGAATTGGAACGAAATCGCCAATAGATAAGACCATTTTACAATTTGGGCCCAAGTTAGAAGCAGAGCCTAAGGTGTAAATTATCGATAGTCCATATCTCGGAAACTATAAGAGATAATGCAATTTGGCAACCGGCAATGTAATTAGCATGCCGAATATTACTTGGAATGTGAATTGCAACTAAATCGCCAATAGATAAGACCATTTTACAATTTGGGCCCAAGTTAGAAGCAGAGCCTAAGGTGTAAATTATCGATAGTCCATATCTCGGAAACTATAAGAGATAATGCAATTTGGCAACCGGCAATGTAATTAGCATGCCGAATATTACTTGGAATGTGAATTGGAACGAAATCGCCAATAGATAAGACCATTTTACAATTTGGGCCCAAGTTAGAAGCAGAACCTAAGGTGTAAATTATCGATAGTCCATATCTCGGAAACTATAAGAGATAATGCAATTTCGCAACCGGCAATGTAATTAGCATGCCGAATATCACTTGGAATGTGAATTGGGACGAAATCGCCAATAGATAAGACCATTTTACAATTTGGGCCCAAGTTAGAAGCAGAGCCTAAGGTGTAAATTATCGATTGTCCATATCTCGGAAACTATAAGAGATAATGCAATTTGGCAACCGGCAATGTAATTAGCATGCCGAATATTACTTGGAATGTGAATTGGAACGAAATCGCCAATAGATAAGACCATTTTACAATTTGGGCCCAAGTTAAAAGCAGAGCCTAAGGTGTAAATTATCGATAGTCCATATCTCGGAAACTATAAGAGATAATGTAATTTGGCAACCGGCAATGTAATTAGCATGCCGAATAATACTTGGATTGTGAATTGGAACGAAATCGCCAATAGATAAAACCATTTTACAATTTGGGCCCAAGTTAGAAGCAGAGCCTAAGGTGTAAATTATCGATAGACCATATCTCGGAAACTATAAGAGATAATGCAATTTCGCAACCGGCAATGTAATTAGCATGCCGAATATCACTTGGAATGTGAATTGGGACGAAATCGCCAATAGATAAGACCATTTTACAATTTGGGCCCAAGTTAGAAGCAGAGCCTAAGGTGTAAATTATCGATAGTCCATATCTCGGAAACTATAAGAGATAATGCAATTTGGCAACCGGCAATGTAATTAGCATGCCGAATATTACTTGGAATGTGAATTGGAACGAAATCGCCAATAGATAAGACCATTTTACAATTTGGGCCCAAGTTAGAAGCAGAGCCTAAGGTGTAAATTATCGATAGTCCATATCTCGGAAACTATAAGAGATAATGCAATTTCGCAACCGGCAATGTAATTAGCATGCCGAATATTACTTGGAGTGTGAATTGGAACGAAATCGCCAATAGATAAGACCATTTTACAATTTGGGCCCAAGTTAGAAGCAGAGCCTAAGGTGTAAATTATCGATAGTCCATATCTCGGAAACTATTAGAGATAATGCAATTTGGCAACCGGCAATGTAATTAGCATGCCGAATATTACTTGGAATGTGAATTGGAACGAAATAGCCAATAGATAAGACCATTTTATAATTTGGGCCCAAGTTAGAAGCAGAGCCTAAGGTGTAAATTATCGATAGTCCATATCTCGGAAACTATAAGAGATAATGCAATTTGGCAACCGGCAATGTAATTAGCATGCCGAATATTACTTGGAATGTGAATTGAAACGAAATCGCCAATAGATAAGACCATTTTACAATTTGGGCCCAAGTTAGAAGCAGAGCCTAAGGTGTAAATTATCGATAGTCCATATCTCGGAAACTATAAGAGATAATGCAATTTGGCAACCGGCAATGTAATTAGCATGCCGAATATTACTTGGAATGTGAATTGCAACTAAATCGCCAATAGATAAGACCATTTTACAATTTGGGCCCAAGTTAGAAGCAGAGCCTAAGGTGTAAATTATCGATAGTCCATATCTCGGAAACTATAAGAGATAATGCAATTTGGCAACCGGCAATGTAATTAGCATGCCGAATATTACTTGGAATGTGAATTGGAACGAAATCGCCAATAGATAAGACCATTTTACAATTTGGGCCCAAGTTAGAAGCAGAGCCTAAGGTGTAAATTATCGATAGTCCATATCTCGGAAACTATAAGAGATAATGCAATTTGGTAACCGGCAATGTAATTAGCATGCCGAATATTACTTGGAATGTGAATTGGAACGAAATCGCCAATAGGTAAGACCATTTTACAATTTGGGCCCAAGTTAGAAGCAGAGCCTAAGGTGTAAATTATCGATAGTCCATATCTCGGAAACTATAAGAGATAATGCAATTTGGCAACCGGCAATGTAATTAGCATGCCGAATATTACTTGGAATGTGAATTGCAACTAAATCGCCAATAGATAAGACCATTTTACAATTTGGGCCCAAGTTAGAAGCAGAGCCTAAGGTGTAAATTATCGATAGTCCATATCTCGGAAACTATAAGAGATAATGCAATTTGGCAACCGGCAATGTAATTAGCATGCCGAATATTACTTGGAATGTGAATTGGAACGAAATCGCCAATAGATAAGACCATTTTACAAATTGGGCCCAAGTTAGAAGCAGAGCCTATGGTGTAAATTATCGATAGTCCATATCTCGGAAACTATAAGAGATAATGCAATTTCGCAACCGGCAATGTAATTAGCATGCCGAATATTACTTGGAATGTGAATTGGAACGAAATCGCCAATAGATAAGACCATTTTACAATTTGGGCCCAAGTTAGAAGCAGAGCCTAAGGTGTAAATTATCGATAGTCCATATCTCGGAAACTATAAGAGATAATGCAATTTGGCAACCGGCAATGTAATTAGCATGCCGAATATTACTTGGAATGTGAATTGGAACGAAATCGCCAATAGATAAGACCATTTTACAATTTGGGCCCAAGTTAGAAGCAGAGCCTAAGGTGTAAATTATCGATAGTCCATATCTCGGAAACTATAAGAGATAATGCAATTTCGCAACCGGCAATGTAATTAGCATGCCGAATATTACTTGGAGTGTGAATTGGAACGAAATCGCCAATAGATAAGACCATTTTACAATTTGGGCCCAAGTTAGAAGCAGAGCCTAAGGTGTAAATTATCGATAGTCCATATCTCGGAAACTATTAGAGATAATGCAATTTGGCAACCGGCAATGTAATTAGCATGCCGAATATTACTTGGAATGTGAATTGGAACGAAATAGCCAATAGATAAGACCATTTTATAATTTGGGCCCAAGTTAGAAGCAGAGCCTAAGGTGTAAATTATCGATAGTCCATATCTCGGAAACTATAAGAGATAATGCAATTTGGCAACCGGCAATGTAATTAGCATGCCGAATATTACTTGGAATGTGAATTGAAACGAAATCGCCAATAGATAAGACCATTTTACATTTTGGGCCCAAGTTAGAAGCAGAGCCTAAGGTGTAAATTATCGATAGTCCATATCTCGGAAACTATAAGAGATAATGCAATTTGGCAACCGGCAATGTAATTAGCATGCCGAATATTACTTGGAATGTGAATTGCAACTAAATCGCCAATAGATAAGACCATTTTACAATTTGGGCCCAAGTTAGAAGCAGAGCCTAAGGTGTAAATTATCGATAGTCCATATCTCGGAAACTATAAGAGATAATGCAATTTGGCAACCGGCAATGTAATTAGCATGCCGAATATTACTTGGAATGTGAATTGGAACGAAATCGCCAATAGATAAGACCATTTTACAATTTGGGCCCAAGTTAGAAGCAGAGCCTAAGGTGTAAATTATCGATAGTCCATATCTCGGAAACTATAAGAGATAATGCAATTTGGTAACCGGCAATGTAATTAGCATGCCGAATATTACTTGGAATGTGAATTGGAACGAAATCGCCAATAGGTAAGACCATTTTACAATTTGGGCCCAAGTTAGAAGCAGAGCCTAAGGTGTAAATTATCGATAGTTCATATCTCGGAAACTATAAGAGATAATGCAATTTGGCAACCGGCAATGTAATTAGCATGCCGAATATTACTTGGAATGTGAATTGCAACTAAATCGCCAATAGATAAGACCATTTTACAATTTGGGCCCAAGTTAGAAGCAGAGCCTAAGGTGTAAATTATCGATAGTCCATATCTCGGAAACTATAAGAGATAATGCAATTTGGCAACCGGCAATGTAATTAGCATGCCGAATATTACTTGGAATGTGAATTGGAACGAAATCGCCAATAGATAAGACCATTTTACAATTTGGGCCCAAGTTAGAAGCAGAGCCTATGGTGTAAATTATCGATAGTCCATATCTCGGAAACTATAAGAGATAATGCAATTTGGCAACCGGCAATGTAATTAGCATGCCGAATATTACTTGGAATGTGAATTGGAACGAAATCGCCAATAGATAAGACCATTTTACAATTTGGGCCCAAGTTAGAAGCAGAGCCTAAGGTGTAAATTATCGATAGTCCATATCTCGGAAACTATAAGAGATAATGCAATTTGGCAACCGGCAATATAATTAGCATGCCGAATATTACTTGGAATGTGAATTGGAACGAAATCGCCAATAGATAAGACCATTTTACAATTTGGGCCCAAGTTAGAAGCAGAGCCTAAGGTGTAAATTATCGATAGTCCATATCTCGGAAACTATAAGAGATAATGCAATTTGGCAACCGGCAATGTAATTAGCATGCCGAATATTACTTGGAAAGTGAATTGGAACGAAATCGCCAATAGATAAGACCATTTTACAATTTGGGCCCAAGTTAGAAGCAGAGCCTAAGGTGTAAATTATCGATAGTCCATATCTCGGAAACTATAAGAGATAATGCAATTTGGCAACCGGCAATGTAATTAGCATGCCGAATATTACTTGGAATGTGAATTGGAACGAAATCGCCAATAGATAAGACCATTTTACAATTTGGGAGCAAGTTAGAAGCAGAGCCTAAGGTGTAAATTATCGATAGTCCATATCTCGGAAACTATAAGAGATAATGCAATTTGGCAACCGGCAATGTAATTATCATGCCGAATATTACTTGGAATGTGAATTGGAACGAAATCGCCAATAGATAAGACCATTTTACAATTTGGGCCCAAGTTAGAAGCAGAGCCTAAGGTGTAAATTATCGATAGTCCATATCGCGGAAACTATAAGAGATAATGCAATTTGGCAACCGGCAATGTAATTAGCATGCCGAATATTACTTGGAATGTGAATTGGAACGAAATCGCCAATAGATAAGACCATTTTACAATTTGGGCCCAAGTTAGAAGCAGAGCCTAAGGTGTAAATTATTGATAGTCCATATCTCGGAAACTATAAGAGATAATGCAATTTCGCAACCGGCAATGTAATTAGAATGCCGAATATCACTTGGAATGTGAATTGGGACGAAATCGCCAATAGATAAGACCATTTTACAATTTGGGCCCAAGTTAGAAGCAGAGCCTAAGGTGTAAATTATCGTAAGTCCATATCTCGGAAACTATAAGAGATAATGCAATTTGGCAACCGGCAATGTAATTAGCATGCCGAATATTACTTGGAATGTGAATTGGAACGAAATCGCCAATAGATAAGACCATTTTACAATTTGGGCCCAAGTTAGAAGCAGAGCCTAAGGTGTAAATTATCGATAGTCCATATCTCGGAAACTATAAGAGATAATGCAATTTCGCAACCGGCAATGTAATTAGCATGCCGAATATTACTTGGAGTGTGAATTGGAACGAAATCGCCAATAGATAAGACCATTTTACAATTTGGGCCCAAGTTAGAAGCAGAGCCTAAGGTGTAAATTATCGATAGTCCATATCTCGGAAACTATAAGAGATAATGCAATTTCGCAACCGGCAATGTAATTAGCATGCCAAATATTACTTGGAGTGTGAATTGGAACGAAATCGCCAATAGATAAGACCATTTTACAATTTGGGCCCAAGTTAGAAGCAGAGCCTAAGGTGTAAATTATCGATAGTCCATATCTCGGAAACTATAAGAGATAATGCAATTTGGCAACCGGCAATGTAATTAGCATGCCGAATATTACTTGGAATGTGAATTGCAACTAAATCGCCAATTGATAAGACCATTTTACAATTTGGGCCCAAGTTAGAAGCAGAGCCTAAGGTGTAAATTATCGATAGTCCATATCTCGGAAACTATAAGAGATAATGCAATTTGGCAACCGGCAATGTAATTATCATGCCGAATATTACTTGGAATGTGAATTGGAACGAAATCGCCAATAGATAAGACCATTTTACAATTTGGGTCCAAGTTAGAAGCAGAGCCTAAGGTGTAAATTATCGATAGTCCATATCTCGGAAACTATAAGAGATAATGCAATTTGGCAACCGGCAATGTAATTAGCATGCCGAATATTACTTGGAATGTGAATTGGAACGAAATCGCCAATAGATAAGACCATTTTACAATTTGGGCCCAAGTTAGAAGCAGAGCCTAAGGTGTAAATTATCGATAGTCCATATCTCGGAAACTATAAGAGATAATGCAATTTGGCAACCGGCAATGTAATTAGCATGCCGAATATTACTTGGAATGTGAATTGCAACTAAATCGCCAATAGATAAGACCATTTTACAATTTGGGCCCAAGTTAGAAGCAGAGCCTAAGGTGTAAATTATCGATAGTCCATATCTCGGAAACTATAAGAGATAATGCAATTTGGCAACCGGCAATGTAATTAGCATGCCGAATATTACTTGGAATGTGAATTGGAACGAAATCGCCAATAGATAAGACCATTTTACAATTTGGGCCCAAGTTAGAAGCAGAACCTAAGGTGTAAATTATCGATAGTCCATATCTCGGAAACTATAAGAGATAATGCAATTTCGCAACCGGCAATGTAATTAGCATGCCGAATATCACTTGGAATGTGAATTGGGACGAAATCGCCAATAGATAAGACCATTTTACAATTTGGGCCCAAGTTAGAAGCAGAGCCTAAGGTGTAAATTATCGATAGTCCATATCTCGGAAACTATAAGAGATAATGTAATTTGGCAACCGGCAATGTAATTAGCATGCCGAATAATACTTGGAATGTGAATTGGAACGAAATCGCCAATAGATAAAACCATTTTACAATTTGGGCCCAAGTTAGAAGCAGAGCCTAAGGTGTAAATTATCGATAGACCATATCTCGGAAACTATAAGAGATAATGCAATTTCGCAACCGGCAATGTAATTAGCATGCCGAATATCACTTGGAATGTGAATTGGGACGAAATCGCCAATAGATAAGACCATTTTACAATTTGGGCCCAAGTTAGAAGCAGAGCCTAAGGTGTAAATTATCGATAGTCCATATCTCGGAAACTATAAGAGATAATGCAATTTGGCAACCGGCAATGTAATTAGCATGCCGAATATTACTTGGAATGTGAATTGGAACGAAATCGCCAATAGATAAGACCATTTTACAATTTGGGCCCAAGTTAGAAGCAGAGCCTAAGGTGTAAATTATCGATAGTCCATATCTCGGAAACTATAAGAGATAATGCAATTTCGCAACCGGCAATGTAATTAGCATGCCGAATATTACTTGGAGTGTGAATTGGAACGAAATCGCCAATAGATAAGACCATTTTACAATTTGGGCCCAAGTTAGAAGCAGAGCCTAAGGTGTAAATTATCGATAGTCCATATCTCGGAAACTATAAGAGATAATGCAATTTGGCAACCGGCAATGTAATTAGCATGCCGAATATTACTTGGAATGTGAATTGAAACGAAATCGCCAATAGATAAGACCATTTTACAATTTGGGCCCAAGTTAGAAGCAGAGCCTAAGGTGTAAATTATCGATAGTCCATATCTCGGAAACTATAAGAGATAATGCAATTTGGCAACCGGCAATGTAATTAGCATGCCGAATATTACTTGGAATGTGAATTGCAACTAAATCGCCAATAGATAAGACCATTTTACAATTTGGGCCCAAGTTAGAAGCAGAGCCTAAGGTGTAAATTATCGATAGTCCATATCTCGGAAACTATAAGAGATAATGCAATTTGGCAACCGGCAATGTAATTAGCATGCCGAATATTACTTGGAATGTGAATTGGAACGAAATCGCCAATAGATAAGACCATTTTACAATTTGGGCCCAAGTTAGAAGCAGAGCCTAAGGTGTAAATTATCGATAGTCCATATCTCGGAAACTATAAGAGATAATGCAATTTGGTAACCGGCAATGTAATTAGCATGCCGAATATTACTTGGAATGTGAATTGGAACGAAATCGCCAATAGGTAAGACCATTTTACAATTTGGGCCCAAGTTAGAAGCAGAGCCTAAGGTGTAAATTATCGATAGTCCATATCTCGGAAACTATAAGAGATAATTCAATTTGGCAACCGGCAATGTAATTAGCATGCCGAATATTACTTGGAATGTGAATTGGAACGAAATCGCCAATAGATAAGACCATTTTACAATTTGGGCCCAAGTTAGAAGCAGAGCCTAAGGTGTAAATTATCGATAGTCCATATCTCGGAAACTATAAGAGATAATGCAATTTGGCAACCGGCAATGTAATTAGCATGCCGAATATTACTTGGAATGTGAATTGGAACGAAATCGCCAATAGATAAGACCATTTTACAATTTGGGCCCAAGTTAGAAGCAGAGCCTAAGGTGTAAATTATCGATAGTCCATATCTCGGAAACTATAAGAGATAATGCAATTTCGCAACCGGCAATGTAATTAGCATGCCGAATATCACTTGGATTGTGAATTGGGACGAAATCGCCAATAGATAAGACCATTTTACAATTTGGGCCCAAGTTAGAAGCAGAGCCTAAGGTGTAAATTATCGATAGTCCATATCTCGGAAACTATAAGAGATAATGCAATTTGGCAACCGGCAATGTAATTAGCATGCCGAATATTACTTGGAATGTGAATTGGAACGAAATCGCCAATAGATAAGACCATTTTACAATTTGGGCCCAAGTTAGAAGCAGAGCCTAAGGTGTAAATTATCGATAGTCCATATCTCGGAAACTATAAGAGATAATGCAATTTTTCAACCGGCAATGTAATTAGCATGCCGAATATTACTTGGAATGTGAATTGGAACGAAATCGCCAATAGGTAAGACCATTTTACAATTTGGGCCCAAGTTAGAAGCAGAGCCTAAGGTGTAAATTATCGATAGTCCATATCTCGGAAACTATAAGAGATAATTCAATTTGGCAACCGGCAAAGTAATTAGCATGCCGAATATTACTTGGAATGTGAATTGGAACGAAATCGCCAATAGATAAGACCATTTTACAATTTGGGCCCAAGTTAGAAGCAGAGCCTAAGGTGTAAATTATCGATAGTCCATATCTCGGAAACTATAAGAGATAATGCAATTTGGCAACCGGCAATGTAATTAGCATGCCGAATATTACTTGGAATGTGAATTGGAACGAAATCGCCAATAGATAAGACCATTTTACAATTTGGGCCCAAGTTAGAAGCAGAGCCTAAGGTGTAAATTATCGATAGTCCATATCTCGGAAACTATAAGAGATAATGCAATTTGGCAACCGGCAATGTAATTAGCATGCCGAATATTACTTGGAATGTGAATTGGAACGAAATCGCCAATAGATAAGACCATTTTACAATTTGGGCCCAAGTTAGAAGCAGAGCCTAAGGTGTAAATTATCGATAGTCCATATCTCGGAAACTATAAGAGATAATGCAATTTGGCAACCGGCAATGTAATTAGCATGCCGAATATTACTTGGAATGTGAATTGGAACGAAATCGCCAATAGATAAGACCATTTTACAATTTGGGCCCAAGTTAGAAGCAGAGCCTAAGGTGTAAATTATCGATAGTCCATATCTCGGAAACTATAAGAGATAATGCAATTTCGCAACCGGCAATGTAATTAGCATGCCGAATATTACTTGGAGTGTGAATTGGAACGAAATCGCCAATAGATAAGACCATTTTACAATTTGGCCCCAAGTTAGAAGCAGAGCCTAAGGTGTAAATTATCGATAGTCCATATCTCGGAAACTATAAGAGATAATGCAATTTGGCAACCGGCAATGTAATTAGCATGCCGAATATTACTTGGAATGTGAATTGGAACGAAATCGCCAATAGATAAGACCATTTTACAATTTGGGCCCAAGTTAGAAGCAGAGCCTAAGGTGTAAATTATCGATAGTCCATATCTCGGAAACTATAAGAGATAATGCAATTTGGCAACCGGCAATGTAATTAGCATGCCGAATATTACTTGGAATGTGAATTGGAACGAAATCGCCAATAGATAAGACCATTTTACAATTTGGGCCCAAGTTAGAAGCAGAGCCTAAGGTGTAAATTATCGATAGTCCATATCTCGGAAACTATAAGAGATAATGCAATTTGGTAACCGGCAATGTAATTAGCATGCCGAATATTACTTGGAATGTGAATTGGAACGAAATCGCCAATAGGTAAGACCATTTTACAATTTGGGCCCAAGTTAGAAGCAGAGCCTAAGGTGTAAATTATCGATAGTCCATATCTCGGAAACTATAAGAGATAATTCAATTTGGCAACCGGCAATGTAATTAGCATGCCGAATATTACTTGGAATGTGAATTGGAACGAAATCGCCAATAGATAAGACCATTTTACAATTTGGGCCCAAGTTAGAAGCAGAGCCTAAGGTGTAAATTATCGATAGTCCATATCTCGGAAACTATAAGAGATAATGCAATTTGGCAACCGGCAATGTAATTAGCATGCCGAATATTACTTGGAATGTGAATTGGAACGAAATCGCCAATAGATAAGACCATTTTACAATTTGGGCCCAAGTTAGAAGCAGAGCCTAAGGTGTAAATTATCGATAGTCCATATCTCGGAAACTATAAGAGATAATGCAATTTCGCAACCGGCAATGTAATTAGCATGCCGAATATCACTTGGAATGTGAATTGGGACGAAATCGCCAATAGATAAGACCATTTTACAATTTGGGCCCAAGTTAGAAGCAGAGCCTAAGGTGTAAATTATCGATAGTCCATATCTCGGAAACTATAAGAGATAATGCAATTTGGCAACCGGCAATGTAATTAGCATGCCGAATATTACTTGGAATGTGAATTGGAACGAAATCGCCAATAGATAAGACCATTTTACAATTTGGGCCCAAGTTAGAAGCAGAGCCTAAGGTGTAAATTATCGATAGTCCATATCTCGGAAACTATAAGAGATAATGCAATTTTTCAACCGGCAATGTAATTAGCATGCCGAATATTACTTGGAATGTGAATTGGAACGAAATCGCCAATAGGTAAGACCATTTTACAATTTGGGCCCAAGTTAGAAGCAGAGCCTAAGGTGTAAATTATCGATAGTCCATATCTCGGAAACTATAAGAGATAATTCAATTTGGCAACCGGCAATGTAATTAGCATGCCGAATATTACTTGGAATGTGAATTGGAACGAAATCGCCAATAGATAAGACCATTTTACAATTTGGGCCCAAGTTAGAAGCAGAGCCTAAGGTGTAAATTATCGATAGTCCATATCTCGGAAACTATAAGAGATAATGCAATTTGGCAACCGGCAATGTAATTAGCATGCCGAATATTACTTGGAATGTGAATTGGAACGAAATCGCCAATAGATAAGACCATTTTACAATTTGGGCCCAAGTTAGAAGCAGAGCCTAAGGTGTAAATTATCGATAGTCCATATCTCGGAAACTATAAGAGATAATGCAATTTGGCAACCGGCAATGTAATTAGCATGCCGAATATTACTTGGAATGTGAATTGGAACGAAATCGCCAATAGATAAGACCATTTTACAATTTGGGCCCAAGTTAGAAGCAGAGCCTAAGGTGTAAATTATCGATAGTCCATATCTCGGAAACTATAAGAGATAATGCAATTTGGCAACCGGCAATGTAATTAGCATGCCGAATATTACTTGGAATGTGAATTGGAACGAAATCGCCAATAGATAAGACCATTTTACAATTTGGACCCAAGTTAGAAGCAGAGCCTAAGGTGTAAATTATCGATAGTCCATATCTCGGAAACTATAAGAGATAATGCAATTTCGCAACCGGCAATGTAATTAGCATGCCGAATATTACTTGGAGTGTGAATTGGAACGAAATCGCCAATAGATAAGACCATTTTACAATTTGGCCCCAAGTTAGAAGCAGAGCCTAAGGTGTAAATTATCGATAGTCCATATCTCGGAAACTATAAGAGATAATGCAATTTGGCAACCGGCAATGTAATTAGCATGCCGAATATTACTTGGAATGTGAATTGCAACTAAATCGCCAATAGATAAGACCATTTTACAATTTGGGCCCAAGTTAGAAGCAGAGCCTAAGGTGTAAATTATCGATAGTCCATATCTCGGAAACTATAAGAGATAATGCAATTTGGCAACCGGCAATGTAATTAGCATGCTGAATATTACTTGGAATGTGAATTGGAACGAAATCGCCAATAGATAAGACCATTTTACAATTTGGGCCCAAGTTAGAAGCAGAGCCTAAGGTGTAAATTATCGATAGTCCATATCTCGGAAACTATAAGAGATAATGCAATTTGGCAACCGGCAATGAAATTAGCATGCCGAATATTACTTGGAATGTGAATTGGAACTTAATAGCCAATAGATAAGACCATTTTACAATTTGGGCCCAAGTTAGAAGCAGAGCCTAAGGTGTAAATTATCGATAGTCCATATCTCGGAAACTATAAGAGATAATGCAATTTGGCAACCGGCAATGTAATTAGCATGCCGAATATTACTTGGAATGTGAATTGGAACGAAATCGCCAATAGATAAGTCCATTTTACAATTTGGGCCCAAGTTAGAAGCAGAGCCTAAGGTGTAAATTATCGATAGTCCATATCTCGGAAACTATAAGAGATAATGCAATTTGGCAACCGGCAATGTAATTAGCATGCCGAATATTACTTGGAATATGAATTGGAACGAAATCGCCAATAGGTAAGACCATTTTACAATTTGGGCCCAAGTTAGAAGCAGAGCCTAAGGTGTAAATTATCGATAGTCCATATCTCGGAAACTATAAGAGATAATGCAATTTGGCAACCGGCAATGTAATTAGCATGCCGAATATTACTTGGAATGTGAATTGGAACGAAATCGCCAATAGACAAGGCCATTTTACAATTTGGGCCCAAGTTAGAAGCAGAGCCTAAGGTGTAAATTATCGATAGTCCATATCTCGGAAACTATAAGAGATAATGCAATTTGGCAACCGGCAATGTAATTAGCATGCCGAATATTACTTGGAATGTGAATTGGAACTTAATAGCCAATAGATAAGACCATTTTACAATTTGGGCCCAAGTTAGAAGCAGAGCCTAAGGTGTAAATTATCGATAGTCCATATCTCGGAAACTATAAGAGATAATGCAATTTGGCAACCGGCAATGTAATTAGCATGCCGAATATTACTTGGAATGTGAATTGGAACGAAATCGCCAATAGATAAGTCCATTTTACAATTTGGGCCCAAGTTAGAAGCAGAGCCTAAGGTGTAAATTATCGATAGTCCATATCTCGGAAACTATAAGAGATAATGCAATTTGGCAACCGGCAATGTAATTAGCATGCCGAATATTACTTGGAATATGAATTGGAACGAAATCGCCAATAGGTAAGACCATTTTACAATTTGGGCCCAAGTTAGAAGCAGAGCCTAAGGTGTAAATTATCGATAGTCCATATCTCGGAAACTATAAGAGATAATGCAATTTGGCAACCGGCAATGTAATTAGCATGCCGAATATTACTTGGAATGTGAATTGGAACGAAATCGCCAATAGATAAGGCCATTTTACAATTTGGGCCCAAGTTAGAAGCAGAGCCTAAGGTGTAAATTATCGATAGTCCATATCTCGGAAACTATAAGAGATAATGCAATTTCGCAACCGGCAATGTAATTAGCATGCCGAATATCACTTGGAATGTGAATTGGGACGAAATCGCCAATAGATAAGACCATTTTACAATTTGGGCCCAAGTTAGAAGCAGAGCCTAAGGTGTAAATTATCGATAGTCCATATCTCGGAAACTATAAGAGATAATGCAATTTGGCAACCGGCAATGTAATTAGCATGCCGAATATTACTTGGAATGTGAATTGGAACGAAATCGCCAATAGATAAGACCATTTTACAATTTGGGCCCAAGTTAGAAGCAGAGCCTAAGGTGTAAATTATCGATAGTCCATATCTCGGAAACTATAAGAGATAATGCAATTTTTCAACCGGCAATGTAATTAGCATGCCGAATATTACTTGGAATGTGAATTGGAACGAAATCGCCAATAGGTAAGACCATTTTACAATTTGGGCCCAAGTTAGAAGCAGAGCCTAAGGTGTAAATTATCGATAGTCCATATCTCGGAAACTATAAGAGATAATTCAATTTGGCAACCGGCAATGTAATTAGCATGCCGAATATTACTTGGAATGTGAATTGGAACGAAATCGCCAATAGATAAGACCATTTTACAATTTGGGCCCAAGTTAGAAGCAGAGCCTAAGGTGTAAATTATCGATAGTCCATATCTCGGAAACTATAAGAGATAATGCAATTTGGTAACCGGCAATGTAATTAGCATGCCGAATATTACTTGGAATGTGAATTGGAACGAAATCGCCAATAGATAAGACCATTTTACAATTTGGGCCCAAGTTAGAAGCAGAGCCTAAGGTGTAAATTATCGATAGTCCATATCTCGGAAACTATAAGAGATAATGCAATTTGGCAACCGGCAATGTAATTAGCATGCCGAATATTACTTGGAATGTGAATTGGAACGAAATCGCCAATAGATAAGACCATTTTACAATTTGGGCCGAAGTTAGAAGCAGAGCCTAAGGTGTAAATTATCGATAGTCCATATCTCGGAAACTATAAGAGATAATGCAATTTGGCAACCGGCAATGTAATTAGCATGCCGAATATTACTTGGAATGTGAATTGGAACGAAATCGCCAATAGATAAGACCATTTTACAATTTGGACCCAAGTTAGAAGCAGAGCCTAAGGTGTAAATTATCGATAGTCCATATCTCGGAAACTATAAGAGATAATGCAATTTCGCAACCGGCAATGTAATTAGCATGCCGAATATTACTTGGAGTGTGAATTGGAACGAAATCGCCAATAGATAAGACCATTTTACAATTTGGCCCCAAGTTAGAAGCAGAGCCTAAGGTGTAAATTATCGATAGTCCATATCTCGGAAACTATAAGAGATAATGCAATTTGGCAACCGGCAATGTAATTAGCATGCCGAATATTACTTGGAATGTGAATTGCAACTAAATCGCCAATAGATAAGACCATTTTACAATTTGGGCCCAAGTTAGAAGCAGAGCCTAAGGTGTAAATTATCGATAGTCCATATCTCGGAAACTATAAGAGATAATGCAATTTGGCAACCGGCAATGTAATTAGCATGCCGAATATTACTTGGAATGTGAATTGGAACGAAATCGCCAATAGATAAGACCATTTTACAATTTGGGCCCAAGTTAGAAGCAGAGCCTAAGGTGTAAATTATCGATAGTCCATATCTCGGAAACTATAAGAGATAATGCAATTTGGCAACCGGCAATGTAATTAGCATGCCGAATATTACTTGGAATGTGAATTGGAACTTAATAGCCAATAGATAAGACCATTTTACAATTTGGGCCCAAGTTAGAAGCAGAGCCTAAGGTGTAAATTATCGATAGTCCATATCTCGGAAACTATAAGAGATAATGCAATTTGGCAACCGGCAATGTAATTAGCATGCCGAATATTACTTGGAATGTGAATTGGAACGAAATCGCCAATAGATAAGTCCATTTTACAATTTGGGCCCAAGTTAGAAGCAGAGCCTAAGGTGTAAATTATCGATAGTCCATATCTCGGAAACTATAAGAGATAATGCAATTTGGCAACCGGCAATGTAATTAGCATGCCGAATATTACTTGGAATATGAATTGGAACGAAATCGCCAATAGGTAAGACCATTTTACAATTTGGGCCCAAGTTAGAAGCAGAGCCTAAGGTGTAAATTATCGATAGTCCATATCTCGGAAACTATAAGAGATAATTCAATTTGGCAACCGGCAATGTAATTAGCATGCCGAATATTACTTGGAATGTGAATTGGAACGAAATCGCCAATAGATAATACCATTTTACAATTTGGGCCCAAGTTAGAAGCAGACCCTAAGGTGTAAATTTTCGATAGTCCATATCTCGGAAACTATAAGAGATAATGCAATTTGGCAACCGGCAATGTAATTAGCATGCCGAATATTACTTGGAATGTGAATTGGAACGAAATCGCCAATAGATAAGACCATTTTATAATTTGGGCCCAAGTTAGAAGCAGAGCCTAAGGTGTAAATTATCGATAGTCCATATCTCGGAAACTATAGGAGATAATGCAATTAGGCAACCGGCAATGTAATTAGCATGCCGAATATTACTTGGAATGTGAATTGGAACGAAATCGCCAATAGATAAGACCATTTTACAATTTGGGCCCAAGTTAGAAGCAGAGCCTATGGTGTAAATTATCGATAGTCCATATCTCGGAAACTATAAGATATAATGCAATTTGGCAACCGGCAATGTAATTAGCATGCCGAATATTACTTGGAATGTGAATTGGAACGAAATCGCCAATAGATAAGACCATTTTACAATTTGGGCCCAAGTTAGAAGCAGAGCCTAAGGTGTAAATTATCGATAGTCCATATCTCGGAAACTATAAGAGTTAATGCAATTTGGCAACCGGCAATGTAATTAGCATGCCGAATATTACTTGGAATGTGAATTGGAACGAAATCGCCAATAGATAAGACCATTTTACAATTTGGGCCCAAGTTAGAAGCAGAGCCTAAGGTGTAAATTATCGATAGTCCATATCTCGGAAACTATAAGAGATAATGCAATTTGGCAACCGGCAATGTAATTAGCATGCCGAATATTACTTGGAATGGGAATTGGAACGAAATTGCCAATAGATAAGACCATTTTACAATTTGGGCCCAAGTTAGAAGTAGAGCCTAAGGTGTAAATTATCGATAGTCCATATCTCTGAAACTATAAGAGATAATGCAATTTCGCAACCGGCAATGAAATTAGCATGCCGAATATTACTTGGAATGTGAATTGGGACGAAATCGCCAATAGATAAGGCCATTTTACAATTTGGGCCCAAGTTAGAAGCAGAGCCTAAGGTGTAAATTATCGATAGTCCATATCTCGGAAACTATAAGAGATAATGCAATTTGGCAACCGGCAATGTAATTAGCATGCCGAATATTACTTGGAATGTGAATTGGAACGAAATCGCCAATAGATAAGACCATTTTACAATTTGGGCCCAAGTTAGGAGCAGAGCCTAAGGTGTAAATTATCGATAGTCCATATCTCGGAAACTATAAGAGATAATGCAATTTGGCAACCGGCAATGTAATTAGCATGCCGAATATTACTTGGAATGTGAATTGGAACGCAATCGCCAATAGATAAGACCATTTTACAATTTGGGCCCAAGTTAGAAGCAGAGCCTAAGGTGTAAATTATCGATAGTCCATATCTCGGAAACTATAAGAGATAATTCAATTTGGCAACCGGCAATGTAATTAGCATGCCGAATATTACTTGGAATGTGAATTGGAACGAAATCGCCAATAGATAATACCATTTTACAATTTGGGCCCAAGTTAGAAGCAGACCCTAAGGTGTAAATTTTCGATAGTCCATATCTCGGAAACTATAAGAGATAATGCAATTTGGCAACCGGCAATGTAATTAGCATGCCGAATATTACTTGGAATGTGAATTGGAACGAAATCGCCAATAGATAAGACCATTTTACAATTTGGGCCCAAGTTAGAAGCAGAGCCTAAGGTGTAAATTATCGATAGTCCATATCTCGGAAACTATAAGAGATAATGCAATTTGGCAACCGGCAATGTAATTAGCATGCCGAATATTACTTGGAATGTGAATTGGAACGCAATCGCCAATAGATAAGACCATTTTACAATTTGGGCCCAAGTTAGAAGCAGAGCCTAAGGTGTAAATTATCGATAGTCCATATCTCGGAAACTATAAGAGATAATTCAATTTGGCAACCGGCAATGTAATTAGCATGCCGAATATTACTTGGAATGTGAATTGGAACGAAATCGCCAATAGATAATACCATTTTACAATTTGGGCCCAAGTTAGAAGCAGACCCTAAGGTGTAAATTTTCGATAGTCCATATCTCGGAAACTATAAGAGATAATGCAATTTGGCAACCGGCAATGTAATTAGCATGCCGAATATTACTTGGAATGTGAATTGGAACGAAATCGCCAATAGATAAGACCATTTTACAATTTGGGCCCAAGTTAGAAGCAGAGCCTAAGGTGTAAATTATCGATAGTCCATATCTCGGAAACTATAGGAGATAATGCAATTTGGCAACCGGCAATGTAATTAGCATGCCGAATATTACTTGCAATGTGAATTGGAACGAAATCGCCAATAGATAAGACCATTTTACAATTTGGGCCCAAGTTAGAAGCAGAGCCTATGGTGTAAATTATCGATAGTCCATATCTCGGAAACTATAAGATATAATGCAATTTGGCAACCGGCAATGTAATTAGCATGCCGAATATTACTTGGAATGTGAATTGGAACGAAATCGCCAATAGATAAGACCATTTTACAATTTGGGCCCAAGTTAGAAGCAGAGCCTAAGGTGTAAATTATCGATAGTCCATATCTCGGAAACTATAAGAGTTAATGCAATTTGGCAACCGGCAATGTAATTAGCATGCCGAATATTACTTGGAATGTGAATTGGAACGAAATCGCCAATAGATAAGACCATTTTACAATTTGGGCCCAAGTTAGAAGCAGAGCCTAAGGTGTAAATTATCGATAGTCCATATCTCGGAAACTATAAGAGATAATGCAATTTGGCAACCGGCAATGTAATTAGCATGCCAAATATTACTTGGAATGGGAATTGGAACGAAATTGCCAATAGATAAGACCATTTTACAATTTGGGCCCAAGTTAGAAGTAGAGCCTAAGGTGTAAATTATCGATAGTCCATATCTCTGAAACTATAAGAGATAATGCAATTTCGCAACCGGCAATGTAATTAGCATGCCGAATATTACTTGGAATGTGAATTGGGACGAAATCGCCAATAGATAAGGCCATTTTACAATTTGGGCCCAAGTTAGAAGCAGAGCCTAAGGTGTAAATTATCGATAGTCCATATCTCGGAAACTATAAGAGATAATGCAATTTGGCAACCGGCAATGTAATTAGCATGCCGAATATTACTTGGAATGTGAATTGGAACGAAATCGCCAATAGATAAGACCATTTTACAATTTGGGCCCAAGTTAGAAGCAGAGCCTAAGGTGTAAATTATCGATAGTCCATATCTCGGAAACTATAAGAGATAATGCAATTTGGCAACCGGCAATGTAATTAGCATGCCGAATATTACTTGGAATGTGAATTGGAACGCAATCGCCAATAGATAAGACCATTTTACAATTTGGGCCCAAGTTAGAAGCAGAGCCTAAGGTGTAAATTATCGATAGTCCATATCTCGGAAACTATAAGAGATAATGCAATTTGGCAACCGGCAATGTAATTAGCATGCCGAATATTACTTGGAATGTGAATTGGAACGAAATCGCCAATAGATAAGACCATTTTACAATTTGGGCCCAAGTTAGAAGCAGAGCCTAAGGTGTAAATTATCGATAGTCCATATCTCGGAAACTATAAGAGATAATGCAATTTGGCAACCGGCAATGTAATTAGCATGCCGAATATTACTTGGAATGTGAATTGGAACGAAATCGCCAATAGATAAGACCATTTTACAATTTGGGCCCAAGTTAGAAGCAGAGCCTAAGGTGTAAATTATCGATAGTCCATATCTCGGAAACTATAAGAGATAATGCAATTTCGCAACCGGCAATGTAATTAGCATGCCGAATATTACTTGGAGTGTGAATTGGAACGAAATCGCCAATAGATAAGACCATTTTACAATTTGGCCCCAAGTTAGAAGCAGAGCCTAAGGTGTAAATTATCGATAGTCCATATCTCGGAAACTATAAGAGATAATGCAATTTGGCAACCGGCAATGTAATTAGCATGCCGAATATTACTTGGAATGTGAATTGGAACGAAATAGCCAATAGATAAGACCATTTTACAATATGGGCCCAAGTTAGAAGCAGAGCCTAAGGTGTAAATTATCGATAGTCCATATCTCGGAAACTATAAGAGATAATGCAATTTGGCAACCGGCAATGTAATTAGCATGCCGAATATTACTTGGAATGTGAATTGGAACGAAATCGCCAATAGATAAGACCATTTTACAATTTGGGCCCAAGTTAAAAGCAGAGCCTAAGGTGTAAATTATCGATAGTCCATATCTCGGAAACTATAAGAGATAATGCAATTTGGCAACCGGCAATGTAATTAGCATGCCGAATATTACTTGGAATGTGAATTGCAACTAAATCGCCAATAGATAAGACCATTTTACAATTTGGGCCCAAGTTAGAAGCAGAGCCTAAGGTGTAAATTATCGATAGTCCATATCTCGGAAACTATAAGAGATAATGCAATTTGGCAACCGGCAATGTAATTAGCATGCCGAATATTACTTGGAATGTGAATTGGAACGAAATCGCCAATAGATAAGACCATTTTACAATTTGGGCCCAAGTTAGAAGCAGAGCCTAAGGTGTAAATTATCGATAGTCCATATCTCGGAAACTATAAGAGATAATGCAATTTGGCAACCGGCAATGTAATTAGCATGCCGAATATTACTTGGAATGTGAATTGGAACTTAATAGCCAATAGATAAGACCATTTTACAATTTGGGCCCAAGTTAGAAGCAGAGCCTAAGGTGTAAATTATCGATAGTCCATATCTCGGAAACTATAAGAGATAATGCAATTTGGCAACCGGCAATGTAATTAGCATGCCGAATATTACTTGGAATGTGAATTGGAACGAAATCGCCAATAGATAAGTCCATTTTACAATTTGGGCCCAAGTTAGAAGCAGAGCCTAAGGTGTAAATTATCGATAGTCCATATCTCGGAAACTATAAGAGATAATGCAATTTGGCAACCGGCAATGTAATTAGCATGCCGAATATTACTTGGAATATGAATTGGAACGAAATCGCCAATAGGTAAGACCATTTTACAATTTGGGCCCAAGTTAGAAGCAGAGCCTAAGGTGTAAATTATCGATAGTCCATATCTCGGAAACTATAAGAGATAATTCAATTTGGCAACCGGCAATGTAATTAGCATGCCGAATATTACTTGGAATGTGAATTGGAACGAAATCGCCAATAGATAATACCATTTTACAATTTTGGCCCAAGTTAGAAGCAGACCCTAAGGTGTAAATTTTCGATAGTCCATATCTCGGAAACTATAAGAGATAATGCAATTTGGCAACCGGCAATGTAATTAGCATGCCGAATATTACTTGGAATGTGAATTGGAACGAAATCGCCAATAGATAAGACCATTTTACAATTTGGGCCCAAGTTAGAAGCAGAGCCTAAGGTGTAAATTATCGATAGTCCATATCTCGGAAACTATAGGAGATAATGCAATTTGGCAACCGGCAATGTAATTAGCATGCCGAATATTACTTGGAATGTGAATTGGAACGAAATCGCCAATAGATAAGACCATTTTACAATTTGGGCCCAAGTTAGAAGCAGAGCCTATGGTGTAAATTATCGATAGTCCATATCTCGGAAACTATAAGATATAATGCAATTTGGCAACCGGCAATGTAATTAGCATGCCGAATATTACTTGGAATGTGAATTGGAACGAAATCGCCAAAAGATAAGACCATTTTACAATTTGGGCCCAAGTTAGAAGCAGAGCCTAAGGTGTAAATTATCGATAGTCCATATCTCGGAAACTATAAGAGTTAATGCAATTTGGCAACCGGCAATGTAATTAGCATGCCGAATATTACTTGGAATGTGAATTGGAACGAAATCGCCAATAGATAAGACCATTTTACAATTTGGGCCCAAGTTAGAAGCAGAGCCTAAGGTGTAAATTATCGATAGTCCATATCTCGGAAACTATAAGAGATAATGCAATTTGGCAACCGGCAATGTAATTAGCATGCCGAATATTACTTGGAATGGGAATTGGAACGAAATTGCCAATAGATAAGACCATTTTACAATTTGGGCCCAAGTTAGAAGTAGAGCCTAAGGTGTAAATTATCGATAGTCCATATCTCTGAAACTATAAGAGATAATGCAATTTCGCAACCGGCAATGTAATTAGCATGCCGAATATTACTTGGAATGTGAATTGGGACGAAATCGCCAATAGATAAGGCCATTTTACAATTTGGGCCCAAGTTAGAAGCAGAGCCTAAGGTGTAAATTATCGATAGTCCATATCTCGGAAACTATAAGAGATAATGCAATTTGGCAACCGGCAATGTAATTAGCATGCCGAATATTACTTGGAATGTGAATTGGAACGAAATCGCCAATAGATAAGACCATTTTACAATTTGGGCCCAAGTTAGAAGCAGAGCCTAAGGTGTAAATTATTGATAGTCCATATCTCGGAAACTATAAGAGATAATGCAATTTGGCAACCGGCAATGTAATTAGCATGCCGAATATTACTTGGAATGTGAATTGGAACGAAATCGCCAATAGATAAGACCATTTTACAATTTGGGCCCAAGTTAGAAGCAGAGCCTAAGGTGTAAATTATCGATAGTCCATATCTCGGAAACTATAAGAGATAATGCAATTCGGCAACCGGCAATGTAATTAGCATGCCGAATATTACTTGGAATGTGAATTGGAACGAAATCGCCAATAGATAAGACCATTTTACAATTTGGGCCCAAGTTAGAAGCAGAGCCTAAGGTGTAAATTATCGATAGTCCATATCTCGGAAACTATAAGAGATAATGCAATTTGGCAACCGGCAATGTAATTAGCATGCCGAATATTACTTGGAATGTGAATTGGAACGAAATCGCCAATAGATAAGACCATTTTACAATTTGGGCCCAAGTTAGAAGCAGAGCCTAAGGTGTAAATTATTGATAGTCCATATCTCGGAAACTATAAGAGATAATGCAATTTCGCAACCGGCAATGTAATTAGCATGCCGAATATCACTTGGAATGTGAATTGGGACGAAATCGCCAATAGATAAGACCATTTTACAATTTGGGCCCAAGTTAGAAGCAGAGCTTAAGGTGTAAATTATCGATAGTCCATATCTCGGAAACTATAAGAGATAATGCAATTTGGCAACCGGCAATGTAATTAGCATGCCGAATATTACTTGGAATGTGAATTGGAAAGAAATCGCCAATAGATAAGACCATTTTACAATTTGGGCCCAAGTTAGAAGCAGAGCCTAAGGTGTAAATTATCGATAGTCTATATCTCGGAAACTATAAGAGATAATGCAATTTGGCAACCGGCAATGTAATTAGCATGCCGAATATTACTTGGAATGTGAATTGGAACGAAATCGCCAATAGATAAGACCATTTTACAATTTGGGCCCAAGTTAGAAGCAGAGCCTAAGGTGTAAATTATCGATAGTCCATATCTCGGAAACTATAAGAGATAATGCAACTTCGCAACCGGCAATGTAATTAGCATGCCGAATATTACTTGGAGTGTGAATTGGAACGAAATCGCCAATAGATAAGACCATTTTACAACTTGGGCCCAAGTTAGAAGCAGAGCCTAAGGTGTAAATTATCGATAGTCCATATCTCGGAAACTATAAGAGATAATGCAATTTTACAACCGGCAATGTAATTAGCATGCCGAATATTACTTGGAATGTGAATTGGAACGAAATCGCCAATAGATAAGACCATTTTACAATTTGGGCCCAAGTTAAAAGCAGAGCCTAAGGTGTAAATTATCGATAGTCCATATCTCGGAAACTATAAGAGATAATGCAATTTGGCAACCGGCAATGTAATTAGCATGCCAAATATTACTTGGAATGTGAATTGGAACGAAATCGCCAATAGATAAGACCATTTTACAATTTGGGCCCAAGTTAGAAGCAGAGCCTAAGGTGTAAATTATCGATAGTCCATATCTCGGAAACTATAAGAGATAATGCAATTTGGCAACCGGCAATGTAATTAGCATGCCGAATATTACTTGGAATGTGAATTGCAACTAAATCGCCAATAGATAAGACCATTTTACAATTTGGGCCCAAGTTAGAAGCAGAGCCTAAGGTGTAAATTATCGATAGTCCATATCTCGGAAACTATAAGAGATAATGCAATTTGGCAACCGGCAATGTAATTAGCATGCCGAATATTACTTGGAATGTGAATTGGAACGAAATCGCCAATAGATAAGACCATTTTACAATTTGGGCCCAAGTTAGAAGCAGAGCCTAAGGTGTAAATTATTGATAGTCCATATCTCGGAAACTATAAGAGATAATGCAATTTCGCAACCGGCAATGTAATTAGCATGCCGAATATCACTTGGAATGTGAATTGGGACGAAATCGCCAATAGATAAGACCATTTTACAATTTGGGCCCAAGTTAGAAGCAGAGCCTAAGGTGTAAATTATCGATAGTCCATATCTCGGAAACTATAAGAGATAATGCAATTTGGCAACCGGCAATGTAATTAGCATGCCGAATATTACTTGGAATGTGAATTGGAAAGAAATCGCCAATAGATAAGACCATTTTACAATTTGGGCCCAAGTTAGAAGCAGAGCCTAAGGTGTAAATTATCGATAGTCTATATCTCGGAAACTATAAGAGATAATGCAATTTGGCAACCGGCAATGTAATTAGCATGCCGAATATTACTTGGAATGTGAATTGGAACGAAATCGCCAATAGATAAGACCATTTTACAATTTGGGCCCAAGTTAGAAGCAGAGCCTAAGGTGTAAATTATCGATAGTCCATATCTCGGAAACTATAAGAGATAATGCAACTTCGCAACCGGCAATGTAATTAGCATGCCGAATATTACTTGGAGTGTGAATTGGAACGAAATCGCCAATAGATAAGACCATTTTACAACTTGGGCCCAAGTTAGAAGCAGAGCCTAAGGTGTAAATTATCGATAGTCCATATCTCGGAAACTATAAGAGATAATGCAATTTGGCAACCGGCAATGTAATTAGCATGCCGAATATTACTTGGAATGTGAATTGGAACGAAATCGCCAATAGATAAGACCATTTTACAATTTGGGCCCAAGTTAGAAGCAGAGCCTAAGGTGTAAATTATCGATAGTCCATATCTCGGAAACTATAAGAGATAATGCAATTTGGCAACCGGCAATGTAATTAGCATGCCAAATATTACTTGGAATGTGAATTGGAACGAAATCGCCAATAGATAAGACCATTTTACAATTTGGGCCCAAGTTAGAAGCAGAGCCTAAGGTGTAAATTATCGATAGTCCATATCTCGGAAACTATAAGAGATAATGCAATTTGGCAACCGGCAATGTAATTAGCATGCCGAATATTACTTGGAATGTGAATTGCAACTAAATCGCCAATAGATAAGACCATTTTACAATTTGGGCCCAAGTTAGAAGCAGAGCCTAAGGTGTAAATTATCGATAGTCCATATCTCGGAAACTATAAGAGATAATGCAATTTGGCAACCGGCAATGTAATTAGCATGCCGAATATTACTTGGAATGTGAATTGGAACGAAATCGCCAATAGATAAGACCATTTTACAATTTGGGCCCAAGTTAGAAGCAGAGCCTAAGGTGTAAATTATCGATAGTCCATATCTCGGAAACTATAAGAGATAATGCAATTTGGCAACCGGCAATGTAATTAGCATGCCGAATATTACTTGGAATGTGAATTGGAACGAAATCGCCAATAGATAAGACCATTTTACAATTTGGGCCCAAGTTAGAAGCAGAGCCTAAGGTGTAAATTATCGATAGTCCATATCTCGGAAACTATAAGAGATAATGCAATTTGGCAACCGGCAATGTAATTAGCATGCCGAATATTACTTGGAATGTGAATTGGAACGAAATCGCCAATAGATAAGACCATTTTACAATTTGGGCCCAAGTTAGAAGCAGAGCCTAAGGTGCAAATTATTGATAGTCCATATCTCGGAAACTATAAGAGATAATGCAATTTCGCAACCGGCAATGTAATTAGCATGCCGAATATCACTTGGAATGTGAATTGGGACGAAATCGCCAATAGATAAGACCATTTTACAATTTGGGCCCAAGTTAGAAGCAGAGCCTAAGGTGTAAATTATCGATAGTCCATATCTCGGAAACTATAAGAGATAATGCAATTTGGCAACCGGCAATGTAATTAGCATGCCGAATATTACTTGGAATGTGAATTGGAACGAAATCGCCAATAGATAAGACCATTTTACAATTTGGGCCCAAGTTAGAAGCAGAGCCTAAGGTGTAAATTATCGATAGTCCATATCTCGGAAACTATAAGAGATAATGCAATTTGGCAACCGGCAATGTAATTAGCATGCCGAATATTACTTGGAGTGTGAATTGGAACGAAATCGCCAATAGATAAGACCATTTTACAATTTGGGCCCAAGTTAGAAGCAGAGCCTAAGGTGTAAATTATCGATAGTCCATATCTCGGAAACTATAAGAGATAATGCAATTTGGCAACCGGCAATGTAATTAGCATGCCGAATATTACTTGGAATGTGAATTGGAACGAAATCGCCAATTGATAAGACCATTTTACAATTTGGGCCCAAGTTAGAAGCAGAGCCTAAGGTGTAAATTATCGATAGTCCATATCTAGGAAACTATAAGAGATAATGCAATTTGGCAACCGGCAATGTAATTAGCATGCCGAATATTACTTGGAATGTGAATTGGAACGAAATCGCCAATAGATAAGACCATTTTACAATTTGGGCCCAAGTTAGAAGCAGAGCCTAAGGTGTAAATTATCGATAGTCCATATCTCGGAAACTATAAGAGATAATGCAATTTGGCAACCGGCAATGTAATTAGCATGCCGAATATTACTTGGAATGTGAATTGGAACGAAATCGCCAATTGATAAGACCATTTTACAATTTGGGCCCAAGTTAGAAGCAGAGCCTAAGGTGTAAATTATCGATAGTCCATATCTAGGAAACTATAAGAGATAATGCAATTTGGCAACCGGCAATGTATTTAGCATGCCGAATATTACTTGGAATGTGAATTGGAACGAAATCGCCAATAGATAAGACCATTTTACAATTTGGGCCCAAGTTAGAAGCAGAGCCTAAGGTGTAAATTATCGATAGTCCATATCTCGGAAACTATAAGAGATAATGCAATTTGGCAACCGGCAATGTAATTAGCATGCCGAATATTACTTGGAATGTGAATTGGAACGAAATCGCCAATTGATAAGACCATTTTACAATTTGGGCCCAAGTTAGAAGCAGAGCCTAAGGTGTAAATTATCGATAGTCCATATCTAGGAAACTATAAGAGATAATGCAATTTGGCAACCGGCAATGTATTTAGCATGCCGAATATTACTTGGAATGTGAATTGGAACGAAATCGCCAATAGATAAGACCATTTTACAATTTGGGCCCAAGTTAGAAGCAGAGCCTAAGGTGTAAATTATCGATAGTCCATATCTCGGAAACTATAAGTGATAATGCAATTTCGCAACCGGCAATAAAATTAGCATGCCGAATATCACTTGGAATGTGAATTGGGACGAAATCGCCAATAGATAAGACCATTTTACAATTTGGGCCCAAGTTAGAAGCAGAGCCTAAGGTGTAAATTATCGATAGTCCATATCTCGGAAACTATAAGAGATAATGCAATTTGGCAACCTGCAATGTAATTAGCATGCCGAATATTACTTGGAATGTGAATTGGAACGAAATCGCCAATAGATAAGACCATTTTACAATTTGGGCCCAAGTTAGAAGCAGAGCCTAAGGTGTAAATTATCGATAGTCCATATCTCGGAAACTATAAGAGATAATGCAATTTGGCAACCGGCAATGTAATTAGCATGCCGAATATTACTTGGAATGTGAATTGGAACGAAATCGCCAATAGGTAAGACCATTTTACAATTTGGGCCCAAGTTAGAAGCAGAGCCTAAGGTGTAAATTATCGATAGTCCATATCTCGGAAACTATAAGAGATAATTCAATTTGGCAACCGGCAATGTAATTAGCATGCCGAATATTACTTGGAATGTGAATTGGAACGAAATCGCCAATAGATAAGACCATTTTACAGTTTGGGCCCAAGTTAGAAGCAGAGCCTAAGGTGTAAATTATCGATAGTCCATATCTCGGAAACTATAAGAGATAATGCAATTTGGCAACCGGCAATGTAATTAGCATGCCGAATATTACTTGGAATGTGAATTGGAACGAAATCGCCAATAGATAAGACCATTTTACAATTTGGGAACAAGTTAGAAGCAGAGCTTAAGGTGTAAATTATCGATAGTCCATATCTCGGAAACTATAAGAGATAATGCAATTTGGCAACCGGCAATGTAATTAGCATGCCGAATATTACTTGGAATGTGAATTGGAACGAAATCGCCAATAGATAAGACCATTTTACAATTTGGGCCCAAGTTAGAAGCTGAGCCTAAGGTGTAAATTATTGATAGTCCATATCTCGGAAACTATAAGAGATAATGCAATTTCGCAACCGGCAATGTAATTAGCATGCCGAATATCACTTGGAATGTGAATTGGGACGAAATCGCCAATAGATAAGACCATTTTACAATTTGGGCTCAAGTTAGAAGCAGAGCCTAAGGTGTAAATTATTGATAGTCCATATCTCGGAAACTATAAGAGATAATGCAATTTGGCAACCGGCAATGTAATTAGCATGCCGAATATTACTAGGAATGTGAATTGGAACGAAATCGCCAATAGATAAGACCATTTTACAATTTGGGCCCAAGTTAGAAGCAGAGCCTAAGGTGTAAATTATCGATAGTCCATATCTCGGAAACTATAAGAGATAATGCAATTTGGCAACCGGCAATGTAATTAGCATGCCGAATATTACTTGGAATGTGAATTGCAACTAAATCGCCAATAGATAAGACCATTTTACAATTTGGGCCCAAGTTAGAAGCAGAGCCTAAGGTGTAAATTATCGATAGTCCATATCTCGGAAACTATAAGAGATAATGCAATTTGGCAACCGGCAATGTAATTAGCATGCCGAATATTACTTGGAATGTGAATTG
This sequence comes from Rhynchophorus ferrugineus, assembly GCF_030347505.1. Taxonomy (NCBI): domain Eukaryota; kingdom Metazoa; phylum Arthropoda; class Insecta; order Coleoptera; family Curculionidae; genus Rhynchophorus; species Rhynchophorus ferrugineus. The sequence goes on along the minus strand of NW_027472647.1, from coordinate 283,109 downwards.
GAACGAAATCGCCAATAGATAAGACCATTTTACAATTTGGGCCCAAGTTAGAAGCAGAGCCTAAGGTGTAAATTATTGATAGTCCATATCTCGGAAACTATAAGAGATAATGCAATTTCGCAACCGGCAATGTAATTAGCATGCCGAATATCACTTGGAATGTGAATTGGGACGAAATCGCCAATAGATAAGACCATTTTACAATTTGGGCCCAAGTTAGAAGCAGAGCCTAAGGTGTAAATTATCGATAGTCCATATCTCGGAAACTATAAGAGATAATGCAATTTTACAACCGGCAATGTAATTAGCATGCCGAATATTACTTGGAATGTGAATTGGAACGAAATCGCCAATAGATAAGACCATTTTACAATTTGGGCCCAAGTTAAAAGCAGAGCCTAAGGTGTAAATTATCGATAGTCCATATCTCGGAAACTATAAGAGATAATGCAATTTGGCAACCGGCAATGTAATTAGCATGCCAAATATTACTTGGAATGTGAATTGGAACGAAATCGCCAATAGATAAGACCATTTTACAATTTGGGCCCAAGTTAGAAGCAGAGCCTAAGGTGTAAATTATCGATAGTCCATATCTCGGAAACTATAAGAGATAATGCAATTTGGCAACCGGCAATGTAATTAGCATGCCGAATATTACTTGGAATGTGAATTGCAACTAAATCGCCAATAGATAAGACCATTTTACAATTTGGGCCCAAGTTAGAAGCAGAGCCTAAGGTGTAAATTATCGATAGTCCATATCTCGGAAACTATAAGAGATAATGCAATTTGGCAACCGGCAATGTAATTAGCATGCCGAATATTACTTGGAATGTGAATTGGAACGAAATCGCCAATAGATAAGACCATTTTACAATTTGGGCCCAAGTTAGAAGCAGAGCCTAAGGTGTAAATTATTGATAGTCCATATCTCGGAAACTATAAGAGATAATGCAATTTCGCAACCGGCAATGTAATTAGCATGCCGAATATCACTTGGAATGTGAATTGGGACGAAATCGCCAATAGATAAGACCATTTTACAATTTGGGCCCAAGTTAGAAGCAGAGCCTAAGGTGTAAATTATCGATAGTCCATATCTCGGAAACTATAAGAGATAATGCAATTTGGCAACCGGCAATGTAATTAGCATGCCGAATATTACTTGGAATGTGAATTGGAAAGAAATCGCCAATAGATAAGACCATTTTACAATTTGGGCCCAAGTTAGAAGCAGAGCCTAAGGTGTAAATTATCGATAGTCTATATCTCGGAAACTATAAGAGATAATGCAATTTGGCAACCGGCAATGTAATTAGCATGCCGAATATTACTTGGAATGTGAATTGGAACGAAATCGCCAATAGATAAGACCATTTTACAATTTGGGCCCAAGTTAGAAGCAGAGCCTAAGGTGTAAATTATCGATAGTCCATATCTCGGAAACTATAAGAGATAATGCAACTTCGCAACCGGCAATGTAATTAGCATGCCGAATATTACTTGGAGTGTGAATTGGAACGAAATCGCCAATAGATAAGACCATTTTACAACTTGGGCCCAAGTTAGAAGCAGAGCCTAAGGTGTAAATTATCGATAGTCCATATCTCGGAAACTATAAGAGATAATGCAATTTGGCAACCGGCAATGTAATTAGCATGCCGAATATTACTTGGAATGTGAATTGGAACGAAATCGCCAATAGATAAGACCAGTTTACAATTTGGGCCCAAGTTAGAAGCAGAGCCTAAGGTGTAAATTATCGATAGTCCATATCTCGGAAACTATAAGAGATAATGCAATTTGGCAACCGGCAATATAATTAGCATGCCAAATATTACTTGGAATGTGAATTGGAACGAAATCGCCAATAGATAAGACCATTTTACAATTTGGGCCCAAGTTAGAAGCAGAGCCTAAGGTGTAAATTATCGATAGTCCATATCTCGGAAACTATAAGAGATAATGCAATTTGGCAACCGGCAATGTAATTAGCATGCCGAATATTACTTGGAATGTGAATTGCAACTAAATCGCCAATAGATAAGACCATTTTACAATTTGGGCCCAAGTTAGAAGCAGAGCCTAAGGTGTAAATTATCGATAGTCCATATCTCGGAAACTATAAGAGATAATGCAATTTGGCAACCGGCAATGTAATTAGCATGCCGAATATTACTTGGAATGTGAATTGGAACGAAATCGCCAATAGATAAGACCATTTTACAATTTGGGCCCAAGTTAGAAGCAGAGCCTAAGGTGTAAATTATCGATAGTCCATATCTCGGAAACTATAAGAGATAATGCAATTTGGCAACCGGCAATGTAATTAGCATGCCGAATATTACTTGGAATGTGAATTGGAACGAAATCGCCAATAGATAAGACCATTTTACAATTTGGGCCCAAGTTAGAAGCAGAGCCTAAGGTGTAAATTATCGATAGTCCATATCTCGGAAACTATAAGAGATAATGCAATTTGGCAACCGGCAATGTAATTAGCATGCCGAATATTACTTGGAATGTGAATTGGAACGAAATCGCCAATAGATAAGACCATTTTACAATTTGGGCCCAAGTTAGAAGCAGAGCCTAAGGTGCAAATTATTGATAGTCCATATCTCGGAAACTATAAGAGATAATGCAATTTCGCAACCGGCAATGTAATTAGCATGCCGAATATCACTTGGAATGTGAATTGGGACGAAATCGCCAATAGATAAGACCATTTTACAATTTGGGCCCAAGTTAGAAGCAGAGCCTAAGGTGTAAATTATCGATAGTCCATATCTCGGAAACTATAAGAGATAATGCAATTTGGCAACCGGCAATGTAATTAGCATGCCGAATATTACTTGGAATGTGAATTGGAACGAAATCGCCAATAGATAAGACCATTTTACAATTTGGGCCCAAGTTAGAAGCAGAGCCTAAGGTGTAAATTATCGATAGTCCATATCTCGGAAACTATAAGAGATAATGCAATTTGGCAACCGGCAATGTAATTAGCATGCCGAATATTACTTGGAGTGTGAATTGGAACGAAATCGCCAATAGATAAGACCATTTTACAATTTGGGCCCAAGTTAGAAGCAGAGCCTAAGGTGTAAATTATCGATAGTCCATATCTCGGAAACTATAAGAGATAATGCAATTTGGCAACCGGCAATGTAATTAGCATGCCGAATATTACTTGGAATGTGAATTGGAACGAAATCGCCAATTGATAAGACCATTTTACAATTTGGGCCCAAGTTAGAAGCAGAGCCTAAGGTGTAAATTATCGATAGTCCATATCTAGGAAACTATAAGAGATAATGCAATTTGGCAACCGGCAATGTAATTAGCATGCCGAATATTACTTGGAATGTGAATTGGAACGAAATCGCCAATAGATAAGACCATTTTACAATTTGGGCCCAAGTTAGAAGCAGAGCCTAAGGTGTAAATTATCGATAGTCCATATCTCGGAAACTATAAGAGATAATGCAATTTGGCAACCGGCAATGTAATTAGCATGCCGAATATTACTTGGAATGTGAATTGGAACGAAATCGCCAATTGATAAGACCATTTTACAATTTGGGCCCAAGTTAGAAGCAGAGCCTAAGGTGTAAATTATCGATAGTCCATATCTAGGAAACTATAAGAGATAATGCAATTTGGCAACCGGCAATGTATTTAGCATGCCGAATATTACTTGGAATGTGAATTGGAACGAAATCGCCAATAGATAAGACCATTTTACAATTTGGGCCCAAGTTAGAAGCAGAGCCTAAGGTGTAAATTATCGATAGTCCATATCTCGGAAACTATAAGAGATAATGCAATTTGGCAACCGGCAATGTAATTAGCATGCCGAATATTACTTGGAATGTGAATTGGAACGAAATCGCCAATTGATAAGACTATTTTACAATTTGGGCCCAAGTTAGAAGCAGAGCCTAAGGTGTAAATTATCGATAGTCCATATCTAGGAAACTATAAGAGATAATGCAATTTGGCAACCGGCAATGTATTTAGCATGCCGAATATTACTTGGAATGTGAATTGGAACGAAATCGCCAATAGATAAGACCATTTTACAATTTGGGCCCAAGTTAGAAGCAGAGCCTAAGGTGTAAATTATCGATAGTCCATATCTCGGAAACTATAAGTGATAATGCAATTTCGCAACCGGCAATAAAATTAGCATGCCGAATATCACTTGGAATGTGAATTGGGACGAAATCGCCAATAGATAAGACCATTTTACAATTTGGGCCCAAGTTAGAAGCAGAGCCTAAGGTGTAAATTATCGATAGTCCATATCTCGGAAACTATAAGAGATAATGCAATTTGGCAACCTGCAATGTAATTAGCATGCCGAATATTACTTGGAATGTGAATTGGAACGAAATCGCCAATAGATAAGACCATTTTACAATTTGGGCCCAAGTTAGAAGCAGAGCCTAAGGTGTAAATTATCGATAGTCCATATCTCGGAAACTATAAGAGATAATGCAATTTGGCAACCGGCAATGTAATTAGCATGCCGAATATTACTTGGAATGTGAATTGGAACGAAATCGCCAATAGGTAAGACCATTTTACAATTTGGGCCCAAGTTAGAAGCAGAGCCTAAGGTGTAAATTATCGATAGTCCATATCTCGGAAACTATAAGAGATAATTCAATTTGGCAACCGGCAATGTAATTAGCATGCCGAATATTACTTGGAATGTGAATTGGAACGAAATCGCCAATAGATAAGACCATTTTACAGTTTGGGCCCAAGTTAGAAGCAGAGCCTAAGGTGTAAATTATCGATAGTCCATATCTCGGAAACTATAAGAGATAATGCAATTTGGCAACCGGCAATGTAATTAGCATGCCGAATATTACTTGGAATGTGAATTGGAACGAAATCGCCAATAGATAAGACCATTTTACAATTTGGGAACAAGTTAGAAGCAGAGCTTAAGGTGTAAATTATCGATAGTCCATATCTCGGAAACTATAAGAGATAATGCAATTTGGCAACCGGCAATGTAATTAGCATGCCGAATATTACTTGGAATGTGAATTGGAACGAAATCGCCAATAGATAAGACCATTTTACAATTTGGGCCCAAGTTAGAAGCTGAGCCTAAGGTGTAAATTATTGATAGTCCATATCTCGGAAACTATAAGAGATAATGCAATTTCGCAACCGGCAATGTAATTAGCATGCCGAATATCACTTGGAATGTGAATTGGGACGAAATCGCCAATAGATAAGACCATTTTACAATTTGGGCTCAAGTTAGAAGCAGAGCCTAAGGTGTAAATTATTGATAGTCCATATCTCGGAAACTATAAGAGATAATGCAATTTGGCAACCGGCAATGTAATTAGCATGCCGAATATTACTAGGAATGTGAATTGGAACGAAATCGCCAATAGATAAGACCATTTTACAATTTGGGCCCAAGTTAGAAGCAGAGCCTAAGGTGTAAATTATCGATAGTCCATATCTCGGAAACTATAAGAGATAATGCAATTTGGCAACCGGCAATGTAATTAGCATGCCGAATATTACTTGAATGTGAATTGGAACGAAATCGCCAATAGGTAAGACCATTTTACAATTTGGGCCCAAGTTAGAAGCAGAGCCTAAGGTGTAAATTATCGATAGTCCATATCTCGGAAACTATAAGAGATAATTCAATTTGGCAACCGGCAATGTAATTAGCATGCCGGATATTACTTGGAATGTGAATTGGAACGAAATCGCCAATAGATAAGGCCATTTTACAATTTGGGCCCAAGTTAGAAGCAGAGCCTAAGGTGTAAATTAACGATAGTTAATATCTCGGAAACTATAAGAGATAATGCAATTTGGCAACCGGCAATGTAATTAGCATGCCGAATATTACTTGGAATATGAATTGGAACGAAATCGCCAATAGATAAGACCATTTTACAATTTGGGCCCAAGTTAGAAGCAGAGCCTAAGGTGTAAATTATCGATAGTCCATATCTCGGAAACTATAAGAGATAATGCAATTTGGCAACCGGCAATGTAATTAGCATGCCGAATATTACTTGGAATGTGAATTGGAACGAAATCGCCAATAGATAAGACCATTTTACAATTTGGGCCCAAGTTAGAAGCAGAGCCTAAGGTGTAAATTATCGATAGTCCATATCTCGGAAACTATAAGAGATAATGCAATTTGGCAACCGGCAATGTAATTAGCATGCCGAATATTACTTGGAATGTGAATTGCAACTAAATCGCCAATAGATAAGACCATTTTACAATTTGGGCCCAAGTTAGAAGCAGAGCCTAAGGTGTAAATTATAGATAGTCCATATCTCGGAAACTATAAGAGATAATGCAATTTGGCAACCGGCAATGTAATTAGCATGCCGAATATTACTTGGAATGTGAATTGGAACGAAATCGCCAATAGATAAGACCATTTTACAATTTGGGCCCAAGTTAGAAGCAGAGCCTAAGGTGTAAATTATCGATAGTCCATATCTCGGAAACTATAAGAGATAATGCAATTTGGCAACCGGAAATGTAATTAGCATGCCGAATATTACTTGGAATGTGAATTGGAACGAAATCGCCAATAGATAAGACCATTTTACAATTTGGGCCCAAGTTAGAAGCAGAGCCTAAGGTGTAAATTATCGATAGTCCATATCTCGGAAACTATAAGAGATAATGCAATTTGGCAACCGGCAATGTAATTAGCATGCCGAATATTACTTGGAATGTGAATTGCAACTAAATCGCCAATAGATAAGACCATTTTACAATTTGGGCCCAAGTTAGAAGCAGAGCCTAAGGTGTAAATTATCGATAGTCCATATCTCGGAAACTATAAGAGATAATGCAATTTGGCAACCGGCAATGTAATTAGCATGCCGAATATTACTTGGAATGTGAATTGGAACGAAATCGCCAATAGATAAGACCATTTTACAATTTGGGCCCAAGTTAGAAGCAGAGCCTAAGGTGTAAATTATCGATAGTCCATATCTCGGAAACTATAAGAGATAATGCAATTTCGCAACCGGCAATGTAATTAGCATGCCGAATATCACTTGGAATGTGAATTGGGACGAAATCGCCAATAGATAAGACCATTTTACAATTTGGGCCCAAGTTAGAAGCAGAGCCTAAGGTGTAAATTATCGATAGTCCATATCTCGGAAACTATAAGAGATAATGCAATTTGGCAACCGGCAATGTAATTAGCATGCCGAATATTACTTGGAATGTGAATTGGAACGAAATCGCCAATAGATAAGACCATTTTACAATTTGGGCCCAAGTTAGAAGCAGAGCCTAAGGTGTAAATTATCGATAGTCCATATCTCGGAAACTATAAGAGATAATGCAATTTGGCAACCGGCAATGTAATTAGCATGCCGAATATTACTTGGAATGTGAATTGGAACGAAATCGACAATAGGTAAGACCATTTTACAATTTGGGCCCAAGTTAGAAGCAGAGCCTAAGGTGTAAATTATCAATAGTCCATATCTCGGAAACTATAAGAGATAATTCAATTTGGCAACCGGCAATGTAACTAGCATGCCGAATATTACTTGGAATGTGAATTGGAACGAAATCGCCAATAGATAAGACCATTTTACAATTTGGGCCCAAGTTAGAAGCAGAGCCTAAGGTGTAAATTATCGATAGTCCATATCTCGGAAACTATAAGAGATAATGCAATTTGGCAACCGGCAATGTAATTAGCATGCCGAATATTACTTGGAATGTGAATTGGAACGAAATCGCCAATAGATAAGACCATTTTACAATTTGGGCCCAAGTTAGAAGCAGAGCCTAAGGTGTAAATTATCGATAGTCCATATCTCGGAAACTATAAGAGATAATGCAATTTCGCAACCGGCAATGTAATTAGCATGCCGAATATCACTTGGAATGTGAATTGGGACGAAATCGCCAATAGATAAGACCATTTTACAATTTGGGCCCAAGTTAGAAGCAGAGCCTAAGGTGTAAATTATCGATAGTCCATATCTCGGAAACTATAAGAGATAATGCAATTTGGCAACCGGCAATGTAATTAGCATGCCGAATATTACTTGGAATGTGAATTGGAACGAAATCGCCAATAGATAAGACCATTTTACAATTTGGGCCCAAGTTAGAAGCAGAGCCTAAGGTGTAAATTATCGATAGTCCATATCTCGGAAACTATAAGAGATAATGCAATTTTTCAACCGGCAATGTAATTAGCATGCCGAATATTACTTGGAATGTGAATTGGAACGAAATCGCCAATAGGTAAGACCATTTTACAATTTGGGCCCAAGTTAGAAGCAGAGCCTAAAGTGTAAATTATCGATAGTCCATATCTCGGAAACTATAAGAGATAATTCAATTTGGCAACCGGCAATGTAATTAGCATGCCGAATATTACTTGGAATGTGAATTGGAACGAAATCGCCAATAGATAAGACCATTTTACAATTTGGGCCCAAGTTAGAAGCAGAGCCTAAGGTGTAAATTATCGATAGTCCATATCTCGGAAACTATAAGAGATAATGCAATTTGGCAACCGGCAATGTAATTAGCATGCCGAATATTACTTGGAATGTGAATTGGAACGAAATAGCCAATAGATAAGACCATTTTACAATTTGGGCCCAAGTTAGAAGCAGAGCCTAAGGTGTAAATTATCGATAGTCCATATCTCGGAAACTATAAGAGATAATGCAATTTGGCAACCGGCAATGTAATTAGCATGCCGAATATTACTTGGAATGTGAATTGGAACGAAATCGCCAATAGATGAGACCATTTTACAATTTGGGCCCAAGTTAGAAGCAGAGCCTAAGGTGTAAATTATCGATAGTCCATATCTCGGAAACTATAAGAGATAATGCAATTTGGCAACCGGCAATGTAATTAGCATGTCGAATATTACTTGGAATGTGAATTGGAACGAAATCGCCAATAGATAAGACCATTTTTCAATTTGGGCCCAAGTTAGAAGCAGAGCCTAAGGTGTAAATTATCGATAGTCCATATCTCGGAAACTATAAGAGATAATGCAATTTGGCAACCGGCAATGTAATTAGCATGCCGAATATTACTTGGAATGTGAATTGCAACTAAATCGCCAATAGATAAGACCATTTTACAATTTGGGCCCAAGTTAGAAGCAGAGCCTAAGGTGTAAATTATCGATAGTCCATATCTCGGAAACTATAAGAGATAATGCAATTTGGCAACCGGCAATGTAATTAGCATGCCGAATATTACTTGGAATGTGAATTGGAACGAAATCGCCAATAGATAAGACCATTTTACAATTTGGGCCCAAGTTAGAAGCAGAGCCTAAGGTGTAAATTATCGATAGTCCATATCTCGGAAACTATAAGAGATAATGCAATTTCGCAACCGGCAATGTAATTAGCATGCCGAATATCACTTGGAATGTGAATTGGGACGAAATCGCCAATAGATAAGACCATTTTACAATTTGGGCCCAAGTTAGAAGCAGAGCCTAAGGTGTAAATTATCGATAGTCCATATCTCGGAAACTATAAGAGATAATGCAATTTGGCAACCGGCAATGTAATTAGCATGCCGAATATTACTTGGAATGTGAATTGGAACGAAATCGCCAATAGATAAGACCATTTTACAATTTGGGCCCTAGTTAGAAGCAGAGCCTAAGGTGTAAATTATCGATAGTCCATATCTCGGAAACTATAAGAGATAATGCAATTTGGCAACCGGCAATGTAATTAGCATGCCGAATATTACTTGGAATGTGAATTGGAACGAAATCGCCAATAGGTAAGACCATTTTACAATTTGGGCCCAAGTTAGAAGCAGAGCCTAAGGTGTAAATTATCGATAGTCCATATCTCGGAAACTATAAGAGATAATTCAATTTGGCAACCGGCAAAGTAATTAGCATGCCGAATATTACTTGGAATGTGAATTGGAACGAAATCGCCAATAGATAAGACCATTTTACAATTTGGGCCCAAGTTAGAAGCAGAGCCTAAGGTGTAAATTATCGATAGTCCATATCTCGGAAACTATAAGAGATAATGCAATTTGGCAACCGTCAATGTAATTAGCATGCCGAATATTGCTTGGAATGTGAATTGGAACGAAATCGCCAATAGATAAGACCATTTTACAATTTGGGCCCAAGTTAGAAGCAGAGCCTAAGGTGTAAATTATCGATAGTCCATATCTCGGAAACTATAAGAGATAATGCAATTTGGCAACCGGCAATGTAATTAGCATGCCGAATATTACTTGGAATGTGAATTGGAACGAAATCGCCAATAGATAAGACCATTTTACAATTTGGGCCCAAGTTAGAAGCAGAGCCTATGGTGTAAATTATCGATAGTCCATATCTCGGAAACTATAAGAGATAATGCAATTTGGCAACCGGCAATGTAATTAGCATGCCGAATATTACTTGGAATGTGAATTGGAACGAAATCGCCAATAGATAAGACCATTTTACAATTTGGGCCCAAGTTAGAAGCAGAGCCTAAGGTGTAAATTATCGATAGTCCATATCTCGGAAACTATAAGAGATAATGCAATTTGGCAACCGGCAATGTAATTAGCATGCCGAATATTACTTGGAATGTGAATTCGAACGAAATTGCCAATAGATAAGACCATTTTACAATTTGGGCCCAAGTTAGAAGCAGAGCCTAAGGTGTAAATTATCGATAGTCCATATCTCTGAAACTATAAGAGATAATGCAATTTCGCAACCGGCAATGTAATTAGCATGCCGAATATTACTTGGAATGTGAATTGGGACGAAATCGCCAATAGATAAGGCCATTTTACAATTTGGGCCCAAGTTAGAAGCAGAGCCTAAGGTGTAAATTATCGATAGTCCATATCTCGGAAACTATAAGAGATAATGCAATTTGGCAACCGGCAATGTAATTAGCATGCCGAATATTACTTGGAATGTGATTTGGAACGAAATCGCCAATAGATAAGACCATTTTACAATTTGGGCCCAAGTTAGAAGCAGAGCCTAAGGTGTAAATTATTGATAGTCCATATCTCGGAAACTATAAGAGATAATGCAATTTCGCAACCGGCAATGTAATTAGCATGCCGAATATTACTTGGAATGTGAATTGGAACGGAATCGCCAATAGATAAGACCATTTTACAATTTGGGCCCAAGTTAGAAGCAGAGCCTAAGGTGTAAATTATCGATAGTCCATATCTCGGAAACTATAAGAGATAATGCAATTTGGCAACCGGCAATGTAATTAGCATGCCGAATATTACTTGGAATGTGAATTGGAACGAAATCGCCAATAGATAAGACCATTTTACAATTTGGGCCCAAGTTAGAAGCAGAGCCTAAGGTGTAAATTATCGATAGTCCATATCTCGGAAACTATAAGAGATAATGCAATTTGGCAACCGGCAATGTAATTAGCATGCCGAATATTACTTGGAATGTGAATTGGAACGAAATCGCCAATAGATAAGACCATTTTACAATTTGGGCCCAAGTTAGAAGCAGAGCCTAAGGTGTAAATTATCGATAGTCCATATCTCGGAAACTATAAGAGATAATGCAATTTGGCAACCGGCAATGTAATTAGCATGCCGAATATTACTTGGAATGTGAATTGGAACGAAATCGCCAATAGATAAGACCATTTTACAATTTGGGCCCAAGTTAGAAGCAGAGCCTAAGGTGTAAATTATCGATAGTCTATATCTCGGAAACTATAAGAGATAATGCAATTTGGCAACCGGCAATGTAATTAGCATGCCGAATATTACTTGGAATGTGAATTGGAACGAAATCGCCAATAGATAAGACCATTTTACAATTTGGGCCCAAGTTAGAAGCAGAGCCTAAGGTGTAAATTATCGATAGTCCATATCTCGGAAACTATAAGAGATAATGCAACTTCGCAACCGGCAATGTAATTAGCATGCCGAATATTACTTGGAGTGTGAATTGGAACGAAATCGCCAATAGATAAGACCATTTTACAATTTGGGCCCAAGTTAGAAGCAGAGCCTAAGGTGTAAATTATCGATAGTCCATATCTCGGAAACTATAAGAGATAATGCAATTTGGCAACCGGCAATGTAATTAGCATGCCGAATATTACTTGGAATGTGAATTGGAACGAAATCGCCAATAGATAAGACCATTTTACAATTTGGGCCCAAGTTAGAAGCAGAGCCTAAGGTGTAAATTATCGATAGTCCATATCTCGGAAACTATAAGAGATAATGCAATTTGGCAACCGGCAATGTAATTAGCATGCCGAATATTACTTGGAATGTGAATTGGAACGAAATCGCCAATAGATAAGACCATTTTACAATTTGGGCCCAAGTTAGAAGCAGAGCCTAAGGTGAAAATTATCGATAGTCCATATCTCGGAAACTATAAGAGATAATGCAATTTGGCAACCGGCAATGTAATTAGCATGCCGAATATTACTTGGAATGTGAATTGGAACGAAATAGCCAATAGATAAGACCATTTTACAATTTGGGCCCAAGTTAGAAGCAGAGCCTAAGGTGTAAATTATCGATAGTCCATATCTCGGAAACTATAAGAGATAATGCAATTTGGCAACCGGCAATGTAATTAGCATGCCGAATATTACTTGGAATGTGAATTGGAACGAAATCGCCAATAGATAAGACCATTTTACAATTTGGGCCCAAGTTAGAAGCAGAGCCTAAGGTGAAAATTATCGATAGTCCATATCTCGGAAACTATAAGAGATAATGCAATTTGGCAACCGGCAATGTAATTAGCATGCCGAATATTACTTGGAATGTGAATTGGAACGAAATCGCCAATAGATAAGACCATTTTTCAATTTGGGCCCAAGTTAGAAGCAGAGCCTAAGGTGTAAATTATCGATAGTCCATATCTCGGAAACTATAAGAGATAATGCAATTTGGCAACCGGCAATGTAATTAGCATGCCGAATATTACTTGGAATGTGAATTGCAACTAAATCGCCAATAGATAAGACCATTTTACAATTTGGGCCCAAGTTAGAAGCAGAGATTAAGGTGTAAATTATCGATAGTCCATATCTCGGAAACTATAAGAGATAATGCAATTTGGCAACCGGCAATGTAATTAGCATGCCGAATATTACTTGGAATGTGAATTGGAACGAAATCGCCAATAGATAAGACCATTTTACAATTTGGGCCCAAGTTAGAAGCAGAGCCTAAGGTGTAAATTATCGATAGTCCATATCTCGGAAACTATAAGAGATAATGCAATTTCGCAACCGGCAATGTAATTAGCATGCCGAATATCACTTGGAATGTGAATTGGGACGAAATCGCCAATAGATAAGACCATTTTACAATTTGGGCCCAAGTTAGAAGCAGAGCCTAAGGTGTAAATTATCGATAGTCCATATCTCGGAAACTATAAGAGATAATGCAATTTGGCAACCGGCAATGTAATTAGCATGCCGAATATTACTTGGAATGTGAATTGGAACGAAATCGCCAATAGATAAGACCATTTTACAATTTGGGCCCAAGTTAGAAGCAGAGCCTAAGGTGTAAATTATCGATAGTCCATATCTCGGAAACTATAAGAGATAATGCAATTTGGCAACCGGCAATGTAATTAGCATGCCGAATATTACTTGGAATGTGAATTGGAACGAAATCGCCAATAGGTAAGACCATTTTACAATTTGGGCCCAAGTTAGAAGCAGAGCCTAAGGTGTAAATTATCGATAGTCCATATCTCGGAAACTATAAGAGATAATTCAATTTGGCAACCGGCAATGTAATTAGCATGCCGAATATTACTTGGAATGTGAATTGGAACGAAATCGCCAATAGATAAGACCATTTTACAATTTGGGCCCAAGTTAGAAGCAGAGCCTAAGGTGTAAATTATCGATAGTCCATATCTCGGAAACTATAAGAGATAATGCAATTTGGCAACCGGCAATGTAATTAGCATGCCGAATATTACTTGGAATGTGAATTGGAACGAAATCGCCAATAGATAAGACCATTTTACAATTTGGGCCCAAGTTAGAAGCAGAGCCTAAGGTGTAAATTATCGATAGTCCATATCTCGGAAACTATAAGAGATAATGCAATTTGGCAACCGGCAATGTAATTAGCATGCCGAATATTACTTGGAATGTGAATTGGAACGAAATCGCCAATAGATAAGACCATTTTACAATTTGGGCCCAAGTTAGAAGCTGAGCCTATGGTGTAAATTATCGATAGTCCATATCTCGGAAACTATAAGAGATAATGCAATTTGGCAACCGGCAATGTAATTAGCATGCCGAATATTACTTGGAATGTGAATTGGAACGAAATCGCCAATAGATAAGACCATTTTACAATTTGGGCCCAAGTTAGAAGCAGGGCCTAAGGTGTAAATTATCGATAGTCCATATCTCGGAAACTATAAGAGTTAATGCAATTTGGCAACCGGCAATGTAATTAGCATGCCGAATATTACTTGGAATGTGAATTGGAACGAAATCGCCAATAGATAAGACCATTTTACAATTTGGGCCCAAGTTAGAAGCAGAGCCTAAGGTGTAAATTATCGATAGTCCATATCTCGGAAACTATAAGAGATAATGCAATTTGGCAACCGGCAATGTAATTAGCATGCCGAATATTACTTAGAATGTGAATTGGAACGAAATTGCCAATAGATAAGACCATTTTACAATTTTTGCCCAAGTTAGAAGCAGAGCCTAAGGTGTAAATTATCGATAGTCCATATCTCTGAAACTATAAGAGATAATGCAATTTCGCAACCGGCAATGTAATTAGCATGCCGAATATTACTTGGAATGTGAATTGGGACGAAATCGCCAATAGATAAGGCCATTTTACAATTTGGGCCCAAGTTAGAAGCAGAGCCTAAGGTGTAAATTATCGATAGTCCATATCTCGGAAACTATAAGAGATAATGCAATTTGGCAACCGGCAATGTAATTAGCATGCCGAATATTACTTGGAATGTGAATTGGAACGAAATCGCCAATAGATAAGACCATTTTACAATTTGGGCCCAAGTTAGAAGCAGAGCCTAAGGTGTAAATTATTGATAGTCCATATCTCGGAAACTATAAGAGATAATGCAATTTGGCAACCGGCAATGTAATTAGCATGCCGAATATTACTTGGAATGTGAATTGGAACGAAATCGCCAATAGATAAGACCATTTTACAATTTGGGCCCAAGTTAGAAGCAGAGCCTAAGGTGTAAATTATCGATAGTCCATATCTCGGAAACTATAAGAGATAATGCAATTTGGCAACCGGCAATGTAATTAGCATGCCGAATATTACTTGGAATGTGAATTGGAACGAAATCGCCAATAGATAAGACCATTTTACAGGTTCGTCCAAAGTTAGAAGCAGAGCCTAAGGTGTAAATTATCGATAGTCCATATCTCGGAAACTATAAGAGATAATGCAATTTGGCAACCGGCAATGTAATTAGCATGCCGAATATTACTTGGAATGTGAATTGGAACGAAATCGCCAATAGATAAGACCATTTTACAATTTGGGCCCAAGTTAGAAGCAGAGCCTAAGGTGTAAATTATTGATAGTCCATATCTCGGAAACTATAAGAGATAATGCAATTTCGCAACCGGCAATGTAATTAGCATGCCGAATATCACTTGGAATGTGAATTGGGACGAAATCGCCAATAGATAAGACCATTTTACAATTTGGGCCCAAGTTAGAAGCAGAGCCTAAGGTGTAAATTATCGATAGTCCATATCTCGGAAACTATAAGAGATAATGCAATTTGGCAACCGGCAATGTAATTAGCATGCCGAACATTACTTGGAATGTGAATTGGAACGAAATCGCCAATAGATAAGACCATTTTACAATTTGGGCCCAAGTTAGAAGCAGAGCCTAAGGTGTAAATTATCGATAGTCTATATCTCGGAAACTATAAGAGATAATGCAATTTGGCAACCGGCAATGTAATTAACATGCCGAATATTACTTGGAATGTGAATTGGAACGAAATCGCCAATAGATAAGACCATTTTACAATTTGGGCCCAAGTTAGAAGCAGAGCCTAAGGTGTAAATAATCGATAGTCCATATCTCGGAAACTATAAGAGATAATGCAACTTCGCAACCGGCAATGTAATTAGCATGCCGAATATTACTTGGAGTGTGAATTGGAACGAAATCGCCAATAGATAAGACCATTTTACAATTTGGGCCCAAGTTAGAAGCAGAGCCTAAGGTGTAAATTATCGATAGTCCATATCTCGGAAACTATAAGAGATAATGCAATTTGGCAACCGGCAATGTAATTAGCATGCCGAATATTACTTGGAATGTGAATTGGAACGAAATCGCCAATAGATAAGACCATTTTACAATTTGGGCCCAAGTTAGAAGCAGAGCCTAAGGTGTAAATTATCGATAGTCCATATCTCGGAAACTATAAGAGATAATGCAATTTGGCAACCGGCAATGTAATTAGCATGCCGAATATTACTTGGAATGTGAATTGGAACGAAATCGCCAATAGATAAGACCATTTTACAATTTGGGCCCAAGTTAGAAGCAGAGCCTAAGGTGTAAATTATCGATAGTCCATATCTCGGAAACTATAAGAGATAATGCAATTTGGCAACCGGCAATGTAATTAGCATGCCGAATATTACTTGGAATGTGAATTGGAACGAAATCGCCAATAGATAAGACCATTTTACAATTTGGGCCCAAGTTAGAAGCAGAGCCTAAGGTGTAAATTATCGATAGTCCATATCTCGGAAACTACAAGAGATAATGCAATTTGGCAACCGGCAATGTAATTAGCATGCCGAATATTACTTGGAATGTGAATTGGAACGAAATCGCCAATAGAAAAGACCATTTTACAATTTGGGCCCAAGTTAGAAGCAGAGCCTAAGGTGTAAATTATTGATAGTCCATATCTCGGAAACTATAAGAGATAATGCAATTTCGCAACCGGCAATGTAATTAGCATGCCGAATATTACTTGGAGTGTGAATTGGAACGAAATCGCCAATAGATAAGACCATTTTACAATTTGGGCCCAAGTTAGAAGCAGAGCCTAAGGTGTAAATTATCGATAGTCCATATCTCGGAAACTATAAGAGATAATGCAATTTGGCAACCGGCAATGTAATTAGCATGCCGAATAATACTTGGAATGTGAATTGGAACGAAATCGCCA
The DNA here is from genome assembly GCF_030347505.1 of Rhynchophorus ferrugineus. Classification (NCBI taxonomy): domain Eukaryota; kingdom Metazoa; phylum Arthropoda; class Insecta; order Coleoptera; family Curculionidae; genus Rhynchophorus; species Rhynchophorus ferrugineus. The sequence continues at coordinate 265,858 of NW_027472647.1, read as the reverse complement.
ATAGATAAGACCATTTTACAATTTGGGCCCAAGTTAGAAGCAGAGCCTAAGGTGTAAATTATCGATAGTCCATATCTCGGAAACTATAAGAGATAATGCAATTTGGCAACCGGCAATGTAATTAGCATGCCGAATATTACTTGGAATGTGAATTGGAACGAAATCGCCAATAGATAAGACCATTTTACAATTTGGGCCCAAGTTAGAAGCAGAGCCTAAGGTGTAAATTATCGATAGTCCATATCTCGGAAACTATAAGAGATAATGCAATTTGGCAACCGGCAATGTAATTAGCATGCCGAATATTACTTGGAATGTGAATTGGAACGAAATCGCCAATAGATAAGACCATTTTACAATTTGGGCCCAAGTTAGAAGCAGAGCCTAAGGTGTAAATTATCGATAGTCTATATCTCGGAAACTATAAGAGATAATGCAATTTGGCAACCGGCAATGTAATTAGCATGCCGAATATTACTTGGAATGTGAATTGGAACGAAATCGCCAATGGATAAGACCATTTTACAATATGGGCCCAAGTTAGAAGCAGAGCCTAAGGTGTAAATTATCGATAGTCTATATCTCGGAAACTATAAGAGATAATGCAATTTGGCAACCGGCAATGTAATTAACATGCCGAATATTACTTGGAATGTGAATTGGAACGAAATCGCCAATAGATAAGACCATTTTACAATTTGGGCCCAAGTTAGAAGCAGAGCCTAAGGTGTAAATAATCGATAGTCCATATCTCGGAAACTATAAGAGATAATGCAACTTCGCAACCGGCAATGTAATTAGCATGCCGAATATTACTTGGAGTGTGAATTGGAACGAAATCGCCAATAGATAAGACCATTTTACAATTTGGGCCCAAGTTAGAAGCAGAGCCTAAGGTGTAAATTATCGATAGTCCATATCTCGGAAACTATAAGAGATAATGCAATTTGGCAACCGGCAATGTAATTAGCATGCCGAATATTACTTGGAATGTGAATTGGAACGAAATCGCCAATAGATAAGACCATTTTACAATTTGGGCCCAAGTTAGAAGCAGAGCCTAAGGTGTAAATTATCGATAGTCCATATCTCGGAAACTATAAGAGATAATGCAATTTGGCAACCGGCAATGTAATTAGCATGCCGAATATTACTTGGAATGTGAATTGGAACGAAATCGCCAATAGATAAGACCATTTTACAATTTGGGCCCAAGTTAGAAGCAGAGCCTAAGGTGTAAATTATCGATAGTCCATATCTCGGAAACTATAAGAGATAATGCAATTTGGCAACCGGCAATGTAATTAGCATGCCGAATATTACTTGGAATGTGAATTGGAACGAAATCGCCAATAGATAAGACCATTTTACAATTTGGGCCCAAGTTAGAAGCAGAGCCTAAGGTGTAAATTATCGATAGTCCATATCTCGGAAACTATAAGAGATAATGCAATTTCGCAACCGGCAATGTAATTAGCATGCCGAATATTACTTGGAGTGTGAATTGGAACGAAATCGCCAATAGATAAGACCATTTTACAATTTGGGCCCAAGTTAGAAGCAGAGCCTAAGGTGTAAATTATCGATAGTCCATATCTCGGAAACTATAAGAGATAATGCAATTTGGCAACCGGCAATGTAATTAGCATGCCGAATAATACTTGGAATGTGAATTGGAACGAAATCGCCAATAGATAAGACCATTTTACAATTTGGGCCCAAGTTAGAAGCAGAGCCTAAGGTGTAAATTATCGATAGTCCATATCTCGGAAACTATAAGAGATAATGCAATTTGGCAACCGGCAATGTAATTAGCATGCCGAATATTACTTGGAATGTGAATTGGAACGAAATCGCCAATAGATAAGACCATTTTACAATTTGGGCCCAAGTTAGAAGCAGAGCCTAAGGTGTAAATTATCGATAGTCCATATCTCGGAAACTATAAGAGATAATGCAATTTGGCAACCGGCAATGTAATTAGCATGCCGAATATTACTTGGAATGTGAATTGGAACGAAATCGCCAATAGATAAGACCATTTTACAATTTGGGCCCAAGTTAGAAGCAGAGCCTAAGGTGTAAATTATCGATAGTCTATATCTCGGAAACTATAAGAGATAATGCAATTTGGCAACCGGCAATGTAATTAGCATGCCGAATATTACTTGGAATGTGAATTGGAACGAAATCGCCAATGGATAAGACCATTTTACAATATGGGCCCAAGTTAGAAGCAGAGCCTAAGGTGTAAATTATCGATAGTCCATATCTCAGAAACTATAAGAGATAATGCAATTTGGCAACCGGCAATGTAATTAGCATGCCGAATATTACTTGGAGGGTGAATTGGAACGAAATCGCCAATAGGTAAGACCATTTTACAATTTGGGCCCAAGTTAGAAGCAGAGCCTAAGGTGTAAATTATCGATAGTCCATATCTCGGAAACTATAAGAGATAATGCAATTTGGCAACCGGCAATGTAATTAGCATGCCGAATATTACTTGGAATGTGAATTGGAACGAAATCGCCAATAGAGAAGACCATTTTACAATTTGGGCCCAAGTTAGAAGCAGAGCCTAAGGTGTAAATTATCGATAGTCCATATCTCGGAAACTATAAGAGATAATGCAATTTGGCAACCGGCAATGTAATTAGCATGCCGAATATTACTTGGAATGTGAATTGGAACGAAATCGCCAATAGATAAGACCATTTTACAATTTGGGCCCAAGTTAGAAGCAGAGCCTAAGGTGTAAATTATCGATAGTCCATATCTCGGAAACTATAAGAGATAATGCAATTTGGCAACCGGCAATGTAATTAGCATGCCGAATATTACTTGGAATGTGAATTGGAACGAAATCGCCAATAGATAAGACCATTTTACAATTTGGGCCCAAGTTAGAAGCAGAGCCTAAGGTGTAAATTATCGATAGTCCATATCTCGGAAACTACAAGAGATAATGCAATTTGGCAACCGGCAATGTAATTAGCATGCCGAATATTACTTGGAATGTGAATTGGAACGAAATCGCCAATAGAAAAGACCATTTTACAATTTGGGCCCAAGTTAGAAGCAGAGCCTAAGGTGTAAATTATTGATAGTCCATATCTCGGAAACTATAAGAGATAATGCAATTTCGCAACCGGCAATGTAATTAGCATGCCGAATATTACTTGGAGTGTGAATTGGAACGAAATCGCCAATAGATAAGACCATTTTACAATTTGGGCCCAAGTTAGAAGCAGAGCCTAAGGTGTAAATTATCGATAGTCCATATCTCGGAAACTATAAGAGATAATGCAATTTGGCAACCGGCAATGTAATTAGCATGCCGAATAATACTTGGAATGTGAATTGGAACGAAATCGCCAATAGATAAGACCATTTTACAATTTGGGCCCAAGTTAGAAGCAGAGCCTAAGGTGTAAATTATCGATAGTCCATATCTCGGAAACTATAAGAGATAATGCAATTTGGCAACCGGTAATGTAATTAGCATGCCGAATATTACTTGGAATGTGAATTGGAACGAAATCGCCAATAGATAAGACCATTTTACAATTTGGGCCCAAGTTAGAAGCAGAGCCTAAGGTGTAAATTATCGATAGTCCATATCTCGGAAACTATAAGAGATAATGCAATTTGGCAACCGGCAATGTAATTAGCATGCCGAATATTACTTGGAATGTGAATTGGAACGAAATCGCCAATAGATAAGACCATTTTACAATTTGGGCCCAAGTTAGAAGCAGAGCCTAAGGTGTAAATTATCGATAGTCCATATCTCGGAAACTATAAGAGATAATGCAATTTGGCAACCGGCAATGTAATTAGCATGCCGAATATTACTTGGAATGTGAATTGGAACGAAATCGCCAATAGATAAGACCATTTTACAATTTGGGCCCAAGTTAGAAGCAGAGCCTAAGGTGTAAATTATTGATAGTCCATATCTCGGAAACTATAAGAGATAATGCAATTTCGCAACCGGCAATGTAATTAGCATGCCGAATATCACTTGGAATGTGAATTGGGACGAAATCGCCAATAGATAAGACCATTTTACAATTTGGGCCCAAGTTAGAAGCAGAGCCTAAGGTGTAAATTATCGATAGTCCATATCTCGGAAACTATAAGAGATAATTCAATTTGGCAACCGGCAATGTAATTAGCATGCCGGATATTACCTGGAATGTGAATTGGAACGAAATCGCCAATAGATAAGACCATTTTACAATTTGGGCCCAAGTTAGAAGCAGAGCCTAAGGTGTAAATTATCGATAGTCCATATCTCGGAAACTATAAGAGATAATCCAATTTGGCAACCGGCAATGTAATTAGCATGCCGAATATTACTTGGAATGTGAATTGGAACGAAATCGCCATTAGATAAGACGATTTTACAATTTGGGCCCAAGTTAGAAGCAGAGCCTAAGATGTAAATTATCGATAGTCCATATCTCGGAAACTATAAGAGATAATGCAATTTGGCAACCGGCAATGTAATTAGCATGCCGAATATTACTTGGAATGTGAATTGGAACGAAATCGCCAATAGATAAGACCATTTTACAATTTGGGCCCAAGTTAGAAGCAGAGCCTAAGGTGTAAATTATCGATAGTCCATATCTCGGAAACTATAAGAGATAATGCAATTTGGCAACCGGCAATGTAATTAGCATGCCGAATATTACTTGGAATGTGAATTGGAACGAAATCGCCAATAGGTAAGACCATTTTACAATTTGGGCCCAAGTTAGAAGCAGAGCCTAAGGTGTAAATTATCGATAGTCCATATCTCGGAAACTATAAGAGATAATTCAATTTGGCAACCGGCAATGTGATTAGCATGCCGGATATTACTTGGAATGTGAATTGGAACGAAATCGCCAATAGGTAAGACCATTTTACAATTTGGGCCCAAGTTAGAAGCAGAGCCTAAGGTGTAAATTATCGATAGTCCATATCTCGGAAACTATAAGAGATAATGCAATTTGGCAACCGGCAATGTAATTAGCATGCCGAATATCACTTGGAATGTGAATTGGGACGAAATCGCCAATAGATAAGACCATTTTACAATTTGGGCCCAAGTTAGAAGCAGAGCCTAAGGTGTAAATTATCGATAGTCCATATCTCGGAAACTATAAGAGATAATGCAATTTGGCAACCGGCAATGTAATTAGCATGCCGAACATTACTTGGAATGTGAATTGGAACGAAATCGCCAATAGATAAGACCATTTTACAATTTGGGCCCAAGTTAGAAGCAGAGCCTAAGGTGTAAATTATCGATAGTCTATATCTCGGAAACTATAAGAGATAATGCAATTTGGCAACCGGCAATGTAATTAACATGCCGAATATTACTTGGAATGTGAATTGGAACGAAATCGCCAATAGATAAGACCATTTTACAATTTGGGCCCAAGTTAGAAGCAGAGCCTAAGGTGTAAATAATCGATAGTCCATATCTCGGAAACTATAAGAGATAATGCAACTTCGCAACCGGCAATGTAATTAGCATGCCGAATATTACTTGGAGTGTGAATTGGAACGAAATCGCCAATAGATAAGACCATTTTACAATTTGGGCCCAAGTTAGAAGCAGAGCCTAAGGTGTAAATTATCGATAGTCCATATCTCGGAAACTATAAGAGATAATGCAATTTGGCAACCGGCAATGTAATTAGCATGCCGAATATTACTTGGAATGTGAATTGGAACGAAATCGCCAATAGATAAGACCATTTTACAATTTGGGCCCAAGTTAGAAGCAGAGCCTAAGGTGTAAATTATCGATAGTCCATATCTCGGAAACTATAAGAGATAATGCAATTTGGCAACCGGCAATGTAATTAGCATGCCGAATATTACTTGGAATGTGAATTGGAACGAAATCGCCAATAGATAAGACCATTTTACAATTTGGGCCCAAGTTAGAAGCAGAGCCTAAGGTGTAAATTATCGATAGTCCATATCTCGGAAACTATAAGAGATAATGCAATTTGGCAACCGGCAATGTAATTAGCATGCCGAATATTACTTGGAATGTGAATTGGAACGAAATCGCCAATAGATAAGACCATTTTACAATTTGGGCCCAAGTTAGAAGCAGAGCCTAAGGTGTAAATTATCGATAGTCCATATCTCGGAAACTACAAGAGATAATGCAATTTGGCAACCGGCAATGTAATTAGCATGCCGAATATTACTTGGAATGTGAATTGGAACGAAATCGCCAATAGAAAAGACCATTTTACAATTTGGGCCCAAGTTAGAAGCAGAGCCTAAGGTGTAAATTATTGATAGTCCATATCTCGGAAACTATAAGAGATAATGCAATTTCGCAACCGGCAATGTAATTAGCATGCCGAATATTACTTGGAGTGTGAATTGGAACGAAATCGCCAATAGATAAGACCATTTTACAATTTGGGCCCAAGTTAGAAGCAGAGCCTAAGGTGTAAATTATCGATAGTCCATATCTCGGAAACTATAAGAGATAATGCAATTTGGCAACCGGCAATGTAATTAGCATGCCGAATAATACTTGGAATGTGAATTGGAACGAAATCGCCAATAGATAAGACCATTTTACAATTTGGGCCCAAGTTAGAAGCAGAGCCTAAGGTGTAAATTATCGATAGTCCATATCTCGGAAACTATAAGAGATAATGCAATTTGGCAACCGGCAATGTAATTAGCATGCCGAATATTACTTGGAATGTGAATTGGAACGAAATCGCCAATAGATAAGACCATTTTACAATTTGGGCCCAAGTTAGAAGCAGAGCCTAAGGTGTAAATTATCGATAGTCCATATCTCGGAAACTATAAGAGATAATGCAATTTGGCAACCGGCAATGTAATTAGCATGCCGAATATTACTTGGAATGTGAATTGGAACGAAATCGCCAATAGATAAGACCATTTTACAATTTGGGCCCAAGTTAGAAGCAGAGCCTAAGGTGTAAATTATCGATAGTCCATATCTCGGAAACTATAAGAGATAATGCAATTTGGCAACCGGCAATGTAATTAGCATGCCGAATATTACTTGGAATGTGAATTGGAACGAAATCGCCAATGGATAAGACCATTTTACAATATGGGCCCAAGTTAGAAGCAGAGCCTAAGGTGTAAATTATCGATAGTCCATATCTCAGAAACTATAAGAGATAATGCAATTTGGCAACCGGCAATGTAATTAGCATGCCGAATATTACTTGGAGGGTGAATTGGAACGAAATCGCCAATAGGTAAGACCATTTTACAATTTGGGCCCAAGTTAGAAGCAGAGCCTAAGGTGTAAATTATCGATAGTCCATATCTCGGAAACTATAAGAGATAATGCAATTTGGCAACCGGCAATGTAATTAGCATGCCGAATATTACTTGGAATGTGAATTGGAACGAAATCGCCAATAGAGAAGACCATTTTACAATTTGGGCCCAAGTTAGAAGCAGAGCCTAAGGTGTAAATTATCGATAGTCCATATCTCGGAAACTATAAGAGATAATGCAATTTGGCAACCGGCAATGTAATTAGCATGCCGAATATTACTTGGAATGTGAATTGGAACGAAATCGCCAATAGATAAGACCATTTTACAATTTGGGCCCAAGTTAGAAGCAGAGCCTAAGGTGTAAATTATCGATAGTCCATATCTCGGAAACTATAAGAGATAATGCAATTTGGCAACCGGCAATGTAATTAGCATGCCGAATATTACTTGGAATGTGAATTGGAACGAAATCGCCAATAGATAAGACCATTTTACAATTTGGGCCCAAGTTAGAAGCAGAGCCTAAGGTGTAAATTATCGATAGTCCATATCTCGGAAACTACAAGAGATAATGCAATTTGGCAACCGGCAATGTAATTAGCATGCCGAATATTACTTGGAATGTGAATTGGAACGAAATCGCCAATAGAAAAGACCATTTTACAATTTGGGCCCAAGTTAGAAGCAGAGCCTAAGGTGTAAATTATTGATAGTCCATATCTCGGAAACTATAAGAGATAATGCAATTTCGCAACCGGCAATGTAATTAGCATGCCGAATATTACTTGGAGTGTGAATTGGAACGAAATCGCCAATAGATAAGACCATTTTACAATTTGGGCCCAAGTTAGAAGCAGAGCCTAAGGTGTAAATTATCGATAGTCCATATCTCGGAAACTATAAGAGATAATGCAATTTGGCAACCGGCAATGTAATTAGCATGCCGAATAATACTTGGAATGTGAATTGGAACGAAATCGCCAATAGATAAGACCATTTTACAATTTGGGCCCAAGTTAGAAGCAGAGCCTAAGGTGTAAATTATCGATAGTCCATATCTCGGAAACTATAAGAGATAATGCAATTTGGCAACCGGCAATGTATTTAGCATGCCGAATATTACTTGGAATGTGAATTGGAACGAAATCGCCAATAGATAAGACCATTTTACAATTTGGGCCCAAGTTAGAAGCAGAGCCTAAGGTGTAAATTATCGATAGTCCATATCTCGGAAACTATAAGAGATAATGCAATTTGGCAACCGGCAATGTAATTAGCATGCCGAATATTACTTGGAATGTGAATTGGAACGAAATCGCCAATAGATAAGACCATTTTACAATTTGGGCCCAAGTTAGAAGCAGAGCCTAAGGTGTAAATTATCGATAGTCCATATCTCGGAAACTATAAGAGATAATGCAATTTGGCAACCGGCAATGTAATTAGCATGCCGAATATTACTTGGAATGTGAATTGGAACGAAATCGCCAATAGATAAGACCATTTTACAATTTGGGCCCAAGTTAGAAGCAGAGCCTAAGGTGTAAATTATTGATAGTCCATATCTCGGAAACTATAAGAGATAATGCAATTTCGCAACCGGCAATGTAATTAGCATGCCGAATATCACTTGGAATGTGAATTGGGACGAAATCGCCAATAGATAAGACCATTTTACAATTTGGGCCCAAGTTAGAAGCAGAGCCTAAGGTGTAAATTATCGATAGTCCATATCTCGGAAACTATAAGAGATAATTCAATTTGGCAACCGGCAATGTAATTAGCATGCCGGATATTACCTGGAATGTGAATTGGAACGAAATCGCCAATAGATAAGACCATTTTACAATTTGGGCCCAAGTTAGAAGCAGAGCCTAAGGTGTAAATTATCGATAGTCCATATCTCGGAAACTATAAGAGATAATGCAATTTGGCAACCGGCAATGTAATTAGCATGCCGAATATTACTTGGAATGTGAATTGGAACGAAATCGCCAATAGATAAGACCATTTTACAATTTGGGCCCAAGTTAGAAGCAGAGCCTAAGGTGTAAATTATCGATAGTCCATATCTCGGAAACTATAAGAGATAATGCAATTTGGCAACCGGCAATGTAATTAGCATGCCGAATATTACTTGGAATGTGAATTGGAACGAAATCGCCAATAGATAAGACCATTTTACAATTTGGGCCCAAGTTAGAAGCAGAGCCTAAGGTGTAAATTATCGATAGTCCATATCTCGGAAACTACAAGAGATAATGCAATTTGGCAACCGGCAATGTAATTAGCATGCCGAATATTACTTGGAATGTGAATTGGAACGAAATCGCCAATAGAAAAGACCATTTTACAATTTGGGCCCAAGTTAGAAGCAGAGCCTAAGGTGTAAATTATTGATAGTCCATATCTCGGAAACTATAAGAGATAATGCAATTTCGCAACCGGCAATGTAATTAGCATGCCGAATATTACTTGGAGTGTGAATTGGAACGAAATCGCCAATAGATAAGACCATTTTACAATTTGGGCCCAAGTTAGAAGCAGAGCCTAAGGTGTAAATTATCGATAGTCCATATCTCGGAAACTATAAGAGATAATGCAATTTGGCAACCGGCAATGTAATTAGCATGCCGAATAATACTTGGAATGTGAATTGGAACGAAATCGCCAATAGATAAGACCATTTTACAATTTGGGCCCAAGTTAGAAGCAGAGCCTAAGGTGTAAATTATCGATAGTCCATATCTCGGAAACTATAAGAGATAATGCAATTTGGCAACCGGCAATGTAATTAGCATGCCGAATATTACTTGGAATGTGAATTGGAACGAAATCGCCAATAGATAAGACCATTTTACAATTTGGGCCCAAGTTAGAAGCAGAGCCTAAGGTGTAAATTATCGATAGTCCATATCTCGGAAACTATAAGAGATAATGCAATTTGGCAACCGGCAATGTAATTAGCATGCCGAATATTACTTGGAATGTGAATTGGAACGAAATCGCCAATAGATAAGACCATTTTACAATTTGGGCCCAAGTTAGAAGCAGAGCCTAAGGTGTAAATTATCGATAGTCCATATCTCGGAAACTATAAGAGATAATGCAATTTGGCAACCGGCAATGTAATTAGCATGCCGAATATTACTTGGAATGTGAATTGGAACGAAATCGCCAATGGATAAGACCATTTTACAATATGGGCCCAAGTTAGAAGCAGAGCCTAAGGTGTAAATTATCGATAGTCCATATCTCAGAAACTATAAGAGATAATGCAATTTGGCAACCGGCAATGTAATTAGCATGCCGAATATTACTTGGAGGGTGAATTGGAACGAAATCGCCAATAGGTAAGACCATTTTACAATTTGGGCCCAAGTTAGAAGCAGAGCCTAAGGTGTAAATTATCGATAGTCCATATCTCGGAAACTATAAGAGATAATGCAATTTGGCAACCGGCAATGTAATTAGCATGCCGAATATTACTTGGAATGTGAATTGGAACGAAATCGCCAATAGAGAAGACCATTTTACAATTTGGGCCCAAGTTAGAAGCAGAGCCTAAGGTGTAAATTATCGATAGTCCATATCTCGGAAACTATAAGAGATAATGCAATTTGGCAACCGGCAATGTAATTAGCATGCCGAATATTACTTGGAATGTGAATTGGAACGAAATCGCCAATAGATAAGACCATTTTACAATTTGGGCCCAAGTTAGAAGCAGAGCCTAAGGTGTAAATTATCGATAGTCCATATCTCGGAAACTATAAGAGATAATGCAATTTGGCAACCGGCAATGTAATTAGCATGCCGAATATTACTTGGAATGTGAATTGGAACGAAATCGCCAATAGATAAGACCATTTTACAATTTGGGCCCAAGTTAGAAGCAGAGCCTAAGGTGTAAATTATCGATAGTCCATATCTCGGAATCTACAAGAGATAATGCAATTTGGCAACCGGCAATGTAATTAGCATGCCGAATATTACTTGGAATGTGAATTGGAACGAAATCGCCAATAGAAAAGACCATTTTACAATTTGGGCCCAAGTTAGAAGCAGAGCCTAAGGTGTAAATTATTGATAGTCCATATCTCGGAAACTATAAGAGATAATGCAATTTCGCAACCGGCAATGTAATTAGCATGCCGAATATTACTTGGAGTGTGAATTGGAACGAAATCGCCAATAGATAAGACCATTTTACAATTTGGGCCCAAGTTAGAAGCAGAGCTTAAGGTGTAAATTATCGATAGTCCATATCTCGGAAACTATAAGAGATAATGCAATTTGGCAACCGGCAATGTAATTAGCATGCCGAATAATACTTGGAATGTGAATTGGAACGAAATCGCCAATAGATAAGACCATTTTACAATTTGGGCCCAAGTTAGAAGCAGAGCCTAAGGTGTAAATTATCGATAGTCCATATCTCGGAAACTATAAGAGATAATGCAATTTGGCAACCGGCAATGTATTTAGCATGCCGAATATTACTTGGAATGTGAATTGGAACGAAATCGCCAATAGATAAGACCATTTTACAATTTGGGCCCAAGTTAGAAGCAGAGCCTAAGGTGTAAATTATCGATAGTCCATATCTCGGAAACTATAAGAGATAATTCAATTTGGCAACCGGCAATGTAATTAGCATGCCGGATATTACCTGGAATGTGAATTGGAACGAAATCGCCAATAGATAAGACCATTTTACAATTTGGGCCCAAGTTAGAAGCAGAGCCTAAGGTGTAAATTATCGATAGTCCATATCTCGGAAACTATAAGAGATAATGCAATTTGGCAACCGGCAATGTAATTAGCATGCCGAATATTACTTGGAATGTGAATTGGAACGAAATCGCCAATAGATAAGACCATTTTACAATTTGGGCCCAAGTTAGAAGCAGAGCCTAAGGTGTAAATTATCGATAGTCCATATCTCGGAAACTATAAGAGATAATGCAATTTGGCAACCGGCAATGTAATTAGCATGCCGAATATTACTTGGAATGTGAATTGGAACGAAATCGCCAATAGATAAGACCATTTTACAATTTGGGCCCAAGTTAGAAGCAGAGCCTAAGGTGTAAATTATCGATAGTCCATATCTCGGAAACTACAAGAGATAATGCAATTTGGCAACCGGCAATGTAATTAGCATGCCGAATATTACTTGGAATGTGAATTGGAACGAAATCGCCAATAGAAAAGACCATTTTACAATTTGGGCCCAAGTTAGAAGCAGAGCCTAAGGTGTAAATTATTGATAGTCCATATCTCGGAAACTATAAGAGATAATGCAATTTCGCAACCGGCAATGTAATTAGCATGCCGAATATTACTTGGAGTGTGAATTGGAACGAAATCGCCAATAGATAAGACCATTTTACAATTTGGGCCCAAGTTAGAAGCAGAGCCTAAGGTGTAAATTATCGATAGTCCATATCTCGGAAACTATAAGAGATAATGCAATTTGGCAACCGGCAATGTAATTAGCATGCCGAATAATACTTGGAATGTGAATTGGAACGAAATCGCCAATAGATAAGACCATTTTACAATTTGGGCCCAAGTTAGAAGCAGAGCCTAAGGTGTAAATTATCGATAGTCCATATCTCGGAAACTATAAGAGATAATGCAATTTGGCAACCGGCAATGTAATTAGCATGCCGAATATTACTTGGAATGTGAATTGGAACGAAATCGCCAATAGATAAGACCATTTTACAATTTGGGCCCAAGTTAGAAGCAGAGCCTAAGGTGTAAATTATCGATAGTCCATATCTCGGAAACTATAAGAGATAATGCAATTTGGCAACCGGCAATGTAATTAGCATGCCGAATATTACTTGGAATGTGAATTGGAACGAAATCGCCAATAGATAAGACCATTTTACAATTTGGGCCCAAGTTAGAAGCAGAGCCTAAGGTGTAAATTATCGATAGTCCATATCTCGGAAACTATAAGAGATAATGCAATTTGGCAACCGGCAATGTAATTAGCATGCCGAATATTACTTGGAATGTGAATTGGAACGAAATCGCCAATGGATAAGACCATTTTACAATATGGGCCCAAGTTAGAAGCAGAGCCTAAGGTGTAAATTATCGATAGTCCATATCTCAGAAACTATAAGAGATAATGCAATTTGGCAACCGGCAATGTAATTAGCATGCCGAATATTACTTGGAGGGTGAATTGGAACGAAATCGCCAATAGGTAAGACCATTTTACAATTTGGGCCCAAGTTAGAAGCAGAGCCTAAGGTGTAAATTATCGATAGTCCATATCTCGGAAACTATAAGAGATAATGCAATTTGGCAACCGGCAATGTAATTAGCATGCCGAATATTACTTGGAATGTGAATTGGAACGAAATCGCCAATAGAGAAGACCATTTTACAATTTGGGCCCAAGTTAGAAGCAGAGCCTAAGGTGTAAATTATCGATAGTCCATATCTCGGAAACTATAAGAGATAATGCAATTTGGCAACCGGCAATGTAATTAGCATGCCGAATATTACTTGGAATGTGAATTGGAACGAAATCGCCAATAGATAAGACCATTTTACAATTTGGGCCCAAGTTAGAAGCAGAGCCTAAGGTGTAAATTATCGATAGTCCATATCTCGGAAACTATAAGAGATAATGCAATTTGGCAACCGGCAATGTAATTAGCATGCCGAATATTACTTGGAATGTGAATTGGAACGAAATCGCCAATAGATAAGACCATTTTACAATTTGGGCCCAAGTTAGAAGCAGAGCCTAAGGTGTAAATTATCGATAGTCCATATCTCGGAAACTACAAGAGATAATGCAATTTGGCAACCGGCAATGTAATTAGCATGCCGAATATTACTTGGAATGTGAATTGGAACGAAATCGCCAATAGAAAAGACCATTTTACAATTTGGGCCCAAGTTAGAAGCAGAGCCTAAGGTGTAAATTATTGATAGTCCATATCTCGGAAACTATAAGAGATAATGCAATTTCGCAACCGGCAATGTAATTAGCATGCCGAATATTACTTGGAGTGTGAATTGGAACGAAATCGCCAATAGATAAGACCATTTTACAATTTGGGCCCAAGTTAGAAGCAGAGCCTAAGGTGTAAATTATCGATAGTCCATATCTCGGAAACTATAAGAGATAATGCAATTTGGCAACCGGCAATGTAATTAGCATGCCGAATAATACTTGGAATGTGAATTGGAACGAAATCGCCAATAGATAAGACCATTTTACAATTTGGGCCCAAGTTAGAAGCAGAGCCTAAGGTGTAAATTATCGATAGTCCATATCTCGGAAACTATAAGAGATAATGCAATTTGGCAACCGGCAATGTATTTAGCATGCCGAATATTACTTGGAATGTGAATTGGAACGAAATCGCCAATAGATAAGACCATTTTACAATTTGGGCCCAAGTTAGAAGCAGAGCCTAAGGTGTAAATTATCGATAGTCCATATCTCGGAAACTATAAGAGATAATGCAATTTGGCAACCGGCAATGTAATTAGCATGCCGAATATTACTTGGAATGTGAATTGGAACGAAATCGCCAATAGATAAGACCATTTTACAATTTGGGCCCAAGTTAGAAGCAGAGCCTAAGGTGTAAATTATCGATAGTCCATATCTCGGAAACTATAAGAGATAATGCAATTTGGCAACCGGCAATGTAATTAGCATGCCGAATATTACTTGGAATGTGAATTGGAACGAAATCGCCAATAGATAAGACCATTTTACAATTTGGGCCCAAGTTAGAAGCAGAGCCTAAGGTGTAAATTATTGATAGTCCATATCTCGGAAACTATAAGAGATAATGCAATTTCGCAACCGGCAATGTAATTAGCATGCCGAATATCACTTGGAATGTGAATTGGGACGAAATCGCCAATAGATAAGACCATTTTACAATTTGGGCCCAAGTTAGAAGCAGAGCCTAAGGTGTAAATTATCGATAGTCCATATCTCGGAAACTATAAGAGATAATTCAATTTGGCAACCGGCAATGTAATTAGCATGCCGGATATTACCTGGAATGTGAATTGGAACGAAATCGCCAATAGATAAGACCATTTTACAATTTGGGCCCAAGTTAGAAGCAGAGCCTAAGGTGTAAATTATCGATAGTCCATATCTCGGAAACTATAAGAGATAATCCAATTTGGCAACCGGCAATGTAATTAGCATGCCGAATATTACTTGGAATGTGAATTGGAACGAAATCGCCATTAGATAAGACGATTTTACAATTTGGGCCCAAGTTAGAAGCAGAGCCTAAGATGTAAATTATCGATAGTCCATATCTCGGAAACTATAAGAGATAATGCAATTTGGCAACCGGCAATGTAATTAGCATGCCGAATATTACTTGGAATGTGAATTGGAACGAAATCGCCAATAGATAAGACCATTTTACAATTTGGGCCCAAGTTAGAAGCAGAGCCTAAGGTGTAAATTATCGATAGTCCATATCTCGGAAACTATAAGAGATAATGCAATTTGGCAACCGGCAATGTAATTAGCATGCCGAATATTACTTGGAATGTGAATTGGAACGAAATCGCCAATAGGTAAGACCATTTTACAATTTGGGCCCAAGTTAGAAGCAGAGCCTAAGGTGTAAATTATCGATAGTCCATATCTCGGAAACTATAAGAGATAATTCAATTTGGCAACCGGCAATGTGATTAGCATGCCGGATATTACTTGGAATGTGAATTGGAACGAAATCGCCAATAGATAAGACCATTTTACAATTTGGGCCCAAGCTAGAAGCAGAGCCTAAGGTGTAAATTACCGAAAGTCCATATCTCGGAAACTATAAGAGATAATGCAATTTGGCAACCGGCAATGTAATTAGCATGCCGAATATTACTTGGAATGTGAATTGGAACGAAATCGCCAATAGATAAGACGATTTTACAATTTGGGCCCAAGTTAGAAGCAGAGCCTAAGGTGTAAATTATCGATAGTCCATATCTCGGAAACTATAAGAGATAATGCAATTTGGCAACCGGCAATGTAATTAGCATGCCGAATATTACTTGGAATGTGAATTGGAACGAAATCGCCAATAGATAAGACCATTTTACAATTTGGGCCCAAGTTAGAAGCAGAGCCTAAGGTGTAAATTATCGATAGTCCATATCTCGGAAACTATAAGAGATAATGCAATGTGGCAACCGGCAATGTAATTAGCATGCCGAATATTACTTGGAATGTGAATTGGAACGAAATCGCCAATAGGTAAGACCATTTTACAATTTGGGCCCAAGTTAGAAGCAGAGCCTAAGGTGTAAATTATCGATAGTCCATATCTCGGAAACTATAAGAGATAATGCAATTTGGCAACCGGCAATGTAATTAGCATGCCGAATATTACTTGGAATGTGAATTGGAACGAAATCGCCAATAGATAAGACCATTTTACAATTTGGGCCCAAGTTAGAAGCAGAGCCTAAGGTGTAAATTATCGATAGTCCATATCTCGGAAACTATAAGAGATAATGCAATTTGGCAACCGGCAATGTAATTAGCATGCCGAATATTACTTGGAATGTGAATTGGAACGAAATCGCCAATAGATAAGACCATTTTACAATTTGGGCCCAAGTTAGAAGCAGAGCCTAAGGTGTAAATTATCGATAGTCCATATCTCGGAAACTAAAAGAGATAATGCAATTTGGCAACCGGCAATGTAATTAGCATGCCGAATATTAATTGGAATGTGAATTGGAATGAAATCGCCAATAGATAAGACCATTTTACAATTTGGGCCCAAGTTAGAAGCAGAGCCTAAGGTGTAAATTATCGATAGTCCATATCTCGGAAACTATAAGAGATAATGCAATTTGGCAACCGGCAATGTAATTAGCATGCCGAATATTACTTGGAATGTGAATTGGAACGAAATCGCCAATAGGTAAGACCATTTTACAATTTGGGCCCAAGTTAGAAGCAGAGCCTAAGGTGTAAATTATCGATAGTCCATATCTCGGAAACTATAAGAGATAATTCAATTTGGCAACCGGCAATGTAATTAGCATGCCGAATATTACTTGGAATGTGAATTGGAACGAAATCGCCAATAGATAAGACCATTTTACAATTTGGGCCCAAGTTAGAAGCAGAGCCTAAGGTGTAAATTATGGATAGTCCATATCTCGGAAACTATAAGAGATAATGCAATTTGGCAACCGGCAATGTAATTAGCATGCCGAATATTACTTGGAATGTGAATTGGAACGAAATCGCCAATAGAGAAGACCATTTTACAATTTGGGCCCAAGTTAGAAGCAGAGCCTAAGTTGTAAATTATCGATAGTCCATATCTCGGAAACTATAAGAGATAATGCAATTTGGCAACCGGCAATGTAATTAGCATGCCGAATATTACTTGGAATGTGAATTGGAACGAAATCGCCAATAGATAAGACCATTTTACAATTTGGGCCCAAGTTAGAAGCAGAGCCTAAGGTGTAAATTATCGATAGTCCATGTCTCGGAAACTATAAGAGGTAATGCAATTTGGCAACCGGCAATGTAATTAGCATGCCGAATATTACTTGGAATGTGAATTGGAACGAAATCGCCAATAGAGAAGACCATTTTACAATTTGGGCCCAAGTTAGAAGCAGAGCCTAAGGTGTAAATTATCGATAGTCCATATCTCGGAAACTATAAGAGATAATGCAATTTGGCAACCGGCAATGTAATTAGCATGCCGAATATTACTTGGAATGTGAATTGGAACGAAATCGCCAATAGATAAGACCATTTTACAATTTGGGCCCAAGTTAGAAGCAGAGCCTAAGGTGTAAATTATCGATAGTCCATATCTCGGAAACTATAAGAGATAATGCAATTTGGCAACCGGCAATGTAATTAGCATGCCGAATATTACTTGGAATGTGAATTGGAACGAAATCGCCAATAGGTAAGACCATTTTACAATTTGGGCCCAAGTTAGAAGCAGAGCCTAAGGTGTAAATTATCGATAGTCCATATCTCGGAAACTATAAGAGATAATGCAATTTGGCAACCGGCAATGTAATTAGCATGCCGAATATTACTTGGAATGTGAATTGGAACGAAATCGCCAATAGATAAGACCATTTTACCATTTGGGCCCAAGTTAGAAGCAGAGCCTAAGGTGTAAATTATTGATAGTCCATATCTCGGAAACTATAAGAGATAATGCAATTTCGCAACCGGCAATGTAATTAGCATGCCGAATATTACTTGGAGTGTGAATTGGAACGAAATCGCCAATAGATAAGACCATTTTACAATTTGGGCCCAAGTTAGAAGCAGAGCCTAAGGTGTAAATTATCGATAGTCCATATCTCGGAAACTATAAGAGATAATGCAATTTGGCAACCGGCAATGTAATTAGCATGCCGAATATTACTTGGAATGTGAATTGGAACGAAATCGCCAATAGATAAGACCATTTTACAATTTGGGCCCAAGTTAGAAGCAGAGCCTAAGGTGTAAATTATCGATAGTCCATATCTCGGAAACTATAAGAGATAATGCAATTTGGCAACCGGCAATTTAATTAGCATGCCGAATATTACTTGGAATGTGAATTGGAACGAAATCGCCAATAGATAAGACCATTTTACAATTTGGGCCCAAGTTAGAAGCAGAGCCTAAGGTGTAAATAATCGATAGTCCATATCTCGGAAACTATAAGAGATAATGCAATTTGGCAACCGGCAATGTAATTAGCATGCCGAATATTACTTGGAATGTGAATTGGAACGAAATCGCCAATAGATAAGGCCATTTTACAATTTGGGCCCAAGTTAGAAGCAGAGCCTAAGGTGTAAATTATTGATAGTCCATATCTCGGAAACTATAAGAGATAATGCAATTTCGCAAACGGCAATGTAATTAGCATGCCGAATATCACTTGGAATGTGAATTGGGACGAAATCGCCAATAGATAAGACCATTTTACAATTTGGGCCCAAGTTAGAAGCAGAGCCTAAGGTGTAAATTATCGATAGTCCATATCTCGGAAACTATAAGAGATAATGCAATTTGGCAACCGGCAATGTAATTAGCATGCCGAATATTACTTGGAATGTGAATTGGAACGAAATCGCCAATAGATAAGACCATTTTACAATTTGGGCCCAAGTTAGAAGCAGAGCCTAAGATGTAAATTATCGATAGTCCATATCTCAGAAACTATAAGAGATAATGCAATTTGGCAACCGGCAATGTAATTAGCATGCCGAATATTACTTGGAATGTGAATTGGAACGAAATCGCCAATAGATAAGACCATTTTACAATTTGGGCCCAAGTTAGAAGCAGAGCCTAAGGTGTAAATTATCGATAGTCCATATCTCGGAAACTATAAGAGATAATTCAATTTGGCAACCGGCAATGTAATTAGCATGCCGGATATTACTTGGAATGTGAATTGGGACGAAATCGCCAATAGATAAGACCATTTTACAATTTGGGCCCAAGTTAGAAGCAGAGCCTAAGGTGTAAATTATCGATAGTTCATATCTCGGAAACTATAAGAGATAATGCAATTTGGTAACCGGCAATGTAATTAGCATGCCGAATATTACTTGGAATGTGAATTGGAACGAAATCGCCAATAGATAAGACGATTTTACAATTTGGGCCCAAGTTAGAAGCAGAGCCTAAGATGTAAATTATCGATAGTCCATATCTCGGAAACTATAAGAGATAATGCAATTTGGCAACCGGCAATGTAATTAGCATGCCGAATATTACTTGGAATGTGAATTGGAACGAAATCACCAATAGATAAGACCATTTTACAATTTAGGCCCAAGTTAGAAGCAGAGCCTAAGGTGTAAATTATCGATAGTCCATATCTCGGAAACTATAAGAGATAATGCAATTTGGCAACCGGCAATGTAATTAGCATGCCGAATATTACTTGGAATGTGAATTGGAACGAAATCGCCAATAGGTAAGACAATTTTACAATTTGGGCCCAAGTTAGAAGCAGAGCCTAAGGTGTAAATTATCGATAGTCCATATCTCGGAAACTATAAGAGATAATTCAATTTGGCAACCGGCAATGTAATTAGCATGCCGGATATTACTTGAAATGTGAATTGGAACGAAATCGCCAATAGATAAGACCATTTTACAATTTGGGCCCAAGTTAGAAGCAGGGCCTAAGGTGTAAATTATCGATAGTCCATATCTCGGAAACTATAAGAGTTAATGCAATTTGGCAACCGGCAATGTAATTAGCATGCCGAATATTACTTGGAATGTGAATTGGAACGAAATCGCCAATAGATAAGACCATTTTACAATTTGGGCCCAAGTTAGAAGCAGAGCCTAAGGTGTAAATTATCGATAGTCCATATCTCGGAAACTATAAGAGATAATGCAATTTGGCAACCGGCAATGTAATTAGCATGCCGAATATTACTTAGAATGTGAATTGGAACGAAATTGCCAATAGATAAGACCATTTTACAATTTTTGCCCAAGTTAGAAGCAGAGCCTAAGGTGTAAATTATCGATAGTCCATATCTCTGAAACTATAAGAGATAATGCAATTTCGCAACCGGCAATGTAATTAGCATGCCGAATATTACTTGGAATGTGAATTGGGACGAAATCGCCAATAGATAAGGCCATTTTACAATTTGGGCCCAAGTTAGAAGCAGAGCCTAAGGTGTAAATTATCGATAGTCCATATCTCGGAAACTATAAGAGATAATGCAATTTGGCAACCGGCAATGTAATTAGCATGCCGAATATTACTTGGAATGTGAATTGGAACGAAATCGCCAATAGATAAGACCATTTTACAATTTGGGCCCAAGTTAGAAGCAGAGCCTAAGGTGTAAATTATTGATAGTCCATATCTCGGAAACTATAAGAGATAATGCAATTTGGCAACCGGCAATGTAATTAGCATGCCGAATATTACTTGGAATGTGAATTGGAACGAAATCGCCAATAGATAAGACCATTTTACAATTTGGGCCCAAGTTAGAAGCAGAGCCTAAGGTGTAAATTATCGATAGTCCATATCTCGGAAACTATAAGAGATAATGCAATTTGGCAACCGGCAATGTAATTAGCATGCCGAATATTACTTGGAATGTGAATTGGAACGAAATCGCCAATAGATAAGACCATTTTACAGGTTCGTCCCAAGTTAGAAGCAGAGCCTAAGGTGTAAATTATCGATAGTCCATATCTCGGAAACTATAAGAGATAATGCAATTTGGCAACCGGCAATGTAATTAGCATGCCGAATATTACTTGGAATGTGAATTGGAACGAAATCGCCAATAGATAAGACCATTTTACAATTTGGGCCCAAGTTAGAAGCAGAGCCTAAGGTGTAAATTATTGATAGTCCATATCTCGGAAACTATAAGAGATAATGCAATTTCGCAACCGGCAATGTAATTAGCATGCCGAATATCACTTGGAATGTGAATTGGGACGAAATCGCCAATAGATAAGACCATTTTACAATTTGGGCCCAAGTTAGAAGCAGAGCCTAAGGTGTAAATTATCGATAGTCCATATCTCGGAAACTATAAGAGATAATGCAATTTGGCAACCGGCAATGTAATTAGCATGCCGAACATTACTTGGAATGTGAATTGGAACGAAATCGCCAATAGATAAGACCATTTTACAATTTGGGCCCAAGTTAGAAGCAGAGCCTAAGGTGTAAATTATCGATAGTCTATATCTCGGAAACTATAAGAGATAATGCAATTTGGCAACCGGCAATGTAATTAACATGCCGAATATTACTTGGAATGTGAATTGGAACGAAATCGCCAATAGATAAGACCATTTTACAATTTGGGCCCAAGTTAGAAGCAGAGCCTAAGGTGTAAATAATCGATAGTCCATATCTCGGAAACTATAAGAGATAATGCAACTTCGCAACCGGCAATGTAATTAGCATGCCGAATATTACTTGGAGTGTGAATTGGAACGAAATCGCCAATAGATAAGACCATTTTACAATTTGGGCCCAAGTTAGAAGCAGAGCCTAAGGTGTAAATTATCGATAGTCCATATCTCGGAAACTATAAGAGATAATGCAATTTGGCAACCGGCAATGTAATTAGCATGCCGAATATTACTTGGAATGTGAATTGGAACGAAATCGCCAATAGATAAGACCATTTTACAATTTGGGCCCAAGTTAGAAGCAGAGCCTAAGGTGTAAATTATCGATAGTCCATATCTCGGAAACTATAAGAGATAATGCAATTTGGCAACCGGCAATGTAATTAGCATGCCGAATATTACTTGGAATGTGAATTGGAACGAAATCGCCAATAGATAAGACCATTTTACAATTTGGGCCCAAGTTAGAAGCAGAGCCTAAGGTGTAATTTATCGATAGTCCATATCTCGGAAACTATAAGAGATAATGCAATTTGGCAACCGGCAATGTAATTAGCATGCCGAATATTACTTGGAATGTGAATTGGAACGAAATCGCCAATAGATAAGACCATTTTACAATTTGGGCCCAAGTTAGAAGCAGAGCCTAAGGTGTAAATTATCGATAGTCCATATCTCGGAAACTACAAGAGATAATGCAATTTGGCAACCGGCAATGTAATTAGCATGCCGAATATTACTTGGAATGTGAATTGGAACGAAATCGCCAATAGAAAAGGCCATTTTACAATTTGGGCCCAAGTTAGAAGCAGAGCCTAAGATGTAAATTATCGATAGTCCATATCTCGGAAACTATAAGAGATAATGCAATTTGGCAACCGGCAATGTAATTAGCATGCCGAATATTACTTGGAATGTGAATTGGAACGAAATCGCCAATAGATAAGACCATTTTACAATTTGGGCCCAAGTTAGAAGCAGAGCCTAAGGTGTAAATTATCGATAGTCCATATCTCGGAAACTACAAGAGATAATGCAATTTGGCAACCGGCAATGTAATTAGCATGCCGAATATTACTTGGAATGTGAATTGGAACGAAATCGCCAATAGAAAAGGCCATTTTACAATTTGGGCCCAAGTTAGAAGCAGAGCCTAAGATGTAAATTATCGATAGTCCATATCTCGGAAACTATAAGAGATAATGCAATTTGGCAACCGGCAATGTAATTAGCATGCCGAATATTACTTGGAATGTGAATTGGAACGAAATCGCCAATAGGTAAGACAATTTTACAATTTGGGCCCAAGTTAGAAGCAGAGCCTAAGGTGTAAATTATCGATAGTCCATATCTCGGAAACTATAAGAGATAATTCAATTTGGCAACCGGCAATGTAATTAGCATGCCGGATATTACTTGAAATGTGAATTGGAACGAAATCGCCAATAGATAAGACCATTTTACAATTTGGGCCCAAGTTAGAAGCAGGGCCTAAGGTGTAAATTATCGATAGTCCATATCTCGGAAACTATAAGAGTTAATGCAATTTGGCAACCGGCAATGTAATTAGCATGCCGAATATTACTTGGAATGTGAATTGGAACGAAATCGCCAATAGATAAGACCATTTTACAATTTGGGCCCAAGTTAGAAGCAGAGCCTAAGGTGTAAATTATCGATAGTCCATATCTCGGAAACTATAAGAGATAATGCAATTTGGCAACCGGCAATGTAATTAGCATGCCGAATATTACTTAGAATGTGAATTGGAACGAAATTGCCAATAGATAAGACCATTTTACAATTTTTGCCCAAGTTAGAAGCAGAGCCTAAGGTGTAAATTATCGATAGTCCATATCTCTGAAACTATAAGAGATAATGCAATTTCGCAACCGGCAATGTAATTAGCATGCCGAATATTACTTGGAATGTGAATTGGGACGAAATCGCCAATAGATAAGGCCATTTTACAATTTGGGCCCAAGTTAGAAGCAGAGCCTAAGGTGTAAATTATCGATAGTCCATATCTCGGAAACTATAAGAGATAATGCAATTTGGCAACCGGCAATGTAATTAGCATGCCGAATATTACTTGGAATGTGAATTGGAACGAAATCGCCAATAGATAAGACCATTTTACAATTTGGGCCCAAGTTAGAAGCAGAGCCTAAGGTGTAAATTATTGATAGTCCATATCTCGGAAACTATAAGAGATAATGCAATTTGGCAACCGGCAATGTAATTAGCATGCCGAATATTACTTGGAATGTGAATTGGAACGAAATCGCCAATAGATAAGACCATTTTACAATTTGGGCCCAAGTTAGAAGCAGAGCCTAAGGTGTAAATTATCGATAGTCCATATCTCGGAAACTATAAGAGATAATGCAATTTGGCAACCGGCAATGTAATTAGCATGCCGAATATTACTTGGAATGTGAATTGGAACGAAATCGCCAATAGATAAGACCATTTTACAGGTTCGTCCATCGATAGTCCATATCTCGGAAACTATAAGAGATAATGCAATTTGGCAACCGGCAATGTAATTAGCATGCCGAATATTACTTGGAATGTGAATTGGAACGAAATCGCCAATAGATAAGACCATTTTACAATTTGGGCCCAAGTTAGAAGCAGAGCCTAAGGTGTAAATTATTGATAGTCCATATCTCGGAAACTATAAGAGATAATGCAATTTCGCAACCGGCAATGTAATTAGCATGCCGAATATCACTTGGAATGTGAATTGGGACGAAATCGCCAATAGATAAGACCATTTTACAATTTGGGCCCAAGTTAGAAGCAGAGCCTAAGGTGTAAATTATCGATAGTCCATATCTCGGAAACTATAAGAGATAATGCAATTTGGCAACCGGCAATGTAATTAGCATGCCGAACATTACTTGGAATGTGAATTGGAACGAAATCGCCAATAGATAAGACCATTTTACAATTTGGGCCCAAGTTAGAAGCAGAGCCTAAGGTGTAAATTATCGATAGTCTATATCTCGGAAACTATAAGAGATAATGCAATTTGGCAACCGGCAATGTAATTAACATGCCGAATATTACTTGGAATGTGAATTGGAACGAAATCGCCAATAGATAAGACCATTTTACAATTTGGGCCCAAGTTAGAAGCAGAGCCTAAGGTGTAAATAATCGATAGTCCATATCTCGGAAACTATAAGAGATAATGCAACTTCGCAACCGGCAATGTAATTAGCATGCCGAATATTACTTGGAGTGTGAATTGGAACGAAATCGCCAATAGATAAGACCATTTTACAATTTGGGCCCAAGTTAGAAGCAGAGCCTAAGGTGTAAATTATCGATAGTCCATATCTCGGAAACTATAAGAGATAATGCAATTTGGCAACCGGCAATGTAATTAGCATGCCGAATATTACTTGGAATGTGAATTGGAACGAAATCGCCAATAGATAAGACCATTTTACAATTTGGGCCCAAGTTAGAAGCAGAGCCTAAGGTGTAAATTATCGATAGTCCATATCTCGGAAACTATAAGAGATAATGCAATTTGGCAACCGGCAATGTAATTAGCATGCCGAATATTACTTGGAATGTGAATTGGAACGAAATCGCCAATAGATAAGACCATTTTACAATTTGGGCCCAAGTTAGAAGCAGAGCCTAAGGTGTAAATTATCGATAGTCCATATCTCGGAAACTATAAGAGATAATGCAATTTGGCAACCGGCAATGTAATTAGCATGCCGAATATTACTTGGAATGTGAATTGGAACGAAATCGCCAATAGATAAGACCATTTTACAATTTGGGCCCAAGTTAGAAGCAGAGCCTAAGGTGTAAATTATCGATAGTCCATATCTCGGAAACTACAAGAGATAATGCAATTTGGCAACCGGCAATGTAATTAGCATGCCGAATATTACTTGGAATGTGAATTGGAACGAAATCGCCAATAGGAAAGGCCATTTTACAATTTGGGCCCAAGTTAGAAGCAGAGCCTAAGGTGTAAATTATTGATAGTCCATATCTCGGAAACTATAAGAGATAATGCAATTTCGCAACCGGCAATGTAATTAGCATGCCGAATATTACTTGGAGTGTGAATTGGAACGAAATCGCCAATAGATAAGACCATTTTACAATTTGGGCCCAAGTTAGAAGCAGAGCCTAAGGTGTAAATTATCGATAGTCCATATCTCGGAAACTATAAGAGATAATGCAATTTGGCAACCGGCAATGTAATTAGCATGCCGAATAATACTTGGAATGTGAATTGGAACGAAATCGCCAATAGATAAGACCATTTTACAATTTGGGCCCAAGTTAGAAGCAGAGCCTAAGGTGTAAATTATCGATAGTCCATATCTCGGAAACTATAAGAGATAATGCAATTTGGCAACCGGCAATGTAATTAGCATGCCGAATATTACTTGGAATGTGAATTGGAACGAAATCGCCAATAGATAAGACCATTTTACAATTTGGGCCCAAGTTAGAAGCAGAGCCTAAGGTGTAAATTATCGATAGTCCATATCTCGGAAACTATAAGAGATAATGCAATTTGGCAACCGGCAATGTAATTAGCATGCCGAATATTACTTGGAATGTGAATTGGAACGAAATCGCCAATAGATAAGACCATTTTACAATTTGGGCCCAAGTTAGAAGCAGAGCCTAAGGTGTAAATTATCGATAGTCTATATCTCGGAAACTATAAGAGATAATGCAATTTGGCAACCGGCAATGTAATTAGCATGCCGAATATTACTTGGAATGTGAATTGGAACGAAATCGCCAATGGATAAGACCATTTTACAATATGGGCCCAAGTTAGAAGCAGAGCCTAAGGTGTAAATTATCGATAGTCTATATCTCGGAAACTATAAGAGATAATGCAATTTGGCAACCGGCAATGTAATTAACATGCCGAATATTACTTGGAATGTGAATTGGAACGAAATCGCCAATAGATAAGACCATTTTACAATTTGGGCCCAAGTTAGAAGCAGAGCCTAAGGTGTAAATAATCGATAGTCCATATCTCGGAAACTATAAGAGATAATGCAACTTCGCAACCGGCAATGTAATTAGCATGCCGAATATTACTTGGAGTGTGAATTGGAACGAAATCGCCAATAGATAAGACCATTTTACAATTTGGGCCCAAGTTAGAAGCAGAGCCTAAGGTGTAAATTATCGATAGTCCATATCTCGGAAACTATAAGAGATAATGCAATTTGGCAACCGGCAATGTAATTAGCATGCCGAATATTACTTGGAATGTGAATTGGAACGAAATCGCCAATAGATAAGACCATTTTACAATTTGGGCCCAAGTTAGAAGCAGAGCCTAAGGTGTAAATTATCGATAGTCCATATCTCGGAAACTATAAGAGATAATGCAATTTGGCAACCGGCAATGTAATTAGCATGCCGAATATTACTTGGAATGTGAATTGGAACGAAATCGCCAATAGATAAGACCATTTTACAATTTGGGCCCAAGTTAGAAGCAGAGCCTAAGGTGTAAATTATCGATAGTCCATATCTCGGAAACTATAAGAGATAATGCAATTTGGCAACCGGCAATGTAATTAGCATGCCGAATATTACTTGGAATGTGAATTGGAACGAAATCGCCAATAGATAAGACCATTTTACAATTTGGGCCCAAGTTAGAAGCAGAGCCTAAGGTGTAAATTATCGATAGTCCATATCTCGGAAACTATAAGAGATAATGCAATTTCGCAACCGGCAATGTAATTAGCATGCCGAATATTACTTGGAGTGTGAATTGGAACGAAATCGCCAATAGATAAGACCATTTTACAATTTGGGCCCAAGTTAGAAGCAGAGCCTAAGGTGTAAATTATCGATAGTCCATATCTCGGAAACTATAAGAGATAATGCAATTTGGCAACCGGCAATGTAATTAGCATGCCGAATAATACTTGGAATGTGAATTGGAACGAAATCGCCAATAGATAAGACCATTTTACAATTTGGGCCCAAGTTAGAAGCAGAGCCTAAGGTGTAAATTATCGATAGTCCATATCTCGGAAACTATAAGAGATAATGCAATTTGGCAACCGGCAATGTAATTAGCATGCCGAATATTACTTGGAATGTGAATTGGAACGAAATCGCCAATAGATAAGACCATTTTACAATTTGGGCCCAAGTTAGAAGCAGAGCCTAAGGTGTAAATTATCGATAGTCCATATCTCGGAAACTATAAGAGATAATGCAATTTGGCAACCGGCAATGTAATTAGCATGCCGAATATTACTTGGAATGTGAATTGGAACGAAATCGCCAATAGATAAGACCATTTTACAATTTGGGCCCAAGTTAGAAGCAGAGCCTAAGGTGTAAATTATCGATAGTCTATATCTCGGAAACTATAAGAGATAATGCAATTTGGCAACCGGCAATGTAATTAGCATGCCGAATATTACTTGGAATGTGAATTGGAACGAAATCGCCAATGGATAAGACCATTTTACAATATGGGCCCAAGTTAGAAGCAGAGCCTAAGGTGTAAATTATCGATAGTCCATATCTCAGAAACTATAAGAGATAATGCAATTTGGCAACCGGCAATGTAATTAGCATGCCGAATATTACTTGGAGGGTGAATTGGAACGAAATCGCCAATAGGTAAGACCATTTTACAATTTGGGCCCAAGTTAGAAGCAGAGCCTAAGGTGTAAATTATCGATAGTCCATATCTCGGAAACTATAAGAGATAATGCAATTTGGCAACCGGCAATGTAATTAGCATGCCGAATATTACTTGGAATGTGAATTGGAACGAAATCGCCAATAGAGAAGACCATTTTACAATTTGGGCCCAAGTTAGAAGCAGAGCCTAAGGTGTAAATTATCGATAGTCCATATCTCGGAAACTATAAGAGATAATGCAATTTGGCAACCGGCAATGTAATTAGCATGCCGAATATTACTTGGAATGTGAATTGGAACGAAATCGCCAATAGATAAGACCATTTTACAATTTGGGCCCAAGTTAGAAGCAGAGCCTAAGGTGTAAATTATCGATAGTCCATATCTCGGAAACTATAAGAGATAATGCAATTTGGCAACCGGCAATGTAATTAGCATGCCGAATATTACTTGGAATGTGAATTGGAACGAAATCGCCAATAGATAAGACCATTTTACAATTTGGGCCCAAGTTAGAAGCAGAGCCTAAGGTGTAAATTATCGATAGTCCATATCTCGGAAACTACAAGAGATAATGCAATTTGGCAACCGGCAATGTAATTAGCATGCCGAATATTACTTGGAATGTGAATTGGAACGAAATCGCCAATAGAAAAGACCATTTTACAATTTGGGCCCAAGTTAGAAGCAGAGCCTAAGGTGTAAATTATTGATAGTCCATATCTCGGAAACTATAAGAGATAATGCAATTTCGCAACCGGCAATGTAATTAGCATGCCGAATATTACTTGGAGTGTGAATTGGAACGAAATCGCCAATAGATAAGACCATTTTACAATTTGGGCCCAAGTTAGAAGCAGAGCCTAAGGTGTAAATTATCGATAGTCCATATCTCGGAAACTATAAGAGATAATGCAATTTGGCAACCGGCAATGTAATTAGCATGCCGAATAATACTTGGAATGTGAATTGGAACGAAATCGCCAATAGATAAGACCATTTTACAATTTGGGCCCAAGTTAGAAGCAGAGCCTAAGGTGTAAATTATCGATAGTCCATATCTCGGAAACTATAAGAGAAAATGCAATTTGGCAACCGGTAATGTAATTAGCATGCCGAATATTACTTGGAATGTGAATTGGAACGAAATCGCCAATAGATAAGACCATTTTACAATTTGGGCCCAAGTTAGAAGCAGAGCCTAAGGTGTAAATTATCGATAGTCCATATCTCGGAAACTATAAGAGATAATGCAATTTGGCAACCGGCAATGTAATTAGCATGCCGAATATTACTTGGAATGTGAATTGGAACGAAATCGCCAATAGATAAGACCATTTTACAATTTGGGCCCAAGTTAGAAGCAGAGCCTAAGGTGTAAATTATCGATAGTCCATATCTCGGAAACTATAAGAGATAATGCAATTTGGCAACCGGCAATGTAATTAGCATGCCGAATATTACTTGGAATGTGAATTGGAACGAAATCGCCAATAGATAAGACCATTTTACAATTTGGGCCCAAGTTAGAAGCAGAGCCTAAGGTGTAAATTATTGATAGTCCATATCTCGGAAACTATAAGAGATAATGCAATTTCGCAACCGGCAATGTAATTAGCATGCCGAATATCACTTGGAATGTGAATTGGGACGAAATCGCCAATAGATAAGACCATTTTACAATTTGGGCCCAAGTTAGAAGCAGAGCCTAAGGTGTAAATTATCGATAGTCCATATCTCGGAAACTATAAGAGATAATTCAATTTGGCAACCGGCAATGTAATTAGCATGCCGGATATTACCTGGAATGTGAATTGGAACGAAATCGCCAATAGATAAGACCATTTTACAATTTGGGCCCAAGTTAGAAGCAGAGCCTAAGGTGTAAATTATCGATAGTCCATATCTCGGAAACTATAAGAGATAATCCAATTTGGCAACCGGCAATGTAATTAGCATGCCGAATATTACTTGGAATGTGAATTGGAACGAAATCGCCATTAGATAAGACGATTTTACAATTTGGGCCCAAGTTAGAAGCAGAGCCTAAGATGTAAATTATCGATAGTCCATATCTCGGAAACTATAAGAGATAATGCAATTTGGCAACCGGCAATGTAATTAGCATGCCGAATATTACTTGGAATGTGAATTGGAACGAAATCGCCAATAGATAAGACCATTTTACAATTTGGGCCCAAGTTAGAAGCAGAGCCTAAGGTGTAAATTATCGATAGTCCATATCTCGGAAACTATAAGAGATAATGCAATTTGGCAACCGGCAATGTAATTAGCATGCCGAATATTACTTGGAATGTGAATTGGAACGAAATCGCCAATAGGTAAGACCATTTTACAATTTGGGCCCAAGTTAGAAGCAGAGCCTAAGGTGTAAATTATCGATAGTCCATATCTCGGAAACTATAAGAGATAATTCAATTTGGCAACCGGCAATGTGATTAGCATGCCGGATATTACTTGGAATGTGAATTGGAACGAAATCGCCAATAGGTAAGACCATTTTACAATTTGGGCCCAAGTTAGAAGCAGAGCCTAAGGTGTAAATTATCGATAGTCCATATCTCGGAAACTATAAGAGATAATGCAATTTGGCAACCGGCAATGTAATTAGCATGCCGAATATTACTTGGAATGTGAATTGAAACGAAATCGCCAATAGGTAAGACCATTTTACAATTTGGGCCCAAGTTAGAAGCAGAGCCTAAGGTGTAAATTATCGATAGTCCATATCTCGGAAACTATAAGAGATAATGCAATTTCGCAACCGGCAATGTAATTAGCATGCCGAATATCACTTGGAATGTGAATTGGGACGAAATCGCCAATAGATAAGACCATTTTACAATTTGGGCCCAAGTTAGAAGCAGAGCCTAAGGTGTAAATTATCGATAGTCCATATCTCGGAAACTATAAGAGATAATGCAATTTGGCAACCGGCAATGTAATTAGCATGCCGAACATTACTTGGAATGTGAATTGGAACGAAATCGCCAATAGATAAGACCATTTTACAATTTGGGCCCAAGTTAGAAGCAGAGCCTAAGGTGTAAATTATCGATAGTCTATATCTCGGAAACTATAAGAGATAATGCAATTTGGCAACCGGCAATGTAATTAACATGCCGAATATTACTTGGAATGTGAATTGGAACGAAATCGCCAATAGATAAGACCATTTTACAATTTGGGCCCAAGTTAGAAGCAGAGCCTAAGGTGTAAATAATCGATAGTCCATATCTCGGAAACTATAAGAGATAATGCAACTTCGCAACCGGCAATGTAATTAGCATGCCGAATATTACTTGGAGTGTGAATTGGAACGAAATCGCCAATAGATAAGACCATTTTACAATTTGGGCCCAAGTTAGAAGCAGAGCCTAAGGTGTAAATTATCGATAGTCCATATCTCGGAAACTATAAGAGATAATGCAATTTGGCAACCGGCAATGTAATTAGCATGCCGAATATTACTTGGAATGTGAATTGGAACGAAATCGCCAATAGATAAGACCATTTTACAATTTGGGCCCAAGTTAGAAGCAGAGCCTAAGGTGTAAATTATCGATAGTCCATATCTCGGAAACTATAAGAGATAATGCAATTTGGCAACCGGCAATGTAATTAGCATGCCGAATATTACTTGGAATGTGAATTGGAACGAAATCGCCAATAGATAAGACCATTTTACAATTTGGGCCCAAGTTAGAAGCAGAGCCTAAGGTGTAAATTATCGATAGTCCATATCTCGGAAACTATAAGAGATAATGCAATTTGGCAACCGGCAATGTAATTAGCATGCCGAATATTACTTGGAATGTGAATTGGAACGAAATCGCCAATAGATAAGACCATTTTACAATTTGGGCCCAAGTTAGAAGCAGAGCCTAAGGTGTAAATTATCGATAGTCCATATCTCGGAAACTACAAGAGATAATGCAATTTGGCAACCGGCAATGTAATTAGCATGCCGAATATTACTTGGAATGTGAATTGGAACGAAATCGCCAATAGAAAAGACCATTTTACAATTTGGGCCCAAGTTAGAAGCAGAGCCTAAGGTGTAAATTATTGATAGTCCATATCTCGGAAACTATAAGAGATAATGCAATTTCGCAACCGGCAATGTAATTAGCATGCCGAATATTACTTGGAGTGTGAATTGGAACGAAATCGCCAATAGATAAGACCATTTTACAATTTGGGCCCAAGTTAGAAGCAGAGCCTAAGGTGTAAATTATCGATAGTCCATATCTCGGAAACTATAAGAGATAATGCAATTTGGCAACCGGCAATGTAATTAGCATGCCGAATAATACTTGGAATGTGAATTGGAACGAAATCGCCAATAGATAAGACCATTTTACAATTTGGGCCCAAGTTAGAAGCAGAGCCTAAGGTGTAAATTATCGATAGTCCATATCTCGGAAACTATAAGAGATAATGCAATTTGGCAACCGGCAATGTAATTAGCATGCCGAATATTACTTGGAATGTGAATTGGAACGAAATCGCCAATAGATAAGACCATTTTACAATTTGGGCCCAAGTTAGAAGCAGAGCCTAAGGTGTAAATTATCGATAGTCCATATCTCGGAAACTATAAGAGATAATGCAATTTGGCAACCGGCAATGTAATTAGCATGCCGAATATTACTTGGAATGTGAATTGGAACGAAATCGCCAATAGATAAGACCATTTTACAATTTGGGCCCAAGTTAGAAGCAGAGCCTAAGGTGTAAATTATCGATAGTCCATATCTCGGAAACTATAAGAGATAATGCAATTTGGCAACCGGCAATGTAATTAGCATGCCGAATATTACTTGGAATGTGAATTGGAACGAAATCGCCAATGGATAAGACCATTTTACAATATGGGCCCAAGTTAGAAGCAGAGCCTAAGGTGTAAATTATCGATAGTCCATATCTCAGAAACTATAAGAGATAATGCAATTTGGCAACCGGCAATGTAATTAGCATGCCGAATATTACTTGGAGGGTGAATTGGAACGAAATCGCCAATAGGTAAGACCATTTTACAATTTGGGCCCAAGTTAGAAGCAGAGCCTAAGGTGTAAATTATCGATAGTCCATATCTCGGAAACTATAAGAGATAATGCAATTTGGCAACCGGCAATGTAATTAGCATGCCGAATATTACTTGGAATGTGAATTGGAACGAAATCGCCAATAGAGAAGACCATTTTACAATTTGGGCCCAAGTTAGAAGCAGAGCCTAAGGTGTAAATTATCGATAGTCCATATCTCGGAAACTATAAGAGATAATGCAATTTGGCAACCGGCAATGTAATTAGCATGCCGAATATTACTTGGAATGTGAATTGGAACGAAATCGCCAATAGATAAGACCATTTTACAATTTGGGCCCAAGTTAGAAGCAGAGCCTAAGGTGTAAATTATCGATAGTCCATATCTCGGAAACTATAAGAGATAATGCAATTTGGCAACCGGCAATGTAATTAGCATGCCGAATATTACTTGGAATGTGAA
Organism: Rhynchophorus ferrugineus; assembly: GCF_030347505.1. Taxonomy (NCBI): domain Eukaryota; kingdom Metazoa; phylum Arthropoda; class Insecta; order Coleoptera; family Curculionidae; genus Rhynchophorus; species Rhynchophorus ferrugineus. Next base: position 231,430 of record NW_027472647.1, on the reverse strand, counting down.
TTGGAACGAAATCGCCAATAGATAAGACCATTTTACAATTTGGGCCCAAGTTAGAAGCAGAGCCTAAGGTGTAAATTATCGATAGTCCATATCTCGGAAACTACAAGAGATAATGCAATTTGGCAACCGGCAATGTAATTAGCATGCCGAATATTACTTGGAATGTGAATTGGAACGAAATCGCCAATAGAAAAGACCATTTTACAATTTGGGCCCAAGTTAGAAGCAGAGCCTAAGGTGTAAATTATTGATAGTCCATATCTCGGAAACTATAAGAGATAATGCAATTTCGCAACCGGCAATGTAATTAGCATGCCGAATATTACTTGGAGTGTGAATTGGAACGAAATCGCCAATAGATAAGACCATTTTACAATTTGGGCCCAAGTTAGAAGCAGAGCCTAAGGTGTAAATTATCGATAGTCCATATCTCGGAAACTATAAGAGATAATGCAATTTGGCAACCGGCAATGTAATTAGCATGCCGAATAATACTTGGAATGTGAATTGGAACGAAATCGCCAATAGATAAGACCATTTTACAATTTGGGCCCAAGTTAGAAGCAGAGCCTAAGGTGTAAATTATCGATAGTCCATATCTCGGAAACTATAAGAGATAATGCAATTTGGCAACCGGCAATGTATTTAGCATGCCGAATATTACTTGGAATGTGAATTGGAACGAAATCGCCAATAGATAAGACCATTTTACAATTTGGGCCCAAGTTAGAAGCAGAGCCTAAGGTGTAAATTATCGATAGTCCATATCTCGGAAACTATAAGAGATAATGCAATTTGGCAACCGGCAATGTAATTAGCATGCCGAATATTACTTGGAATGTGAATTGGAACGAAATCGCCAATAGATAAGACCATTTTACAATTTGGGCCCAAGTTAGAAGCAGAGCCTAAGGTGTAAATTATCGATAGTCCATATCTCGGAAACTATAAGAGATAATGCAATTTGGCAACCGGCAATGTAATTAGCATGCCGAATATTACTTGGAATGTGAATTGGAACGAAATCGCCAATAGATAAGACCATTTTACAATTTGGGCCCAAGTTAGAAGCAGAGCCTAAGGTGTAAATTATTGATAGTCCATATCTCGGAAACTATAAGAGATAATGCAATTTCGCAACCGGCAATGTAATTAGCATGCCGAATATCACTTGGAATGTGAATTGGGACGAAATCGCCAATAGATAAGACCATTTTACAATTTGGGCCCAAGTTAGAAGCAGAGCCTAAGGTGTAAATTATCGATAGTCCATATCTCGGAAACTATAAGAGATAATTCAATTTGGCAACCGGCAATGTAATTAGCATGCCGGATATTACCTGGAATGTGAATTGGAACGAAATCGCCAATAGATAAGACCATTTTACAATTTGGGCCCAAGTTAGAAGCAGAGCCTAAGGTGTAAATTATCGATAGTCCATATCTCGGAAACTATAAGAGATAATGCAATTTGGCAACCGGCAATGTAATTAGCATGCCGAATATTACTTGGAATGTGAATTGGAACGAAATCGCCAATAGATAAGACCATTTTACAATTTGGGCCCAAGTTAGAAGCAGAGCCTAAGGTGTAAATTATCGATAGTCCATATCTCGGAAACTATAAGAGATAATGCAATTTGGCAACCGGCAATGTAATTAGCATGCCGAATATTACTTGGAATGTGAATTGGAACGAAATCGCCAATAGATAAGACCATTTTACAATTTGGGCCCAAGTTAGAAGCAGAGCCTAAGGTGTAAATTATCGATAGTCCATATCTCGGAAACTACAAGAGATAATGCAATTTGGCAACCGGCAATGTAATTAGCATGCCGAATATTACTTGGAATGTGAATTGGAACGAAATCGCCAATAGAAAAGACCATTTTACAATTTGGGCCCAAGTTAGAAGCAGAGCCTAAGGTGTAAATTATTGATAGTCCATATCTCGGAAACTATAAGAGATAATGCAATTTCGCAACCGGCAATGTAATTAGCATGCCGAATATTACTTGGAGTGTGAATTGGAACGAAATCGCCAATAGATAAGACCATTTTACAATTTGGGCCCAAGTTAGAAGCAGAGCCTAAGGTGTAAATTATCGATAGTCCATATCTCGGAAACTATAAGAGATAATGCAATTTGGCAACCGGCAATGTAATTAGCATGCCGAATAATACTTGGAATGTGAATTGGAACGAAATCGCCAATAGATAAGACCATTTTACAATTTGGGCCCAAGTTAGAAGCAGAGCCTAAGGTGTAAATTATCGATAGTCCATATCTCGGAAACTATAAGAGATAATGCAATTTGGCAACCGGCAATGTAATTAGCATGCCGAATATTACTTGGAATGTGAATTGGAACGAAATCGCCAATAGATAAGACCATTTTACAATTTGGGCCCAAGTTAGAAGCAGAGCCTAAGGTGTAAATTATCGATAGTCCATATCTCGGAAACTATAAGAGATAATGCAATTTGGCAACCGGCAATGTAATTAGCATGCCGAATATTACTTGGAATGTGAATTGGAACGAAATCGCCAATAGATAAGACCATTTTACAATTTGGGCCCAAGTTAGAAGCAGAGCCTAAGGTGTAAATTATCGATAGTCCATATCTCGGAAACTATAAGAGATAATGCAATTTGGCAACCGGCAATGTAATTAGCATGCCGAATATTACTTGGAATGTGAATTGGAACGAAATCGCCAATGGATAAGACCATTTTACAATATGGGCCCAAGTTAGAAGCAGAGCCTAAGGTGTAAATTATCGATAGTCCATATCTCAGAAACTATAAGAGATAATGCAATTTGGCAACCGGCAATGTAATTAGCATGCCGAATATTACTTGGAGGGTGAATTGGAACGAAATCGCCAATAGGTAAGACCATTTTACAATTTGGGCCCAAGTTAGAAGCAGAGCCTAAGGTGTAAATTATCGATAGTCCATATCTCGGAAACTATAAGAGATAATGCAATTTGGCAACCGGCAATGTAATTAGCATGCCGAATATTACTTGGAATGTGAATTGGAACGAAATCGCCAATAGAGAAGACCATTTTACAATTTGGGCCCAAGTTAGAAGCAGAGCCTAAGGTGTAAATTATCGATAGTCCATATCTCGGAAACTATAAGAGATAATGCAATTTGGCAACCGGCAATGTAATTAGCATGCCGAATATTACTTGGAATGTGAATTGGAACGAAATCGCCAATAGATAAGACCATTTTACAATTTGGGCCCAAGTTAGAAGCAGAGCCTAAGGTGTAAATTATCGATAGTCCATATCTCGGAAACTATAAGAGATAATGCAATTTGGCAACCGGCAATGTAATTAGCATGCCGAATATTACTTGGAATGTGAATTGGAACGAAATCGCCAATAGATAAGACCATTTTACAATTTGGGCCCAAGTTAGAAGCAGAGCCTAAGGTGTAAATTATCGATAGTCCATATCTCGGAAACTACAAGAGATAATGCAATTTGGCAACCGGCAATGTAATTAGCATGCCGAATATTACTTGGAATGTGAATTGGAACGAAATCGCCAATAGAAAAGACCATTTTACAATTTGGGCCCAAGTTAGAAGCAGAGCCTAAGGTGTAAATTATTGATAGTCCATATCTCGGAAACTATAAGAGATAATGCAATTTCGCAACCGGCAATGTAATTAGCATGCCGAATATTACTTGGAGTGTGAATTGGAACGAAATCGCCAATAGATAAGACCATTTTACAATTTGGGCCCAAGTTAGAAGCAGAGCTTAAGGTGTAAATTATCGATAGTCCATATCTCGGAAACTATAAGAGATAATGCAATTTGGCAACCGGCAATGTAATTAGCATGCCGAATAATACTTGGAATGTGAATTGGAACGAAATCGCCAATAGATAAGACCATTTTACAATTTGGACCCAAGTTAGAAGCAGAGCCTAAGGTGTAAATTATCGATAGTCCATATCTCGGAAACTATAAGAGATAATGCAATTTGGCAACCGGCAATGTATTTAGCATGCCGAATATTACTTGGAATGTGAATTGGAACGAAATCGCCAATAGATAAGACCATTTTACAATTTGGGCCCAAGTTAGAAGCAGAGCCTAAGGTGTAAATTATCGATAGTCCATATCTCGGAAACTATAAGAGATAATTCAATTTGGCAACCGGCAATGTAATTAGCATGCCGGATATTACCTGGATTGTGAATTGGAACGAAATCGCCAATAGATAAGACCATTTTACAATTTGGGCCCAAGTTAGAAGCAGAGCCTAAGGTGTAAATTATCGATAGTCCATATCTCGGAAACTATAAGAGATAATGCAATTTGGCAACCGGCAATGTAATTAGCATGCCGAATATTACTTGGAATGTGAATTGGAACGAAATCGCCAATAGATAAGACCATTTTACAATTTGGGCCCAAGTTAGAAGCAGAGCCTAAGGTGTAAATTATCGATAGTCCATATCTCGGAAACTACAAGAGATAATGCAATTTGGCAACCGGCAATGTAATTAGCATGCCGAATATTACTTGGAATGTGAATTGGAACGAAATCGCCAATAGAAAAGACCATTTTACAATTTGGGCCCAAGTTAGAAGCAGAGCCTAAGGTGTAAATTATTGATAGTCCATATCTCGGAAACTATAAGAGATAATGCAATTTCGCAACCGGCAATGTAATTAGCATGCCGAATATTACTTGGAGTGTGAATTGGAACGAAATCGCCAATAGATAAGACCATTTTACAATTTGGGCCCAAGTTAGAAGCAGAGCCTAAGGTGTAAATTATCGATAGTCCATATCTCGGAAACTATAAGAGATAATGCAATTTGGCAACCGGCAATGTAATTAGCATGCCGAATAATACTTGGAATGTGAATTGGAACGAAATCGCCAATAGATAAGACCATTTTACAATTTGGGCCCAAGTTAGAAGCAGAGCCTAAGGTGTAAATTATCGATAGTCCATATCTCGGAAACTATAAGAGATAATGCAATTTGGCAACCGGCAATGTAATTAGCATGCCGAATATTACTTGGAATGTGAATTGGAACGAAATCGCCAATAGATAAGACCATTTTACAATTTGGGCCCAAGTTAGAAGCAGAGCCTAAGGTGTAAATTATCGATAGTCCATATCTCGGAAACTATAAGAGATAATGCAATTTGGCAACCGGCAATGTAATTAGCATGCCGAATATTACTTGGAATGTGAATTGGAACGAAATCGCCAATAGATAAGACCATTTTACAATTTGGGCCCAAGTTAGAAGCAGAGCCTAAGGTGTAAATTATCGATAGTCCATATCTCGGAAACTATAAGAGATAATGCAATTTGGCAACCGGCAATGTAATTAGCATGCCGAATATTACTTGGAATGTGAATTGGAACGAAATCGCCAATGGATAAGACCATTTTACAATATGGGCCCAAGTTAGAAGCAGAGCCTAAGGTGTAAATTATCGATAGTCCATATCTCAGAAACTATAAGAGATAATGCAATTTGGCAACCGGCAATGTAATTAGCATGCCGAATATTACTTGGAGGGTGAATTGGAACGAAATCGCCAATAGGTAAGACCATTTTACAATTTGGGCCCAAGTTAGAAGCAGAGCCTAAGGTGTAAATTATCGATAGTCCATATCTCGGAAACTATAAGAGATAATGCAATTTGGCAACCGGCAATGTAATTAGCATGCCGAATATTACTTGGAATGTGAATTGGAACGAAATCGCCAATAGAGAAGACCATTTTACAATTTGGGCCCAAGTTAGAAGCAGAGCCTAAGGTGTAAATTATCGATAGTCCATATCTCGGAAACTATAAGAGATAATGCAATTTGGCAACCGGCAATGTAATTAGCATGCCGAATATTACTTGGAATGTGAATTGGAACGAAATCGCCAATAGATAAGACCATTTTACAATTTGGGCCCAAGTTAGAAGCAGAGCCTAAGGTGTAAATTATCGATAGTCCATATCTCGGAAACTATAAGAGATAATGCAATTTGGCAACCGGCAATGTAATTAGCATGCCGAATATTACTTGGAATGTGAATTGGAACGAAATCGCCAATAGATAAGACCATTTTACAATTTGGGCCCAAGTTAGAAGCAGAGCCTAAGGTGTAAATTATCGATAGTCCATATCTCGGAAACTACAAGAGATAATGCAATTTGGCAACCGGCAATGTAATTAGCATGCCGAATATTACTTGGAATGTGAATTGGAACGAAATCGCCAATAGAAAAGACCATTTTACAATTTGGGCCCAAGTTAGAAGCAGAGCCTAAGGTGTAAATTATTGATAGTCCATATCTCGGAAACTATAAGAGATAATGCAATTTCGCAACCGGCAATGTAATTAGCATGCCGAATATTACTTGGAGTGTGAATTGGAACGAAATCGCCAATAGATAAGACCATTTTACAATTTGGGCCCAAGTTAGAAGCAGAGCCTAAGGTGTAAATTATCGATAGTCCATATCTCGGAAACTATAAGAGATAATGCAATTTGGCAACCGGCAATGTAATTAGCATGCCGAATAATACTTGGAATGTGAATTGGAACGAAATCGCCAATAGATAAGACCATTTTACAATTTGGGCCCAAGTTAGAAGCAGAGCCTAAGGTGTAAATTATCGATAGTCCATATCTCGGAAACTATAAGAGATAATGCAATTTGGCAACCGGCAATGTATTTAGCATGCCGAATATTACTTGGAATGTGAATTGGAACGAAATCGCCAATAGATAAGACCATTTTACAATTTGGGCCCAAGTTAGAAGCAGAGCCTAAGGTGTAAATTATCGATAGTCCATATCTCGGAAACTATAAGAGATAATGCAATTTGGCAACCGGCAATGTAATTAGCATGCCGAATATTACTTGGAATGTGAATTGGAACGAAATCGCCAATAGATAAGACCATTTTACAATTTGGGCCCAAGTTAGAAGCAGAGCCTAAGGTGTAAATTATCGATAGTCCATATCTCGGAAACTATAAGAGATAATGCAATTTGGCAACCGGCAATGTAATTAGCATGCCGAATATTACTTGGAATGTGAATTGGAACGAAATCGCCAATAGATAAGACCATTTTACAATTTGGGCCCAAGTTAGAAGCAGAGCCTAAGGTGTAAATTATTGATAGTCCATATCTCGGAAACTATAAGAGATAATGCAATTTCGCAACCGGCAATGTAATTAGCATGCCGAATATCACTTGGAATGTGAATTGGGACGAAATCGCCAATAGATAAGACCATTTTACAATTTGGGCCCAAGTTAGAAGCAGAGCCTAAGGTGTAAATTATCGATAGTCCATATCTCGGAAACTATAAGAGATAATTCAATTTGGCAACCGGCAATGTAATTAGCATGCCGGATATTACCTGGAATGTGAATTGGAACGAAATCGCCAATAGGTAAGACCATTTTACAATTTGGGCCCAAGTTAAAAGCAGAGCCTAAGGTGTAAATTATCGATAGTCCATATCTCGGAAACTATAAGAGATAATTCAATTTGGCAACCGGCAATGTGATTAGCATGCCGGATATTACTTGGAATGTGAATTGGAACGAAATCGCCAATAGATAAGACCATTTTACAATTTGGGCCCAAGCTAGAAGCAGAGCCTAAGGTGTAAATTACCGATAGTCCATATCTCGGAAACTATAAGAGATAATGCAATTTGGCAACCGGCAATGTAATTAGCATGCCGAATATTACTTGGAATGTGAATTGGAACGAAATCGCCAATAGATAAGACGATTTTACAATTTGGGCCCAAGTTAGAAGCAGAGCCTAAGGTGTAAATTATCGATAGTCCATATCTCGGAAACTATAAGAGATAATGCAATTTGGCAACCGGCAATGTAATTAGCATGCCGAATATTACTTGGAATGTGAATTGGAACGAAATCGCCAATAGATAAGACCATTTTACAATTTGGGCCCAAGTTAGAAGCAGAGCCTAAGGTGTAAATTATCGATAGTCCATATCTCGGAAACTATAAGAGATAATGCAATGTGGCAACCGGCAATGTAATTAGCATGCCGAATATTACTTGGAATGTGAATTGGAACGAAATCGCCAATAGGTAAGACCATTTTACAATTTGGGCCCAAGTTAGAAGCAGAGCCTAAGGTGTAAATTATCGATAGTCCATATCTCGGAAACTATAAGAGATAATGCAATTTGGCAACCGGCAATGTAATTAGCATGCCGAATATTACTTGGAATGTGAATTGGAACGAAATCGCCAATAGATAAGACCATTTTACAATTTGGGCCCAAGTTAGAAGCAGAGCCTAAGGTGTAAATTATCGATAGTCCATATCTCGGAAACTATAAGAGATAATGCAATTTGGCAACCGGCAATGTAATTAGCATGCCGAATATTACTTGGAATGTGAATTGGAACGAAATCGCCAATAGATAAGACCATTTTACAATTTGGGCCCAAGTTAGAAGCAGAGCCTAAGGTGTAAATTATCGATAGTCCATATCTCGGAAACTAAAAGAGATAATGCAATTTGGCAACCGGCAATGTAATTAGCATGCCGAATATTAATTGGAATGTGAATTGGAATGAAATCGCCAATAGATAAGACCATTTTACAATTTGGGCCCAAGTTAGAAGCAGAGCCTAAGGTGTAAATTATCGATAGTCCATATCTCGGAAACTATAAGAGATAATGCAATTTGGCAACCGGCAATGTAATTAGCATGCCGAATATTACTTGGAATGTGAATTGGAACGAAATCGCCAATAGGTAAGACCATTTTACAATTTGGGCCCAAGTTAGAAGCAGAGCCTAAGGTGTAAATTATCGATAGTCCATATCTCGGAAACTATAAGAGATAATTCAATTTGGCAACCGGCAATGTAATTAGCATGCCGAATATTACTTGGAATGTGAATTGGAACGAAATCGCCAATAGATAAGACCATTTTACAATTTGGGCCCAAGTTAGAAGCAGAGCCTAAGGTGTAAATTATGGATAGTCCATATCTCGGAAACTATAAGAGATAATGCAATTTGGCAACCGGCAATGTAATTAGCATGCCGAATATTACTTGGAATGTGAATTGGAACGAAATCGCCAATAGAGAAGACCATTTTACAATTTGGGCCCAAGTTAGAAGCAGAGCCTAAGTTGTAAATTATCGATAGTCCATATCTCGGAAACTATAAGAGATAATGCAATTTGGCAACCGGCAATGTAATTAGCATGCCGAATATTACTTGGAATGTGAATTGGAACGAAATCGCCAATAGATAAGACCATTTTACAATTTGGGCCCAAGTTAGAAGCAGAGCCTAAGGTGTAAATTATCGATAGTCCATGTCTCGGAAACTATAAGAGGTAATGCAATTTGGCAACCGGCAATGTAATTAGCATGCCGAATATTACTTGGAATGTGAATTGGAACGAAATCGCCAATAGAGAAGACCATTTTACAATTTGGGCCCAAGTTAGAAGCAGAGCCTAAGGTGTAAATTATCGATAGTCCATATCTCGGAAACTATAAGAGATAATGCAATTTGGCAACCGGCAATGTAATTAGCATGCCGAATATTACTTGGAATGTGAATTGGAACGAAATCGCCAATAGATAAGACCATTTTACAATTTGGGCCCAAGTTAGAAGCAGAGCCTAAGGTGTAAATTATCGATAGTCCATATCTCGGAAACTATAAGAGATAATGCAATTTGGCAACCGGCAATGTAATTAGCATGCCGAATATTACTTGGAATGTGAATTGGAACGAAATCGCCAATAGGTAAGACCATTTTACAATTTGGGCCCAAGTTAGAAGCAGAGCCTAAGGTGTAAATTATCGATAGTCCATATCTCGGAAACTATAAGAGATAATGCAATTTGGCAACCGGCAATGTAATTAGCATGCCGAATATTACTTGGAATGTGAATTGGAACGAAATCGCCAATAGATAAGACCATTTTACCATTTGGGCCCAAGTTAGAAGCAGAGCCTAAGGTGTAAATTATTGATAGTCCATATCTCGGAAACTATAAGAGATAATGCAATTTCGCAACCGGCAATGTAATTAGCATGCCGAATATTACTTGGAGTGTGAATTGGAACGAAATCGCCAATAGATAAGACCATTTTACAATTTGGGCCCAAGTTAGAAGCAGAGCCTAAGGTGTAAATTATCGATAGTCCATATCTCGGAAACTATAAGAGATAATGCAATTTGGCAACCGGCAATGTAATTAGCATGCCGAATATTACTTGGAATGTGAATTGGAACGAAATCGCCAATAGATAAGACCATTTTACAATTTGGGCCCAAGTTAGAAGCAGAGCCTAAGGTGTAAATTATCGATAGTCCATATCTCGGAAACTATAAGAGATAATGCAATTTGGCAACCGGCAATTTAATTAGCATGCCGAATATTACTTGGAGTGTGAATTGGAACGAAATCGCCAATAGATAAGACCATTTTACAATTTGGGCCCAAGTTAGAAGCAGAGCCTAAGGTGTAAATAATCGATAGTCCATATCTCGGAAACTATAAGAGATAATGCAATTTAGCAACCGGCAATGTAATTAGCATGCCGAATATTACTTGGAATGTGAATTGGAACGAAATCGCCAATAGATAAGGCCATTTTACAATTTGGGCCCAAGTTAGAAACAGAGCCTAAGGTGTAAATTATTGATAGTCCATATCTCGGAAACTATAAGAGATAATGCAATTTCGCAAACGGCAATGTAATTAGCATGCCGAATATCACTTGGAATGTGAATTGGGACGAAATCGCCAATAGATAAGACCATTTTACAATTTGGGCCCAAGTTAGAAGCAGAGCCTAAGGTGTAAATTATCGATAGTCCATATCTCGGAAACTATAAGAGATAATGCAATTTGGCAACCGGCAATGTAATTAGCATGCCGAATATTACTTGGAATGTGAATTGGAACGAAATCGCCAATAGATAAGACCATTTTACAATTTGGGCCCAAGTTAGAAGCAGAGCCTAAGATGTAAATTATCGATAGTCCATATCTCAGAAACTATAAGAGATAATGCAATTTGGCAACCGGCAATGTAATTAGCATGCCGGATATTACTTGGAATGTGAATTGGAACGAAATCGCCAATAGATAAGACCATTTTACAATTTGGGCCCAAGTTAGAAGCAGAGCCTAAGGTGTAAATTATCGATAGTCCATATCTCGGAAACTATAAGAGATAATTCAATTTGGCAACCGGCAATGTAATTAGCATGCCGGATATTACTTGGAATGTGAATTGGGACGAAATCGCCAATAGATAAGACCATTTTACAATTTGGGCCCAAGTTAGAAGCAGAGCCTAAGGTGTAAATTATCGATAGTTCATATCTCGGAAACTATAAGAGATAATTCAATTTGGCAACCGGCAATGTAATTAGCATGCCGGATATTACTTGAAATGTGAATTGGAACGAAATCGCCAATAGATAAGACCATTTTACAATTTGGGCCCAAGTTAGAAGCAGAGCCTAAGGTGTAAATTATCGATAGTCCATATCTCGGAAACTATAAGAGATAATGCAATTTGGCAACCGGCAATTTAATTAGCATGCCGAATATTACTTGGAATGTGAATTGGAACGAAATCGCCAATAGATAAGACCATTTTACAATTTGGGCCCAAGTTAGAAGCAGAGCCTAAGGTGTAAATAATCGATAGTCCATATCTCGGAAACTATAAGAGATAATGCAATTTGGCAACCGGCAATGTAATTAGCATGCCGAATATTACTTGGAATGTGAATTGGAACGAAATCGCCAATAGATAAGGCCATTTTACAATTTGGGCCCAAGTTAGAAGCAGAGCCTAAGGTGTAAATTATTGATAGTCCATATCTCGGAAACTATAAGAGATAATGCAATTTCGCAAACGGCAATGTAATTAGCATGCCGAATATCACTTGGAATGTGAATTGGGACGAAATCGCCAATAGATAAGACCATTTTACAATTTGGGCCCAAGTTAGAAGCAGAGCCTAAGGTGTAAATTATCGATAGTCCATATCTCGGAAACTATAAGAGATAATGCAATTTGGCAACCGGCAATGTAATTAGCATGCCGAATATTACTTGGAATGTGAATTGGAACGAAATCGCCAATAGATAAGACCATTTTACAATTTGGGCCCAAGTTAGAAGCAGAGCCTAAGATGTAAATTATCGATAGTCCATATCTCAGAAACTATAAGAGATAATGCAATTTGGCAACCGGCAATGTAATTAGCATGCCGAATATTACTTGGAATGTGAATTGGAACGAAATCGCCAATAGATAAGACCATTTTACAATTTGGGCCCAAGTTAGAAGCAGAGCCTAAGGTGTAAATTATCGATAGTCCATATCTCGGAAACTATAAGAGATAATTCAATTTGGCAACCGGCAATGTAATTAGCATGCCGGATATTACTTGGAATGTGAATTGGGACGAAATCGCCAATAGATAAGACCATTTTACAATTTGGGCCCAAGTTAGAAGCAGAGCCTAAGGTGTAAATTATCGATAGTTCATATCTCGGAAACTATAAGAGATAATGCAATTTGGTAACCGGCAATGTAATTAGCATGCCGAATATTACTTGGAATGTGAATTGGAACGAAATCGCCAATAGATAAGACGATTTTACAATTTGGGCCCAAGTTAGAAGCAGAGCCTAAGATGTAAATTATCGATAGTCCATATCTCGGAAACTATAAGAGATAATGCAATTTGGCAACCGGCAATGTAATTAGCATGCCGAATATTACTTGGAATGTGAATTGGAACGAAATCACCAATAGATAAGACCATTTTACAATTTGGGCCCAAGTTAGAAGCAGAGCCTAAGGTGTAAATTATCGATAGTCCATATCTCGGAAACTATAAGAGATAATGCAATTTGGCAACCGGCAATGTAATTAGCATGCCGAATATTACTTGGAATGTGAATTGGAACGAAATCGCCAATAGGTAAGACAATTTTACAATTTGGGCCCAAGTTAGAAGCAGAGCCTAAGGTGTAAATTATCGATAGTCCATATCTCGGAAACTATAAGAGATAATTCAATTTGGCAACCGGCAATGTAATTAGCATGCCGGATATTACTTGAAATGTGAATTGGAACGAAATCGCCAATAGATAAGACCATTTTACAATTTGGGCCCAAGTTAGAAGCAGAGCCTAAGGTGTAAATTACCGATAGTCCATATCTCGGAAACTATAAGAGATAATGCAATTTGGCAACCGGCAATGTAATTAGCATGCCGAATATTACTTGGAATGTGAATTGGAACGAAATCGCCAATAGATAAGACCATTTTACAATTTGGGCCCAAGTTAGAAGCAGAGCCTAAGATGTAAATTATCGATAGTCCATATCTCGGAAACTATAAGAGATAATGCAATTTGGCAACCGGCAATGTAATTAGCATGCCGAATATTACTTGGAATGTGAATTGGAACGAAATCGCCAATAGATAAGACCATTTTACAATTTGGGCCCAAGTTAGAAGCAGAGCCTAAGGTGTAAATTATCGATAGTCCATATCTCGGAAACTATAAGAGATAATTCAATTTGGCAACCGGCAATGTAATTAGCATACCGGATATTACTTGGAATGTGAATTGGAACGAAATCGCCAATAGATAAGACCATTTTACAACTTGGGCCCAAGTTAGAAGCAGAGCCTAAGGTGTAAATTATCGATAGTCCATATCTCATAAACTATAAGAGATAATGCAATTTGGCAACCGGCAATGTAATTAGCATGCCGAATATTACTTGGAATGTGAATTGGAACGAAATCGCCAATAAATAAGACGATTTTACAATTTGGGCCCAAGTTAGAAGCAGAGCCTAAGATGTAAATTATCGATAGTCCATATCTCGGAAACTATAAGAGATAATGCAATTTGGCAACCGGCAATGTAATTAGCATGCCGAATATTACTTGGAATGTGAATTGGAACGAAATCGCCAATAGATAAGACCATTTTACAATTTGGGCCCAAGTTAGAAGCAGAGCCTAAGGTGTAAATAATCGATAGTCCATATCTCGGAAACTATAAGAGATAATGCAATTTGGCAAACGGCAATGTAATTAGCATGCCGAATATTACTTGGAATGTGAATTGGAACGAAATCGCCAATAGGTAAGACCATTTTACAATTTGGGCCCAAGTTAGAAGCAGAGCCTAAGGTGTAAATTATCGATAGTCCATATCTCGGAAACTATAAGAGATAATTCAATTTGGCAACCGGCAATGTAATTAGCATGCCGGATATTACTTGAAATGTGAATTGGAACGAAATCGCCAATAGATAAGACCATTTTACAATTTGGGCCCAAGTTAGAAGCAGAGCCTAAGGTGTAAATTACCGATAGTCCATATCTCGGAAACTATAAGAGATAATGCAATTTGGCAACCGGCAATGTAATTAGCATGCCGAATATTACTTGGAATGTGAATTGGAACGAAATCGCCAATAGATAAGACCATTTTACAATTTGGGCCCAAGTTAGAAGCAGAGCCTAAGATGTAAATTATCGATAGTCCATATCTCGGAAACTATAAGAGATAATTCAATTTGGCAACCGGCAATGTAATTAGCATGCCGGATATTACTTGGAATGTGAATTGGAACGAAATCGCCAATAGATAAGACCATTTTACAATTTGGGCCCAAGTTAGAAGCAGAGCCTAAGGTGTAAATTATCGATAGTCCATATCTCGGAAACTATAAGAGATAATTCAATTTGGCAACCGGCAATGTAATTAGCATGCCGGATATTACTTGGAATGTGAATTGGAACGAAATCGCCAATAGATAAGACCATTTTACAACTTGGGCCCAAGTTAGAAGCAGAGCCTAAGGTGTAAATTATCGATAGTCCATATCTCGGAAACTATAAGAGATAATGCAATTTGGCAACCGGCAATGTAATTAGCATGCCGAATATTACTTGGAATGTGAATTGGAACGAAATCGCCAATAGATAAGACCATTTTACAATTTATGCCCAAGTTAGAAGCAGAGCCTAAGATGTAAATTATCGATAGTCCTTATCTCGGAAACTATAAGAGATAATGCAATTTGGCAACCGGCAATGTAATTAGCATGCCGAATATTACTTGGAATGTGAATTGGAACGAAATCGCCAATAGATAAGACCATTTTACAATTTGGGCCCAAGTTAGAAGCAGAGCCTAAGGTGTAAATTATCGATAGTCCATATCTCGGAAACTATAAGAGATAATTCAATTTGGCAACCGGTAATGTAATTAGCATGCCGGATATTACTTGGAATGTGAATTGGAACGAAATCGCCCATAGATAAGACCATTTTACAATTTGGGCCCAAGTTAGAAGCAGAGCCTAAGGTGTAAATTATCGATAGTCCATATCTCGGAAACTATAAGAGATAATGCAATTTGGCAACCGGCAATGTAATTAGCATGCCGAATATTACTTGGAATGTGAATTGGAACGAAATCGCCAATAGATAAGACGATTTTACAATTTGGGCCCAAGTTAGAAGCAGAGCCTAAGATGTAAATTATCGATAGTCCATATCTCGGAAACTATAAGAGATAATGCAATTTGGCAACCGGCAATGTAATTAGCATGCCGAATATTACTTGGAATGGGAATTGGAACGAAATCGCCTATAGATAAGACCATTTTACAATTTATGCCCAAGTTAGAAGCAGAGCCTAAGATGTAAATTATCGATAGTCCATATCTCGGAAACTATAAGAGATAATGCAATTTGGCAACCGGCAATGTAATTAGCATGCCGAATATTACTTGGAATGTGAATTGGAACGAAATCGCCAATAGATAAGACGATTTTACAATTTGGGCCCAAGTTAGAAGCAGAGCCTAAGATGTAAATTATCGATAGTCCATATCTCGGAAACTATAAGAGATAATGCAATTTGGCAACCGGCAATGTAATTAGCATGCCGAATATTACTTGGAATGTGAATTGGAACGAAATCGCCTATAGATAAGACCATTTTACAATTTGGGCCCAAGTTAGAAGCAGAGCCTAAGGTGTAAATTATCGATAGTCCATATCTCGGAAACTATAAGAGATAATGCAATTTGGCAACCGGCAATGTAATTAGCATGCCGAATATTACTTGGAATGTGAATTGGAACGAAATCGCCAATAGGTAAGACCATTTTACAATTTGGGCCCATGTTAGAAGCAGAGCCTAAGGTGTAAATTATCGATAGTCCATATCTCGGAAACTATAAGAGATAATTCAATTTGGCAACCGGCAATGTAATTAGCATGCCGGATATTACTTGGAATGTGAATTGGAACGAAATCGTCAATAGATAAGACCATTTTACAATTTGGGCCCAAGTTAGAAGCAGAGCCTAAGGTGTAAATTACCGATAGTCCATATCTCGGAAACTATAAGAGATAATGCAATTTGGCAACCGGCAATGCAATTAGCATGCCGAATATTACTTGGAATGTGAATTGGAACGAAATCGCCAATAGGTAAGACCATTTTACAATTTGGGCCCAAGTTAGAAGCAGAGCCTAAGGTGTAAATTATCGATAGTCCATATCTCGGAAACTATAAGAGATAATTCAATTTGGCAACAGGCAATGTAATTAGCATGCCGAATATTACTTGGAATGTGAATTGGAACGAAATCGCCAATAGATAAGACCATTTTACAATTTGGGCCCAAGTTAGAAGAAGAGCCTAAGGTGTAAATTATTGATAGTCCATATCTCGGAAACTATAAGTGATAATGCAATTTGGCAAACGGCAATGTAATTAGCATGCCGAATATTACTTGGAATGTGAATTGGAACGAAATCGCCAATAGAGAAGACCATTTTACAATTTGGGCCCAAGTTAGAAGCAAAGCCTAAGGTGTAAATTATCGATAGTCCATATCTCGGAAACTATAAGAGATAATGCAATTTGGCAACCGGCAAAGTAATTAGCATGCCGAATATTACTTGGAATGTGAATTGGAACGAAATCGCCAATAGATAAGACCATTTTACAATTTGGGCCCAAGTTAGAAGCAGAGCCTAAGGTGTAAATTATTGATAGTCCATATCTCGGAAACTATAAGAGATAATGCAATTTGGCAACCGGCAATGTAATTAGCATACCGAATATTACTTGGAATGTGAATTGGAACGAAATCGCCAATAGATAAGACCATTTTACAATTTGGGCCCAAGTTAGAAGCAGAGCCTAAGGTGTAAATTATCGATAGTCCATATCTCGGAAACTATAAGAGATAATTCAATTTGGCAACCGGTAATGTAATTAGCATGCCGGATATTACTTGGAATGTGAATTGGAACGAAATCGCCCATAGATAAGACCATTTTACAATTTGGGCCCAAGTTAGAAGCAGAGCCTAAGGTGTAAATTATCGATAGTCCATATCTCGGAAACTATAAGAGATAATGCAATATGGCAACCGGCAATGTAATTAGCATGCCGAATATTACTTGGAATGTGAATTGGAACGAAATCGCCAATAGATAAGACCATTTTACAATTTGGGCCCAAGTTAGAAGCAGAGCCTAAGGTGTAAATTATCGATAGTCCATATCTCGGAAACTATAAGAGATAATTCAATTTGGCAACCGGCAATGTAATTAGCATGCCGGATATTACTTGGAATGTGAATTGGAACGAAATCGCCAATAGATAAGACCATTTTACAATTTGGGCCCAAGTTAGGAGCAGAGCCTAAGGTGTAAATTATCGATAGTCCATATCTCGGAAACTATAAGAGATAATGCAATTTGGCAACCGGCAATGTAATTAGCATGCCGAATATTACTTGGAATGTGAATTGGAACGAAATCGCCAATAGTTAAGACGATTTTACAATTTGGGCCCAAGTTAGAAGCAGAGCCTAAGATGTAAATTATCGATAGTCCATATCTCGGAAACTATAAGAGATAATGCAATTTGGCAACCGGCAATGTAATTAGCATGCCGAATATTACTTGGAATGTGAATTGGAACGAAATCGCCTATAGATAAGACCATTTTACAATTTGGGCCCAAGTTAGAAGCAGAGCCTAAGGTGTAAATTATCGATAGTCCATATCTCGGAAACTATAAGAGATAATGCAATTTGGCAACCGGCAATGTAATTAGCATGCCGAATATTACTTGGAATGTGAATTGGAACGAAATCGCCAATAGGTAAGACCATTTTACAATTTGGGCCCATGTTAGAAGCAGAGCCTAAGGTGTAAATTATCGATAGTCCATATCTCGGAAACTATAAGAGATAATTCAATTTGGCAACCGGCAATGTAATTAGCATGCCGGATATTACTTGGAATGTGAATTGGAACGAAATCGTCAATAGATAAGACCATTTTACAATTTGGGCCCAAGTTAGAAGCAGAGCCTAAGGTGTAAATTATTGATAGTCCATATCTCGGAAACTATAAGAGATAATGCAATTTGGCAACCGGCAATGTAATTAGCATGCCGAACATTACTTGGAATGTGAATTGGAACGAAATCGCCAATAGGTAAGACCATTTTACAATTTGGGCCCAAGTTAGAAGCAGAGCCTAAGGTGTAAATTATCGATAGTCCATATCTCGGAAACTATAAGAGATAATTCAATTTGGCAACAGGCAATGTAATTAGCATGCCGAATATTACTTGGAATGTGAATTGGAACGAAATCGCCAATAGGTAAGACCATTTTACAATTTGGGCCCAAGTTAGAAGCAGAGCCTAAGGTGTAAATTATCGATAGTCCATATCTCGGAAACTATAAGAGATAATTCAATTTGGCAACAGGCAATGTAATTAGCATGCCGAATATTACTTGGAATGTGAATTGGAACGAAATCGCCAATAGATAAGACCATTTTACAATTTGGGCCCAAGTTAGAAGCAGAGCCTAAGGTGTAAATTATTGATAGTCCATATCTCGGAAACTATAAGAGATAATGCAATTTGGCAACCGGCAATGTAATTAGCATGCCGAATATTACTTGGAATGTGAATTGGAACGAAATCGCCAATAGAGAAGACCATTTTACAATTTGGGCCCAAGTTAGAAGCAAAGCCTAAGGTGTAAATTATCGATAGTCCATATCTCGGAAACTATAAGAGATAATGCAATTTGGCAACCGGCAAAGTAATTAGCATGCCGAATATTACTTGGAATGTGAATTGGAACGAAATCGCCAATAGATAAGACCATTTTACAATTTGGGCCCAAGTTAGAAGCAGAGCCTAAGGTGTAAATTATCGATAGTCCATATCTCGGAAACTATAAGAGGTAATGCAATTTGGCAACCGGCAATGTAATTAGCATGCCGAATATTACTTGGAATGTGAATTGGAGCGAAATCGCCAATAGAGAAGACCATTTTACAATTTTGGCCCAAGTTAGAAGCAGAGCCTAAGGTGTAAATTATCGATAGTCCATATCTCGGAAACTATAAGAGATAATGCAATTTGGCAACCGGCAATGTAATTAGCATGCCGAATATTACTTGGAATGTGAATTGGAACGAAATCGCCAATAGATAAGACCATTTTACAATTTGGGCCCAAGTTAGAGGCAGAGCCTAAGGTGTAAATTATCGATAGTCCATATCTCGGAAACTATAAGAGATAATGCAATTTGGCAACCGGCAATGTAATTAGCATGCCGAAAATTACTTGGAATGTGAATTGGAACGAAATCGCCAATAGATAAGACCATTTTACAATTTGGGCCCAAGTTAGAAGCAGAGCCTAAGGTGTAAATTATTGATAGTCCATATCTCGGAAACTATAAGAGTTAATGCAATTTCGCAACCGGCAATGTAATTAGCATGCCGAATATCACTTGGAATGTGAATTGGGACGAAATCGCCAATAGATAAGACCATTTTACAATTTGGGCCCAAGTTAGAAGCAGAGCCTAAGGTGTAAATTATCGATAGTCCATATCTCGGAAACTATAAGAGATAAGCAATTTGGCAACCGGCAATGTAATTAGCATGCCGAATATTACTTGGAATGTGAATTGGAACGAAATCGCCAATAGATAAGACCATTTTACAATTTGGGCCCAAGTTAGAAGCAGAGCCTAAGATGTAAATTATCGATAGTCCATATCTCGGAAACTATAAGAGATAATGCAATTTGGCAACCGGCAATGTAATTAGCATGCCGAATATTACTTGGAATGTGAATTGGAACGAAATCGCCAATAGATAAGACCATTTTACAATTTGGGCCCAAGTTAGAAGCAGAGCCTAAGGTGTAAATTATCGATAGTCCATATCTCGGAAACTATAAGAGTTAATTCAATTTGACAACCGGCAATGTAATTAGCATGCCGGATATTACTTGGAATGTGAATTGGAACGAAATCGCCAATAGATAAGACCATTTTACAATTTGGGCCCAAGTTAGAAGCAGAGCCTAAGGTGTAAATTATCGATAGTCCATATCTCGGAAACTATAAGAGATAATGCAATTTGGCAACCGGCAATGTAATTAGCATGCCGAATATTACTTGGAATGTGAATTGGAACGAAATCGCCAATTGATCAGACGATTTTACAATTTGGGCCCAAGTTAGAAGCAGAGCCTAAGATGTAAATTATCGATAGTCCATATCTCGGAAACTATAAGAGATAATGCAATTTGGCAACCGGCAATGTAATTAGCATGCCGAATATTACTTGGAATGTGAATTGGAACGAAATCGCCTATAGATAAGACGATTTTACAATTTGGGCCCAAGTTAGAAGCAGAGCCTAAGGTGTAAATTACCGATAGTCCATATCTCGGAAACTATAAGAGATAATGCAATTTGGCAACCGGCAATGTAATTAGCATGCCGAATATTACTTGGAATGTGAATTGGAACGAAATCGCCAATAGGTAAGACCATTTTACAATTTGGGCCCAAGTTAGAAGCAGAGCCTAAGGTGTAAATTATCGATAGTCCATATCTCGGAAACTATAAGAGATAATTCAATTTGGCAACAGGCAATGTAATTAGCATGCCGAATATTACTTGGAATGTGAATTGGAACGAAATCGCCAATAGATAAGACCATTTTACAATTTGGGCCCAAGTTAGAAGCAGAGCCTAAGGTGTAAATTATTGATAGTCCATATCTCGGAAACTATAAGAGATAATGCAATTTCGCAACCGGCAATGTAATTAGCATGCCGAATATCACTTGGAATGTGAATTGGGACGAAATCGCCAATAGATAAGACCATTTTACAATTTGGGCCCAAGTTAGAAGCAGAGCCTAAGGTGTAAATTATCGATAGTCCATATCTCGGAAACTATAAGAGATAATGCAATTTGGCAACCGGCAATGTAATTAGCATGCCGAATATTACTTGGAATGTGAATTGGAACGAAATCGCCAATTGATAAGACGATTTTACAATTTGGGCCCAAGTTAGAAGCAGAGCCTAAGATGTAAATTATCGATAGTCCATATCTCGGAAACTATAAGAGATAATGCAATTTGGCAACCGGCAATGTAATTAGCATGCCGAATATTACTTGGAATGTGAATTGGAACGAAATCGCCTATAGATAAGACGATTTTACAATTTGGGCCCAAGTTAGAAGCAGAGCCTAAGGTGTAAATTACCGATAGTCCATATCTCGGAAACTATAAGAGATAATGCAATTTGGCAACCGGCAATGTAATTAGCATGCCGAATATTACTTGGAATGTGAATTGGAACGAAATCGCCAATAGGTAAGACAATTTTACAATTTGGGCCCAAGTTAGAAGCAGAGCCTAAGGTGTAAATTATCGATAGTCCATATCTCGGAAACTATAAGAGATAATTCAATTTGGCAACCGGCAATGTAATTAGCATGCCGGATATTACTTGAAATGTGAATTGGAACGAAATCGCCAATAGATAAGACCATTTTACAATTTGGGCCCAAGTTAGAAACAGAGCCTAAGGTGTAAATTACCGATAGTCCATATCTCGGAAACTATAAGAGATAATGCAATTTGGCAACCGGCAATGTAATTAGCATGCCGAATATTACTTGGAATGTGAATTGGAACGAAATCGCCAATAGATAAGACCATTTTACAATTTGGGCCCAAGTTAGAAGCAGAGCCTAAGATGTAAATTATCGATAGTCCATATCTCGGAAACTATAAGAGATAATGCAATTTGGCAACCGGCAATGTAATTAGCATGCCGAATATTACTTGGAATGTGAATTGGAACGAAATCGCCAATAGATAAGACCATTTTACAATTTGGGCCCAAGTTAGAAGCAGAGCCTAAGGTGTAAATTATCGATAGTCCATATCTCGGAAACTATAAGAGATAATTCAATTTGGCAACCGGCAATGTAATTAGCATGCCGGATATTACTTGGAATGTGAATTGGAACGAAATCGCCAATAGATAAGACCATTTTACAACTTGGGCCCAAGTTAGAAGCAGAGCCTAAGGTGTAAATTATCGATAGTCCATATCTCATAAACTATAAGAGATAATGCAATTTGGCAACCGGCAATGTAATTAGCATGCCGAATATTACTTGGAATGTGAATTGGAACGAAATCGCCAATAAATAAGACGATTTTACAATTTGGGCCCAAGTTAGAAGCAGAGCCTAAGATGTAAATTATCGATAGTCCATATCTCGGAAACTATAAGAGATAATGCAATTTGGCAACCGGCAATGTAATTAGCATGCCGAATATTACTTGGAATGTGAATTGGAACGAAATCGCCAATAGATAAGACCATTTTACAATTTGGGCCCAAGTTAGAAGCAGAGCCTAAGGTGTAAATAATCGATAGTCCATATCTCGGAAACTATAAGAGATAATGCAATTTGGCAAACGGCAATGTAATTAGCATGCCGAATATTACTTGGAATGTGAATTGGAACGAAATCGCCAATAGGTAAGACCATTTTACAATTTGGGCCCAAGTTAGAAGCAGAGCCTAAGGTGTAAATTATCGATAGTCCATATCTCGGAAACTATAAGAGATAATTCAATTTGGCAACCGGCAATGTAATTAGCATGCCGGATATTACTTGAAATGTGAATTGGAACGAAATCGCCAATAGATAAGACCATTTTACAATTTGGGCCCAAGTTAGAAGCAGAGCCTAAGGTGTAAATTACCGATAGTCCATATCTCGGAAACTATAAGAGATAATGCAATTTGGCAACCGGCAATGTAATTAGCATGCCGAATATTACTTGGAATGTGAATTGGAACGAAATCGCCAATAGATAAGACCATTTTACAATTTGGGCCCAAGTTAGAAGCAGAGCCTAAGATGTAAATTATCGATAGTCCATATCTCGGAAACTATAAGAGATAATTCAATTTGGCAACCGGCAATGTAATTAGCATGCCGGATATTACTTGGAATGTGAATTGGAACGAAATCGCCAATAGATAAGACCATTTTACAATTTGGGCCCAAGTTAGAAGCAGAGCCTAAGGTGTAAATTATCGATAGTCCATATCTCGGAAACTATAAGAGATAATTCAATTTGGCAACCGGCAATGTAATTAGCATGCCGGATATTACTTGGAATGTGAATTGGAACGAAATCGCCAATAGATAAGACCATTTTACAACTTGGGCCCAAGTTAGAAGCAGAGCCTAAGGTGTAAATTATCGATAGTCCATATCTCGGAAACTATAAGAGATAATGCAATTTGGCAACCGGCAATGTAATTAGCATGCCGAATATTACTTGGAATGTGAATTGGAACGAAATCGCCAATAGATAAGACCATTTTACAATTTATGCCCAAGTTAGAAGCAGAGCCTAAGATGTAAATTATCGATAGTCCATATCTCGGAAACTATAAGAGATAATGCAATTTGGCAACCGGCAATGTAATTAGCATGCCGAATATTACTTGGAATGTGAATTGGAACGAAATCGCCAATAGATAAGGCCATTTTACAATTTGGGCCCAAGTTAGAAGCAGAGCCTAAGGTGTAAATTATCGATAGTCCATATCTCGGAAACTATAAGAGATAATTCAATTTGGCAACCGGTAATGTAATTAGCATGCCGGATATTACTTGGAATGTGAATTGGAACGAAATCGCCCATAGATAAGACCATTTTACAATTTGGGCCCAAGTTAGAAGCAGAGCCTAAGGTGTAAATTATCGATAGTCCATATCTCGGAAACTATAAGAGATAATGCAATTTGGCAACCGGCAATGTAATTAGCATGCCGAATATTACTTGGAATGTGAATTGGAACGAAATCGCCAATAGATAAGACGATTTTACAATTTGGGCCCAAGTTAGAAGCAGAGCCTAAGATGTAAATTATCGATAGTCCATATCTCGGAAACTATAAGAGATAATGCAATTTGGCAACCGGCAATGTAATTAGCATGCCGAATATTACTTGGAATGGGAATTGGAACGAAATCGCCTATAGATAAGACCATTTTACAATTTATGCCCAAGTTAGAAGCAGAGCCTAAGATGTAAATTATCGATAGACCATATCTCGGAAACTATAAGAGATAATGCAATTTGGCAAACGGCAATGTAATTAGCATGCCGAATATTACTTGGAATGTGAATTGGAACGAAATCGCCAATAGATAAGACGATTTTACAATTTGGGCCCAAGTTAGAAGCAGAGCCTAAGATGTAAATTATCGATAGTCCATATCTCGGAAACTATAAGAGATAATGCAATTTGGCAACCGGCAATGTAATTAGCATGCCGAATATTACTTGGAATGTGAATTGGAACGAAATCGCCTATAGATAAGACCATTTTACAATTTGGGCCCAAGTTAGAAGCAGAGCCTAAGATGTAAATTATCGATAGTCCATATCTCGGAAACTATAAGAGATAATGCAATTTGGCAACCGGCAATGTAATTAGCATGCCGAATATTACTTGGAATGTGAATTGGAACGAAATCGCCAATAGGTAAGACCATTTTACAATTTGGGCCCATGTTAGAAGCAGAGCCTAAGGTGTAAATTATCGATAGTCCATATCTCGGAAACTATAAGAGATAATTCAATTTGGCAACCGGCAATGTAATTAGCATGCCGGATATTACTTGGAATGTGAATTGGAACGAAATCGTCAATAGATAAGACCATTTTACAATTTGGGCCCAAGTTAGAAGCAGAGCCTAAGGTGTAAATTACCGATAGTCCATATCTCGGAAACTATAAGAGATAATGCAATTTGGCAACCGGCAATGCAATTAGCATGCCGAATATTACTTGGAATGTGAATTGGAACGAAATCGCCAATAGGTAAGACCATTTTACAATTTGGGCCCAAGTTAGAAGCAGAGCCTAAGGTGTAAATTATCGATAGTCCATATCTCGGAAACTATAAGAGATAATTCAATTTGGCAACAGGCAATGTAATTAGCATGCCGAATATTACTTGGAATGTGAATTGGAACGAAATCGCCAATAGATAAGACCATTTTACAATTTGGGCCCAAGTTAGAAGAAGAGCCTAAGGTGTAAATTATTGATAGTCCATATCTCGGAAACTATAAGAGATAATGCAATTTGGCAACCGGCAATGTAATTAGCATGCCGAATATTACTTGGAATGTGAATTGGAACGAAATCGCCAATAGAGAAGACCATTTTACAATTTGGGCCCAAGTTAGAAGCAAAGCCTAAGGTGTAAATTATCGATAGTCCATATCTCGGAAACTATAAGAGATAATGCAATTTGGCAACCGGCAAAGTAATTAGCATGCCGAATATTACTTGGAATGTGAATTGGAACGAAATCGCCAATAGATAAGACCATTTTACAATTTGGGCCCAAGTTAGAAGCAGAGCCTAAGGTGTAAATTATTGATAGTCCATATCTCGGAAACTATAAGAGATAATGCAATTTGGCAACCGGCAATGTAATTAGCATACCGAATATTACTTGGAATGTGAATTGGAACGAAATCGCCAATAGATAAGACCATTTTACAATTTGGGCCCAAGTTAGAAGCAGAGCCTAAGGTGTAAATTATCGATAGTCCATATCTCGGAAACTATAAGAGATAATTCAATTTGGCAACCGGTAATGTAATTAGCATGCCGGATATTACTTGGAATGTGAATTGGAACGAAATCGCCCATAGATAAGACCATTTTACAATTTGGGCCCAAGTTAGAAGCAGAGCCTAAGGTGTAAATTATCGATAGTCCATATCTCGGAAACTATAAGAGATAATTCAATTTGGCAACCGGCAATGTAATTAGCATGCCGGATATTACTTGGAATGTGAATTGGAACGAAATCGCCAATAGATAAGACCATTTTACAATTTGGGCCCAAGTTAGAAGCAGAGCCTAAGGTGTAAATTATCGATAGTCCATATCTCGGAAACTATAAGAGATAATTCAATTTGGCAACCGGCAATGTAATTAGCATGCCGGATATTACTTGGAATGTGAATTGGAACGAAATCGCCAATAGATAAGACCATTTTACAATTTGGGCCCAAGTTAGGAGCAGAGCCTAAGGTGTAAATTATCGATAGTCCATATCTCGGAAACTATAAGAGATAATGCAATTTGGCAACCGGCAATGTAATTAGCATGCCGAATATTACTTGGAATGTGAATTGGAACGAAATCGCCAATAGATAAGACCATTTTACAATTTGGGCCCAAGTTAGAAGCAGAGCCTAAGGTGTAAATTATCGATAGTCCATATCTCGGAAACTATAAGAGATAATTCAATTTGGCAACCGGCAATGTAATTAGCATGCCGGATATTACTTGGAATGTGAATTGGAACGAAATCGCCAATAGATAAGACCATTTTACAATTTGGGCCCAAGTTAGGAGCAGAGCCTAAGGTGTAAATTATCGATAGTCCATATCTCGGAAACTATAAGAGATAATGCAATTTGGCAACCGGCAATGTAATTAGCATGCCGAATATTACTTGGAATGTGAATTGGAACGAAATCGCCAATAGATAAGACGATTTTACAATTTGGGCCCAAGTTAGAAGCAGAGCCTAAGATGTAAATTATCGATAGTCCATATCTCGGAAACTATAAGAGATAATGCAATTTGGCAACCGGCAATGTAATTAGCATGCCGAATATTACTTGGAATGTGAATTGGAACGAAATCGCCTATAGATAAGACCATTTTACAATTTGGGCCCAAGTTAGAAGCAGAGCCTAAGGTGTAAATTATCGATAGTCCATATCTCGGAAACTATAAGAGATAATGCAATTTGGCAACCGGCAATGTAATTAGCATGCCGAATATTACTTGGAATGTGAATTGGAACGAAATCGCCAATAGGTAAGACCATTTTACAATTTGGGCCCATGTTAGAAGCAGAGCCTAAGGTGTAAATTATCGATAGTCCATATCTCGGAAACTATAAGAGATAATTCAATTTGGCAACCGGCAATGTAATTAGCATGCCGGATATTACTTGGAATGTGAATTGGAACGAAATCGTCAATAGATAAGACCATTTTACAATTTGGGCCCAAGTTATGAGCAGAGCCTAAGGTGTAAATTACCGATAGTCCATATCTCGGAAACTATAAGAGATAATGCAATTTGGCAACCGGCAATGCAATTAGCATGCCGAATATTACTTGGAATGTGAATTGGAACGAAATCGCCAATAGGTAAGACCATTTTACAATTTGGGCCCAAGTTAGAAGCAGAGCCTAAGGTGTAAATTATCGATAGTCCATATCTCGGAAACTATAAGAGATAATTCAATTTGGCAACAGGCAATGTAATTAGCATGCCGAATATTACTTGGAATGTGAATTGGAACGAAATCGCCAATAGATAAGACCATTTTACAATTTGGGCCCAAGTTAGAAGCAGAGCCTAAGGTGTAAATTATTGATAGTCCATATCTCGGAAACTATAAGAGATAATGCAATTTGGCAACCGGCAATGTAATTAGCATGCCGAATATTACTTGGAATGTGAATTGGAACGAAATCGCCAATAGAGAAGACCATTTTACAATTTGGGCCCAAGTTAGAAGCAAAGCCTAAGGTGTAAATTATCGATAGTCCATATCTCGGAAACTATAAGAGATAATGCAATTTGGCAACCGGCAAAGTAATTAGCATGCCGAATATTACTTGGAATGTGAATTGGAACGAAATCGCCAATAGATAAGACCATTTTACAATTTGGGCCCAAGTTAGAAGCAGAGCCTAAGGTGTAAATTATCGATAGTCCATATCTCGGAAACTATAAGAGGTAATGCAATTTGGCAACCGGCAATGTAATTAGCATGCCGAATATTACTTGGAATGTGAATTGGAGCGAAATCGCCAATAGAGAAGACCATTTTACAATTTTGGCCCAAGTTAGAAGCAGAGCCTAAGGTGTAAATTATCGATAGTCCATATCTCGGAAACTATAAGAGATAATGCAATTTGGCAACCGGCAATGTAATTAGCATGCCGAATATTACTTGGAATGTGAATTGGAACGAAATCGCCAATAGATAAGACCATTTTACAATTTGGGCCCAAGTTAGAGGCAGAGCCTAAGGTGTAAATTATCGATAGTCCATATCTCGGAAACTATAAGAGATAATGCAATTTGGCAACCGGCAATGTAATTAGCATGCCGAAAATTACTTGGAATGTGAATTGGAACGAAATCGCCAATAGATAAGACCATTTTACAATTTGGGCCCAAGTTAGAAGCAGAGCCTAAGGTGTAAATTATTGATAGTCCATATCTCGGAAACTATAAGAGTTAATGCAATTTCGCAACCGGCAATGTAATTAGCATGCCGAATATCACTTGGAATGTGAATTGGGACGAAATCGCCAATAGATAAGACCATTTTACAATTTGGGCCCAAGTTAGAAGCAGAGCCTAAGGTGTAAATTATCGATAGTCCATATCTCGGAAACTATAAGAGATAAGCAATTTGGCAACCGGCAATGTAATTAGCATGCCGAATATTACTTGGAATGTGAATTGGAACGAAATCGCCAATAGATAAGACCATTTTACAATTTGGGCCCAAGTTAGAAGCAGAGCCTAAGATGTAAATTATCGATAGTCCATATCTCGGAAACTATAAGAGATAATGCAATTTGGCAACCGGCAATGTAATTAGCATGCCGAATATTACTTGGAATGTGAATTGGAACGAAATCGCCAATAGATAAGACCATTTTACAATTTGGGCCCAAGTTAGAAGCAGAGCCTAAGGTGTAAATTATCGATAGTCCATATCTCGGAAACTATAAGAGTTAATTCAATTTGACAACCGGCAATGTAATTAGCATGCCGGATATTACTTGGAATGTGAATTGGAACGAAATCGCCAATAGATAAGACCATTTTACAATTTGGGCCCAAGTTAGAAGCAGAGCCTAAGGTGTAAATTATCGATAGTCCATATCTCGGAAACTATAAGAGATAATGCAATTTGGCAACCGGCAATGTAATTAGCATGCCGAATATTACTTGGAATGTGAATTGGAACGAAATCGCCAATTGATAAGACGATTTTACAATTTGGGCCCAAGTTAGAAGCAGAGCCTAAGATGTAAATTATCGATAGTCCATATCTCGGAAACTATAAGAGATAATGCAATTTGGCAACCGGCAATGTAATTAGCATGCCGAATATTACTTGGAATGTGAATTGGAACGAAATCGCCTATAGATAAGACGATTTTACAATTTGGGCCCAAGTTAGAAGCAGAGCCTAAGGTGTAAATTACCGATAGTCCATATCTCGGAAACTATAAGAGATAATGCAATTTGGCAACCGGCAATGTAATTAGCATGCCGAATATTACTTGGAATGTGAATTGGAACGAAATCGCCAATAGGTAAGACCATTTTACAATTTGGGCCCAAGTTAGAAGCAGAGCCTAAGGTGTAAATTATCGATAGTCCATATCTCGGAAACTATAAGAGATAATTCAATTTGGCAACAGGCAATGTAATTAGCATGCCGAATATTACTTGGAATGTGAATTGGAACGAAATCGCCAATAGATAAGACCATTTTACAATTTGGGCCCAAGTTAGAAGCAGAGCCTAAGGTGTAAATTATTGATAGTCCATATCTCGGAAACTATAAGAGATAATGCAATTTCGCAACCGGCAATGTAATTAGCATGCCGAATATCACTTGGAATGTGAATTGGGACGAAATCGCCAATAGATAAGACCATTTTACAATTTGGGCCCAAGTTAGAAGCAGAGCCTAAGGTGTAAATTATCGATAGTCCATATCTCGGAAACTATAAGAGATAATGCAATTTGGCAACCGGCAATGTAATTAGCATGCCGAATATTACTTGGAATGTGAATTGGAACGAAATCGCCAATAGATAAGACCATTTTACAATTTGGGCCCAAGTTAGAAGCAGAGCCTAAGGTGTAAATTATCGATAGTCCATATCTCGGAAACTATAAGAGATAATGCAATTTGGCAACCGGCAATGTAATTAGCATGCCGAATATTACTTGGAATGTGAATTGGAACGAAATCGCCAATAGGTAAGACCATTTTACAATTTGGGCCCAAGTTAGAAGCAGAGCCTAAGGTGTAAATTATCGATAGTCCATATCTCGGAAACTATAAGAGATAATTCAATTTGGCAACCGGCAATGTAATTAGCATGCCGAATATTACTTGGAATGTGAATTGGAACGAAATCGCCAATAGATAAGACCATTTTACAATTTGGGCCCAAGTTAGAAGCAGAGCCTAAGGTGTAAATTATCGATAGTCCATATCTCGGAAACTATAAGAGATAATGCAATTTGGCAACCGGCAATGTAATTAGCATGCTGAATATTACTTGGAATGTGAATTGGAACGAAATCGCCAATAGATAAGACCATTTTACAATTTGGGCCCAAGTTAGAAGCAGAGCCTAAGGTGTAAATTATTGATAGTCCATATCTCGGAAACTATAAGAGATAATGCAATTTCGCAACCGGCAATGTAATAGCATGCCGAATATCACTTGGAATGTGAATTGGGACGAAATCGCCAATAGATAAGACCATTTTACAATTTGGGCCCAAGTTAGAAGCAGAGCCTAAGGTGTAAATTATCGATAGTCCATATCTCGGAAACTATAAGAGATAATGCAATTTGGCAACCGGCAATGTAATTAGCATGCCGACTATTACTTGGAATGTGAATTGGAACGAAATCGCCAATAGATAAGACCATTTTACAATTTGGGCCCAAGTTAGAAGCAGAGCCTAAGGAGTAAATTATCGATAGTCCATATCTCGGAAACTATAAGAGATAATGCAATTTGGCAACCGGCAATGTAATTAGCATGCCGAATATTACTTGGAATGTGAATTGGAACGAAATCGCCAATAGATAAGACCATTTTACAATTTGGGCCCAAGTTAGAAGCAGAGCTTAAGGTGTAAATTATCGATAGTCCATATCTCGGAAACTATAAGAGTTAATTCAATTTGACAACCGGCAATGTAATTAGCATGCCGGATATTACTTGGAATGTGAATTGGAACGAAATCGCCAATAGATAAGACCATTTTACAATTTGGGCCCAAGTTAGAAGCAGAGCCTAAGGTGTAAATTATCGATAGTCCATATCTCGGAAACTATAAGAGATAATGCAATTTGGCAACCGGCAATGTAATTAGCATGCCGAATATTACTTGGAATGTGAATTGGAACGAAATCGCCAATTGATAAGACGATTTTACAATTTGGGCCCAAGTTAGAAGCAGAGCCTAAGATGTAAATTATCGATAGTCCATATCTCGGAAACTATAAGAGATAATGCAATTTGGCAACCGGCAATGTAATTAGCATGCCGAATATTACTTGGAATGTGAATTGGAACGAAATCGCCTATAGATAAGACGATTTTACAATTTGGGCCCAAGTTAGAAACAGAGCCTAAGGTGTAAATTACCGATAGTCCATATCTCGGAAACTATAAGAGATAATGCAATTTGGCAACCGGCAATGTAATTAGCATGCCGAATATTACTTGGAATGTGAATTGGAACGAAATCGCCAATAGGTAAGACCATTTTACAATTTGGGCCCAAGTTAGAAGCAGAGCCTAAGGTGTAAATTATCGATAGTCCATATCTCGGAAACTATAAGAGATAATTCAATTTGGCAACAGGCAATGTAATTAGCATGCCGAATATTACTTGGAATGTGAATTGGAACGAAATCGCCAATAGATAAGACCATTTTACAATTTGGGCCCAAGTTAGAAGCAGAGCCTAAGGTGTAAATTATTGATAGTCCATATCTCGGAAACTATAAGAGATAATGCAATTTCGCAACCGGCAATGTAATTAGCATGCCGAATATCACTTGGAATGTGAATTGGGACGAAATCGCCAATAGATAAGACCATTTTACAATTTGGGCCCAAGTTAGAAGCAGAGCCTAAGGTGTAAATTATCGATAGTCCATATCTCGGAAACTATAAGAGATAATGCAATTTGGCAACCGGCAATGTAATTAGCATGCCGAATATTACTTGGAATGTGAATTGGAACGAAATCGCCAATAGATAAGACCATTTTACAATTTGGGCCCAAGTTAGAAGCAGAGCCTAAGGTGTAAATTATCGATAGTCCATATCTCGGAAACTATAAGAGATAATGAAATTTGGCAACCGGCAATGTAATTAGCATGCCGAATATTACTTGGAATGTGAATTGGAACGAAATCGCCAATAGGTAAGACCATTTTACAATTTGGGCCCAAGTTAGAAGCAGAGCCTAAGGTGTAAATTATCGATAGTCCATATCTCGGAAACTATAAGAGATAGTTCAATTTGGCAACAGGCAATGTAATTAGCATGCCGAATATTACTTGGAATGTGAATTGGAACGAAATCGCCAATAGATAAGACCATTTTACAATTTGGGCCCAAGTTAGAAGCAGAGCCTAAGGTGTAAATTATTGATAGTCCATATCTCGGAAACTATAAGAGATAATGCAATTTCGCAACCGGCAATGTAATTAGCATGCCGAATATCACTTGGAATGTGAATTGGGACGAAATCGCCAATAGATAAGACCATTTTACAATTTGGGCCCAAGTTAGAAGCAGAGCCTAAGGTGTAAATTATCGATAGTCCATATCTCGGAAACTATAAGAGATAATGCAATTTGGCAACCGGCAATGTAATTAGCATGCCGAATATTACTTGGAATGTGAATTGGAACGAAATCGCCAATAGATAAGACCATTTTACAATTTGGGCCCAAGTTAGAAGCAGAGCCTAAGGTGTAAATTATCGATAGTCCATATCTCGGAAACTATAAGAGATAATGCAATTTGGCAACCGGCAATGTAATTAGCATGCCGAATATTACTTGGAATGTGAATTGGAACGAAATCGCCAATAGGTAAGACCATTTTACAATTTGGGCCCAAGTTAGAAGCAGAGCCTAAGGTGTAAATTATCGATAGTCCATATCTCGGAAACTATAAGAGATAATTCAATTTGGCAACCGGCAATGTAATTAGCATGCCGAATATTACTTGGAATGTGAATTGGAACGAAATCGCCAATAGATAAGACCATTTTACAATTTGGGCCCAAGTTAGAAGCAGAGCCTAAGGTGTAAATTATCGATAGTCCATATCTCGGAAACTATAAGAGATAATGCAATTTGGCAACCGGCAATGTAATTAGCATGCTGAATATTACTTGGAATGTGAATTGGAACGAAATCGCCAATAGATAAGACCATTTTACAATTTGGGCCCAAGTTAGAAGCAGAGCCTAAGGTGTAAATTATTGATAGTCCATATCTCGGAAACTATAAGAGATAATGCAATTTCGCAACCGGCAATGTAATAGCATGCCGAATATCACTTGGAATGTGAATTGGGACGAAATCGCCAATAGATAAGACCATTTTACAATTTGGGCCCAAGTTAGAAGCAGAGCCTAAGGTGTAAATTATCGATAGTCCATATCTCGGAAACTATAAGAGATAATGCAATTTGGCATCCGGCAATGTAATTAGCATGCCGACTATTACTTGGAATGTGAATTGGAACGAAATCGCCAATAGATAAGACCATTTTACAATTTGGGCCCAAGTTAGAAGCAGAGCCTAAGGAGTAAATTATCGATAGTCCATATCTCGGAAACTATAAGAGATAATGCAATTTGGCAACCGGCAATGTAATTAGCATGCCGAATATTACTTGGAATGTGAATTGGAACGAAATCGCCAATAGATAAGACCATTTTACAATTTGGGCCCAAGTTAGAAGCAGAGCCTAAGGTGTAAATTATCGATAGTCCATATCTCGGAAACTATAAGAGATAATGCAATTTGGCAACCGGCAATGTAATTAGCATGCCGAATATTACTTGGAATGTGAATTGGAACGAAATCGCCAATAGATAAGACCATTTTACAATTTGGGACCAAGTTAGAAGCAGAGCCTAAGGTGTAAATTATCGATAGTCCATATCTCGGAAACTATAAGAGATAATGCAATTTGGCAACCGGCAATGTAATTAGCATGCCGAATATTACTTGGAATGTGAATTGGAACGAAATCGCCAATAGATAAGGCCATTTTACAATTTGGGCCCAAGTTAGAAGCAGAGCCTAAGGTGTAAATTATTGATAGTCCATATCTCGGAAACTATAAGATATAATGCAATTTCACAACCGGCAATGTAATTAGCATGCCGAATATTACTTGGAATGTGAATTGGGACGAAATCGCCAATAGATAAGACCATTTTACAATTTGGGCCCAAGTTAGAAGCAGAGCCTAAGGTGTAAATTATCGATAGTCCATATCTCGGAAACTATAAGAGATAATGCAATTTGGCAACCGGCAATGTAATTAGCATGCCGAATATTACTTGGAATGTGAATTGGAACGAAATCGCCAATAGATAAGAGCATTTTACAATTTGGGCCCAAGTTAGAAGCAGAGCCTAAGATGTAAATTATCGATAGTCCATATCTCGGAAACTATAAGAGATAATGCAATTTGGCAACCGGCAATGTAATTAGCATGCCGAATATTACTTGGAATGTGAATTGGAACGAAATCGCCAATAGATAAGACCATTTTACAATTTGGGCCCAAGTTAGAAGCAGAGCCTAAGGTGTAAATTATCGATAGTCCATATCTCGGAAACTATAAGAGATAATTCAATTTGGCAACCGGCAATGTAATTAGCATGCCGGATATTACTTGGAATGTGAATTGGAACGAAATCGCCAATAGATAAGACCATTTTACAATTTGGGCCCAAGTTAGAAGCAGAGCCTAAGGTGTAAATTATCGATAGTCCATATCTCATAAACTATAAGAGATAATGCAATTTGGCAACCGGCAATGTAATTAGCATGCCGAATATTACTTGGAATGTGAATTGGAACGAAATCGCCAATAGATAAGACGATTTTACAATTTGGGCCCAAGTTAGAGGCAGAGCCTAAGATGTAAATTATCGATAGTCCATATCTCGGAAACTATAAGAGATAATGCAATTTGGCAACCGGCAATGTAATTAGCATGCCGAATATTACTTGGAATGTGAATTGGAACGAAATCGCCAATAGATAAGACCATTTTACAATTTGGGCCCAAGTTAGAAGCAGAGCCTAAGGTGTAAATTATCGATAGTCCATATCTCGGAAACTATAAGAGATAATTCAATTTGGCAACCGGCAATGTAATTAGCATGCCGGATATTACTTGGAATGTGAATTGGAACGAAATCGCCAATAGGTAAGACCATTTTACAATTTGGGCCCAAGTTAGAAGCAGAGCCTAAGGTGTAAATTATCGATAGTCCATATCTCATAAACTATAAGAGATAATGCAATTTGGCAACCGGCAATGTAATTAGCATGCCGAATATTACTTGGAATGTGAATTGGAACGAAATCGCCAATAGATAAGACGATTTTACAATTTGGGCCCAAGTTAGAAGCAGAGCCTAAGATGTAAATTATCGATAGTCCATATCTCGGAAACTATAAGAGATAATGCAATTTGGCAACCGGCAATGTAATTAGCATGCCGAATATTACTTGGAATGTGAATTGGAACGAAATCGCCAATAGATAAGACCATTTTACAATTTGGGCCCAAGTTAGAAGCAGAGCCTAAGGTGTAAATTATCGATAGTCCATATCTCGGAAACTATAAGAGATAATTCAATTTGGCAACCGGCAATGTAATTAGCATGCCGGATATTACTTGGAATGTGAATTGGAACGAAATCGCCAATAGATAAGACCATTTTACAATTTGGGCCCAAGTTAGAAGCAGAGCCTAAGATGTAAATTATCGATAGTCCATATCTCATAAACTATAAGAGATAATGCAATTTGGCAACCGGCAATGTAATTAGCATGCCGAATATTACTTGGAATGTGAATTGGAACGAAATCGCCAATAGATAAGACGATTTTACAATTTGGGCCCAAGTTAGAAGCAGAGCCTAAGATGTAAATTATCGATAGTCCATATCTCGGAAACTATAAGAGATAATGCAGTTAGGCAACCGGCAATGTAATTAGCATGCCGAATATTACTTGGAATGTGAATTGGAACGAAATCGCCAATAGATAAGACCATTTTACAATTTGGGCCCAAGTTAGAAGCAGAGCCTAAGGTGTAAATTATCGATAGTCCATATCTCGGAAACTATAAGAGATAATGCAATTTTGCAACCGGCAATGTAATTAGCATGCCGAATATTACTTGGAATGTGAATTGGAACGAAATCGCCAATAGGTAAGACCATTTTACAATTTGGGCCCAAGTTAGAAGCAGAGCCTAAGGTGTAAATTATCGATAGTCCATATCTCGGAAACTATAAGAGATAATTCAATTTGGCAACCGGCAATGTAATTAGCATGCCGGATATTACTTGGAATGTGAATTGGAACGAAATCGCCAATAGATAAGACCATTTTACAATTTGGGCCCAAGTTAGAAGCAGAGCCTAAGGTGTAAATTACCGATAGTCCATATCTCGGAAAATATAAGAGATAATGCAATTTGGCAACCGGCAATGTAATTAGCATGCCGAATATTACTTGGAATGTGAATTGGAACGAAATCGCCAATAGAGAAGACCATTTTACAATTTGGGCCCAAGTTAGAAGCAGAGCCTAAGGTGTAAATTATCGATAGTCCATATCTCGGAAACTATAAGAGATAATGCAATTTGGCAACCGGCAAAGTAATTAGCATGCCGAATATTACTTGGAATGTGAATTGGAACGAAATCGCCAATAGATAAGACCATTTTACAATTTGGGCCCAAGTTAGAAGCAGAGCCTAAGGTGTAAATTATCGATAGTCCATATCTCGGAAACTATAAGAGATAATGCAATTTTGCAACCGGCAATGTAATTAGCATGCCGAATATTACTTGGAATGTGAATTGGAACGAAATCGCCAATAGGTAAGACCATTTTACAATTTGGGCCCAAGTTAGAAGCAGAGCCTAAGGTGTAAATTATCGATAGTCCATATCTCGGAAACTATAAGAGATAATTCAATTTGGCAACCGGCAATGTAATTAGCATGCCGGATATTACTTGGAATGTGAATTGGAACGAAATCGCCAATAGATAAGACCATTTTACAATTTGGGCCCAAGTTAGAAGCAGAGCCTAAGGTGTAAATTATCGATAGTCCATATCTCGGAAACTATAAGAGATAATGCAATTTGGCAACCGGCAATGTAATTAGCATGCCGAATATTACTTGGAATGTGAATTGGAACGAAATCGCCTATAGATAAGACCATTTTACAATTTGGGCCCAAGTTAGAAGCAGAGCCTAAGGTGTAAATTATCGATAGTCCATATCTCGGAAACTATAAGAGATAATGCAATTTGGCAACCGGCAATGTAATTAGCATGCCGAATATTACTTGGAATGTGAATTGGAACGAAATCGCCAATAGGTAAGACCATTTTACAATTTGGGCCCATGTTAGAAGCAGAGCCTAAGGTGTAAATTATCGATAGTCCATATCTCGGAAACTATAAGAGATAATGCAATTTTGCAACCGGCAATGTAATTAGCATGCCGAATATTACTTGGAATGTGAATTGGAACGAAATCGCCAATAGGTAAGACCATTTTACAATTTGGGCCCAAGTTAGAAGCAGAGCCTAAGGTGTAAATTATCGATAGTCCATATCTCGGAAACTATAAGAGATAATTCAATTTGGCAACCGGCAATGTAATTAGCATGCCGGATATTACTTGGAATGTGAATTGGAACGAAATCGCCAATAGATAAGACCATTTTACAATTTGGGCCCAAGTTAGAAGCAGAGCCTAAGGTGTAAATTACCGATAGTCCATATCTCGGAAAATATAAGAGATAATGCAATTTGGCAACCGGCAATGTAATTAGCATGCCGAATATTACTTGGAATGTGAATTGGAACGAAATCGCCAATAGAGAAGACCATTTTACAATTTGGGCCCAAGTTAGAAGCAGAGCCTAAGGTGTAAATTATCGATAGTCCATATCTCGGAAACTATAAGAGATAATGCAATTTGGCAACCGGCAAAGTAATTCGCATGCCGAATATTACTTGGAATGTGAATTGGAACGAAATCGCCAATAGATAAGACCATTTTACAATTTGGGCCCAAGTTAGAAGCAGAGCCTAAGGTGTAAATTATCGATAGTCCATATCTCGGAAACTATAAGAGGTAATGCAATTTGGCAACCGGCAA
Source organism: Rhynchophorus ferrugineus (assembly GCF_030347505.1). Taxonomy (NCBI): domain Eukaryota; kingdom Metazoa; phylum Arthropoda; class Insecta; order Coleoptera; family Curculionidae; genus Rhynchophorus; species Rhynchophorus ferrugineus. The sequence goes on along the minus strand of NW_027472647.1, from coordinate 192,600 downwards.
TGTAATTAGCATGCCGAATATTACTTGGAATGTGAATTGGAGCGAAATCGCCAATAGAGAAGACCATTTTACAATTTGGGCCAAGTTAGAAGCAGAGCCTAAGGTGTAAATTATCGATAGTCCATATCTCGGAAACTATAAGAGATAATGCAATTTGGCAACCGGCAATGTAATTAGCATGCCGAATATTACTTGGAATGTGAATTGGAACGAAATCGCCAATAGATAAGACCATTTTACAATTTGGGCCCAAGTTAGAAGCAGAGACTAAGGTGTAAATTATCGATAGTCCATATCTCGGAAACTATAAGAGATAATGCAATTTGGCAACCGGCAATGTAATTAGCATGCCGAATATTACTTGGAATGTGAATTGGAACGAAATCGCCAATAGATAAGACCATTTTACAATTTGGGCCCAAGTTAGAAGCAGAGCCTAAGGTGTAAATTATCGATAGTCCATATCTCGGAAACTATAAGAGATAATGCAATTTGGCAACCGGCAATGTAATTAGCATGCCGAATATTACTTGGAATGTGAATTGGAACGAAATCGCCAATAGAAAAGACCATTTTACAATTTGGGCCCGAGTTAGAAGCAGAGCCTAAGATGTAAATTATCGATAGTCCATATCTCGGAAACTATAAGAGATAATGCAATTTGGCAACCGGCAATGTAATTAGCATGCCGAATATTACTTGGAATGTGAATTGGAACGAAATCGCCAATAGATAAGACCATTTTACAATTTGGGCCCAAGTTAGAAGCAGAGCCTAAGGTGTAAATTATCGATAGTCCATATCTCGGAAACTATAAGAGATAATGCAATTTGGCAACCGGCAATGTAATTAGCATGCCGAATATTACTTGGAATGTGAATTGGAACGAAATCGCCAATAGATAAGACCATTTTACAATTTGGGCCCAAGTTAGAAGCAGAGCCTAAGGTGTAAATTATCGATAGTCCATATCTCGGAAACTATAAGAGATAATGCAATTTGGCAACCGGCAATGTAATTAGCATGCCGAATATTACTTGGAATGTGAATTGGAACGAAATCGCCAATAGATAAGACCATTTTACAATTTGGGACCAAGTTAGAAGCAGAGCCTAAGGTGTAAATTATCGATAGTCCATATCTCGGAAACTATAAGAGATAATGCAATTTGGCAACCGGCAATGTAATTAGCATGCCGAATATTACTTGGAATGTGAATTGGAACGAAATCGCCAATAGATAAGGCCATTTTACAATTTGGGCCCAAGTTAGAAGCAGAGCCTAAGGTGTAAATTATTGATAGTCCATATCTCGGAAACTATAAGATATAATGCAATTTCGCAACCGGCAATGTAATTAGCATGCCGAATATTACTTGGAATGTGAATTGGGACGAAATCGCCAATAGATAAGACCATTTTACAATTTGGGCCCAAGTTAGAAGCAGAGCCTAAGGTGTAAATTATCGATAGTCCATATCTCGGAAACTATAAGAGATAATGCAATTTGGCAACCGGCAATGTAATTAGCATGCCGAATATTACTTGGAATGTGAATTGGAACGAAATCGCCAATAGATAAGAGCATTTTACAATTTGGGCCCAAGTTAGAAGCAGAGCCTAAGATGTAAATTATCGATAGTCCATATCTCGGAAACTATAAGAGATAATGCAATTTGGCAACCGGCAATGTAATTAGCATGCCGAATATTACTTGGAATGTGAATTGGAACGAAATCGCCAATAGATAAGACCATTTTACAATTTGGGCCCAAGTTAGAAGCAGAGCCTAAGGTGTAAATTATCGATAGTCCATATCTCGGAAACTATAAGAGATAATTCAATTTGGCAACCGGCAATGTAATTAGCATGCCGGATATTACTTGGAATGTGAATTGGAACGAAATCGCCAATAGATAAGACCATTTTACAATTTGGGCCCAAGTTAGAAGCAGAGCCTAAGGTGTAAATTATCGATAGTCCATATCTCATAAACTATAAGAGATAATGCAATTTGGCAACCGGCAATGTAATTAGCATGCCGAATATTACTTGGAATGTGAATTGGAACGAAATCGCCAATAGATAAGACGATTTTACAATTTGGGCCCAAGTTAGAAGCAGAGCCTAAGATGTAAATTATCGATAGTCCATATCTCGGAAACTATAAGAGATAATGCAATTTGGCAACCGGCAATGTAATTAGCATGCCGAATATTACTTGGAATGTGAATTGGAACGAAATCGCCAATAGATAAGACCATTTTACAATTTGGGCCCAAGTTAGAAGCAGAGCCTAAGGTGTAAATTATCGATAGTCCATATCTCGGAAACTATAAGAGATAATGCAATTTTGCAACCGGCAATGTAATTAGCATGCCGAATATTACTTGGAATGTGAATTGGAACGAAATCGCCAATAGGTAAGACCATTTTACAATTTGGGCCCAAGTTAGAAGCAGAGCCTAAGGTGTAAATTATCGATAGTCCATATCTCGGAAACTATAAGAGATAATGCAATTTGGCAACCGGCAATGTAATTAGCATGCCGAATATTACTTGGAATGTGAATTGGAACGAAATCGCCAATAGATAAGACCATTTTACAATTTGGGCCCAAGTTAGAAGCAGAGCCTAAGGTGTAAATTACCGATAGTCCATATCTCGGAAAATATAAGAGATAATGAAATTTGGCAACCGGCAATGTAATTAGCATGCCGAATATTACTTGGAATGTGAATTGGAACGAAATCGCCAATAGATAAGACGATTTTACAATTTGGGCCCAAGTTAGAAGCAGAGCCTAAGGTGTAAATTATCGATAGTCCATATCTCGGAAACTATAAGAGATAATGCAATTTGGCAACCGGCAATGTAATTAGCATGCCGAATATTACTTGGAATGTGAATTGGAACGAAATCGCCAATAGAGAAGACCATTTTACAATTTGGGCCCAAGTTAGAAGCAGAGCCTAAGGTGTAAATTATCGATAGTCCATATCTCGGAAACTATAAGAGATAATGCAATTTGGCAACCGGCAATGTAATTAGCATGCCGAATATTACTTGGAATGTGAATTGGAACGAAAACGCCAATAGATAAGACCATTTTACAATTTGGGCCCAAGTTAGAAGCAGAGCCTAAGGTGTAAATTATCGATAGTCCATATCTCAGAAACTATAAGAGATAATGCAATTTGGCAACCGGCAATGTAATTAGCATGCCGAATATTACTTGAAATGTGAATTGGAACGAAATCGCCAATAGATAAGACCATTTTACAATTTGGGCCCAAGTTAGAAGCAGAGCCTAAGGTGTAAATTATCGATAGTCCATATCTCGGAAACTATAAGAGATAATGCAATTTGGCAACCGGCAATGTAATTAGCATGCCGAATATTACTTGGAATGTGAATTGGAACGAAATCGCCAATAGATAAGACCATTTTACAATTTGGGCCCAAGTTAGAAGCAGAGCCTAAGGTGTAAATTATCGATAGTCCATATCTCGGAAACTATAAGAGATAATGCAATTTGGCAACCGGCAATGTAATTAGCATGCCGAAAATTACTTGGAATGTGAATTGGAACGAAATCGCCAATAGATAAGACCATTTTACAATTTGGGCCCAAGTTAGAAGCAGAGCCTAAGGTGTAAATTATTGATAGTCCATATCTCGGAAACTATAAGAGTTAATGCAATTTCGCAACCGGCAATGTAATTAGCATGCCGAATATCACTTGGAATGTGAATTGGGACGAAATCGCCAATAGATAAGACCATTTTACAATTTGGGCCCAAGTTAGAAGCAGAGCCTAAGGTGTAAATTATCGATAGTCCATATCTCGGAAACTATAAGAGATAATGCAATTTGGCAACCGGCAATGTAATTAGCATGCCGAATATTACTTGGAATGTGAATTGGAACGAAATCGCCAATAGATAAGACCATTTTACAATTTGGGCCCAAGTTAGAAGCAGAGCCTATGATGTAAATTATCGATAGTCCATATCTCGGAAACTATAAGAGATAATGCAATTTGGCAACCGGCAATGTAATTAGCATGCCGAATATTACTTGGAATGTGAATTGGAACGAAATCGCCAATAGATAAGACCATTTTACAATTTGGGCCCAAGTTAGAAGCAGAGCCTAAGGTGTAAATTATCGATAGTCCATATCTCGGAAACTATAAGAGATAATTCAATTTGGCAACCGGCAATGTAATTAGCATGCCGGATATTACTTGGAATGTGAATTGGAACGAAATCGCCAATAGATAAGACCATTTTACAATTTGGGCCCAAGTTAGAAGCAGAGCCTAAGGTGTAAATTATCGATAGTCCATATCTCGGAAACTATAAGAGATAATGCAATTTGGCAACCGGCAATGTAATTAGCATGCCGAATATTACTTGGAATGTGAATTGGAACGAAATCGCCTATAGATAAGACCATTTTACAATTTGCGCCCAAGTTAGAAGCAGAGCCTAAGGTGTAAATTATCGATAGTCCATATCTCGGAAACTATAAGAGATAATGCAATTTGGCAACCGGCAATGTAATTAGCATGCCGAATATTACTTGGAATGTGAATTGGAACGAAATCGCCAATAGGTAAGACCATTTTACAATTTGGGCCCATGTTAGAAGCAGAGCCTAAGGTGTAAATTATCGATAGTCCATATTTCGGAAACTATAAGAGATAATTCAATTTGGCAACCGGCAATGTAATTAGCATGCCGGATATTACTTGGAATGTGAATTGGAACGAAATCGCCAATAGATAAGACCATTTTACAATTTGGGCCCAAGTTAGAAGCAGAGCCTAAGGTGTAAATTACCGATAGTCCATATATCGGAAACTATAAGAGATAATGCAATTTGGCAACCGGCAATGTAATTAGCATGCCGAATATTACTTGGAATGTGAATTGGAACGAAATCGCCAATAGATAAGACGATTTTACAATTTGGGCCCAAATTAGAAGCAGGGCCTAAGGTGTAAATTATCGATAGTCCATATCTCGGAAACTATAAGAGATAATGCAATTTGGCAACCTGCAATGTAATTAGCATGCCGAATATTACTTGGAATGTGAATTGGAACGAAATCGCCAATAGAGAAGACCATTTTACAATTTGGGCCCAAGTTAGAAGCAGAGCCTAAGGTGTAAATTATCGATAGTCCATATCTCGGAAACTACAAGAGATAATGCAATTTGGCAACCGGCAATGTAATTAGCATGCCGAATATTACTTGGAATGTGAATTGGAACGAAATCGCCAATAGAGAAGACCATTTTACAATTTGGGCCCAAGTTAGAAGCAGAGCCTAAGGTGTAAATTATCGATAGTCCATATCTCGGAAACTATAAGAGATAATGCAATTTGGCAACCGGCAATGTAATTAGCATGCCGAATATTACTTGGAATGTGAATTGGAACGAAATCGCCAATAGATAAGACCATTTTACAATTTGGGCCCAAGTTAGAAGCAGAGCCTAAGGTGTAAATTATCGATAGTCCATATCTCGGAAACTATAAGAGGTAATGCAATTTGGCAACCGGCAATGTAATTAGCATGCCGAATATTACTTGGAATGTGAATTGGAACGAAATCGCCAATAGAGAAGACCATTTTACAATTTGGGCCCAAGTTAGAAGCAGAGCCTAAGGTGTAAATTATCGATAGTCCATATCTCGGAAACTATAAGAGATAATGCAATTTGGCAACCGGCAATGTAATTAGCATGCCGAATATTACTTGGAATGTGAATTGGAACGAAATCGCCAATAGATAAGACCATTTTACAATTTGGGCCCAAGTTAGAAGCAGAGCCTAAGGTGTAAATTATCGATAGTCCATATCTCGGAAACTATAAGAGATAATGCAATTTGGCAACCGGCAATGTAATTAGCATGCCGAATATTACTTGGAATGTGAATTGGAACGAAATCGCCATTAGATAAGACCATTTTACAATTTGGGCCCAAGTTAGAAGCAGAGCCTAAGGTGTAAATTATTGATAGTCCATATCTCGGAAACTATAAGAGATAATGCAATTTCGCAACCGGCAATGTAATTAGCATGCCGAATATTACTTGGAGTGTGAATTGGAACGAAATCGCCAATAGATAAGACCATTTTACAATTTGGGCCCAAGTTAGAAGCAGAGCCTAAGGTGTAAATTATCGATAGTCCATATCTCGGAAACTATAAGAGATAATGCAATTTGGCAACCGGCAATGTAATTAGCATGCCGAATATTACTTGGAATGTGAATTGGAACGAAATCGCCAATAGATAAGACCATTTTACAATTTGGGCCCAAGTTAGAAGCAGAGCCTAAGGTGTAAATTATCGATAGTCCATATCTCGGAAACTATAAGAGATAATGCAATTTGGCAACCGGCAATGTAATTAGCATGCCGAGTATTACTTGGAATGTGAATTGGAACGAAATCGCCAATAGATAAGACCATTTTACAATTTGGGCCCAAGTTAGAAGCAGAGCCTAAGGTGTAAATTATCGATAGTCCATATCTCGGAAACTATAAGAGATAATGCAATTTGGCAACCGGCAATGTAATTAGCATGCCGAATATTACTTGGAATGTAAATTGGAACGAAATCGCCAATAGAGAAGACCATTTTACAATTTGGGCCCAAGTTAGAAGCAGAGCCTAAGGTGTAAATTATCGATAGTCCATATCTCGGAAACTATAAGAGATAATGCAATTTGGCAACCGGCAATGTAATTAGCATGCCGAATATTACTTGGAATGTGAATTGGAACGAAAACGCCAATAGATAAGACCATTTTACAATTTGGGCCCAAGTTAGAAGCAGAGCCTAAGGTGTAAATTATCGATAGTCCATATCTCAGAAACTATAAGAGATAATGCAATTTGGCAACCGGCAATGAAATTAGCATGCCGAATATTACTTGAAATGTGAATTGGAACGAAATCGCCAATAGATAAGACCATTTTACAATTTGGGCCCAAGTTAGAAGCAGAGCCTAAGGTGTAAATTATCGATAGTCCATATCTCGGAAACTATAAGAGATAATGCAATTTGGCAACCGGCAATGTAATTAGCATGCCGAATATTACTTGGAATGTGAATTGGAACGAAATCGCCAATAGATAAGACCATTTTACAATTTGGGCCCAAGTTAGAAGCAGAGCCTAAGGTGTAAATTATCGATAGTCCATATCTCGGAAACTATAAGAGATAATGCAATTTGGCAACCGGCAATATAATTAGCATGCCGAAAATTACTTGGAATGTGAATTGGAACGAAATCGCCAATAGATAAGACCATTTTACAATTTGGGCCCAAGTTAGAAGCAGAGCCTAAGGTGTAAATTATTGATAGTCCATATCTCGGAAACTATAAGAGTTAATGCAATTTCGCAACCGGCAATGTAATTAGCATGCCGAATATCACTTGGAATGTGAATTGGGACGAAATCGCCAATAGATAAGACCATTTTACAATTTGGGCCCAAGTTAGAAGCAGAGCCTAAGGTGTAAATTATCGATAGTCCATATCTCGGAAACTATAAGAGATAATGCAATTTGGCAACCGGCAATGTAATTAGCATGCCGAATATTACTTGGAATGTGAATTGGAACGAAATCGCCAATAGATAAGACCATTTTACAATTTGGGCCCAAGTTAGAAGCAGAGCCTAAGATGTAAATTATCGATAGTCCATATCTCGGAAACTATAAGAGATAATGCAATTTGGCAACCGGCAATGTAATTAGCATGCCGAATATTACTTGGAATGTGAATTGGAACGAAATCGCCAATAGATAAGACCATTTTACAATTTGGGCCCAAGTTAGAAGCAGAGCCTAAGGTGTAAATTATCGATAGTCCATATCTCGGAAACTATAAGAGATAATTCAATTTGGCAACCGGCAATGTAATTAGCATGCCGGATATTACTTGGAATGTGAATTGGAACGAAATCGCCAATAGATAAGACCATTTTACAATTTGGGCCCAAGTTAGAAGCAGAGCCTAAGGTGTAAATTATCGATAGTCCATATCTCGGAAACTATAAGAGATAATGCAATTTGGCAACCGGCAATGTAATTAGCATGCCGAATATTACTTGGAATGTGAATTGGAACGAAATCGCCTATAGATAAGACCATTTTACAATTTGGGCCCAAGTTAGAAGCAGAGCCTAAGGTGTAAATTATCGATAGTCCATATCTCGGAAACTATAAGAGATAATGCAATTTGGCAACCGGCAATGTAATTAGCATGCCGAATATTACTTGGAATGTGAATTGGAACGAAATCGCCAATAGGTAAGACCATTTTACAATTTGGGCCCATGTTAGAAGCAGAGCCTAAGGTGTAAATTATCGATAGTCCATATCTCGGAAACTATAAGAGATAATTCAATTTGGCAACCGGCAATGTAATTAGCATGCCGGATATTACTTGGAATGTGAATTGGAACGAAATCGCCAATAGATAAGACCATTTTACAATTTGGGCCCAAGTTAGAAGCAGAGCCTAAGGTGTAAATTACCGATAGTCCATATATCGGAAACTATAAGAGATAATGCAATTTGGCAACCGGCAATGTAATTAGCATGCCGAATATTACTTGGAATGTGAATTGGAACGAAATCGCCAATAGATAAGACGATTTTACAATTTGGGCCCAAATTAGAAGCAGGGCCTAAGGTGTAAATTATCGATAGTCCATATCTCGGAAACTATAAGAGATAATGCAATTTGGCAACCGGCAATGTAATTAGCATGCCGAATATTACTTGGAATGTGAATTGGAACGAAATCGCCAATAGAGAAGACCATTTTACAATTTGGGCCCAAGTTAGAAGCAGAGCCTAAGGTGTAAATTATCGATAGTCCATATCTCGGAAACTATAAGAGATAATGCAATTTGGCAACCGGCAATGTAATTAGCATGCCGAATATTACTTGGAATGTGAATTGGAACGAAATCGCCAATAGAGAAGACCATTTTACAATTTGGGCCCAAGTTAGAAGCAGAGCCTAAGGTGTAAATTATCGATAGTCCATATCTCGGAAACTATAAGAGATAATGCAATTTGGCAACCGGCAATGTAATTAGCATGCCGAATATTACTTGGAATGTGAATTGGAACGAAATCGCCAATAGATAAGGCCATTTTACAATTTGGGCCCAAGTTAGAAGCAGAGCCTAAGGTGTAAATTATCGATAGTCCATATCTCGGAAACTATAAGAGGTAATGCAATTTGGCAACCGGCAATGTAATTAGCATGCCGAATATTACTTGGAATGTGAATTGGAACGAAATCGCCAATAGAGAAGACCATTTTACAATTTGGGCCCAAGTTAGAAGCAGAGCCTAAGGTGTAAATTATCGATAGTCCATATCTCGGAAACTATAAGAGATAATGCAATTTGGCAACCGGCAATGTAATTAGCATGCCGAATATTACTTGGAATGTGAATTGGAACGAAATCGCCAATAGATAAGACCATTTACAATTTGGGCCCAAGTTAGAAGCAGAGCCTAAGGTGTAAATTATCGATAGTCCATATCTCGGAAACTATAAGAGATAATGCAATTTGGCAACCGGCAATGTAATTAGCATGCCGAATATTACTTGGAATGTGAATTGGAACGAAATCGCCAATAGATAAGACCATTTTACAATTTGGGCCCAAGTTAGAAGCAGAGCCTAAGGTGTAAATTATCCATAGTCCATATCTCGGAAACTATAAGAGATAATGCAATTTGGCAACCGGCAATGTAATTAGCATGCCGAATATTACTTGGAATGTGAATTGGAACGAAATCGCCAATAGATAAGACCATTTTACAATTTGGGCCCAAGTTAGAAGCAGAGCCTAAGGTGTAAATTATTGATAGTCCATATCTCGGAAACTATAAGAGATAATGCAATTTCGCAACCGGCAATGTAATTAGCATGCCGAATATCACTTGGAATGTGAATTGGGACGAAATCGCCAATAGATAAGACCATTTTACAATTTGGGCCCAAGTTAGAAGCAGAGCCTAAGGTGTAAATTATCGATAGTCCATATCTCGGAAACTATAAGAGATAATGCAATTTGGCAACCGGCAATGTAATTAGCATGCCGAATATTACTTGGAATGTGAATTGGAACGAAATCGCCAATAGATAAGACCATTTTACAATTTGGGCCCAAGTTAGAAGCAGAGCCTAAGGTGTAAATTATCGATAGTCCATATCTCGGAAACTATAAGAGATAATGCAATTTGGCAACCGGCAATGTAATTAGCATGCCGAATATTACTTGGAATGTGAATTGGAACGAAATCGCCAATAGGTAAGACCATTTTACAATTTGGGCCCAAGTTAGAAGCAGAGCCTAAGGTGTAAATTATCGATAGTCCATATCTCGGAAACTATAAGAGATAATTCAATTTGGCAACCGGCAATGTAATTAGCATGCCGAATATTACTTGGAATGTGAATTGGAACGAAATCGCCAATAGATAAGACCATTTTACAATTTGGGCCCAAGTTAGAAGCAGAGCCTAAGGTGTAAATTATCGATAGTCCATATCTCGGAAACTATAAGAGATAATGCAATTTGGCAACCGGCAATGTAATTAGCATGCTGAATATTACTTGGAATGTGAATTGGAACGAAATCGCCAATAGATAAGACCATTTTACAATTTGGGCCCAAGTTAGAAGCAGAGCCTAAGGTGTAAATTATTGATAGTCCATATCTCGGAAACTATAAGAGATAATGCAATTTCGCAACCGGCAATGTAATAGCATGCCGAATATCACTTGGAATGTGAATTGGGACGAAATCGCCAATAGATAAGACCATTTTACAATTTGGGCCCAAGTTAGAAGCAGAGCCTAAGGTGTAAATTATCGATAGTCCATATGTCGGAAACTATAAGAGATAATGCAATTTGGCAACCGGCAATGTAATTAGCATGCCGACTATTACTTGGAATGTGAATTGGAACGAAATCGCCAATAGATAAGACCATTTTACAATTTGGGCCCAAGTTAGAAGCAGGGCCTAAGGAGTAAATTATCGATAGTCCATATCTCGGAAACTATAAGAGATAATGCAATTTGGCAACCGGCAATGTAATTAGCATGCCGAATATTACTTGGAATGTGAATTGGAACGAAATCGCCAATAGATAAGACCATTTTACAATTTGGGCCCAAGTTAGAAGCAGAGCCTAAGGTGTAAATTATCGATAGTCCATATCTCGGAAACTATAAGAGATAATGCAATTTGGCAACCGGCAATGTAATTAGCATGCCGAATATTACTTGGAATGTGAATTGGAACGAAATCGCCAATAGATAAGACCATTTTACAATTTGGGACCAAGTTAGAAGCAGAGCCTAAGGTGTAAATTATCGATAGTCCATATCTCGGAAACTATAAGAGATAATGCAATTTGGCAACCGGCAATGTAATTAGCATGCCGAATATTACTTGGAATGTGAATTGCAACGAAATCGCCAATAGATAAGGCCATTTTACAATTTGGGCCCAAGTTAGAAGCAGAGCCTAAGGTGTAAATTATTGATAGTCCATATCTCGGAAACTATAAGATATAATGCAATTTCGCAACCGGCAATGTAATTAGCATGCCGAATATTACTTGGAATGTGAATTGGGACGAAATCGCCAATAGATAAGACCATTTTACAATTTGGGCCCAAGTTAGAAGCAGAGCCTAAGGTGTAAATTATCGATAGTCCATATCTCGGAAACTATAAGAGATAATGCAATTTGGCAACCGGCAATGTAATTAGCATGCCGAATATTACTTGGAATGTGAATTGGAACGAAATCGCCAATAGATAAGAGCATTTTACAATTTGGGCCCAAGTTAGAAGCAGAGCCTAAGGTGTAAATTATCGATAGTCCATATCTCGGAAACTATAAGAGATAATTCAATTTGGCAACCGGCAATGTAATTAGCATGCCGGATATTACTTGGAATGTGAATTGGAACGAAATCGCCAATAGATAAGACCATTTTACAATTTGGGCCCAAGTTAGAAGCAGAGCCTAAGGTGTAAATTATCGATAGTCCATATCTCATAAACTATAAGAGATAATGCAATTTGGCAACCGGCAATGTAATTAGCATGCCGAATATTACTTGGAATGTGAATTGGAACGAAATCGCCAATAGATAAGACGATTTTACAATTTGGGCCCAAGTTAGAAGCAGAGCCTAAGATGTAAATTATCGATAGTCCATATCTCGGAAACTATAAGAGATAATGCAATTTGGCAACCGGCAATGTAATTAGCATGCCGAATATTACTTGGAATGTGAATTGGAACGAAATCGCCAATAGATAAGACCATTTTACAATTTGGGCCCAAGTTAGAAGCAGAGCCTAAGGTGTAAATTATCGATAGTCCATATCTCGGAAACTATAAGAGATAATTCAATTTGGCAACCGGCAATGTAATTAGCATGCCGGATATTACTTGGAATGTGAATTGGAACGAAATCGCCAATAGGTAAGACCATTTTACAATTTGGGCCCAAGTTAGAAGCAGAGCCTAAGGTGTAAATTATCGATAGTCCATATCTCATAAACTATAAGAGATAATGCAATTTGGCAACCGGCAATGTAATTAGCATGCCGAATATTACTTGGAATGTGAATTGGAACGAAATCGCCAATAGATAAGACGATTTTACAATTTGGGCCCAAGTTAGAAGCAGAGCCTAAGATGTAAATTATCGATAGTCCATATCTCGGAAACTATAAGAGATAATGCAATTTGGCAACCGGCAATGTAATCAGCATGCCGAATATTACTTGGACTGTGAATTGGAACGAAATCGCCAATAGATAAGACCATTTTACAATTTGGGCCCAAGTTAGAAGCAGAGCCTAAGGTGTAAATTATCGATAGTCCATATCTCGGAAACTATAAGAGATAATTCAATTTGGCAACCGGCAATGTAATTAGCATGCCGGATATTACTTGGAATGTGAATTGGAACGAAATCGCCAATAGATAAGACCATTTTACAATTTGGGCCCAAGTTAGAAGCAGAGCCTAAGGTGTAAATTATCGATAGTCCATATCTCGGAAACTATAAGAGGTAATGCAATTTGGCAACCGGCAATGTAATTAGCATGCCGAATATTACTTGGAATGTGAATTGGAACGAAATCGCCAATAGAGAAGACCATTTTACAATTTGGGCCCAAGTTAGAAGCAGAGCCTAAGGTGTAAATTATCGATAGTCCATATCTCGGAAACTATAAGAGATAATGCAATTTGGCAACCGGCAATGTAATTAGCATGCCGAATATTACTTGGAATGTGAATTGGAACGAAATCGCCAATAGATAAGACCATTTTACAATTTGGGCCCAAGTTAGAAGCAGAGCCTAAGGTGTAAATTATCGATAGTCCATATCTCGGAAACTATAAGAGATAATGCAATTTGGCAACCGGCAATGTAATTAGCATGCCGAATATTACTTGGAATGTGAATTGGAACGAAATCGCCATTAGATAAGACCATTTTACAATTTGGGCCCAAGTTAGAAGCAGAGCCTAAGGTGTAAATTATTGATAGTCCATATCTCGGAAACTATAAGAGATAATGCAATTTCGCAACCGGCAATGTAATTAGCATGCCGAATATTACTTGGAGTGTGAATTGGAACGAAATCGCCAATAGATAAGACCATTTTACAATTTGGGCCCAAGTTAGAAGCAGAGCCTAAGGTGTAAATTATCGATAGTCCATATCTCGGAAACTATAAGAGATAATGCAATTTGGCAACCGGCAATGTAATTAGCATGCCGAATATTACTTGGAATGTGAATTGGAACGAAATCGCCAATAGATAAGACCATTTTACAATTTGGGCCCAAGTTAGAAGCAGAGCCTAAGGTGTAAATTATCGATAGTCCATATCTCGGAAACTATAAGAGATAATGCAATTTGGCAACCGGCAATGTAATTAGCATGCCGAGTATTACTTGGAATGTGAATTGGAACGAAATCGCCAATAGATAAGACCATTTTACAATTTGGGCCCAAGTTAGAAGCAGAGCCTAAGGTGTAAATTATCGATAGTCCATATCTCGGAAACTATAAGAGATAATGCAATTTGGCAACCGGCAATGTAATTAGCATGCCGAATATTACTTGGAATGTAAATTGGAACGAAATCGCCAATAGAGAAGACCATTTTACAATTTGGGCCCAAGTTAGAAGCAGAGCCTAAGGTGTAAATTATCGATAGTCCATATCTCGGAAACTATAAGAGATAATGCAATTTGGCAACCGGCAATGTAATTAGCATGCCGAATATTACTTGGAATGTGAATTTTAACGAAAACGCCAATAGATAAGACCATTTTACAATTTGGGCCCAAGTTAGAAGCAGAGCCTAAGGTGTAAATTATCGATAGTCCATATCTCAGAAACTATAAGAGATAATGCAATTTGGCAACCGGCAATGAAATTAGCATGCCGAATATTACTTGAAATGTGAATTGGAACGAAATCGCCAATAGATAAGACCATTTTACAATTTGGGCCCAAGTTAGAAGCAGAGCCTAAGGTGTAAATTATCGATAGTCCATATCTCGGAAACTATAAGAGATAATGCAATTTGGCAACCGGCAATGTAATTAGCATGCCGAATATTACTTGGAATGTGAATTGGAACGAAATCGCCAATAGATAAGACCATTTTACAATTTGGGCCCAAGTTAGAAGCAGAGCCTAAGGTGTAAATTATCGATAGTCCATATCTCGGAAACTATAAGAGATAATGCAATTTGGCAACCGGCAATATAATTAGCATGCCGAAAATTACTTGGAATGTGAATTGGAACGAAATCGCCAATAGATAAGACCATTTTACAATTTGGGCCCAAGTTAGAAGCAGAGCCTAAGGTGTAAATTATTGATAGTCCATATCTCGGAAACTATAAGAGTTAATGCAATTTCGCAACCGGCAATGTAATTAGCATGCCGAATATCACTTGGAATGTGAATTGGGACGAAATCGCCAATAGATAAGACCATTTTACAATTTGGGCCCAAGTTAGAAGCAGAGCCTAAGGTGTAAATTATCGATAGTCCATATCTCGGAAACTATAAGAGATAATGCAATTTGGCAACCGGCAATGTAATTAGCATGCCGAATATTACTTGGAATGTGAATTGGAACGAAATCGCCAATAGATAAGACCATTTTACAATTTGGGCCCAAGTTAGAAGCAGAGCCTAAGATGTAAATTATCGATAGTCCATATCTCGGAAACTATAAGAGATAATGCAATTTGGCAACCGGCAATGTAATTAGCATGCCGAATATTACTTGGAATGTGAATTGGAACGAAATCGCCAATAGATAAGACCATTTTACAATTTGGGCCCAAGTTAGAAGCAGAGCCTAAGGTGTAAATTATCGATAGTCCATATCTCGGAAACTATAAGAGATAATTCAATTTGGCAACCGGCAATGTAATTAGCATGCCGGATATTACTTGGAATGTGAATTGGAACGAAATCGCCAATAGATAAGACCATTTTACAATTTGGGCCCAAGTTAGAAGCAGAGCCTAAGGTGTAAATTATCGATAGTCCATATCTCGGAAACTATAAGAGATAATGCAATTTGGCAACCGGCAATGTAATTAGCATGCCGAATATTACTTGGAATGTGAATTGGAACGAAATCGCCTATAGATAAGACCATTTTACAATTTGGGCCCAAGTTAGAAGCAGAGCCTAAGGTGTAAATCATCGATAGTCCATATCTCGGAAACTATAAGAGATAATGCAATTTGGCAACCGGCAATGTAATTAGCATGCCGAATATTACTTGGAATGTGAATTGGAACGAAATCGCCAATAGGTAAGACCATTTTACAATTTGGGCCCATGTTAGAAGCAGAGCCTAAGGTGTAAATTATCGATAGTCCATATCTCGGAAACTATAAGAGATAATTCAATTTGGCAACCGGCAATGTAATTAGCATGCCGGATATTACTTGGAATGTGAATTGGAACGAAATCGCCAATAGATAAGACCATTTTACAATTTGGGCCCAAGTTAGAAGCAGAGCCTAAGGTGTAAATTACCGATAGTCCATATATCGGAAACTATAAGAGATAATGCAATTTGGCAACCGGCAATGTAATTAGCATGCCGAATATTACTTGGAATGTGAATTGGAACGAAATCGCCAATAGATAAGACGATTTTACAATTTGGGCCCAAATTAGAAGCAGGGCCTAAGGTGTAAATTATCGATAGTCCATATCTCGGAAACTATAAGAGATAATGCAATTTGGCAACCGGCAATGTAATTAGCATGCCGAATATTACTTGGAATGTGAATTGGGACGAAATCGCCAATAGAGAAGACCATTTTACAATTTGGGCCCAAGTTAGAAGCAGAGCCTAAGGTGTAAATCATCGATAGTCCATATCTCGGAAACTATAAGAGATAATGCAATTTGGCAACCGGCAATGTAATTAGCATGCCGAATATTACTTGGAATGTGAATTGGAACGAAATCGCCAATAGAGAAGACCATTTTACAATTTGGGCCCAAGTTAGAAGCAGAGCCTAAGGTGTAAATTATCGATAGTCCATATCTCGGAAACTATAAGAGATAATGCAATTTGGCAACCGGCAATGTAATTAGCATGCCGAATATTACTTGGAATGTGAATTGGAACGAAATCGCCAATAGATAAGGCCATTTTACAATTTGGGCCCAAGTTAGAAGCAGAGCCTAAGGTGTAAATTATCGATAGTCCATATCTCGGAAACTATAAGAGGTAATGCAATTTGGCAACCGGCAATGTAATTAGCATGCCGAATATTACTTGGAATGTGAATTGGAACGAAATCGCCAATAGAGAAGACCATTTTACAATTTGGGCCCAAGTTAGAAGCAGAGCCTAAGGTGTAAATTATCGATAGTCCATATCTCGGAAACTATAAGAGATAATGCAATTTGGCAACCGGCAATGTAATTAGCATGCCGAATATTACTTGGAATGTGAATTGGAACGAAATCGCCAATAGATAAGACCATTTACAATTTGGGCCCAAGTTAGAAGCAGAGCCTAAGGTGTAAATTATCGATAGTCCATATCTCGGAAACTATAAGAGATAATGCAATTTGGCAACCGGCAATGTAATTAGCATGCCGAATATTACTTGGAATGTGAATTGGAACGAAATCGCCAATAGATAAGACCATTTTACAATTTGGGCCCAAGTTAGAAGCAGAGCCTAAGGTGTAAATTATCGATAGTCCATATCTCGGAAACTATAAGAGATAAAGCAATTTGGCAACCGGCAATGTAATTAGCATGCCGAATATTACTTGGAATGTGAATTGGAACGAAATCGCCAATAGATAAGACCATTTTACAATTTGGGCCCAAGTTAGAAGCAGAGCCTAAGGTGTAAATTATTGATAGTCCATATCTCGGAAACTATAAGAGATAATGCAATTTCGCAACCGGCAATGTAATTAGCATGCCGAATATCACTTGGAATGTGAATTGGGACGAAATCGCCAATAGATAAGACCATTTTACAATTTGGGCCCAAGTTAGAAGCAGAGCCTAAGGTGTAAATTATCGATAGTCCATATCTCGGAAACTATAAGAGATAATGCAATTTGGCAACCGGCAATGTAATTAGCATGCCGAATATTACTTGGAATGTGAATTGGAACGAAATCGCCAATAGATAAGACCATTTTACAATTTGGGCCCAAGTTAGAAGCAGAGCCTAAGGTGTAAATTATCGATAGTCCATATCTCGGAAACTATAAGAGATAATGCAATTTGGCAACCGGCAATGTAATTAGCATGCCGAATATTACTTGGAATGTGAATTGGAACGAAATCGCCAATAGGTAAGACCATTTTACAATTTGGGCCCAAGTTAGAAGCAGAGCCTAAGGTGTAAATTATCGATAGTCCATATCTCGGAAACTATAAGAGATAATTCAATTTGGCAACCGGCAATGTAATTAGCATGCCGAATATTACTTGGAATGTGAATTGGAACGAAATCGCCAATAGATAAGACCATTTTACAATTTGGGCCCAAGTTAGAAGCAGAGCCTAAGGTGTAAATTATCGATAGTCCATATCTCGGAAACTATAAGAGATAATGCAATTTGGCAACCGGCAATGTAATTAGCATGCTGAATATTACTTGGAATGTGAATTGGAACGAAATCGCCAATAGATAAGACCATTTTACAATTTGGGCCCAAGTTAGAAGCAGAGCCTAAGGTGTAAATTATTGATAGTCCATATCTCGGAAACTATAAGAGATAATGCAATTTCGCAACCGGCAATGTAATAGCATGCCGAATATCACTTGGAATGTGAATTGGGACGAAATCGCCAATAGATAAGACCATTTTACAATTTGGGCCCAAGTTAGAAGCAGAGCCTAAGGTGTAAATTATCGATAGTCCATATCTCGGAAACTATAAGAGATAATGCAATTTGGCAACCGGCAATGTAATTAGCATGCCGACTATTACTAGGAATGTGAATTGGAACGAAATCGCCAATAGATAAGACCATTTTACAATATGGGCCCAAGTTAGAAGCAGAGCCTAAGGAGTAAATTATCGATAGTCCTTATCTCGGAAACTATAAGAGATAATGCAATTTGGCAACCGGCAATGTAATTAGCATGCCGAATATTACTTGGAATGTGAATTGGAACGAAATCGCCAATAGATAAGACCATTTTACAATTTGGGCCCAAGTTAGAAGCAGAGCCTAAGGTGTAAATTATCGATAGTCCATATCTCGGAAACTATAAGAGATAATGCAATTTGGCAACCGGCAATGTAATTAGCATGCCGAATATTACTTGGAATGTGAATTGGAACGAAATCGCCAATAGATAAGACCATTTTACAATTTGGGACCAAGTTAGAAGCAGAGCCTAAGGTGTAAATTATCGATAGTCCATATCTCGGAAACTATAAGAGATAATGCAATTTAGCAACCGGCAATGTAATTAGCATGCCGAATATTACTTGGAATGTGAATTGGAACGAAATCGCCAATAGATAAGGCCATTTTACAATTTGGGCCCAAGTTAGAAGCAGAGCCTAAGGTGTAAATTATTGATAGTCCATATCTCGGAAACTATAAGATATAATGCAATTTCGCAACCGGCAATGTAATTAGCATGCCGAATATTACTTGGAATGTGAATTGGGACGAAATCGCCAATAGATAAGACCATTTTACAATTTGGGCCCAAGTTAGAAGCAGAGCCTAAGGTGTAAATTATCGATAGTCCATATCTCGGAAACTATAAGAGATAATGCAATTTGGCAACCGGCAATGTAATTAGCATGCCGAATATTACTTGGAATGTGAATTGGAACGAAATCGCCAATAGATAAGAGCATTTTACAATTTGGGCCCAAGTTAGAAGCAGAGCCTAAGATGTAAATTATCGATAGTCCATATCTCGGAAACTATAAGAGATAATGCAATTTGGCAACCGGCAATGTAATTAGCATGCCGAATATTACTTGGAATGTGAATTGGAACGAAATCGCCAATAGATAAGACCATTTTACAATTTGGGCCCAAGTTAGAAGCAGAGCCTAAGGTGTAAATTATCGATAGTCCATATCTCGGAAACTATAAGAGATAATTCAAATTGGCAACCGGCAATGTAATTAGCATGCCGGATATTACTTGGAATGTGAATTGGAACGAAATCGCCAATAGATAAGACCATTTTACAATTTGGGCCCAAGTTAGAAGCAGAGCCTAAGGTGTAAATTATCGATAGTCCATATCTCATAAACTATAAGAGATAATGCAATTTGGCAACCGGCAATGTAATTAGCATGCCGAATATTACTTGGAATGTGAATTGGAACGAAATCGCCAATAGATAAGACGATTTTACAATTTGGGCCCAAGTTAGAAGCAGAGCCTAAGATGTAAATTATCGATAGTCCATATCTCGGAAACTATAAGAGATAATGCAATTTGGCAACCGGCAATGTAATTAGCATGCCGAATATTACTTGGAATGTGAATTGGAACGAAATCGCCAATAGATAAGACCATTTTACAATTTGGGCCCAAGTTAGAAGCAGAGCCTAAGGTGTAAATTATCGATAGTCCATATCTCGGAAACTATAAGAGATAATTCAATTTGGCAACCGGCAATGTAATTAGCATGCCGGATATTACTTGGAATGTGAATTGGAACGAAATCGCCAATAGGTAAGACCATTTTACAATTTGGGCCCAAGTTAGAAGCAGAGCCTAAGGTGTAAATTATCGATAGTCCATATCTCATAAACTATAAGAGATAATGCAATTTGGCAACCGGCAATGTAATTAGCATGCCGAATATTACTTGGAATGTGAATTGGAACGAAATCGCCAATAGATAAGACGATTTTACAATTTGGGCCCAAGTTAGAAGCAGAGCCTAAGATGTAAATTATCGATAGTCCATATCTCGGAAACTATAAGAGATAATGCAATTTGGCAACCGGCAATGTAATCAGCATGCCGAATATTACTTGGAATATGAATTGGAACGAAATCGCCAATAGATAAGACGATTTTACAATTTGGGCCCAAGTTAGAAGCAGAGCCTAAGGTGTAAATTATCGATAGTCCATATCTCGGAAACTATAAGAGATAATTCAATTTGGCAACCGGCAATGTAATTAGCATGCCGGATATTACTTGGAATGTGAATTGGAACGAAATCGCCAATAGATAAGACCATTTTACAATTTGGGCCCAAGTTAGAAGCAGAGCCTAAGGTGTAAATTATCGATAGTCCATATCTCATAAACTATAAGAGATAATGCAATTTGGCAACCGGCAATGTAATTAGCATGCCGAATATTACTTGGAATGTGAATTGGAACGAAATCGCCAATAGATAAGACGATTTTACAATTTGGGCCCAAGTTAGAAGCAGAGCCTAAGATGTAAATTATCGATAGTCCATATCTCGGAAACTATAAGAGATAATGCAATTTGGCAACCGGCAATGTAATTAGCATGCCGAATATTACTTGGAATGTGAATTGGAACGAAATCGCCAATAGATAAGACCATTTTACAATTTGGGCCCAAGTTAGAAGCAGAGCCTAAGGTGTAAATTATCGATAGTCCATATCTCGGAAACTATAAGAGATAATGCAATTTTGCAACCGGCAATGTAATTAGCATGCCGAATATTACTTGGAATGTGAATTGGAACGAAATCGCCAATAGGTAAGACCATTTTACAATTTGGGCCCAAGTTAGAAGCAGAGCCTAAGGTGTAAATTATCGATAGTCCATATCTCGGAAACTATAAGAGATAATGCAATTTGGCAACCGGCAATGTAATTAGCATGCCGACTATTACTTGGAATGTGAATTGGAACGAAATCGCCAATAGATAAGACCATTTTACAATTTGGGCCCAAGTTAGAAGCAGAGCCTAAGGAGTAAATTATCGATAGTCCATATCTCGGAAACTATAAGAGATAATGCAATTTGGCAACCGGCAATGTAATTAGCATGCCGAATATTACTTGGAATGTGAATTGGAACGAAATCGCCAATAGATAAGACCATTTTACAATTTGGGCCCAAGTTAGAAGCAGAGCCTAAGGTGTAAATTATCGATAGTCCATATCTCGGAAACTATAAGAGATAATGCAATTTGGCAACCGGCAATGTAATTAGCATGCCGAATATTACTTGGAATGTGAATTGGAACGAAATCGCCAATAGATAAGACCATTTTACAATTTGGGCCCAAGTTAGAAGCAGAGCCTAAGGTGTAAATTATCGATAGTCCATATCTCGGAAACTATAAGAGATAATGCAATTTGGCAACCGGCAATGTAATTAGCATGCTGAATATTACTTGGAATGTGAATTGGAACGAAATCGCCAATAGATAAGACCATTTTACAATTTGGGCCCAAGTTAGAAGCAGAGCCTAAGGTGTAAATTATTGATAGTCCATATCTCGGAAACTATAAGAGATAATGCAATTTCGCAACCGGCAATGTAATAGCATGCCGAATATCACTTGGAATGTGAATTGGGACGAAATCGCCAATAGATAAGACCATTTTACAATTTGGGCCCAAGTTAGAAGCAGAACCTAAGGTGTAAATTATCGATAGTCCATATCTCGGAAACTATAAGAGATAATGCAATTTGGCAACCGGCAATGTAATTAGCATGCCGACTATTACTTGGAATGTGAATTGGAACGAAATCGCCAATAGATAAGACCATTTTACAATTTGGGCCCAAGTTAGAAGCAGAGCCTAAGGAGTAAATTATCGATAGTCCATATCTCGGAAACTATAAGAGATAATGCAATTTGGCAACCGGCAATGTAATTAGCATGCCGAATATTACTTGGAATGTGAATTGGAACGAAATCGCCAATAGATAAGACCATTTTACAATTTGGGCCCAAGTTAGAAGCAGAGCCTAAGGTGTAAATTATCGATAGTCCATATCTCGGAAACTATAAGAGATAATGCAATTTGGCAACCGGCAATGTAATTAGCATGCCGAATATTACTTGGAATGTGAATTGGAACGAAATCGCCAATAGATAAGACCATTTTACAATTTGGGACCAAGTTAGAAGCAGAGCCTAAGGTGTAAATTATCGATAGTCCATATCTCGGAAACTATAAGAGATAATGCAATTTGGCAACCGGCAATGTAATTAGCATGCCGAATATTACTTGGAATGTGAATTGGAACGAAATCGCCAATAGATAAGGCCATTTTACAATTTGGGCCCAAGTTAGAAGCAGAGCCTAAGGTGTAAATTATTGATAGTCCATATCTCGGAAACTATAAGATATAATGCAATTTCGCAACCGGCAATGTAATTAGCATGCCGAATATTACTTGGAATGTGAATTGGGACGAAATCGCCAATAGATAAGACCATTTTACAATTTGGGCCCAAGTTAGAAGCAGAGCCTAAGGTGTAAATTATCGATAGTCCATATCTCGGAAACTATAAGAGATAATGCAATTTGGCAACCGGCAATGTAATTAGCATGCCGAATATTACTTGGAATGTGAATTGGAACGAAATCGCCAATAGATAAGACCATTTTACAATTTGGGCCCAAGTTAGAAGCAGAGCCTAAGGTGTAAATTATCGATAGTCCATATCTCGGAAACTATAAGAGATAATGCAATTTGGCAACCGGCAATGTAATTAGCATGCCGAATATTACTTGGAATGTGAATTGGAACGAAATCGCCAATAGATAAGACCATTTTACAATTTGGGCCCAAGTTAGAAGCAGAGCCTAAGGTGTAAATTATCGATAGTCCATATCTCGGAAACTATAAGAGATAATGCAATTTGGCAACCGGCAATGTAATTAGCATGCCGAATATTACTTGGAATGTGAATTGGAACGAAATCGCCAATAGGTAAGACCATTTTCCAATTTGGGCCCAAGTTAGAAGCAGAGCCTAAGGTGTAAATTATCGATAGTCCATATCTCGGAAACTATAAGAGATAATTCAATTTGGCAACCGGCAATGTAATTAGCATGCCGAATATTACTTGGAATGTGAATTGGAACGAAATCGCCAATAGATAAGACCATTTTACAATTTGGGCCCAAGTTAGAAGCAGAGCCTAAGGTGTAAATTATCGATAGTCCATATCTCGGAAACTATAAGAGATAATGCAATTTGGCAACCGGCAATGTAATTAGCATGCTGAATATTACTTGGAATGTGAATTGGAACGAGATCGCCAATAGATAAGACCATTTTACAATTTGGGCCCAAGTTAGAAGCAGAGCCTAAGGTGTAAATTATTGATAGTCCATATCTCGGAAACTATAAGAGATAATGCAATTTCGCAACCGGCAATGTAATAGCATGCCGAATATCACTTGGAATGTGAATTGGGACGAAATCGCCAATAGATAAGACCATTTTACAATTTGGGCCCAAGTTAGAAGCAGAGCCTAAGGTGTAAATTATCGATAGTCCATATCTCGGAAACTATAAGAGATAATGCAATTTGGCAACCGGCAATGTAATTAGCATGCCGACTATTACTTGGAATGTGAATTGGAACGAAATCGCCAATAGATAAGACCATTTTACAATTTGGGCCCAAGTTAGAAGCAGAGCCTAAGGAGTAAATTATCGATAGTCTATATCTCGGAAACTATAAGAGATAATGCAATTTGGCAACCGGCAATGTAATTAGCATGCCGAATATTACTTGGAATGTGAATTGGAACGAAATCGCCAATAGATAAGACCATTTTACAATTTGGGCCCAAGTTAGAAGCAGAGCCTAAGGTGTAAATTATCCTTAGTCCATATCTCGGAAACTATAAGAGATAATGCAATTTGGCAACCGGCAATGTAATTAGCATGCCGAATATTACTTGGAATGTGAATTGGAACGAAATCGCCAATAGATAAGACCATTTTACAATTTGGGACCAAGTTAGAAGCAGAGCCTAAGGTGTAAATTATCGATAGTCCATATCTCGGAAACTATAAGAGATAATGCAATTTGGCAACCGGCAATGTAATTAGCATGCCGAATATTACTTGGAATGTGAATTGGAACGAAATCGCCAATAGATAAGGCCATTTTACAATTTGGGCCCAAGTTAGAAGCAGAGCCTAAGGTGTAAATTATTGATAGTCCATATCTCGGAAACTATAAGATATAATGCAATTTCGCAACCGGCAATGTAATTAGCATGCCGAATATTACTTGGAATGTGAATTGGGACGAAATCGCCAATAGATAAGACCATTTTACAATTTGGGCCCAAGTTAGAAGCAGAGCCTAAGGTGTAAATTATCGATAGTCCATATCTCGGAAACTATAAGAGATAATGCAATTTGGCAACCGGCAATGTAATTAGCATGCCGAATATTACTTGGAATGTGAATTGGAACGAAATCGCCAATAGATAAGAGCATTTTACAATTTGGGCCCAAGTTAGAAGCAGAGCCTAAGATGTAAATTATCGATAGTCCATATCTCGGAAACTATAAGAGATAATGCAATTTGGCAACCGGCAATGTAATTAGCATGCCGAATATTACTTGGAATGTGAATTGGAACGAAATCGCCAATAGATAAGACCATTTTACAATTTGGGCCCAAGTTAGAAGCAGAGCCTAAGGTGTAAATTATCGATAGTCCATATCTCGGAAACTATAAGAGATAATTCAATTTGGCAACCGGCAATGTAATTAGCATGCCGGATATTACTTGGAATGTGAATTGGAACGAAATCGCCAATAGATAAGACCATTTTACAATTTGGGCCCAAGTTAGAAGCAGAGCCTAAGGTGTAAATTATCGATAGTCCATATCTCATAAACTATAAGAGATAATGCAATTTGGCAACCGGCAATGTAATTAGCATGCCGAATATTACTTGGAATGTGAATTGGAACGAAATCGCCAATAGATAAGACGATTTTACAATTTGGGCCCAAGTTAGAAGCAGAGCCTAAGATGTAAATTATCGATAGTCCATATCTCGGAAACTATAAGAGATAATGCAATTTGGCAACCGGCAATGTAATTAGCATGCCGAATATTACTTGGAATGTGAATTGGAACGAAATCGCCTATAGATAAGACCATTTTACAATTTGGGCCCAAGTTAGAAGCAGAGCCTAAGGTGTAAATTATCGATAGTCCGTATCTCGGAAACTATAAGAGATAATTCAATTTGGCAACCGGCAATGTAATTAGCATGCCGGATATTACTTGGAATGTGAATTGGAACGAAATCGCCAATAGGTAAGACCATTTTACAATTTGGGCCCAAGTTAGAAGCAGAGCCTAAGGTGTAAATTATCGATAGTCCATATCTCATAAACTATAAGAGATAATGCAATTTGGCAACCGGCAATGTAATTAGCATGCCGAATATTACTTGGAATGTGAATTGGAACGAAATCGCCAATAGATAAGACGATTTTACAATTTGGGCCCAAGTTAGAAGCAGAGCCTAAGATGTAAATTATCGATAGTCCATATCTCGGAAACTATAAGAGATAATGCAATTTGGCAACCGGCAATGTAATTAGCATGTCGAATATTACTTGGAATGTGAATTGGAACGAAATCGCCAATAGATAAGACCATTTTACAATTTGGGCCCAAGTTAGAAGCAGAGCCTAAGGTGTAAATTATCGATAGTCCATATCTCGGAAACTATAAGAGATAATTCAATTTGGCAACCGGCAATGTAATTAGCATGCCGGATATTACTTGTAATGTGAATTGGAACGAAATCGCCAATAGATAAGACCATTTTACAATTTGGGCCCAAGTTAGAAGCAGAGCCTAAGGTGTAAATTATCGATAGTCCATATCTCATAAACTATAAGAGATAATGCAATTTGGCAACCGGCAATGTAATTAGCATGCCGAATATTACTTGGAATGTGAATTGGAACGAAATCGCCAATAGATAAGACGATTTTACAATTTGGGCCCAAGTTAGAAGCAGAGCCTAAGATGTAAATTATCGATAGTCCATATCTCGGAAACTATAAGAGATAATGCAATTTGGCAACCGGCAATGTAATTAGCATGCCGAATATTACTTGGAATGTGAATTGGAACGAAATCGCCAATAGATAAGACCATTTTACAATTTGGGCCCAAGTTAGAAGCAGAGCCTAAGGTGTAAATTATCCTTAGTCCATATCTCGGAAACTATAAGAGATAATGCAATTTGGCAACCGGCAATGTAATTAGCATGCCGAATATTACTTGGAATGTGAATTGGAACGAAATCGCCAATAGATAAGACCATTTTACAATTTGGGACCAAGTTAGAAGCAGAGCCTAAGGTGTAAATTATCGATAGTCCATATCTCGGAAACTATAAGAGATAATGCAATTTGGCAACCGGCAATGTAATTAGCATGCCGAATATTACTTGGAATGTGAATTGGAACGAAATCGCCAATAGATAAGGCCATTTTACAATTTGGGCCCAAGTTAGAAGCAGAGCCTAAGGTGTAAATTATTGATAGTCCATATCTCGGAAACTATAAGATATAATGCAATTTCGCAACCGGCAATGTAATTAGCATGCCGAATATTACTTGGAATGTGAATTGGGACGAAATCGCCAATAGATAAGACCATTTTACAATTTGGGCCCAAGTTAGAAGCAGAGCCTAAGGTGTAAATTATCGATAGTCCATATCTCGGAAACTATAAGAGATAATGCAATTTGGCAACCGGCAATGTAATTAGCATGCCGAATATTACTTGGAATGTGAATTGGAACGAAATCGCCAATAGATAAGAGCATTTTACAATTTGGGCCCAAGTTAGAAGCAGAGCCTAAGATGTAAATTATCGATAGTCCATATCTCGGAAACTATAAGAGATAATGCAATTTGGCAACCGGCAATGTAATTAGCATGCCGAATATTACTTGGAATGTGAATTGGAACGAAATCGCCAATAGATAAGACCATTTTACAATTTGGGCCCAAGTTAGAAGCAGAGCCTAAGGTGTAAATTATCGATAGTCCATATCTCGGAAACTATAAGAGATAATTCAATTTGGCAACCGGCAATGTAATTAGCATGCCGGATATTACTTGGAATGTGAATTGGAACGAAATCGCCAATAGATAAGACCATTTTACAATTTGGGCCCAAGTTAGAAGCAGAGCCTAAGGTGTAAATTATCGATAGTCCATATCTCATAAACTATAAGAGATAATGCAATTTGGCAACCGGCAATGTAATTAGCATGCCGAATATTACTTGGAATGTGAATTGGAACGAAATCGCCAATAGATAAGACGATTTTACAATTTGGGCCCAAGTTAGAAGCAGAGCCTAAGATGTAAATTATCGATAGTCCATATCTCGGAAACTATAAGAGATAATGCAATTTGGCAACCGGCAATGTAATTAGCATGCCGAATATTACTTGGAATGTGAATTGGAACGAAATCGCCTATAGATAAGACCATTTTACAATTTGGGCCCAAGTTAGAAGCAGAGCCTAAGGTGTAAATTATCGATAGTCCGTATCTCGGAAACTATAAGAGATAATTCAATTTGGCAACCGGCAATGTAATTAGCATGCCGGATATTACTTGGAATGTGAATTGGAACGAAATCGCCAATAGGTAAGACCATTTTACAATTTGGGCCCAAGTTAGAAGCAGAGCCTAAGGTGTAAATTATCGATAGTCCATATCTCATAAACTATAAGAGATAATGCAATTTGGCAACCGGCAATGTAATTAGCATGCCGAATATTACTTGGAATGTGAATTGGAACGAAATCGCCAATAGATAAGACGATTTTACAATTTGGGCCCAAGTTAGAAGCAGAGCCTAAGATGTAAATTATCGATAGTCCATATCTCGGAAACTATAAGAGATAATGCAATTTGGCAACCGGCAATGTAATTAGCATGTCGAATATTACTTGGAATGTGAATTGGAACGAAATCGCCAATAGATAAGACCATTTTACAATTTGGGCCCAAGTTAGAAGCAGAGCCTAAGGTGTAAATTATCGATAGTCCATATCTCGGAAACTATAAGAGATAATTCAATTTGGCAACCGGCAATGTAATTAGCATGCCGGATATTACTTGTAATGTGAATTGGAACGAAATCGCCAATAGATAAGACCATTTTACAATTTGGGCCCAAGTTAGAAGCAGAGCCTAAGGTGTAAATTATCGATAGTCCATATCTCATAAACTATAAGAGATAATGCAATTTGGCAACCGGCAATGTAATTAGCATGCCGAATATTACTTGGAATGTGAATTGGAACGAAATCGCCAATAGATAAGACGATTTTACAATTTGGGCCCAAGTTAGAAGCAGAGCCTAAGATGTAAATTATCGATAGTCCATATCTCGGAAACTATAAGAGATAATGCAATTTGGCAACCGGCAATGTAATTAGCATGCCGAATATTACTTGGAATGTGAATTGGAACGAAATCGCCAATAGATAAGACCATTTTACAATTTGGGCCCAAGTTAGAAGCAGAGCCTAAGGTGTAAATTATCGATAGTCCATATCTCGGAAACTATAAGAGATAATGCAATTTTGCAACCGGCAATGTAATTAGCATGCCGAATATTACTTGGAATGTGAATTGGAACGAAATCGCCAATAGGTAAGACCATTTTACAATTTGGGCCCAAGTTAGAAGCAGAGCCTAAGGTGTAAATTATCGATAGTCCATATCTCGGAAACTATAAGAGATAATTCAATTTGGCAACCGGCAATGTAATTAGCATGCCGGATATTACTTGGAATGTGAATTGGAACGAAATCGCCAATAGATAAGACCATTTTACAATTTGGGCCCAAGTTAGAAGCAGAGCCTAAGGTGTAAATTACCGATAGTCCATATCTCGGAAAATATAAGAGATAATGCAATTTGGCAACCGGCAATGTAATTAGCATGCCGAATATTACTTGGAATGTGAATTGGAACGAAATCGCCAATAGAGAAGACCATTTTACAATTTGGGCCCAAGTTAGAAGCAGAGCCTAAGGTGTAAATTATCGATAGTCCATATCTCGGAAACTATAAGAGATAATGCAATTTGGCAACCGGCAAAGTAATTAGCATGCCGAATATTAATTGGAATGTGAATTGGAACGAAATCGCCAATAGATAAGACCATTTTACAATTTGGGCCCAAGTTAGAAGCAGAGCCTAAGATGTAAATTATCGATAGTCCATATCTCGGAAACTATAAGAGATAATGCAATTTGGCAACCGGCAATGTAATTAGCATGCCGAATATTACTTGGAATGTGAATTGGAACGAAATCGCCAATAGATAAGACCATTTTACAATTTGGGCCCAAGTTAGAAGCAGAGCCTAAGGTGTAAATTATCGATAGTCCATATCTCGGAAACTATAAGAGATAATGCAATTTTGCAACCGGCAATGTAATTAGCATGCCGAATATTACTTGGAATGTGAATTGGAACGAAATCGCCAATAGGTAAGACCATTTTACAATTTGGGCCCAAGTTAGAAGCAGAGCCTAAGGTGTAAATTATCGATAGTCCATATCTCGGAAACTATAAGAGATAATTCAATTTGGCAACCGGCAATGTAATTAGCATGCCGGATATTACTTGGAATGTGAATTGGAACGAAATCGCCAATAGATAAGACCATTTTACAATTTGGGCCCAAGTTAGAAGCAGAGCCTAAGGTGTAAATTACCGATAGTCCATATCTCGGAAAATATAAGAGATAATGCAATTTGGCAACCGGCAATGTAATTAGCATGCCGAATATTACTTGGAATGTGAATTGGAACGAAATCGCCAATAGAGAAGACCATTTTACTATTTGGGCCCAAGTTAGAAGCAGAGCCTAAGGTGTAAATTATCGATAGTCCATATCTCGGAAACTATAAGAGATAATGCAATTTGGCAACCGGCAAAGTAATTAGCATGCCGAATATTACTTGGAATGTGAATTGGAACGAAATCGCCAATAGATAAGACCATTTTACAATTTGGGCCCAAGTTAGAAGCAGAGCCTAAGGTGTAAATTATCGATAGTCCATATCTCGGAAACTATAAGAGGTAATGCAATTTGGCAACCGGCAATGTAATTAGCATGCCGAATATTACTTGGAATGTGAATTGGAACGAAATCGCCAATAGAGAAGACCATTTTACAATTTGGGCCCAAGTTAGAAGCAGAGCCTAAGGTATAAATTATCGATAGTCCATATCTCGGAAACTATAAGAGATAATGCAATTTGGCAACCGGCAATGTAATTAGCATGCCGAATATTACTTGGAATGTGAATTGGAACGAAATCGCCAATAGATAAGGCCATTTTACAATTTGGGCCCAAGTTAGAAGCAGAGCCTAAGGTGTAAATTATCGATAGTCCATATCTCGGAAACTATAAGAGATAATGCAATTTGGCAACCGGCAATGTAATTATCATGCCGAATATTACTTGGAATGTGAATTGGAACGAAATCGCAAATAGATAAGACCATTTTACAATTTGGGCCCAAGTTAGAAGCAGAGCCTAAGGTGTAAATTATCGATAGTCCATATCTCGGAAACTATAAGAGATAATGCAATTTGGCAACCGGCAATGTAATTAGCATGCCGAATATTACTTGGAATGTGAATTGGAACGAAATCGCCAATAGATAAGACCATTTTACAATTTGGGCCCAAGTTAGAAGCAGAGCCTAAGGTGTAAATTATCGATAGTCCATATCTCGGAAACTATAAGAGATAATTCAATTTGGCAACCGGCAATGTAATTAGCATGCCGGATATTACTTGGAATGTGAATTGGAACGAAATCGCCAATAGATAAGACCATTTTACAATTTGGGCCCAAGTTAGAAGCAGAGCCTAAGGTGTAAATTATCGATAGTCCATATCTCATAAACTATAAGAGATAATGCAATTTGGCAACCGGCAATGTAATTAGCATGCCGAATATTACTTGGAATGTGAATTGGAACGAAATCGCCAATAGATAAGACGATTTTACAATTTGGGCCCAAGTTAGAAGCAGAGCCTAAGATGTAAATTATCGATAGTCCATATCTCGGAAACTATAAGAGATAATGCAATTTGGCAACCGGCAATGTAATTAGCATGCCGAATATTACTTGGAATGTGAATTGGAACGAAATCGCCTATAGATAAGACCATTTTACAATTTGGGCCCAAGTTAGAAGCAGAGCCTAAGGTGTAAATTATCGATAGTCCGTATCTCGGAAACTATAAGAGATAATTCAATTTGGCAACCGGCAATGTAATTAGCATGCCGGATATTACTTGGAATGTGAATTGGAACGAAATCGCCAATAGGTAAGACCATTTTACAATTTGGGCCCAAGTTAGAAGCAGAGCCTAAGGTGTAAATTATCGATAGTCTATATCTCATAAACTATAAGAGATAATGCAATTTGGCAACCGGCAATGTAATTAGCATGCCGAATATTACTTGGAATGTGAATTGGAACGAAATCGCCAATAGATAAGACGATTTTACAATTTGGGCCCAAGTTAGAAGCAGAGCCTAAGATGTAAATTATCGATAGTCCATATCTCGGAAACTATAAGAGATAATGCAATTTGGCAACCGGCAATGTAATTAGCATGCCGAATATTACTTGGAATGTGAATTGGAACGAAATCGCCAATAGATAAGACCATTTTACAATTTGGGCCCAAGTTAGAAGCAGAGCCTAAGGTGTAAATTATCGATAGTCCATATCTCGGAAACTATAAGAGATAATTCAATTTGGCAACCGGCAATGTAATTAGCATGCCGGATATTACTTGTAATGTGAATTGGAACGAAATCGCCAATAGATAAGACCATTTTACAATTTGGGCCCAAGTTAGAAGCAGAGCCTAAGGTGTAAATTATCGATAGTCCATATCTCATAAACTATAAGAGATAATGCAATTTGGCAACCGGCAATGTAATTAGCATGCCGAATATTACTTGGAATGTGAATTGGAACGAAATCGCCAATAGATAAGACGATTTTACAATTTGGGCCCAAGTTAGAAGCAGAGCCTAAGATGTAAATTATCGATAGTCCATATCTCGGAAACTATAAGAGATAATGCAATTTGGCAACCGGCAATGTAATTAGCATGCCGAATATTACTTGGAATGTGAATTGGAACGAAATCGCCAATAGATAAGACCATTTTACAATTTGGGCCCAAGTTAGAAGCAGAGCCTAAGGTGTAAATTATCGATAGTCCATATCTCGGAAACTATAAGAGATAATGCAATTTTGCAACCGGCAATGTAATTAGCATGCCGAATATTACTTGGAATGTGAATTGGAACGAAATCGCCAATAGGTAAGACCATTTTACAATTTGGGCCCAAGTTAGAAGCAGAGCCTAAGGTGTAAATTATCGATAGTCCATATCTCGGAAACTATAAGAGATAATTCAATTTGGCAACCGGCAATGTAATTAGCATGCCGGATATTACTTGGAATGTGAATTGGAACGAAATCGCCAATAGATAAGACCATTTTACAATTTGGGCCCAAGTTAGAAGCAGAGCCTAAGGTGTAAATTACCGATAGTCCATATCTCGGAAAATATAAGAGATAATGCAATTTGGCAACCGGCAATGTAATTAGCATGCCGAATATTACTTGGAATGTGAATTGGAACGAAATCGCCAATAGAGAAGACCATTTTACAATTTGGGCCCAAGTTAGAAGCAGAGCCTAAGGTGTAAATTATCGATAGTCCATATCTCGGAAACTATAAGAGATAATGCAATTTGGCAACCGGCAAAGTAATTAGCATGCCGAATATTACTTGGAATGTGAATTGGAACGAAATCGCCAATAGATAAGACCATTTTACAATTTGGGCCCAAGTTAGAAGCAGAGCCTAAGATGTAAATTATCGATAGTCCATATCTCGGAAACTATAAGAGATAATGCAATTTGGCAACCGGCAATGTAATTAGCATGCCGAATATTACTTGGAATGTGAATTGGAACGAAATCGCCAATAGATAAGACCATTTTACAATTTGGGCCCAAGTTAGAAGCAGAGCCTAAGGTGTAAATTATCGATAGTCCATATCTCGGAAACTATAAGAGATAATGCAATTTTGCAACCGGCAATGTAATTAGCATGCCGAATATTACTTGGAATGTGAATTGGAACGAAATCGCCAATAGGTAAGACCATTTTACAATTTGGGCCCAAGTTAGAAGCAGAGCCTAAGGTGTAAATTATCGATAGTCCATATCTCGGAAACTATAAGAGATAATTCAATTTGGCAACCGGCAATGTAATTAGCATGCCGGATATTACTTGGAATGTGAATTGGAACGAAATCGCCAATAGATAAGACCATTTTACAATTTGGGCCCAAGTTAGAAGCAGAGCCTAAGGTGTAAATTACCGATAGTCCATATCTCGGAAAATATAAGAGATAATGCAATTTGGCAACCGGCAATGTAATTAGCATGCCGAATATTACTTGGAATGTGAATTGGAACGAAATCGCCAATAGAGAAGACCATTTTACAATTTGGGCCCAAGTTAGAAGCAGAGCCTAAGGTGTAAATTATCGATAGTCCATATCTCGGAAACTATAAGAGATAATGCAATTTGGCAACCGGCAAAGTAATTAGCATGCCGAATATTACTTGGAATGTGAATTGGAACGAAATCGCCAATAGATAAGACCATTTTACAATTTGGGCCCAAGTTAGAAGCAGAGCCTAAGGTGTAAATTATCGATAGTCCATATCTCGGAAACTATAAGAGGTAATGCAATTTGGCAACCGGCAATGTAATTAGCATGCCGAATATTACTTGGAATGTGAATTGGAACGAAATCGCCAATAGAGAAGACCATTTTACAATTTGGGCCCAAGTTAGAAGCAGAGCCTAAGGTGTAAATTATCGATAGTCCATATCTCGGAAACTATAAGAGATAATGCAATTTGGCAACCGGCAATGTAATTAGCATGCCGAATATTACTTGGAATGTGAATTGGAACGAAATCGCCAATAGATAAGGCCATTTTACAATTTGGGCCCAAGTTAGAAGCAGAGCCTAAGGTGTAAATTATCGATAGTCCATATCTCGGAAACTATAAGAGATAATGCAATTTGGCAACCGGCAATGTAATTATCATGCCGAATATTACTTGGAATGTGAATTGGAACGAAATCGCAAATAGATAAGACCATTTTACAATATGGGCCCAAGTTAGAAGCAGAGCCTAAGGTGTAAATTATCGATAGTCCATATCTCGGAAACTATAAGAGATAATGCAATTTGGCAACCGGCAATGTAATTAGCATGCCGAATATTACTTGGAATGTGAATTGGAACGAAATCGCCAATAGATAAGACCATTTTACAATTTGGGCCCAAGTTAGAAGCAGAGCCTAAGGTGTAAATTATCGATAGTCCATATCTCGGAAACTATAAGAGATAATGCAATTTGGCAACCGGCAATGTAATTAGCATGCCGAATATTACTTGGAATGTGAATTGGAACGAAATCGCCAATAGATAAGACCATTTTACAATTTGGGCCCAAGTTAGAAGCAGAGCCTAAGGTGTAAATTATCGATAGTCCATATCTCGGAAACTATAAGAGATAATGCAATTTGGCAACCGGCAATGTAATTAGCATGCCGAATATTACTTGGAATGTGAATTGGAACGAAATCGCCAATAGATAAGACCATTGTACAATTTGGGTCCAAGTTAGAAGCAGAGCCTAAGGTGTAAATTATCGATAGTCCATATCTCGGAAACTATAAGAGATAATGCAATTTGGCAACCGGCAATGTAATTAGCATGCCGAATATTACTTGGAATGTGAATTGGAACGAAATCGCCAATAGATAAGACCATTTTACAATTTGGGCCCAAGTTAGAAGCAGAGCCTAAGGTGTAAATTATTGATAGTCCATATCTCGGAAACTATAAGAGATAATGCAATTTCGCAACCGGCAATGTAATTAGCATGCCGAATATTACTTGGAGTGTGAATTGGAACGTAATCGCCAATAGGTAAGACCATTTTACAATTTGGGCCCAAGTTAGAAGCAGAGCCTAAGGTGTTAATTATCGATAGTCCATATCTCGGAAACTATAAGAGATAATGCAATTTGGCAACCGGCAATGTAATTAGCATGCCGAATATTACTTGGAATGTGAATTGGAACGAAATCGCCAATAGATAAGACCATTTTACAATTTGGGACCAAGTTAGAAGCAGAGCCTAAGGTGTAAATTATCGATAGTCCATATCTCGTAAACTATAAGAGATAATGCAATTTGGCAACCGGCAATGTAATTAGCATGCCGAATATTACTTGGAATGTGAATTGGAACGAAATCGCCAATAGATAAGGCCATTTTACAATTTGGGCCCAAGTTAGAAGCAGAGCCTAAGGTGTAAATTATTGATAGTCCATATCTCGGAAACTATAAGATATAATGCAATTTCGCAACCGGCAATGTAATTAGCATGCCGAATATTACTTGGAATGTGAATTGGGACGAAATCGCCAATAGATAAGACCATTTTACAATTTGGGCCCAAGTTAGAAGCAGATCCTAAGGTGTAAATTATCGATAGTCCATATCTCGGAAACTATAAGAGATAATGCAATTTGGCAACCGGCAATGTAATTAGCATGCCGAATATTACTTGGAATGTGAATTGGAACGAAATCGCCAATAGATAAGAGCATTTTACAATTTGGGCCCAAGTTAGAAGCAGAGCCTAAGATGTAAATTATCGATAGTCCATATCTCGGAAACTATAAGAGATAATGCAATTTGGCAACCGGCAATGTAATTAGCATGCCGAATATTACTTGGAATGTGAATTGGAACGAAATCGCCAATAGATAAGACCATTTTACAATTTGGGCCCAAGTTAGAAGCAGAGCCTAAGGTGTAAATTATCGATAGTCCATATCTCGGAAACTATAAGAGATAATTCAATTTGGCAACCGGCAATGTAATTAGCATGCCGGATATTACTTGGAATGTGAATTGGAACGAAATCGCCAATAGATAAGACCATTTTACAATTTGGGCCCAAGTTAGAAGCAGAGCCTAAGGTGTAAATTATCGATAGTCCATATCTCGGAAACTATAAGAGATAATTCAATTTGGCAACCGGCAATGTAATTAGCATGCCGGATATTACTTGGAATGTGAATTGGAACGAAATCGCCAATAGGTAAGACCATTTTACAATTTGGGCCCAAGTTAGAAGCAGAGCCTAAGGTGTAAATTATCGATAGTCCATATCTCATAAACTATAAGAGATAATGCAATTTGGCAACCGGCAATGTAATTAGCATGCCGAATATTACTTGGAATGTGAATTGGAACGAAATCGCCAATAGATAAGACGATTTTACAATTTGGGCCCAAGTTAGAAGCAGAGCCTAAGATGTAAATTATCGATAGTCCATATCTCGGAAACTATAAGAGATAATGCAATTTGGCAACCGGCAATGTAATCAGCATGCCGAATATTACTTGGAATGTGAATTGGAACGAAATCGCCAATAGATAAGACCATTTTACAATTTGGGCCCAAGTTAGAAGCAGAGCCTAAGGTGTAAATTATCGATAGTCCATATCTCGGAAACTATAAGAGATAATTCAATTTGGCAACCGGCAATGTAATTAGCATGCCGGATATTACTTGGAATGTGAATTGGAACGAAATCGCCAATAGATAAGACCATTTTACAATTTGGGCCCAAGTTAGAAGCAGAGCCTAAGGTGTAAATTATCGATAGTCCATATCTCATAAACTATAAGAGATAATGCAATTTGGCAACCGGCAATGTAATTAGCATGCCGAATATTACTTGGAATGTGAATTGGAACGAAATCGCCAATAGATAAGACGATTTTACAATTTGGGCCCAAGTTAGAAGCAGAGCCTAAGATGTAAATTATCGATAGTCCATATCTCGGAAACTATAAGAGATAATGCAATTTGGCAACCGGCAATGTAATTAGCATGCCGAATATTACTTGGAATGTGAATTGGAACGAAATCGCCAATAGATAAGACCATTTTACAATTTGGGCCCAAGTTAGAAGCAGAGCCTAAGGTGTAAATTATCGATAGTCCATATCTCGGAAACTATAAGAGATAATGCAATTTTGCAACCGGCAATGTAATTAGCATGCCGAATATTACTTGGAATGTGAATTGGAACGAAATCGCCAATAGGTAAGACCATTTTACAATTTGGGCCCAAGTTAGAAGCAGAGCCTAAGGTGTAAATTATCGATAGTCCATATCTCGGAAACTATAAGAGATAATGCAATTTGGCAACCGGCAATGTAATTAGCATGCCGACTATTACTTGGAATGTGAATTGGAACGAAATCGCCAATAGATAAGACCATTTTACAATTTGGGCCCAAGTTAGAAGCAGAGCCTAAGGAGTAAATTATCGATAGTCCATATCTCGGAAACTATAAGAGATAATGCAATTTGGCAACCGGCAATGTAATTAGCATGCCGAATATTACTTGGAATGTGAATTGGAACGAAATCGCCAATAGATAAGACCATTTTACAATTTGGGCCCAAGTTAGAAGCAGAGCCTAAGGTGTAAATTATCGATAGTCCATATCTCGGAAACTATAAGAGATAATGCAATTTGGCAACCGGCAATGTAATTAGCATGCCGAATATTACTTGGAATGTGAATTGGAACGAAATCGCCAATAGATAAGACCATTTTACAATTTGGGCCCAAGTTAGAAGCAGAGCCTAAGGTGTAAATTATCGATAGTCCATATCTCGGAAACTATAAGAGATAATGCAATTTGGCAACCGGCAATGTAATTAGCATGCTGAATATTACTTGGAATGTGAATTGGAACGAAATCGCCAATAGATAAGACCATTTTACAATTTGGGCCCAAGTTAGAAGCAGAGCCTAAGGTGTAAATTATTGATAGTCCATATCTCGGAAACTATAAGAGATAATGCAATTTCGCAACCGGCAATGTAATAGCATGCCGAATATCACTTGGAATGTGAATTGGGACGAAATCGCCAATAGATAAGACCATTTTACAATTTGGGCCCAAGTTAGAAGCAGAGCCTAAGGTGTAAATTATCGATAGTCCATATCTCGGAAACTATAAGAGATAATGCAATTTGGCAACCGGCAATGTAATTAGCATGCCGACTATTACTTGGAATGTGAATTGGAACGAAATCGCCAATAGATAAGACCATTTTACAATTTGGGCCCAAGTTAGAAGCAGAGCCTAAGGAGTAAATTATCGATAGTCCATATCTCGGAAACTATAAGAGATAATGCAATTTGGCAACCGGCAATGTAATTAGCATGCCGAATATTACTTGGAATGTGAATTGGAACGAAATCGCCAATAGATAAGACCATTTTACAATTTGGGCCCAAGTTAGAAGCAGAGCCTAAGGTGTAAATTATCGATAGTCCATATCTCGGAAACTATAAGAGATAATGCAATTTGGCAACCGGCAATGTAATTAGCATGCCGAATATTACTTGGAATGTGAATTGGAACGAAATCGCCAATAGATAAGACCATTTTACAATTTGGGACCAAGTTAGAAGCAGAGCCTAAGGTGTAAATTATCGATAGTCCATATCTCGGAAACTATAAGAGATAATGCAATTTGGCAACCGGCAATGTAATTAGCATGCCGAATATTACTTGGAATGTGAATTGGAACGAAATCGCCAATAGATAAGGCCATTTTACAATTTGGGCCCAAGTTAGAAGCAGAGCCTAAGGTGTAAATTATTGATAGTCCATATCTCGGAAACTATAAGATATAATGCAATTTCGCAACCGGCAATGTAATTAGCATGCCGAATATTACTTGGAATGTGAATTGGGACGAAATCGCCAATAGATAAGACCATTTTACAATTTGGGCCCAAGTTAGAAGCAGAGCCTAAGGTGTAAATTATCGATAGTCCATATCTCGGAAACTATAAGAGATAATGCAATTTGGCAACCGGCAATGTAATTAGCATGCCGAATATTACTTGGAATGTGAATTGGAACGAAATCGCCAATAGATAAGACCATTTTACAATTTGGGCCCAAGTTAGAAGCAGAGCCTAAGGTGTAAATTATCGATAGTCCATATCTCGGAAACTATAAGAGATAATGCAATTTGGCAACCGGCAATGTAATTAGCATGCCGAATATTACTTGGAATGTGAATTGGAACGAAATCGCCAATAGATAAGACCATTTTACAATTTGGGCCCAAGTTAGAAGCAGAGCCTAAGGTGTAAATTATCGATAGTCCATATCTCGGAAACTATAAGAGATAATGCAATTTGGCAACCGGCAATGTAATTAGCATGCCGAATATTACTTGGAATGTGAATTGGAACGAAATCGCCAATAGATAAGACCATTTTACAATTTGGGCCCAAGTTAGAAGCAGAGCCTAAGGTGTAAATTATCGATAGTCCATATCTCGGAAACTATAAGAGATAATGCAATTTGGCAACCGGCAATGTAATTAGCATGCTGAATATTACTTGGAATGTGAATTGGAACGAAATCGCCAATAGATAAGACCATTTTACAATTTGGGCCCAAGTTAGAAGCAGAGCCTAAGGTGTAAATTATTGATAGTCCATATCTCGGAAACTATAAGAGATAATGCAATTTCGCAACCGGCAATGTAATAGCATGCCGAATATCACTTGGAATGTGAATTGGGACGAAATCGCCAATAGATAAGACCATTTTACAATTTGGGCCCAAGTTAGAAGCAGAGCCTAAGGTGTAAATTATCGATAGTCCATATCTCGGAAACTATAAGAGATAATGCAATTTGGCAACCGGCAATGTAATTAGCATGCCGACTATTACTTGGAATGTGAATTGGAACGAAATCGCCAATAGATAAGACCATTTTACAATTTGGGCCCAAGTTAGAAGCAGAGCCTAAGGAGTAAATTATCGATAGTCTATATCTCGGAAACTATAAGAGATAATGCAATTTGGCAACCGGCAATGTAATTAGCATGCCGAATATTACTTGGAATGTGAATTGGAACGAAATCGCCAATAGATAAGACCATTTTACAATTTGGGCCCAAGTTAGAAGCAGAGCCTAAGGTGTAAATTATCGATAGTCCATATCTCGGAAACTATAAGAGATAATGCAATTTGGCAACCGGCAATGTAATTAGCATGCTGAATATTACTTGGAATGTGAATTGGAACGAAATCGCCAATAGATAAGACCATTTTACAATTTGGGCCCAAGTTAGAAGCAGAGCCTAAGGTGTAAATTATTGATAGTCCATATCTCGGAAACTATAAGAGATAATGCAATTTCGCAACCGGCAATGTAATAGCATGCCGAATATCACTTGGAATGTGAATTGGGACGAAATCGCCAATAGATAAGACCATTTTACAATTTGGGCCCAAGTTAGAAGCAGAGCCTAAGGAGTAAATTATCGATAGTCTATATCTCGGAAACTATAAGAGATAATGCAATTTGGCAACCGGCAATGTAATTAGCATGCCGAATATTACTTGGAATGTGAATTGGAACGAAATCGCCAATAGATAAGACCATTTTACAATTTGGGCCCAAGTTAGAAGCAGAGCCTAAGGTGTAAATTATCGATAGTCCATATCTCGGAAACTATAAGAGATAATGCAATTTGGCAACCGGCAATGTAATTAGCATGCTGAATATTACTTGGAATGTGAATTGGAACGAAATCGCCAATAGATAAGACCATTTTACAATTTGGGCCCAAGTTAGAAGCAGAGCCTAAGGTGTAAATTATTGATAGTCCATATCTCGGAAACTATAAGAGATAATGCAATTTCGCAACCGGCAATGTAATAGCATGCCGAATATCACTTGGAATGTGAATTGGGACGAAATCGCCAATAGATAAGACCATTTTACAATTTGGGCCCAAGTTAGAAGCAGAGCCTAAGGTGTAAATTATCGATAGTCCATATCTCGGAAACTATAAGAGATAATGCAATTTGGCAACCGGCAATGTAATTAGCATGCCGACTATTACTTGGAATGTGAATTGGAACGAAATCGCCAATAGATAAGACCATTTTACAATTTGGGCCCAAGTTAGAAGCAGAGCCTAAGGAGTAAATTATCGATAGTCCATATCTCGGAAACTATAAGAGATAATGCAATTTGGCAACCGGCAATGTAATTAGCATGCCGAATATTACTTGGAATGTGAATTGGAACGAAATCGCCAATAGATAAGACCATTTTACAATTTGGGCCCAAGTTAGAAGCAGAGCCTAAGGTGTAAATTATCGATAGTCCATATCTCGGAAACTATAAGAGATAATGCAATTTGGCAACCGGCAATGTAATTAGCATGCCGAATATTACTTGGAATGTGAATTGGAACGAAATCGCCAATAGATAAGACCATTTTACAATTTGGGACCAAGTTAGAAGCAGAGCCTAAGGTGTAAATTATCGATAGTCCATATCTCGGAAACTATAAGAGATAATGCAATTTGGCAACCGGCAATGTAATTAGCATGCCGAATATTACTTGGAATGTGAATTGGAACGAAATCGCCAATAGATAAGGCCATTTTACAATTTGGGCCCAAGTTAGAAGCAGAGCCTAAGGTGTAAATTATTGATAGTCCATATCTCGGAAACTATAAGATATAATGCAATTTCGCAACCGGCAATGTAATTAGCATGCCGAATATTACTTGGAATGTGAATTGGGACGAAATCGCCAATAGATAAGACCATTTTACAATTTGGGCCCAAGTTAGAAGCAGAGCCTAAGGTGTAAATTATCGATAGTCCATATCTCGGAAACTATAAGAGATAATGCAATTTGGCAACCGGCAATGTAATTAGCATGCCGAATATTACTTGGAATGTGAATTGGAACGAAATCGCCAATAGATAAGACCATTTTACAATTTGGGCCCAAGTTAGAAGCAGAGCCTAAGGTGTAAATTATCGATAGTCCATATCTCGGAAACTATAAGAGATAATGCAATTTGGCAACCGGCAATGTAATTAGCATGCCGAATATTACTTGGAATGTGAATTGGAACGAAATCGCCAATAGATAAGACCATTTTACAATTTGGGCCCAAGTTAGAAGCAGAGCCTAAGGTGTAAATTATCGATAGTCCATATCTCGGAAACTATAAGAGATAATGCAATTTGGCAACCGGCAATGTAATTAGCATGCCGAATATTACTTGGAATGTGAATTGGAACGAAATCGCCAATAGGTAAGACCATTTTACAATTTGGGCCCAAGTTAGAAGCAGAGCCTAAGGTGTAAATTATCGATAGTCCATATCTCGGAAACTATAAGAGATAATTCAATTTGGCAACCGGCAATGTAATTAGCATGCCGAATATTACTTGGAATGTGAATTGGAACGAAATCGCCAATAGATAAGACCATTTTACAATTTGGGCCCAAGTTAGAAGCAGAGCCTAAGGTGTAAATTATCGATAGTCCATATCTCGGAAACTATAAGAGATAATGCAATTTGGCAACCGGCAATGTAATTAGCATGCTGAATATTACTTGGAATGTGAATTGGAACGAAATCGCCAATAGATAAGACCATTTTACAATTTGGGCCCAAGTTAGAAGCAGAGCCTAAGGTGTAAATTATTGATAGTCCATATCTCGGAAACTATAAGAGATAATGCAATTTCGCAACCGGCAATGTAATAGCATGCCGAATATCACTTGGAATGTGAATTGGGACGAAATCGCCAATA
This sequence comes from Rhynchophorus ferrugineus, assembly GCF_030347505.1. Taxonomy (NCBI): domain Eukaryota; kingdom Metazoa; phylum Arthropoda; class Insecta; order Coleoptera; family Curculionidae; genus Rhynchophorus; species Rhynchophorus ferrugineus. The sequence continues at coordinate 149,123 of NW_027472647.1, read as the reverse complement.
GATAAGACCATTTTACAATTTGGGCCCAAGTTAGAAGCAGAGCCTAAGGTGTAAATTATCGATAGTCCATATCTCGGAAACTATAAGAGATAATGCAATTTGGCAACCGGCAATGTAATTAGCATGCCGACTATTACTTGGAATGTGAATTGGAACGAAATCGCCAATAGATAAGACCATTTTACAATTTGGGCCCAAGTTAGAAGCAGAGCCTAAGGAGTAAATTATCGATAGTCTATATCTCGGAAACTATAAGAGATAATGCAATTTGGCAACCGGCAATGTAATTAGCATGCCGAATATTACTTGGAATGTGAATTGGAACGAAATCGCCAATAGATAAGACCATTTTACAATTTGGGCCCAAGTTAGAAGCAGAGCCTAAGGTGTAAATTATCGATAGTCCATATCTCGGAAACTATAAGAGATAATGCAATTTGGCAACCGGCAATGTAATTAGCATGCCGAATATTACTTGGAATGTGAATTGGAACGAAATCGCCAATAGATAAGACCATTTTACAATTTGGGACCAAGTTAGAAGCAGAGCCTAAGGTGTAAATTATCGATAGTCCATATCTCGGAAACTATAAGAGATAATGCAATTTGGCAACCGGCAATGTAATTAGCATGCCGAATATTACTTGGAATGTGAATTGGAACGAAATCGCCAATAGATAAGGCCATTTTACAATTTGGGCCCAAGTTAGAAGCAGAGCCTAAGGTGTAAATTATTGATAGTCCATATCTCGGAAACTATAAGATATAATGCAATTTCGCAACCGGCAATGTAATTAGCATGCCGAATATTACTTGGAATGTGAATTGGGACGAAATCGCCAATAGATAAGACCATTTTACAATTTGGGCCCAAGTTAGAAGCAGAGCCTAAGATGTAAATTATCGATAGTCCATATCTCGGAAACTATAAGAGATAATGCAATTTGGCAACCGGCAATGTAATTAGCATGCCGAATATTACTTGGAATGTGAATTGGAACGAAATCGCCAATAGATAAGACCATTTTACAATTTGGGCCCAAGTTAGAAGCAGAGCCTAAGGTGTAAATTATCGATAGTCCATATCTCGGAAACTATAAGAGATAATTCAATTTGGCAACCGGCAATGTAATTAGCATGCCGGATATTACTTGGAATGTGAATTGGAACGAAATCGCCAATAGATAAGACCATTTTACAATTTGGGCCCAAGTTAGAAGCAGAGCCTAAGGTGTAAATTATCGATAGTCCATATCTCATAAACTATAAGAGATAATGCAATTTGGCAACCGGCAATGTAATTAGCATGCCGAATATTACTTGGAATGTGAATTGGAACGAAATCGCCAATAGATAAGACGATTTTACAATTTGGGCCCAAGTTAGAAGCAGAGCCTAAGATGTAAATTATCGATAGTCCATATCTCGGAAACTATAAGAGATAATGCAATTTGGCAACCGGCAATGTAATTAGCATGCCGAATATTACTTGGAATGTGAATTGGAACGAAATCGCCTATAGATAAGACCATTTTACAATTTGGGCCCAAGTTAGAAGCAGAGCCTAAGGTGTAAATTATCGATAGTCCGTATCTCGGAAACTATAAGAGATAATTCAATTTGGCAACCGGCAATGTAATTAGCATGCCGGATATTACTTGGAATGTGAATTGGAACGAAATCGCCAATAGGTAAGACCATTTTACAATTTGGGCCCAAGTTAGAAGCAGAGCCTAAGGTGTAAATTATCGATAGTCCATATCTCATAAACTATAAGAGATAATGCAATTTGGCAACCGGCAATGTAATTAGCATGCCGAATATTACTTGGAATGTGAATTGGAACGAAATCGCCAATAGATAAGACGATTTTACAATTTGGGCCCAAGTTAGAAGCAGAGCCTAAGATGTAAATTATCGATAGTCCATATCTCGGAAACTATAAGAGATAATGCAATTTGGCAACCGGCAATGTAATTAGCATGCCGAATATTACTTGGAATGTGAATTGGAACGAAATCGCCAATAGATAAGACCATTTTACAATTTGGGCCCAAGTTAGAAGCAGAGCCTAAGGTGTAAATTATCGATAGTCCATATCTCGGAAACTATAAGAGATAATTCAATTTGGCAACCGGCAATGTAATTAGCATGCCGGATATTACTTGTAATGTGAATTGGAACGAAATCGCCAATAGATAAGACCATTTTACAATTTGGGCCCAAGTTAGAAGCAGAGCCTAAGGTGTAAATTATCGATAGTCCATATCTCATAAACTATAAGAGATAATGCAATTTGGCAACCGGCAATGTAATTAGCATGCCGAATATTACTTGGAATGTGAATTGGAACGAAATCGCCAATAGATAAGACGATTTTACAATTTGGGCCCAAGTTAGAAGCAGAGCCTAAGATGTAAATTATCGATAGTCCATATCTCGGAAACTATAAGAGATAATGCAATTTGGCAACCGGCAATGTAATTAGCATGCCGAATATTACTTGGAATGTGAATTGGAACGAAATCGCCAATAGATAAGACCATTTTACAATTTGGGCCCAAGTTAGAAGCAGAGCCTAAGGTGTAAATTATCGATAGTCCATATCTCGGAAACTATAAGAGATAATGCAATTTTGCAACCGGCAATGTAATTAGCATGCCGAATATTACTTGGAATGTGAATTGGAACGAAATCGCCAATAGGTAAGACCATTTTACAATTTGGGCCCAAGTTAGAAGCAGAGCCTAAGGTGTAAATTATCGATAGTCCATATCTCGGAAACTATAAGAGATAATTCAATTTGGCAACCGGCAATGTAATTAGCATGCCGGATATTACTTGGAATGTGAATTGGAACGAAATCGCCAATAGATAAGACCATTTTACAATTTGGGCCCAAGTTAGAAGCAGAGCCTAAGGTGTAAATTACCGATAGTCCATATCTCGGAAAATATAAGAGATAATGCAATTTGGCAACCGGCAATGTAATTAGCATGCCGAATATTACTTGGAATGTGAATTGGAGCGAAATCGCCAATAGAGGAGACCATTTTACAATTTGGGCCCAAGTTAGAAGCAGAGCCTAAGGTGTAAATTATCGATAGTCCATATCTCGGAAACTATAAGAGATAATGCAATTTGGCAACCGGCAATGTAATTAGCATGCCGAATATTACTTGGAATGTGAATTGGAACGAAATCGCCAATAGATAAGGCCATTTTACAATTTGGGCCCAAGTTAGAAGCAGAGCCTAAGGTGTAAATTATCGATAGTCCATATCTCGGAAACTATAAGAGATAATGCAATTTGGCAACCGGCAATGTAATTATCATGCCGAATATTACTTGGAATGTGAATTGGAACGAAATCGCAAATAGATAAGACCATTTTACAATTTGGGCCCAAGTTAGAAGCAGAGCCTAAGGTGTAAATTATCGATAGTCCATATCTCGGAAACTATAAGAGATAATGCAATTTGGCAACCGGCAATGTAATTAGCATGCCGAATATTACTTGGAATGTGAATTGGAACGAAATCGCCAATAGATAAGACCATTTTACAATTTGGGCCCAAGTTAGAAGCAGAGCCTAAGGTGTAAATTATCGATAGTCCATATCTCGGAAACTATAAGAGATAATGCAATTTGGCAACCGGCAATGTAATTAGCATGCCGAATATTACTTGGAATGTGAATTGGAACGAAATCGCCAATAGATAAGACCATTTTACAATTTGGGCCCAAGTTAGAAGCAGAGCCTAAGGTGTAAATTATCGATAGTCCATATCTCGGAAACTATAAGAGATAATGCAATTTGGCAACCGGCAATGTAATTAGCATGCCGAATATTACTTGGAATGTGAATTGGAACGAAATCGCCAATAGATAAGACCATTGTACAATTTGGGTCCAAGTTAGAAGCAGAGCCTAAGGTGTAAATTATCGATAGTCCATATCTCGGAAACTATAAGAGATAATGCAATTTGGCAACCGGCAATGTAATTAGCATGCCGAATATTACTTGGAATGTGAATTGGAACGAAATCGCCAATAGATAAGACCATTTTACAATTTGGGCCCAAGTTAGAAGCAGAGCCTAAGGTGTAAATTATTGATAGTCCATATCTCGGAAACTATAAGAGATAATGCAATTTCGCAACCGGCAATGTAATTAGCATGCCGAATATTACTTGGAGTGTGAATTGGAACGTAATCGCCAATAGGTAAGACCATTTTACAATTTGGGCCCAAGTTAGAAGCAGAGCCTAAGGTGTTAATTATCGATAGTCCATATCTCGGAAACTATAAGAGATAATGCAATTTGGCAACCGGCAATGTAATTAGCATGCCGAATATTACTTGGAATGTGAATTGGAACGAAATCGCCAATAGATAAGACCATTTTACAATTTGGGACCAAGTTAGAAGCAGAGCCTAAGGTGTAAATTATCGATAGTCCATATCTCGGAAACTATAAGAGATAATGCAATTTGGCAACCGGCAATGTAATTAGCATGCCGAATATTACTTGGAATGTGAATTGGAACGAAATCGCCAATAGATAAGGCCATTTTACAATTTGGGCCCAAGTTAGAAGCAGAGCCTAAGGTGTAAATTATTGATAGTCCATATCTCGGAAACTATAAGATATAATGCAATTTCGCAACCGGCAATGTAATTAGCATGCCGAATATTACTTGGAATGTGAATTGGGACGAAATCGCCAATAGATAAGACCATTTTACAATTTGGGCCCAAGTTAGAAGCAGAGCCTAAGGTGTAAATAATCGATAGTCCATATCTCGGAAACTATAAGAGATAATGCAATTTGGCAACCGGCAATGTAATTAGCATGCCGAATATTACTTGGAATGTGAATTGGAACGAAATCGCCAATAGATAAGAGCATTTTACAATTTGGGCCCAAGTTAGAAGCAGAGCCTAAGATGTAAATTATCGATAGTCCATATCTCGGAAACTATAAGAGATAATGCAATTTGGCAACCGGCAATGTAATTAGCATGCCGAATATTACTTGGAATGTGAATTGGAACGAAATCGCCAATAGATAAGACCATTTTACAATTTGGGCCCAAGTTAGAAGCAGAGCCTAAGGTGTAAATTATCGATAATCCATATCTCGGAAACTATAAGAGATAATTCAATTTGGCAACCGGCAATGTAATTAGCATGCCGGATATTACTTGGAATGTGAATTGGAACGAAATCGCCAATAGATAAGACCATTTTACAATTTGGGCCCAAGTTAGAAGCAGAGCCTAAGGTGTAAATTATCGATAGTCCATATCTCATAAACTATAAGAGATAATGCAATTTGGCAACCGGCAATGTAATTAGCATGCCGAATATTACTTGGAATGTGAATTGGAACGAAATCGCCAATAGATAAGACCATTTTACAATTTGGGCCCAAGTTAGAAGCAGAGCCTAAGATGTAAATTATCGATAGTCCATATCTCGGAAACTATAAGAGATAATGCAATTTGGCAACCGACAATGTAATTAGCATGCCGAATATTACTTGGAATGTGAATTGGAACGAAATCGCCAATAGATAAGACCATTTTACAATTTGGGCCCAAGTTAGAAGCAGAGCCTAAGGTGTAAATTATCGATAGTCCATATCTCGGAAACTATAAGAGATAATGCAATTTTGCAACCGGCAATGTAATTAGCATGCCGAATATTACTTGGAATGTGAATTGGAACGAAATCGCCAATAGGTAAGACCATTTTACAATTTGGACCCAAGTTAGAAGCAGAGCCTAAGGTGTAAATTATCGATAGTCCATATCTCGGAAACTATAAGAGATAATGCAATTTGGCAACCGGCAATGTAATTAGCATGCCGAATATTACTTGGAATGTGAATTGGAACGAAAACGCCAATAGATAAGACCATTTTACAATTTGGGCCCAAGTTAGAAGCAGAGCCTAAGGTGTAAATTATCGATAGTCCATATCTCAGAAACTATAAGAGATAATGCAATTTGGCAACCGGCAATGTAATTAGCATGCCGAATATTACTTGATATGTGAATTGGAACGAAATCGCCAATAGATAAGACCATTTTACAATTTGGGCCCAAGTTAGAAGCAAAGCCTAAGGTGTAAATTATCGATAGTCCATATCTCGGAAACTATAAGAGATAATGCAATTTGGCAACCGGCAATGTAATTAGCATGCCGAATATTACTTGGAATGTGAATTGGAACGAAATCGCCAATAGATAAGACCATTTTACAATTTGGGCCCAAGTTAGAAGCAGAGCCTAAGGTGTAAATTATCGATAGTCCATATCTCGGAAACTATAAGAGATAATGCAATTTGGCAACCGGCAATGTAATTAGCATGCCGAAAATTACTTGGAATGTGAATTGGAACGAAATCGCCAATAGATAAGACCATTTTACAATTTGGGCCCAAGTTAGAAGCAGAGCCTAAGGTGTAAATTATTGATAGTCCATATCTCGGAAACTATAAGAGTTAATGCAATTTCGCAACCGGCAATGTAATTAGCATGCCGAATATCACTTGGAATGTGAATTGGGACGAAATCGCCAATAGATAAGACCATTTTACAATTTGGGCCCAAGTTAGAAGCAGAGCCTAAGGTGTAAATTATCGATAGTCCATATCTCGGAAACTATAAGAGATAATGCAATTTGGCAACCGGCAATGTAATTAGCATGCCGAATATTACTTGGAATGTGAATTGGAACGAAATCGCCAATAGATAAGACCATTTTACAATTTGGGCCCAAGTTAGAAGCAGAGCCTAAGATGTAAATTATCGATAGTCCATATCTCGGAAACTATAAGAGATAATGCAATTTGGCAACCGGCAATGTAATTAGCATGCCGAATATTACTTGGAATGTGAATTGGAACGAAATCGCCAATAGATAAGACCATTTTACAATTTGGGCCCAAGTTAGAAGCAGAGCCTAAGGTGTAAATTATCGATAGTCCATATCTCGGAAACTATAAGAGATAATTCAATTTGGCAACCGGCAATGTAATTAGCATGCCGGATATTACTTGGAATGTGAATTGGAACGAAATCGCCAATAGATAAGACCATTTTACAATTTGGGCCCAAGTTAGAAGCAGAGCCTAAGGTGTAAATTATCGATAGTCCATATCTCGGAAACTATAAGAGATAATGCAATTTGGCAACCGGCAATGTAATTAGCATGCCGAATATTACTTGGAATGTGAATTGGAACGAAATCGCCTATAGATAAGACCATTTTACAATTTGGGCCCAAGTTAGAAGCAGAGCCTAAGGTGTAAATTATCGATAGTCCATATCTCGGAAACTATAAGAGATAATGCAATTTGGCAACCGGCAATGTAATTAGCATGCCGAATATTACTTGGAATGTGAATTGGAACGAAATCGCCAATAGGTAAGACCATTTTACAATTTGGGCCCATGTTAAAAGCAGAGCCTAAGGTGTAAATTATCGATAGTCCATATCTCGGAAACTATAAGAGATAATTCAATTTGGCAACCGGCAATGTAATTAGCATGCCGGATATTACTTGGAATGTGAATTGGAACGAAATCGCCAATAGATAAGACCATTTTACAATTTGGGCCCAAGTTAGAAGCAGAGCCTAAGGTGTAAATTACCGATAGTCCATATATCGGAAACTATAAGAGATAATGCAATTTGGCAACCGGCAATGTAATTAGCATGCCGAATATTACTTGGAATGTGAATTGGAACGAAATCGCCAATAGATAAGACGATTTTACAATTTGGGCCCAAATTAGAAGCAGGGCCTAAGGTGTAAATTATCGATAGTCCATATCTCGGAAACTATAAGAGATAATGCAATTTGGCAACCTGCAATGTAATTAGCATGCCGAATATTACTTGGAATGTGAATTGGAACGAAATCGCCAATAGAGAAGACCATTTTACAATTTGGGCCCAAGTTAGAAGCACAGCCTAAGGTGTAAATTATCGATAGTCCATATCTCGGAAACTATAAGAGATAATGCAATTTGGCAACCGGCAATGTAATTAGCATGCCGAATATTACTTGGAATGTGAATTGGAACGAAATCGCCAATAGAGAAGACCATTTTACAATTTGGGCCCAAGTTAGAAGCAGAGCCTAAGGTGTAAATTATCGATAGTCCATATCTCGGAAACTATAAGAGATAATGCAATTTGGCAACCGGCAATGTAATTAGCATGCCGAATATTACTTGGAATGTGAATTGGAACGAAATCGCCAATAGATAAGACCATTTTACAATTTGGGCCCAAGTTAGAAGCAGAGCCTAAGGTGTAAATTATCGATAGTCCATATCTCGGAAACTATAAGAGGTAATGCAATTTGGCAACCGGCAATGTAATTAGCATGCCGAATATTACTTGGAATGTGAATTGGAACAAAATCGCCAATAGAGAAGACCATTTTACAATTTGGGCCCAAGTTAGAAGCAGAGCCTAAGGTGTAAATTATCGATAGTCCATATCTCGGAAACTATAAGAGATAATGCAATTTGGCAACCGGCAATGTAATTAGCATGCCGAATATTACTTGGAATGTGAATTGGAACGAAATCGCCAATAGATAAGACCATTTTACAATTTGGGCCCAAGTTAGAAGCAGAGCCTAAGGTGTAAATTATCGATAGTCCATATCTCGGAAACTATAAGAGATAATGCAATTTGGCAACCGGCAATGTAATTAGCATGCCGAATATTACTTGGAATGTGAATTGGAACGAAATCGCCATTAGATAAGACCATTTTACAATTTGGGCCCAAGTTAGAAGCAGAGCCTAAGATGTAAATTATTGATAGTCCATATCTCGGAAACTATAAGAGATAATGCAATTTCGCAACCGGCAATGTAATTAGCATGCCGAATATTACTTGGAGTGTGAATTGGAACGAAATCGCCAATAGATAAGACCATTTTACAATTTGGGCCCAAGTTAGAAGCAGAGCCTAAGGTGTAAATTATCGATAGTCCATATCTCGGAAACTATAAGAGATAATGCAATTTGGCAACCGGCAATGTAATTAGCATGCCGAATATTACTTGGAATGTGAATTGGAACGAAATCGCCAATAGATAAGACCATTTTACAATTTGGGCCCAAGTTAGAAGCAGAGCCTAAGGTGTAAATTATCGATAGTCCATATCTCGGAAACTATAAGAGATAATGCAATTTGGCAACCGGCAATGTAGTTAGCATGCCGAGTATTACTTGGAATGTGAATTGGAACGAAATCGCCAATAGATAAGACCATTTTACAATTTGGGCCCAAGTTAGAAGCAGAGCCTAAGGTGTAAATTATCGATAGTCCATATCTCGGAAACTATAAGAGATAATGCAATTTGGCAACCGGCAATGTAATTAGCATGCCGAATATTACTTGGAATGTAAATTGGAACGAAATCGCCAATAGAGAAGACCATTTTACAATTTGGGCCCAAGTTAGAAGCAGAGCCTAAGGTGTAAATTATCGATAGTCCATATCTCGGAAACTATAAGAGATAATGCAATTTGGCAACCGGCAATGTAATTAGCATGCCGAATATTACTTGGAATGTGAATTGGAACGAAAACGCCAATAGATAAGACCATTTTACAATTTGGGCCCAAGTTAGAAGCAGAGCCTAAGGTGTAAATTATCGATAGTCCATATCTCAGAAACTATAAGAGATAATGCAATTTGGCAACCGGCAATGAAATTAGCATGCCGAATATTACTTGAAATGTGAATTGGAACGAAATCGCCAATAGATAAGACCATTTTACAATTTGGGCCCAAGTTAGAAGCAGAGCCTAAGGTGTAAATTATCGATAGTCCATATCTCGGAAACTATAAGAGATAATGCAATTTGGCAACCGGCAATGTAATTAGCATGCCGAATATTACTTGGAATGTGAATTGGAACGAAATCGCCAATAGATAAGGCCATTTTACAATTTGGGCCCAAGTTAGAAGCAGAGCCTAAGGTGTAAATTATCGATAGTCCATATCTCGGAAACTATAAGAGATAATGCAATTTGGCAACCGGCAATATAATTAGCATGCCGAAAATTACTTGGAATGTGAATTGGAACGAAATCGCCAATAGATAAGACCATTTTACAATTTGGGCCCAAGTTAGAAGCAGAGCCTAAGGTGTAAATTATTGATAGTCCATATCTCGGAAACTATAAGAGTTAATGCAATTTCGCAACCGGCAATGTAATTAGCATGCCGAATATCACTTGGAATGTGAATTGGGACGAAATCGCCAATAGATAAGACCATTTTACAATTTGGGCCCAAGTTAGAAGCAGAGCCTAAGGTGTAAATTATCGATAGTCCATATCTCGGAAACTATAAGAGATAATGCAATTTGGCAACCGGCAATGTAATTAGCATGCCGAATATTACTTGGAATGTGAATTGGAACGAAATCGCCAATAGATAAGACCATTTTACAATTTGGGCCCAAGTTAGAAGCAGAGCCTAAGATGTAAATTATCGATAGTCCATATCTCGGAAACTATAAGAGATAATGCAATTTGGCAACCGGCAATGTAATTAGCATGCCGAATATTACTTGGAATGTGAATTGGAACGAAATCGCCAATAGATAAGACCATTTTACAATTTGGGCCCAAGTTAGAAGCAGAGCCTAAGGTGTAAATTATCGATAGTCCATATCTCGGAAACTATAAGAGATAATTCAATTTGGCAACCGGCAATGTAATTAGCATGCCGGATATTACTTGGAATGTGAATTGGAACGAAATCGCCAATAGATAAGACCATTTTACAATTTGGGCCCAAGTTAGAAGCAGAGCCTAAGGTGTAAATTATCGATAGTCCATATCTCGGAAACTATAAGAGATAATGCAATTTGGCAACCGGCAATGTAATTAGCATGCCGAATATTACTTGGAATGTGAATTGGAACGAAATCGCCTATAGATAAGACCATTTTACAATTTGGGCCCAAGTTAGAAGCAGAGCCTAAGGTGTAAATTATCGATAGTCCATATCTCGGAAACTATAAGAGATAATGCAATTTGGCAACCGGCAATGTAATTAGCATGCCGAATATTACTTGGAATGTGAATTGGAACGAAATCGCCTATAGATAAGACCATTTTACAATTTGGGCCCAAGTTAGAAGCAGAGCCTAAGGTGTAAATTATCGATAGTCCATATCTCGGAAACTATAAGAGATAATTCAATTTGGCAACCGGCAATGTAATTAGCATGCCGGATATTACTTGGAATGTGAATTGGAACGAAATCGCCAATAGATAAGACGATTTTACAATTTGGGCCCAAATTAGAAGCAGGGCCTAAGGTGTAAATTATCGATAGTCCATATCTCGGAAACTATAAGAGATAATGCAATTTGGCAACCGGCAATGTAATTAGCATGCCGAATATTACTTGGAATGTGAATTGGAACGAAATCGCCAATAGATAAGACCATTTTACAATTTGGGCCCAAGTTAGAAGCAGAGCCTAAGGTGTAAATTATCGATAGTCCATATCTCGGAAACTATAAGAGATAATTCAATTTGGCAACCGGCAATGTAATTAGCATGCCGGATATTACTTGGAATGTGAATTGGAACGAAATCGCCAATAGATAAGACCATTTTACAATTTGGGCCCAAGTTAGAAGCAGAGCCTAAGGTGTAAATTATCGATAGTCCATATCTCGGAAACTATAAGAGATAATGCAATTTGGCAACCGGCAATGTAATTAGCATGCCGAATATTACTTGGAATGTGAATTGGAACGAAATCGCCTATAGATAAGACCATTTTACAATTTGGGCCCAAGTTAGAAGCAGAGCCTAAGGTGTAAATTATCGATAGTCCATATCTCGGAAACTATAAGAGATAATTCAATTTGGCAACCGGCAATGTAATTAGCATGCCGGATATTACTTGGAATGTGAATTGGAACGAAATCGCCAATAGATAAGACGATTTTACAATTTGGGCCCAAATTAGAAGCAGGGCCTAAGGTGTAAATTATCGATAGTCCATATCTCGGAAACTATAAGAGATAATGCAATTTGGCAACCGGCAATGTAATTAGCATGCCGAATATTACTTGGAATGTGAATTGGAACGAAATCGCCAATAGAGAAGACCATTTTACAATTTGGGCCCAAGTTAGAAGCAGAGCCTAAGGTGTAAATTATCGATAGTCCATATCTCGGAAACTATAAGAGATAATGCAATTTGGCAACCGGCAATGCAATTAGCATGCCGAATATTACTTGGAATGTGAATTGGAACGAAATCGCCAATAGATAAGACCATTTTACAATTTGGGCCCAAGTTAGAAGCAGAGCCTAAGGTGTAAATTATCGATAGTCCATATCTCGGAAACTATAAGAGATAATGCAATTTGGCAACCGGCAATGTAATTAGCATGCCGAATATTACTTGGAATGTGAATTGGAACGAAATCGCCAATAGATAAGACCATTGTACAATTTGGGTCCAAGTTAGAAGCAGAGCCTAAGGTGTAAATTATCGATAGTCCATATCTCGGAAACTATAAGAGATAATGCAATTTGGCAACCGGCAATGTAATTAGCATGCCGAATATTACTTGGAATGTGAATTGGAACGAAATCGCCAATAGATAAGACCATTTTACAATTTGGGCCCAAGTTAGAAGCAGAGCCTAAGGTGTAAATTATTGATAGTCCATATCTCGGAAACTATAAGAGATAATGCAATTTCGCAACCGGCAATGTAATTAGCATGCCGAATATTACTTGGAGTGTGAATTGGAACGTAATCGCCAATAGGTAAGACCATTTTACAATTTGGGCCCAAGTTAGAAGCAGAGCCTAAGGTGTTAATTATCGATAGTCCATATCTCGGAAACTATAAGAGATAATGCAATTTGGCAACCGGCAATGTAATTAGCATGCCGAATATTACTTGGAATGTGAATTGGAACGAAATCGCCAATAGATAAGACCATTTTACAATTTGGGACCAAGTTAGAAGCAGAGCCTAAGGTGTAAATTATCGATAGTCCATATCTCGGAAACTATAAGAGATAATGCAATTTGGCAACCGGCAATGTAATTAGCATGCCGAATATTACTTGGAATGTGAATTGGAACGAAATCGCCAATAGATAAGACCAGTTTACAATTTGGACCCAAGTTAGAAGCAGAGCCTAAGGTGTAAATTATCGATAGTCCATATCTCGGAAACTATAAGATATAATGCAATTTCGCAACCGGCAATGTAATTAGCATGCCGAATATTACTTGGAATGTGAATTGGGACGAAATCGCCAATAGATAAGACCATTTTACAATTTGGGCCCAAGTTAGAAGCAGAGCCTAAGGTGTAAATTATCGATAGTCCATATCTCGGAAACTATAAGAGATAATGCAATTTGGCAACCGGCAATGTAATTAGCATGCCGAATATTACTTGGAATGTGAATTGGAACGAAATCGCCAATAGATAAGAGCATTTTACAATTTGGGCCCAAGTTAGAAGCAGAGCCTAAGATGTAAATTATCGATAGTCCATATCACGGAAACTATAAGAGATAATGCAATTTGGCAACCGGCAATGTAATTAGCATGCCGAATATTACTTGGAATGTGAATTGGAACGAAATCGCCAATAGATAAGACCATTTTACAATTTGGGCCCAAGTTAGAAGCAGAGCCTAAGGTGTAAATTATCGATAGTCCATATCTCGGAAACTATAAGAGATAATTCAATTTGGCAACCGGCAATGTAATTAGCATGCCGGATATTACTTGGAATGTGAATTGGAACGAAATCGCCAATAGATAAGACCATTTTACAATTTGGGCCCAAGTTAGAAGCAGAGCCTAAGGTGTAAATTATCGATAGTCCATATCTCATAAACTATAAGAGATAATGCAATTTGGCAACCGGCAATGTAATTAGCATGCCGAATATTACTTGGAATGTGAATTGGAACGAAATCGCCAATAGATAAGACGATTTTACAATTTGGGCCCAAGTTAGAAGCAGAGCCTAAGATGTAAATTATCGATAGTCCATATCTCGGAAACTATAAGAGATAATGCAATTTGGCAACCGACAATGTAATTAGCATGCCGAATATTACTTGGAATGTGAATTGGAACGAAATCGCCAATAGATAAGACCATTTTACAATTTGGGCCCAAGTTAGAAGCAGAGCCTAAGGTGTAAATTATCGATAGTCCATATCTCGGAAACTATAAGAGATAATGCAATTTTGCAACCGGCAATGTAATTAGCATGCCGAATATTACTTGGAATGTGAATTGGAACGAAATCGCCAATAGGTAAGACCATTTTACAATTTGGGCCCAAGTTAGAAGCAGAGCCTAAGGTGTAAATTATCGATAGTCCATATCTCGGAAACTATAAGAGATAATTCAATTTGGCAACCGGCAATGTAATTAGCATGCCGGATATTACTTGGAATGTGAATTGGAACGAAATCGCCAATAGATAAGACCATTTTACAATTTGGGCCCAAGTTAGAAGCAGAGCCTAAGGTGTAAATTACCGATAGTCCATATCTCGGAAAATATAAGAGATAATGCAATTTGGCAACCGGCAATGTAATTAGCATGCCGAATATTACTTGGAATGTGAATTGGAACGAAATCGCCAATAGATAAGACGATTTTACAATTTGGGCCCAAGTTAGAAGCAGAGCCTAAGGTGTAAATTATCGATAGTCCATATCTCGGAAACTATAAGAGATAATGCAATTTGGCAACCGGCAATGTAATTAGCATGCCGAATATTACTTGGAATGTGAATTCGAACGAAATCGCCAATAGAGAAGACCATTTTACAATTTGGGCCCAAGTTAGAAGCAGAGCCTAAGGTGTAAATTATCGATAGTCCATATCTCGGAAACTATAAGAGATAATGCAATTTGGCAACCGGCAATGTAATTAGCATGCCGAATATTACTTGGAATGTGAATTGGAACGAAATCGCCAATAGAGAAGACCATTTTACAATTTGGGCCCAAGTTAGAAGCAAAGCCTAAGGTGTAAATTATCGATAGTCCATATCTCGGAAACTATAAGAGATAATGCAATTTGGCAACCGGCAATGTAATTAGCATGCCGAATATTACTTGGAATGTGAATTGGAACGAAAACGCCAATAGATAAGACCATTTTACAATTTGGGCCCAAGTTAGAAGCAGAGCCTAAGGTGTAAATTATCGATAGTCCATATCTCAGAAACTATAAGAGATAATGCAATTTGGCAACCGGCAATGTAATTAGCATGCCGAATATTACTTGAAATGTGAATTGGAACGAAATCGCCAATAGATAAGACCATTTTACAATTTGGGCCCAAGTTAGAAGCAGAGCCTAAGGTGTAAATTATCGATAGTCCATATCTCGGAAACTATAAGAGATAATGCAATTTGGCAACCGGCAATGTAATTAGCATGCCGAATATTACTTGGAATGTGAATTGGAACGAAATCGCCAATAGATAAGACCATTTTACAATTTGGGCCCAAGTTAGAAGCAGAGCCTAAGGTGTAAATTATCGATAGTCCATATCTCGGAAACTATAAGAGATAATGCAATTTGGCA
The DNA here is from genome assembly GCF_030347505.1 of Rhynchophorus ferrugineus. Classification (NCBI taxonomy): domain Eukaryota; kingdom Metazoa; phylum Arthropoda; class Insecta; order Coleoptera; family Curculionidae; genus Rhynchophorus; species Rhynchophorus ferrugineus. Next base: position 133,470 of record NW_027472647.1, on the reverse strand, counting down.
ACCGGCAATGTAATTATCATGCCGAAAATTACTTGGAATGTGAATTGGAACGAAATCGCCAATAGATAAGACCATTTTACAATTTGGGCCCAAGTTAGAAGCAGAGCCTAAGGTGTAAATTATTGATAGTCCATATCTCGGAAACTATAAGAGTTAATGCAATTTCGCAACCGGCAATGTAATTAGCATGCCGAATATCACTTGGAATGTGAATTGGGACGAAATCGCCAATAGATAAGACCATTTTACAATTTGGGCCCAAGTTAGAAGCAGAGCCTAAGGTGTAAATTATCGATAGTCCATATCTCGGAAACTATAAGAGATAATGCAATTTGGCAACCGGCAATGTAATTAGCATGCCGAATATTACTTGGAATGTGAATTGGAACGAAATCGCCAATAGATAAGACCATTTTACAATTTGGGCCCAAGTTAGAAGCAGAGCCTAAGATGTAAATTATCGATAGTCCATATCTCGGAAACTATAAGAGATAATGCAATTTGGCAACCGGCAATGTAATTAGCATGCCGAATATTACTTGGAATGTGAATTGGAACGAAATCGCCAATAGATAAGACCATTTTACAATTTGGGCCCAAGTTAGAAGCAGAGCCTAAGGTGTAAATTATCGATAGTCCATATCTCGGAAACTATAAGAGATAATTCAATTTGGCAACCGGCAATGTAATTAGCATGCCGGATATTACTTGGAATGTGAATTGGAACGAAATCGCCAATAGATAAGGCCATTTTACAATTTGGGCCCAAGTTAGAAGCAGAGCCTAAGGTGTAAATTATCGATAGTCCATATCTCGGAAACTATAAGAGATAATGCAATTTGGCAACCGGCAATGTAATTAGCATGCCGAATATTACTTGGAATGTGAATTGGAACGAAATCGCCTATAGATAAGACCATTTTACAATTTGGGCCCAAGTTAGAAGCAGAGCCTAAGGTGTAAATTATCGATAGTCCATATCTCGGAAACTATAAGAGATAATGCAATTTGGCAACCGGCAATGTAATTAGCATGCCGAATATTACTTGGAATGTGAATTGGAACGAAATCGCCAATAGGTAAGACCATTTTACAATTTGGGCCCATGTTAGAAGCAGAGCCTAAGGTGTAAATTATCGATAGTCCATATCTCGGAAACTATAAGAGATAATTCAATTTGGCAACCGGCAATGTAATTAGCATGCCGGATATTACTTGGAATGTGAATTGGAACGAAATCGCCAATAGATAAGACCATTTTACAATTTGGGCCCAAGTTAGAAGCAGAGCCTAAGGTGTAAATTACCGATAGTCCATATATCGGAAACTATAAGAGATAATGCAATTTGGCAACCGGCAATGTAATTAGCATGCCGAATATTACTTGGAATGTGAATTGGAACGAAATCGCCAATAGATAAGACGATTTTACAATTTGGGCCCAAATTAGAAGCAGGGCCTAAGGTGTAAATTATCGATAGTCCATATCTCGGAAACTATAAGAGATAATGCAATTTGGCAACCTGCAATGTAATTAGCATGCCGAATATTACTTGGAATGTGAATTGGAACGAAATCGCCAATAGAGAAGACCATTTTACAATTTGGGCCCAAGTTAGAAGCAGAGCCTAAGGTGTAAATTATCGATAGTCCATATCTCGGAAACTATAAGAGATAATGCAATTTGGCAACCGGCAATGTAATTAGCATGCCGAATATTACTTGGAATGTGAATTGGAACGAAATCGCCAATAGAGAAGACCATTTTACAATTTGGGCCCAAGTTAGAAGCAGAGCCTAAGGTATAAATTATCGATAGTCCATATCTCGGAAACTATAAGAGATAATGCAATTTGGCAACCGGCAAAGTAATTAGCATGCCGAATATTACTTGGAATGTGAATTGGAACGAAATCGCCAATAGATAAGACCATTTTACAATTTGGGCCCAAGTTAGAAGCAGAGCCTAAGGTGTAAATTATCGATAGTCCATATCTCGGAAACTATAAGAGGTAATGCAATTTGGCAACCGGCAATGTAATTAGCATGCCGAATATTACTTGGAATGTGAATTGGAACGAAATCGCCAATAGGTAAGACCATTTTACAATTTGGGCCCATGTTAGAAGCAGAGCCTAAGGTGTAAATTATCGATAGTCCATATCTCGGAAACTATAAGAGATAATTCAATTTGGCAACCGGCAATGTAATTAGCATGCCGGATATTACTTGGAATGTGAATTGGAACGAAATCGCCAATAGATAAGACCATTTTACAATTTGGGCCCAAGTTAGAAGCAGAGCCTAAGGTGTAAATTACCGATAGTCCATATATCGGAAACTATAAGAGATAATGCAATTTGGCAACCGGCAATGTAATTAGCATGCCGAATATTACTTGGAATGTGAATTGGAACGAAATCGCCAATAGATAAGACGATTTTACAATTTGGGCCCAAATTAGAAGCAGGGCCTAAGGTGTAAATTATCGATAGTCCATATCTCGGAAACTATAAGAGATAATGCAATTTGGCAACCTGCAATGTAATTAGCATGCCGAATATTACTTGGAATGTGAATTGGAACGAAATCGCCAATAGAGAAGACCATTTTACAATTTGGGCCCAAGTTAGAAGCAGAGCCTAAGGTGTAAATTATCGATAGTCCATATCTCGGAAACTATAAGAGATAATGCAATTTGGCAACCGGCAATGTAATTAGCATGCCGAATATTACTTGGAATGTGAATTGGAACGAAATCGCCAATAGAGAAGACCATTTTACAATTTGGGCCCAAGTTAGAAGCAGAGCCTAAGGTGTAAATTATCGATAGTCCATATCTCGGAAACTATAAGAGATAATGCAATTTGGCAACCGGCAATGTAATTAGCATGCCGAATATTACTTGGAATGTGAATTGGAACGAAATCGCCAATAGATAAGACCATTTTACAATTTGGGCCCAAGTTAGAAGCAGAGCCTAAGGTGTAAATTATCGATAGTCCATATCTCGGAAACTATAAGAGGTAATGCAATTTGGCAACCGGCAATGTAATTAGCATGCCGAATATTACTTGGAATGTGAATTGGAACGAAATCGCCAATAGAGAAGACCATTTTACAATTTGGGCCCAAGTTAGAAGCAGAGCCTAAGGTGTAAATTATCGATAGTCCATATCTCGGAAACTATAAGAGATAATGCAATTTGGCAACCGGCAATGTAATTAGCATGCCGAATATTACTTGGAATGTGAATTGGAACGAAATCGCCAATAGATAAGACCATTTTACAATTTGGGCCCAAGTTAGAAGCAGAGCCTAAGGTGTAAATTATCGATAGTCCATATCTCGGAAACTATAAGAGATAATGCAATTTGGCAACCGGCAATGTAATTAGCATGCCGAATATTACTTGAAATGTGAATTGGAACGAAATCGCCATTAGATAAGACCATTTTACAATTTGGGCCCAAGTTAGAAGCAGAGCCTAAGGTGTAAATTATTGATAGTCCATATCTCGGAAACTATAAGAGATAATGCAATTTCGCAACCGGCAATGTAATTAGCATGCCGAATATTACTTGGAGTGTGAATTGGAACGAAATCGCCAATAGATAAGACCATTTTACAATTTGGGCCCAAGTTAGAAGCAGAGCCTAAGGTGTAAATTATCGATAGTCCATATCTCGGAAACTATAAGAGATAATGCAATTTGGCAACCGGCAATGTAATTAGCATGCCGAATATTACTTGGAATGTGAATTGGAACGAAATCGCCAATAGATAAGACCATTTTACAATTTGGGCCCAAGTTAGAAGCAGAGCCTAAGGTGTAAATTATCGATAGTCCATGTCTCGGAAACTATAAGAGATAATGCAATTTGGCAACCGGCAATGTAATTAGCATGCCGAGTATTACTTGGAATGTGAATTGGAACGAAATCGCCAATAGATAAGACCATTTTACAATTTGGGCCCAAGTTAGAAGCAGAGCCTAAGGTGTAAATTATCGATAGTCCATATCTCGGAAACTATAAGAGATAATGCAATTTGGCAACCGGCAATGTAATTAGCATGCCGAATATTACTTGGAATGTAAATTGGAACGAAATCGCCAATAGAGAAGACCATTTTACAATTTGGGCCCAAGTTAGAAGCAGAGCCTAAGGTGTAAATTATCGATAGTCCATATCTCGGAAACTATAAGAGATAATGCAATTTGGCAACCGGCAATGTAATTAGCATGCCGAATATTACTTGGAATGTGAATTGGAACGAAAACGCCAATAGATAAGACCATTTTACAATTTGGGCCCAAGTTAGAAGCAGAGCCTAAGGTGTAAATTATCGATAGTCCATATCTCAGAAACTATAAGAGATAATGCAATTTGGCAACCGGCAATGAAATTAGCATGCCGAATATTACTTGAAATGTGAATTGGAACGAAATCGCCAATAGATAAGACCATTTTACAATTTGGGCCCAAGTTAGAAGCAGAGCCTAAGGTGTAAATTATCGATAGTCCATATCTCGGAAAATATAAGAGATAATGCAATTTGGCAACCGGCAATGTAATTAGCATGCCGAATATTACTTGGAATGTGAATTGGAACGAAATCGCCAATAGATAAGACCATTTTACAATTTGGGCCCAAGTTAGAAGCAGAGCCTAAGGTGTAAATTATCGATAGTCCATATCTCGGAAACTATAAGAGATAATGCAATTTGGCAACCGGCAATATAATTAGCATGCCGAAAATTACTTGGAATGTGAATTGGAACGAAATCGCCAATAGATAAGACCATTTTACAATTTGGGCCCAAGTTAGAAGCAGAGCCTAAGGTGTAAATTATTGATAGTCCATATCTCGGAAACTATAAGAGTTAATGCAATTTCGCAACCGGCAATGTAATTAGCATGCCGAATATCACTTGGAATGTGAATTGGGACGAAATCGCCAATAGATAAGACCATTTTACAATTTGGGCCCAAGTTAGAAGCAGAGCCTAAGGTGTAAATTATCGATAGTCCATATCTCGGAAACTATAAGAGATAATTCAATTTGGCAACCGGCAATGTAATTAGCATGCCGGATATTACTTGGAATGTGAATTGGAACGAAATCGCCAATAGATAAGACCATTTTACAATTTGGGCCCAAGTTAGAAGCAGAGCCTAAGGTGTAAATTATCGATAGTCCATATCTCGGAAACTATAAGAGATAATGCAATTTGGCAACCGGCAATGTAATTAGCATGCCGAATATTACTTGGAATGTGAATTGGAACGAAATCGCCAATAGATAAGACCATTTTATAATTTGGGCCCAAGTTAGAAGCAGAGCCTAAGGTGTAAATTATCGATAGTCCATATCTCGGAAACTATAAGAGATAATTCAATTTGGCAACCGGCAATGTAATTAGCATGCCGGATATTACTTGGAATGTGAATTGGAACGAAATCGCCAATAGATAAGACCATTTTACAATTTGGGCCCAAGTTAGAAGCAGAGCCTAAGGTGTAAATTATCGATAGTCCATATCTCGGAAACTATAAGAGATAATGCAATTTGGCAACCGGCAATGTAATTAGCATGCCGAATATTACTTGGAATGTGAATTGGAACGAAATCGCCTATAGATAAGACCATTTTACAATTTGGGCCCAAGTTAGAAGCAGAGCCTAAGGTGTAAATTATCGATAGTCCATATCTCGGAAACTATAAGAGATAATTCAATTTGGCAACCGGCAATGTAATTAGCATGCCGGATATTACTTGGAATGTGAATTGGAACGAAATCGCCAATAGATAAGACGATTTTACAATTTGGGCCCAAATTAGAAGCAGGGCCTAAGGTGTAAATTATCGATAGTCCATATCTCGGAAACTATAAGAGATAATGCAATTTGGCAACCGGCAATGTAATTAGCATGCCGAATATTACTTGGAATGTGAATTGGAACGAAATCGCCAATAGAGAAGACCATTTTACAATTTGGGCCCAAGTTAGAAGCAGAGCCTAAGGTGTAAATTATCGATAGTCCATATCTCGGAAACTATAAGAGATAATGCAATTTGGCAACCGGCAATGTAATTAGCATGCCGAATATTACTTGGAATGTGAATTGGAACGAAATCGCCAATAGATAAGACCATTTTACAATTTGGGCCCAAGTTAGAAGCAGAGCCTAAGGTGTAAATTATCGATAGTCCATATCTCGGAAACTATAAGAGATAATGCAATTTGGCAACCGGCAATATAATTAGCATGCCGAAAATTACTTGGAATGTGAATTGGAACGAAATCGCCAATAGATAAGACCATTTTACAATTTGGGCCCAAGTTAGAAGCAGAGCCTAAGGTGTAAATTATTGATAGTCCATATCTCGGAAACTATAAGAGATAATGCAATTTGGCAACCGGCAATGTAATTAGCATGCCGAATATTACTTGGAATGTGAATTGGAACGAAATCGCCAATAGATAAGACCATTTTACAATTTGGGCCCAAGTTAGAAGCAGAGCCTAAGGTGTAAATTATCGATAGTCCATATCTCGGAAACTATAAGAGATAATGCAATTTGGCAACCGGCAATATAATTAGCATGCCGAAAATTACTTGGAATGTGAATTGGAACGAAATCGCCAATAGATAAGACCATTTTACAATTTGGGCCCAAGTTAGAAGCAGAGCCTAAGGTGTAAATAATTGATAGTCCATATCTCGGAAACTATAAGAGTTAATGCAATTTCGCAACCGGCAATGTAATTAGCATGCCGAATATCACTTGGAATGTGAATTGGGACGAAATCGCCAATAGATAAGACCATTTTACAATTTGGGCCCAAGTTAGAAGCAGAGCCTAAGGTGTAAATTATCGATAGTCCATATCTCGGAAACTATAAGAGATAATGCAATTTGGCAACCGGCAATGTAATTAGCATGCCGAATATTACTTGGAATGTGAATTGGAACGAAATCGCCAATAGATAAGACCATTTTACAATTTGGGCCCAAGTTAGAAGCAGAGCCTAAGATGTAAATTATCGATAGTCCATATCTCGGAAACTATAAGAGATAATGCAATTTGGCAACCGGCAATGTAATTAGCATGCCGAATATTACTTGGAATGTGAATTGGAACGAAATCGCCAATAGATAAGACCATTTTACAATTTGGGCCCAAGTTAGAAGCAGAGCCTAAGGTGTAAATTATCGATAGTCCATATCTCGGAAACTATAAGAGATAATTCAATTTGGCAACCGGCAATGTAATTAGCATGCCGGATATTACTTGGAATGTGAATTGGAACGAAATCGCCAATAGATAAGACCATTTTACAATTTGGGCCCAAGTTAGAAGCAGAGCCTAAGGTGTAAATTATCGATAGTCCATATCTCGGAAACTATAAGAGATAATGCAATTTGGCAACCGGCAATGTAATTAGCATGCCGAATATTACTTGGAATGTGAATTGGAACGAAATCGCCTATAGATAAGACCATTTTACAATTTGGGCCCAAGTTAGAAGCAGAGCCTAAGGTGTAAATTATCGATAGTCCATATCTCGGAAACTATAAGAGATAATTCAATTTGGCAACCGGCAATGTAATTAGCATGCCGGATATTACTTGGAATGTGAATTGGAACGAAATCGCCAATAGATAAGACGATTTTACAATTTGGGCCCAAATTAGAAGCAGGGCCTAAGGTGTAAATTATCGATAGTCCATATCTCGGAAACTATAAGAGATAATGCAATTTGGCAACCGGCAATGTAATTAGCATGCCGAATATTACTTGGAATGTGAATTGGAACGAAATCGCCAATAGAGAAGACCATTTTACAATTTGGGCCCAAGTTAGAAGCAGAGCCTAAGGTGTAAATTATCGATAGTCCATATCTCGGAAACTATAAGAGATAATGCAATTTGGCAACCGGCAATGTAATTAGCATGCCGAATATTACTTGGAATGTGAATTGGAACGAAATCGCCAATAGAGAAGACCATTTTACAATTTGGGCCCAAGTTAGAAGCAGAGCCTAAGGTGTAAATTATCGATAGTCCATATCTCGGAAACTATAAGAGATAATGCAATTTGGCAACCGGCAATGTAATTAGCATGCCGAATATTACTTGGAATGTGAATTGGAACGAAATCGCCAATAGATAAGACCATTTTACAATTTGGGCCCAAGTTAGAAGCAGAGCCTAAGGTGTAAATTATCGATAGTCCATATCTCGGAAACTATAAGAGGTAATGCAATTTGGCAACCGGCAATGTAATTAGCATGCCGAATATTACTTGGAATGTGAATTGGAACGAAATCGCCAATAGAGAAGACCATTTTACAATTTGGGCCCAAGTTAGAAGCAGAGCCTAAGGTGTAAATTATCGATAGTCCATATCTCGGAAACTATAAGAGATAATGCAATTTGGCAACCGGCAATGTAATTAGCATGCCGAATATTACTTGGAATGTGAATTGGAACGAAATCGCCAATAGATAAGACCATTTTACAATTTGGGCCCAAGTTAGAAGCAGAGCCTAAGGTGTAAATTATCGATAGTCCATATCTCGGAAACTATAAGAGATAATGCAATTTGGCAACCGGCAATGTAATTAGCATGCCGAATATTACTTGGAATGTGAATTGGAACGAAATCGCCATTAGATAAGACCATTTTACAATTTGGGCCCAAGTTAGAAGCAGAGCCTAAGGTGTAAATTATTGATAGTCCATATCTCGGAAACTATAAGAGATAATGCAATTTCGCAACCGGCAATGTAATTAGCATGCCGAATATTACTTGGAGTGTGAATTGGAACGAAATCGCCAATAGATAAGACCATTTTACAATTTGGGCCCAAGTTAGAAGCAGAGCCTAAGGTGTAAATTATCGATAGTCCATATCTCGGAAACTATAAGAGATAATGCAATTTGGCAACCGGCAATGTAATTAGCGTGCCGAATATTACTTGGAATGTGAATTGGAACGAAATCGCCAATAGATAAGACCATTTTACAATTTGGGCCCAAGTTAGAAGCAGAGCCTAAGGTGTAAATTATCGATAGTTCATATCTCGGAATCTATAAGAGATAATGCAATTTGGCAACCGGCAATGTAATTAGCATGCCGAGTATTACTTGGAATGTGAATTGGAACGAAATCGCCAATAGATAAGACCATTTTACAATTTGGGCCCAAGTTAGAAGCAGAGCCTAAGGTGTAAATTATCGATAGTCCATATCTCGGAAACTATAAGAGATAATGCAATTTGGCAACCGGCAATGTAATTAGCATGCCGAATATTACTTGGAATGTGAATTGGAACGAAATCGCCAATAGATAAGACCATTTTACAATTTGGGCCCAAGTTAGAAGCAGAGCCTAAGGTGTAAATTATTGATAGTCCATATCTCGGAAACTATAAGAGATAATGCAATTTCGCAATCGGCAATGTAATTAGCATGCCGAATATCACTTGGAATGTGAATTGGGACGAAATCGCCAATAGATAAGACCATTTTACAATTTGGGCCCAAGTTAGAAGCAGAGCCTAAGGTGTAAATTATCGATAGTCCATATCTCGGAAACTATGAGAGATAATGCAATTTGGCAACCGGCAATGTAATTAGCATGCCGAATATTACTTGGAATGTGAATTGGAACGAAATCTCCAATAGATAAGACCATTGTACAATTTGGGTCCAAGTTAGAAGCAGAGCCTAAGGTGTAAATTATCGATAGTCCATATCTCGGAAACTATAAGAGATAATGCAATTTGGCAACCGGCAATGTAATTAGCATGCCGAATATTACTTGGAATGTGAATTGGAACGAAATCGCCATTAGATAAGACCATTTTACAATTTGGGCCCAAGTTAGAAGCAGAGCCTAAGGTGTAAATTATTGATAGTCCATATCTCGGAAACTATAAGAGATAATGCAATTTCGCAACCGGCAATGTAATTAGCATGCCGAATATTACTTGGAGTGTGAATTGGAACGAAATCGCCAATAGATAAGACCATTTTACAATTTGGGCCCAAGTTAGAAGCAGAGCCTAAGGTGTAAATTATCGATAGTTCATATCTCGGAATCTATAAGAGATAATGCAATTTGGCAACCGGCAATGTAATTAGCATGCCGAGTATTACTTGGAATGTGAATTGGAACGAAATCGCCAATAGATAAGACCATTTTACAATTTGGGCCCAAGTTAGAAGCAGAGCCTAAGGTGTAAATTATCGATAGTCCATATCTCGGAAACTATAAGAGATAATGCAATTTGGCAACCGGCAATGTAATTAGCATGCCGAATATTACTTGGAATGTGAATTGGAACGAAATCGCCAATAGATAAGACCATTTTACAATTTGGGCCCAAGTTAGAAGCAGAGCCTAAGGTGTAAATTATTGATAGTCCATATCTCGGAAACTATAAGAGATAATGCAATTTCGCAATCGGCAATGTAATTAGCATGCCGAATATCACTTGGAATGTGAATTGGGACGAAATCGCCAATAGATAAGACCATTTTACAATTTGGGCCCAAGTTAGAAGCAGAGCCTAAGGTGTAAATTATCGATAGTCCATATCTCGGAAACTATGAGAGATAATGCAATTTGGCAACCGGCAATGTAATTAGCATGCCGAATATTACTTGGAATGTGAATTGGAACGAAATCGCCAATAGATAAGACCATTGTACAATTTGGGTCCAAGTTAGAAGCAGAGCCTAAGGTGTAAATTATCGATAGTCCATATCTCGGAAACTATAAGAGATAATGCAATTTGGCAACCGGCAATGTAATTAGCATGCCGAATATTACTTGGAATGTGAATTGGAACGAAATCGCCAATAGATAAGACAATTTTACAATTTGGGTCCAAGTTAGAAGCAGAGCCTAAGGTGTAAATTATCGATAGTCCATATCTCGGAAACTATAAGAGATAATGCAATTTGGCAACCGGCAATGTAATTAGCATACCGAATATTACTTGGAATGTGAATTGGAACGAAATCGCCAATAGATAAGACCATTTTACAATTTGGGCCCAAGTTAGAAGCAGAGCCTAAGGTGTAAATTATTGATAGTCCATATCTCGGAAACTATAAGAGATAATGCAATTTCGCAACCGGCAATGTAATTAGCATGCCGAATATTACTTGGAGTGTGAATTGGAACGTAATCGCCAATAGGTAAGACCATTTTACAATTTGGGCCCAAGTTAGAAGCAGAGCCTAAGGTGTAAATTATCGATAGTCCATATCTCGGAAACTATAAGAGATAATGCAATTTGGCAACCGGCAATGTAATTAGCATGCCGAATATTACTTGGAATGTGAATTGGAACGAAATCGCCAATAGATAAGGCCATTTTACAATTTGGGCCCAAGTTAGAAGCAGAGCCTAAGGTGTAAATTATCGATAGTCCATATCTCGGAAACTATAAGAGATAATGCAATTTGGCAACCGGCAATGTAATTATCATGCCGAATATTACTTGGAATGTGAATTGGAACGAAATCGCAAATAGATAAGACCATTTTACAATTTGGGCCCAAGTTAGAAGCAGAGCCTAAGGTGTAAATTATTGATAGTCCATATCTCGGAAACTATAAGAGATAATGCAATTTGGCAACCGGCAATGTAATTAGCATGCCGAATATTACTTGGAATGTGAATTGGAACGAAATCGCCAATAGATAAGACCATTTTACAATTTGGACCCAAGTTAGAAGCAGAGCCTAAGGTGTAAATTATCGATAGTCCATATCTCGGAAACTATAAGAGATAATGCAATTTGGCAACCGGCAATGTAATTAGCATGCCGAATATTACTTGGAATGTGAATTGGAACGAAATCGCCAATAGATAAGACCATTTTACAATTTGGGCCCAAGTTAGAAGCAGAGCCTAAGGTGTAAATTATCGATAGTCCATATCTCGGAAACTATAAGAGATAATGCAATTTGGCAACCGGCAATGTAATTAGCATGCCGAATATTACTTGGAATGTGAATTGGAACGAAATCGCCAATAGATAAGACCATTTTACAATTTGGGCCCAAGTTAGAAGCAGAGCCTAAGGTGTAAATTATTGATAGTCCATATCTCGGAAACTATAAGAGATAATGCAATTTCGCAACCGGCAATGTAATTAGCATGCCGAATATCACTTGGAATGTGAATTGGGACGAAATCGCCAATAGATAAGACCATTTTACAATTTGGGCCCAAGTTAGAAGCAGAGCCTAAGGTGTAAATTATCGATAGTCCATATCTCGGAAACTATAAGAGATAATGCAATTTGGCAACCGGCAATGTAATTAGCATGCCGAATATTACTTGGAATGTGAATTGGAACGAAATCGCCAATAGATAAGACCATTTTACAATTTGGGTCCAAGTTAGAAGCAGAGCCTAAGGTGTAAATTATCGATAGTCCATATCTCGGAAACTATAAGAGATAATGCAATTTGGCAACCGGCAATGTAATTAGCATGCCGAATATTACTTGGAATGTGAATTGGAACGAAATCGCCAATAGATAAGACCATTTTACAATTTGGGCCCAAGTTAGAAGCAGAGCCTAAGGTGTAAATTATCGATAGTCCATATCTCGGAAACTATAAGAGATAATGCAATATGGCAACCGGCAATGTAATTAGCATGCCGAATATTACTTGGAATGTGAATTGGAACGAAATCGCCAATAGATAAGAATATTTTACAATTTGGGCCCAAGTTATAAGCAGAGCCTATGGTGTAAATTATCGATAGTCCATATCTCGGAAACTATAAGAGATAATGCAATTTGGCAACCGGCAATGTAATTAGCATGCCGAATATTACTTGGAATGTGAATTGGAACGAAATCGCCAATAGATAAGACCATTTTACAATTTGGGCCCAAGTTAGAAGCAGAGCCTAAGGTGTAAATTATCGATAGTCCATATCTCGGAAACTATAAGAGTTAATACAATTTGGCAACCGGCAATGTAATTAGCATGCCGAATATTACTTGGAATGTGAATTGGAACGAAATCGCCAATAGATAAGACCATTTTACAATTTGGGCCCAAGTTAGAAGCAGAGCCTAAGGTGTAAATTATCGATAGTCCATATCTCGGAAACTATAAGAGATAATGCAATTTGGCAACCGGCAATGTAATTAGCATGCCGAATATTACTTGGAATGTGAATTGGAACGAAATCGCCAATAGATAAGGCCATTTTACAATTTGGGCCCAAGTTAGAAGCAGAGCCTAAGGTGTAAATTATCGATAGTCCATATCTCGGAAACTATAAGAGATAATGCAATTTGGCAACCGGCAATGTAATTAGCATGCCGAATATTACTTGGAATGTGAATTGGAACGAAATCGCCAATAGATAAGACCATTTTACAATTTGGGCCCAAGTTAGAAGCAGAGCCTAAGGTGTAAATTATTGATAGTCCATATCTCGGAAACTATAAGAGATAATGCAATTTCGCAACCGGCAATGTAATTAGCATGCCGAATATTACTTGGAGTGTGAATTGGAACGAAATCGCCAATAGATAAGACCATTTTACAATTTGGGCCCAAGTTAGAAGCAGAGCCTAAGGTGTAAATTATCGATAGTCCATATCTCGGAAACTATAAGAGATAATGCAATTTGGCAACCTGCAATGTAATTAGCATGCCGAATATTACTTGGAATGTGAATTGGAACGAAATCGCCAATAGATAAGACCATTTTACAATTTGGGCCCAAGTTAGAAGCAGAGCCTAATGTGTAAATTATCGATAGTCCATATCTCGGAAACTATAAGAGATAATGCAATTTGGCAACCGGCAATGTAATTAGCATGCCGAATATTACTTTGAATGTGAATTGGAACGAAATCGTCAATAGATAAGACCATTTTACAATTTGGGCCCAAGTTAGAAGCAGAGACTAAGGTGTAAATTATCGATAGTCCATATCTCGGAAACTATTAGAGATAATGCAATTTGGCAACCGGCAATGTAATTAGCATGCCGAATATTACTTGGAATGTGAATTGGAACGAAATCGCCAATAGATAAGACCATTTTACAATTTGGGCCCAAGTTAGAAGCAGAGCCTAAGGTGTAAATTATCGATAGTCCATATCTCGGAAACTATAAGAGATAATGCAATTTGGCAACCGGCAATGTAATTAGCATGCCGAATATTACTTGGAATGTGAATTGGAACGAAATCGCCAATAGATAAGACCATTTTAAAATTTGGGCCCAAGTTAGAAGCAGAGCCTAAGGTGTAAATTATCGATAGTCCATATCTCGGAAACTATAAGAGATAATGCAATTTGGCAACCGGCAATGTAATTAGCATGCCGAATATTACTTGGAATGTGAATTGGAACGAAATCGCCAATAGGTAAGACCATTTTACAATTTGGGCCCAAGTTAGAAGCAGAGCCTAAGGTGTAAATTATCGATAGTCCATATCTCGGAAACTATAAGAGATAATTTAATTTGGCAACCGGCAATGTAATTAGCATGCCGAATATTACTTGGAATGTGAATTGGAACGAAATCGCCAATAGATAAGACCATTTTACAATTTGGGCCCAAGTTAGAAGCAGAGCCTAAGGTGTAAATTATCGATAGTCCATATCTCGGAAACTATAAGAGATAATGCAATTTGGCAACCGGCAATGTAATTAGCATGCCGAATATTACTTGGAATGTGAATTGGAACGAAATCGCCAATAGATAAGACCATTTTACAATTTGGGCCCAAGTTAGAAGCAGAGCCTAAGGTGTAAATTATCGATAGTCCATATCTCGGAAACTATAAGAGATTATGTAATTTGGCAACCGGCAATGTAATTAGCATGCCGAATATTACTTGGAATGTGAATTGGAACGAAATCGCCAATAGATAAGACCATTTTACAATTTGGGCCCAAGTTAGAAGCAGAGCCTATGGTGTAAATTATCGATAGTCCATATCTCGGAAACTATAAGAGATAATGCAATTTGGCAACCGGCAATGTAATTAGCATGCCGAATATTACTTGGAATGTGAATTGGAACGAAATCGCCAATAGATAAGACCATTTTACAATTTGGGCCCAAGTTAGAAGCAGAGCCTAAGGTGTAAATTATCGATAGTCCATATCTCGGAAACTATAAGAGTTAATGCAATTTGGCAACCGGCAATGTAATTAGCATGCCGAATATTACTTGGAATGTGAATTGGAACGAAATCGCCAATAGAGAAGACCATTTTACAATTTGGGCCCAAGTTAGAAGCAGAGCCTAAGGTGTAAATTATCGATAGTCCATATCTCGGAAACTATAAGAGATAATGCAATTTGGCAACCGGCAATGTAATTAGCATGCCGAATATTACTTGGAATGTGAATTGGAACGAAATCGCCAATAGATAAGACCATTTTACAATTTGGGCCCAAGTTAGAAGCAGAGCCTAAGGTGTAAATTATCGATAGTCCATATCTCGGAAATTATAAGAGGTAATGCAATTTGGCAACCGGCAATGTAATTAGCATGCCGAATATCACTTGGAATGTGAATTGGGACGAAATCGCCAATAGAGAAGACCATTTTACAATTTGGGCCCAAGTTAGAAGCAGAGCCTAAGGTGTAAATTATCGATAGTCCATATCTCGGAAACTATAAGAGATAATGCAATTTGGCAACCGGCAATGTAATTAGCATGCCGAATATTACTTGGAATGTGAATTGGAACGAAATCGCCAATAGATAAGACCATTTTACAATTTGGGCCCAAGTTAGAAGCAGAGCCTATGGTGTAAATTATCGATAGTCCATATCTCGGAAACTATAAGAGATAATGCAATTTGGCAACCGGCAATGTAATTAGCATGCCGAATATTACTTGGAATGTGAATTGGAACGAAATCGCCAATAGATAAGACCATTTTACAATTTGGGCCCAAGTTAGAAGCAGAGCCTAAGGTGTAAATTATCGATAGTCCATATCTCGGAAACTATAAGAGTTAATGCAATTTGGCAACCGGCAATGTAATTAGCATGCCGAATATTACTTGGAATGTGAATTGGAACGAAATCGCCAATAGAGAAGACCATTTTACAATTTGGGCCCAAGTTAGAAGCAGAGCCTAAGGTGTAAATTATCGATAGTCCATATCTCGGAAACTATAAGAGATAATGCAATTTGGCAACCGGCAATGTAATTAGCATGCCGAATATTACTTGGAATGTGAATTGGAACGAAATCGCCAATAGATAAGACCATTTTACAATTTGGGCCCAAGTTAGAAGCAGAGCCTAAGGTGTAAATTATCGATAGTCCATATCTCGGAAATTATAAGAGGTAATGCAATTTGGCAACCGGCAATGTAATTAGCATGCCGAATATCACTTGGAATGTGAATTGGGACGAAATCGCCAATAGAGAAGACCATTTTACAATTTGGGCCCAAGTTAGAAGCAGAGCCTAAGGTGTAAATTATCGATAGTCCATATCTCGGAAACTATAAGAGATAATGCAATTTGGCAACCGGCAATGTAATTAGCATGCCGAATATTACTTGGAATGTTAATTGGAACGAAATCGCCAATAGATAAGACCATTTTACAATTTGGGCCCAAGTTAGAAGCAGAGCCTAAGGTGTAAATTATCGATAGTCCATATCTCGGAAACTATAAGAGATAATGCAATTTGGCAACCGGCAATGTAATTAGCATGCCGAATATTACTTGGAATGTGAATTGGAACGAAATCGCCAATAGGTAAGACCATTTTACAATTTGGGCCCAAGTTAGAAGCAGAGCCTAAGGTGTAAATTATCGATAGTCCATATCTCGGAAACTATAAGAGATAATGCAATTTGGCAACCGGCAATGTAATTAGCATGCCGAATATTACTTGGAATGTGAATTGGAACGAAATCGCCAATAGATAAGACCATTTTAAAATTTGGGCCCAAGTTAGAAGCAGAGCCTAAGGTGTAAATTATCGATAGTCCATATCTCGAAAACTATAAGAGATAATGCAATTTGGCAACCGGCAATGTAATTAGCATGCCGAATATTACTTGGAATGTGAATTGGAACGAAATCGCCAATAGGTAAGACCATTTTACAATTTGGGCCCAAGTTAGAAGCAGAGCCTAAGGTGTAAATTATCGATAGTCCATATCTCGGAAACTATAAGAGATAATTTAATTTGGCAACCGGCAATGTAATTAGCATGCCGAATATTACTTGGAATGTGAATTGGAACGAAATCGCCAATAGATAAGACCATTTTACAATTTGGGCCCAAGTTAGAAGCAGAGCCTAAGGTGTAAATTATCGATAGTCCATATCTCGGAAACTATAAGAGATAATGTAATTTGGCAACCGGCAATGTAATTAGCATGCCGAATATTACTTGGAATGTGAATTGGAACGAAATCGCCAATAGATAAGACCATTTTACAATTTGGGCCCAAGTTAGAAGCAGAGCCAATGGTGTAAATTATCGATAGTCCATATCTCGGAAACTATAAGAGATAATGCAATTTGGCAACCGGCAATGTAATTAGCATGCCGAATATTACTTGGAATGTGAATTGGAACGAAATCGCCAATAGATAAGACCATTTTACAATTTGGGCCCAAGTTAGAAGCAGAGCCTAAGGTGTAAATTATCGATAGTCCATATCTCGGAAACTATAAGAGTTAATACAATTTGGCAACCGGCAATGTAATTAGCATGCCGAATATTACTTGGAATGTGAATTGGAACGAAATCGCCAATAGAGAAGACCATTTTACAATTTGGGCCCAAGTTAGAAGCAGAGCCTAAGGTGTAAATTATCGATAGTCCATATCTCGGAAACTATAAGAGATAATGCAATTTGGCAACCGGCAATGTAATTAGCATGCCGAATATTACTTGGAATGTGAATTGGAACGAAATCGCCAATAGATAAGACCATTTTACAATTTGGGCCCAAGTTAGAAGCAGAGCCTAAGGTGTAAATTATCGATAGTCCATATCTCGGAAACTATAAGAGGTAATGCAATTTGGCAACCGGCAATGTAATTAGCATGCCGAATATTACTTGGAATGTGAATTGGAACGAAATCGCCAATAGAGAAGACCATTTTACAATTTGGGCCCAAGTTAGAAGCAGAGCCTAAGGTGTAAATTATCGATAGTCCATATCTCGGAAACTATAAGAGATAATGCAATTTGGCAACCGGCAATGTAATTAGCATGCCGAATATTACTTGGAATGTGAATTGGAACGAAATCGCCAATAGATAAGACCATTTTACAATTTGGGCCCAAGTTAGAAGCAGAGCCTAAGGTGTAAATTATCGATAGTCCATATCTCGGAAACTATAAGAGATAATGCAATTTGGCAACCGGCAATGTAATTAGCATGCCGAATATTACTTGGAATGTGAATTGGAACGAAATCGCCAATAGATAAGACCATTTTACAATTTGGGCCCAAGTTAGAAGCAGAGCCTAAGGTGTAAATTATCGATAGTCCATATCTCGGAAACTACAAGAGATAATGCAATTTGGCAACCGGCAATGTAATTAGCATGCCGAATATTACTTGGAATGGAGTGTAAATTGGAACGAAATCGCCAATAGATAAGACCATTTTACAATTTGGGCCCAAGTTAGAAGCAGAGCCTAAGGTGTAAATTATCGATAGTCCATATCTCGGAAACTATAAGAGATAATGCAATTTGGCAACCGGCAATGTAATTAGCATGCCGATTATTACTTGGAATGTGAATTGGAACGAAATCGCCAATAGATAAGACCATTTTACAATTTGGGCCCAAGTTAGAAGCAGAGCCTAAGGTGTAAATTATCGATAGTCCATATCTCGGAAACTATAAGAGATAATGCAATTTGGCAACCGGCAATGTAATTAGCATGCCGAATATTACTTGGAATGTGAATTGGAACGAAATCGCCAATAGATAAGACCATTTTACAATTTGGGCCCAAGTTAGAAGCAGAGCCTAAGGTGTAAATTATCGATAGTCCATATCTCGGAAACTATAAGAGATAATGCAATTTGGCAACCGGCAATGTAATTAGCATGCCGAATATTACTTGGAATGTGAATTGGAACGAAATCGCCAATAGATAAGACCATTTTACAATTTGGGCCCAAGTTAGAAGCAGAGCCTAAGGTGTAAATTATTGATAGTCCATATCTCGGAAACTATAAGAGATAATGCAATTTGGCAACCGGCAATGTAATTAGCATGCCGAATATTACTTGGAATGTGAATTGGAACAAAATCGCCAATAGATAAGACCATTTTACAATTTGGGCCCAAGTTAGAAGCAGAGCCTAAGATGTAAATTATCGATAGTCCATATCTTGGAAACTATAAGAGATAATGCAATTTGGCAACCGGCAATGTAATTAGCATGCCGAATATTACTTGGAATGTGAATTGGAACGAAATCGCCAATAGATAAGACCATTTTACAATTTGGGCCCAAGTTAGAAGCAGAGCCTAAGGTGTAAATTATCGATAGTCCATATCTCGGAAACTATAAGAGATAATTTAATTTGGCAACCGGCAATGTAATTAGCATGCCGGATATTACCTGGAATGTGAATTGGAACGAAATCGCCAATAGATAAGACCATTTTACAATTTGGGCCCAAGTTAGAAGCAGAGCCTAAGGTGTAAATTATCGATAGTCCATATCTCGGAAACTATAAGAGATAATCCAATTTGGCAACCGGCAATGTAATTAGCATGCCGAATATTACTTGGAATGTGAATTGGAACAAAATCGCCAATAGATAAGACCATTTTACAATTTGGGCCCAAGTTAGAAGCAGAGCCTAAGGTGTAAATTATCGATAGTCCATATCTCGGAAACTACAAGAGATAATGCAATTTGGCAACCGGCAATGTAATTAGCATGCCGAATATTACTTGGAATGGAGTGTAAATTGGAACGAAATCGCCAATAGATAAGACCATTTTACAATTTGGGCCCAAGTTAGAAGCAGAGCCTAAGGTGTAAATTATCGATAGTCCATATCTCGGAAACTATTAGAGATAATGTAATTTGGCAACCGGCAATGTAATTAGCATGCCGATTATTACTTGGAATGTGAATTGGAACGAAATCGCCAATAGATAAGACCATTTTACAATTTGGGCCCAAGTTAGAAGCAGAGCCTAAGGTGTAAATTATCGATAGTCCATATCTCGGAAACTATAAGAGATAATGCAATTTGGCAACCGGCAATGTAATTAGCATGCCGAATATTACTTGGAATGTGAATTGGAACGAAATCGCCAATAGATAAGACCATTTTACAATTTGGGCCCAAGTTAGAAGCAGAGCCTAAGGTGTAAATTATCGATAGTCCATATCTCGAAAACTATAAGAGATAATGCAATTTGGCAACCGGCAATGTAATTAGCATGCCGAATATTACTTGGAATGTGAATTGGAACAAAATCGCCAATAGATAAGACCATTTTACAATTTGGGCCCAAGTTAGAAGCAGAGCCTAAGATGTAAATTATCGATAGTCCATATCTTGGAAACTATAAGAGATAATGCAATTTGGCAACCGGCAATGTAATTAGCATGCCGAATATTACTTGGAATGTGAATTGGAACGAAATCGCCAATAGATAAGACCATTTTACAATTTGGGCCCAAGTTAGAAGCAGAGCCTAAGGTGTAAATTATCGATAGTCCATATCTCGGAAACTATAAGAGATAATTTAATTTGGCAACCGGCAATGTAATTAGCATGCCGGATATTACCTGGAATGTGAATTGGAACGAAATCGCCAATAGATAAGACCATTTTACAATTTGGGCCCAAGTTAGAAGCAGAGCCTAAGGTGTAAATTATCGATAGTCCATATCTCGGAAACTATAAGAGATAATTTAATTTGGCAACCGGCAATGTAATTAGCATGCCGGATATTACCTGGAATGTGAATTGGAACGAAATCGCCAATAGATAAGACGATTTTACAATTTGGGCCCAAGTTAGAAGCAGAGCCTAAGATGTAAATTATCGATAGTCCATATCTCGGAAACTATAAGAGATAATGCAATTTGGCAACCGGCAATGTAATTAGCATGCCGAATATTACTTGGAATGTGAATTGGAACGAAATCGCCAATAGATAAGACCATTTTACAATTTGGGCCCAAGTTAGAAGCAGAGCCTAAGGTGTAAATTATCGATAGTCCATATCTCGGAAACTATAAGAGATAATTCAATTTGGCAACCGGCAATGTGATTAGCATGCCGGATATTACTTGGAATGTGAATTGGAACGAAATCGCCAATAGATAAGACCATTTTACAATTTGGGCCCAAGCTAGAAGCAGAGCCTAAGGTGTAAATTACCGATAGTCCATATCTCGGAAACTATAAGAGATAATGCAATTTGGCAACCGGCAATGTAATTAGCATGCCGAATATTACTTGGAATGTGAATTGGAACGAAATCGCCAACAGATAAGACGATTTTACAATTTGGGCCCAAGTTAGAAGCAGAGCCTAAGGTGTAAATTATCGATAGTCCATATATCGGAAACTATAAGAGATAATGCAATTTGGCAACCGGCAATGTAATTAGCATGCCGAATATTACTTGGAATGTGAATTGGAACGAAATCGCCAATAGATAAGACCATTTTACAATTTGGGCCCAAGTTAGAAGCAGAGCCTAAGGTGTAAATTATCGATAGTCCATATCTCGGAAACTATAAGAGATAATGCAATTTGGCAACCGGCAATGTAATTAGCATGCCGAATATTACTTGGAATGTGAATTGGAACGAAATCGCCAATAGGTAAGACCATTTTACAATTTGGGCCCAAGTTAGAAGCAGAGCCTAAGATGTAAATTATCGATAGTCCATATCTCGGAAACTATAAGAGATAATTCAATTTGGCAACCGGCAATGTAATTAGCATGCCGAATATTACTTGGAATGTGAATTGGAACGAAATCGCCAATAGATAAGACCATTTTACAATTTGGGCCCAAGTTAGAAGCAGAGCCTAAGGTGTAAATTATCGATAGTCCATATCTCGGAAACTATAAGAGATAATGCAATTTGGCAACCGGCAATGTAATTAGCATGCCGAATATTACTTGGAATGTGAATTGGAACGAAATCGCCAATAGATAAGACCATTTTACAATTTGGGCCCAAGTTAGAAGCAGAGCCTAAGGTGTAAATTATCGATAGTCCATATCTCGGAAACTATAAGAGATAATGCAATTTGGCAACCGGCAATGTAATTAGCATGCCGAATATTACTTGGAATGTGAATTGGAACGAAATCGCCAATAGATAAGACCATTTTACAATTTGGGCCCAAGTTAGAAGCAGAGCCTAAGGTGTAAATTATCGATAGTCCATATCTCGGAAACTATAAGAGGTAATGCAATTTGGCAACCGGCAATGTAATTAGCATGCCGAATATCACTTGGAATGTGAATTGGGACGAAATCGCCAATAGAGAAGACCATTTTACAATTTGGGCCCAAGTTAGAAGCAGAGCCTAAGGTGTAAATTATCGATAGTCCATATCTCGGAAACTATAAGAGATAATGCAATTTGGCAACCGGCAATGTAATTAGCATGCCGAATATTACTTGGAATGTTAATTGGAACGAAATCGCCAATAGATAAGACCATTTTACAATTTGGGCCCAAGTTAGAAGCAGAGCCTAAGGTGTAAATTATCGATAGTCCATATCTCGGAAACTATAAGAGATAATGCAATTTGGCAACCGGCAATGTAATTAGCATGCCGAATATTACTTGGAATGTGAATTGGAACGAAATCGCCAATAGGTAAGACCATTTTACAATTTGGGCCCAAGTTAGAAGCAGAGCCTAAGGTGTAAATTATCGATAGTCCATATCTCGGAAACTATAAGAGATAATGCAATTTGGCAACCGGCAATGTAATTAGCATGCCGAATATTACTTGGAATGTGAATTGGAACGAAATCGCCAATAGATAAGACCATTTTAAAATTTGGGCCCAAGTTAGAAGCAGAGCCTAAGGTGTAAATTATCGATAGTCCATATCTCGGAAACTATAAGAGATAATGCAATTTGGCAACCGGCAATGTAATTAGCATGCCGAATATTACTTGGAATGTGAATTGGAACGAAATCGCCAATAGGTAAGACCATTTTACAATTTGGGCCCAAGTTAGAAGCAGAGCCTAAGGTGTAAATTATCGATAGTCCATATCTCGGAAACTATAAGAGATAATTTAATTTGGCAACCGGCAATGTAATTAGCATGCCGAATATTACTTGGAATGTGAATTGGAACGAAATCGCCAATAGATAAGACCATTTTACAATTTGGGCCCAAGTTAGAAGCAGAGCCTAAGGTGTAAATTATCGATAGTCCATATCTCGGAAACTATAAGAGATAATGCAATTTGGCAACCGGCAATGTAATTAGCATGCCGAATATTACTTGGAATGTGAATTGGAACGAAATGGCCAATAGATAAGACCATTTTACAATTTGGGCCCAAGTTAGAAGCAGAGCCTAAGGTGTAAATTATCGATAGTCCATATCTCGGAAACTATAAGAGATAATGCAATTTGGCAACCGGCAATGTAATTAGCATGCCGAATATTACTTGGAATGTGAATTGGAACGAAATCGCCAATAGATAAGACCATTTTACAATTTGGGCCCAAGTTAGAAGCAGAGCCTAAGGTGTAAATTATCGATAGTCCATATCTCGGAAACTATAAGAGATAATGCAATTTGGCAACCGGCAATGTAATTAGCATGCCGAATATTACTTGGAATGTGAATTGGAACGAAATCGCCAATAGATAAGACCATTTTACAATTTGGGCCCAAGTTAGAAGCAGAGCCTAAGGTGTAAATTATCGATAGTCCATATCTCGGAAACTACAAGAGATAATGCAATTTGGCAACCGGCAATGTAATTAGCATGCCGAATATTACTTGGAATGGAGTGTAAATTGGAACGAAATCGCCAATAGATAAGACCATTTTACAATTTGGGCCCAAGTTAGAAGCAGAGCCTAAGGTGTAAATTATCGATAGTCCATATCTCGGAAACTATAAGAGATAATGCAATTTGGCAACCGGCAATGTAATTAGCATGCCGAATATTACTTGGAATGTGAATTGGAACGAAATCGCCAATAGATAAGACCATTTTACAATTTGGGCCCAAGTTAGAAGCAGAGCCTAAGGTGTAAATTATCGATAGTCCATATCTCGGAAACTATAAGAGATAATGCAATTTGGCAACCGGCAATGTAATTAGCATGCCGATTATTACTTGGAATGTGAATTGGAACGAAATCGCCAATAGATAAGACCATTTTACAATTTGGGCCCAAGTTAGAAGCAGAGCCTAAGGTGTAAATTATCGATAGTCCATATCTCGGAAACTATAAGAGATAATGCAATTTGGCAACCGGCAATGTAATTAGCATGCCGAATATTACTTGGAATGTGAATTGGAACGAAATCGCCAATAGATAAGACCATTTTACAATTTGGGCCCAAGTTAGAAGCAGAGCCTAAGGTGTAAATTATCGATAGTCCATATCTCGGAAACTATAAGAGATAATGCAATTTGGCAACCGGCAATGTAATTAGCATGCCGAATATTACTTGGAATGTGAATTGGAACGAAATCGCCAATAGATAAGACCATTTTACAATTTGGGCCCAAGTTAGAAGCAGAGCCTAAGGTGTAAATTATTGATAGTCCATATCTCGGAAACTATAAGAGATAATGCAATTTCGCAACCGGCAATGTAATTAGCATGCCGAATATCACTTGGAATGTGAATTGGGACGAAATCGCCAATAGATAAGACCATTTTACAATTTGGGCCCAAGTTAGAAGCAGAGCCTAAGGTGTAAATTATCGATAGTCCATATCTCGGAAACTATAAGAGATAATGCAATTTGGCAACCGGCAATGTAATTAGCATGCCGAATATTACTTGGAATGTGAATTGGAACAAAATCGCCAATAGATAAGACCATTTTACAATTTGGGCCCAAGTTAGAAGCAGAGCCTAAGATGTAAATTATCGATAGTCCATATCTTGGAAACTATAAGAGATAATGCAATTTGGCAACCGGCAATGTAATTAGCATGCCGAATATTACTTGGAATGTGAATTGGAACGAAATCGCCAATAGATAAGACCATTTTACAATTTGGGCCCAAGTTAGAAGCAGAGCCTAAGGTGTAAATTATCGATAGTCCATATCTCGGAAACTATAAGAGATAATTTAATTTGGCAACCGGCAATGTAATTAGCATGCCGGATATTACCTGGAATGTGAATTGGAACGAAATCGCCAATAGATAAGACCATTTTACAATTTGGGCCCAAGTTAGAAGCAGAGCCTAAGGTGTAAATTATCGATAGTCCATATCTCGGAAACTATAAGAGATAATCCAATTTGGCAACCGGCAATGTAATTAGCATGCCGAATATTACTTGGAATGTGAATTGGAACGAAATCGCCAATAGATAAGACGATTTTACAATTTGGGCCCAAGTTAGAAGCAGAGCCTAAGATGTAAATTATCGATAGTCCATATCTTGGAAACTATAAGAGATAATGCAATTTGGCAACCGGCAATGTAATTAGCATGCCGAATATTACTTGGAATGTGAATTGGAACGAAATCGCCAATAGATAAGACCATTTTACAATTTGGGCCCAAGTTAGAAGCAGAGCCTAAGGTGTAAATTATCGATAGTCCATATCTCGGAAACTATAAGAGATAATGCAATTTGGCATCCGGCAATGTAATTAGCATGCCGAATATTTCTTGGAATGTGAATTGGAACGAAATCGCCAATAGGTAAGACCATTTTACAATTTGGGCCCAAGTTAGAAGCAGAGCCTAAGGTGTAAATTATCGATAGTCCATATCTCGGAAACTATAAGAGATAATTCAATTTGGCAACCGGCAATGTGATTAGCATGCCGGATATTACTTGGAATGTGAATTGGAACGAAATCGCCAATAGATAAGACCATTTTACAATTTGGGCCCAAGCTAGAAGCAGAGCCTAAGGTGTAAATTACCGATAGTCCATATCTCGGTAACTATAAGAGATAATGCAATTTGGCAACCGGCAATGTAATTAGCATGCCGAATATCACTTGGAATGTGAATTGGGACGAAATCGCCAATAGATAAGACCATTTTACAATTTGGGCCCAAGTTAGAAGCAGAGCCTAAGGTGTAAATTATCGATAGTCCATATCTCGGAAACTATAAGAGATAATGCAATTTGGCAACCGGCAATGTAATTAGCATGCCGAATATTACTTGGAATGTGAATTGGAACAAAATCGCCAATAGATAAGACCATTTTACAATTTGGGCCCAAGTTAGAAGCAGAGCCTAAGATGTAAATTATCGATAGTCCATATCTTGGAAACTATAAGAGATAATGCAATTTGGCAACCGGCAATGTAATTAGCATGCCGAATATTACTTGGAATGTGAATTGGAACGAAATCGCCAATAGATAAGACCATTTTACAATTTGGGCCCAAGTTAGAAGCAGAGCCTAAGGTGTAAATTATCGATAGTCCATATCTCGGAAACTATAAGAGATAATTTAATTTGGCAACCGGCAATGTAATTAGCATGCCGGATATTACCTGGAATGTGAATTGGAACGAAATCGCCAATAGATAAGACCATTTTACAATTTGGGCCCAAGTTAGAAGCAGAGCCTAAGGTGTAAATTATCGATAGTCCATATCTCGGAAACTATAAGAGATAATCCAATTTGGCAACCGGCAATGTAATTAGCATGCCGAATATTACTTGGAATGTGAATTGGAACGAAATCGCCAATAGATAAGACGATTTTACAATTTGGGCCCAAGTTAGAAGCAGAGCCTAAGATGTAAATTATCGATAGTCCATATCTCGGAAACTATAAGAGATAATGCAATTTGGCAACCGGCAATGTAATTAGCATGCCGAATATTACTTGGAATGTGAATTGGAACGAAATCGCCAATAGATAAGACCATTTTACAATTTGGGCCCAAGTTAGAAGCAGAGCCTAAGGTGTAAATTATCGATAGTCCATATCTCGGAAACTATAAGAGATAATGCAATTTGGCATCCGGCAATGTAATTAGCATGCCGAATATTTCTTGGAATGTGAATTGGAACGAAATCGCCAATAGGTAAGACCATTTTACAATTTGGGCCCAAGTTAGAAGCAGAGCCTAAGGTGTAAATTATCGATAGTCCATATCTCGGAAACTATAAGAGATAATTCAATTTGGCAACCGGCAATGTGATTAGCATGCCGGATATTACTTGGAATGTGAATTGGAACGAAATCGCCAATAGATAAGACCATTTTACAATTTGGGCCCAAGCTAGAAGCAGAGCCTAAGGTGTAAATTACCGATAGTCCATATCTCGGAAACTATAAGAGATAATGCAATTTGGCAACCGGCAATGTAATTAGCATGCCGAATATTACTTGGAATGTGAATTGGAACGAAATCGCCAATAGATAAGACGATTTTACAATTTGGGCCCAAGTTAGAAGCAGAGCCTAAGGTGTAAATTATCGATAGTCCATATATCGGAAACTATAAGAGATAATGCAATTTGGCAACCGGCAATGTAATTAGCATGCCGAATATTACTTGGAATGTGAATTGGAACGAAATCGCCAATAGATAAGACCATTTTACAATTTGGGCCCAAGTTAGAAGCAGAGCCTAAGGTGTAAATTATCGATAGTCCATATCTCGGAAACTATAAGAGATAATGCAATTTGGCAACCGGCAATGTAATTAGCATGCCGAATATTACTTGGAATGTGAATTGGAACGAAATCGCCAATAGGTAAGACCATTTTACAATTTGGGCCCAAGTTAGAAGCAGAGCCTAAGATGTAAATTATCGATAGTCCATATCTCGGAAACTATAAGAGATAATTCAATTTGGCAACCGGCAATGTAATTAGCATGCCGAATATTACTTGGAATGTGAATTGGAACGAAATCGCCAATAGATAAGACCATTTTACAATTTGGGCCCAAGTTAGAAGCAGAGCCTAAGGTGTAAATTATCGATAGTCCATATCTCGGAAACTATAAGAGATAATGCAATTTGGCAACCGGCAATGTAATTAGCATGCCGAATATTACTTGGAATGTGAATTGGAACGAAATCGCCAATAGATAAGACCATTTTACAATTTGGGCCCAAGTTAGAAGCAGAGCCTAAGGTGTAAATTATCGATAGTCCATATCTCGGAAACTATAAGAGATAATGCAATTTGGCAACCGGCAATGTAATTAGCATGCCGAATATTACTTGGAATGTGAATTGGAACGAAATCGCCAATAGATAAGACCATTTTACAATTTGGTCCCAAGTTAGAAGCAGAGCCTAAGGTGTAAATTATCGATAGTCCATATCTCGGAAACTAAAAGAGATAATGCAATTTGGCAACCGGCAATGTAATTAGCATGCCGAATATTAATTGGAATTTGAATTGGAACGAAATCGCCAATAGATAAGACCATTTTACAATTTGGGCCCGAGTTAGAAGCATAGCCTAAGGTGTAAATTATCGATAGTCCATATCTCGGAAACTATAAGAGATAATGCAATTTGGCAACCGGCAATGTAATTAGCATGCCGAATATTACTTGGAATGTGAATTGGAACGAAATCGCCAATAGGTAAGACCATTTTACAATTTGGGCCCAAGTTAGAAGCAGAGCCTAAGGTGTAAATTATCGATAGTCCATATCTCGGAAACTATAAGAGATAATTCAATTTGGCAACCGGCAATGTAATTAGCATGCCGAATATTACTTGGAATGTGAATTGGAACGAAATAGCCAATAGATAAGACCATTTTACAATTTGGGCCCAAGTTAGAAGCAGAGCCTAAGGTGTAAATTATGGATAGTCCATATCTCGGAAACTATAAGAGATAATGCAATTTGGCAACCGGCAATGTAATTAGCATGCCGAATATTACTTGGAATGTGAATTGGAACGAAATCGCCAATAGAGAAGACCATTTTACAATTTGGGCCCAAGTTAGAAGCAGAGCCTAAGTTGTAAATTATCGATAGTCCATATCTCGGAAACTATAAGAGATAATGCAATTTGGCAACCGGCAATGTAATTAGCATGCCGAATATTACTTGGAATGTGAATTGGAACGAAATCGCCAATAGATAAGACCATTTTACAATTTGGGCCCAAGTTAGAAGCAGAGCCTAAGGTGTAAATTATCGATAGTCCATGTCTCGGAAACTATAAGAGGTAATGCAATTTGGCAACCGGCAATGTAATTAGCATGCCGAATATTACTTGGAATGTGAATTGGAACGAAATCGCCAATAGAGAAGACCATTTTACAATTTGGGCCCAAGTTAGAAGCAGAGCCTAAGGTGTAAATTATCGATAGTCCATATCTCGGAAACTATAAGAGATAATGCAATTTGGCAACCGGCAATGTAATTAGCATGCCGAATATTACTTGGAATGTGAATTGGAACGAAATCGCCAATAGATAAGACCATTTTACAATTTGGGCCCAAGTTAGAAGCAGAGCCTAAGGTGTAAATTATCGATAGTCCATATCTCGGAAACTATAAGAGATAATGCAATTTGGCAACCGGCAATGTAATTAGCATGCCGAATATTACTTGGAATGTGAATTGAAACGAAATCGCCAATAGATAAGACCATTTTACAATTTGGGCCCAAGTTAGAAGCAGAGCCTAAGGTGTAAATTATCGATAGTCCATATCTCGGAAACTATAAGAGATAATGCAATTTGGCAACCGGCAATGTAATTAGCATGCCGAATATTACTTGGAATGTGAATTGGAACGAAATCGCCAATAGATAAGACCATTTTACAATTTGGGCCCAAGTTAGAAGCAGAGCCTAAGGTGTAAATTATTGATAGTCCATATCTCGGAAACTATAAGAGATAATGCAATTTCGCAACCGGCAATGTAATTAGCATGCCGAATATTACTTGGAGTGTGAATTGGAACGAAATCGCCAATAGATAAGACCATTTTACAATTTGGGCCCAAGTTAGAAGCAGAGCCTAAGGTGTAAATTATCGATAGTCCATATCTCGGAAACTATAAGAGATAATGCAATTTGGCAACCGGCAATGTAATTAGCATGCCGAATATTACTTGGAATGTGAATTGGAACGAAATCGCCAATAGATAAGACCATTTTACAATTTGGGCCCAAGTTAGAAGCAGAGCCTAAGGTGTAAATTATCGATAGTCCATATCTCGGAAACTATAAGAGATAATGCAATTTGGCAACCGGCAATGTAATTAGCATGCCGAATATTACTTGGAATGTGAATTGGAACGAAATCGCCAATAGATAAGACCATTTTACAATTTGGGCCCAAGTTAGAAGCAGAGCCTAAGGTGTAAATTATCGATAGTCCATATCTCGGAAACTATAAGAGATAATGCAATTTGGCAACCGGCAATGTAATTAGCATGCCGAATATTACTTGGAATGTGAATTGGAACGAAATCGCCAATAGATAAGACCATTTTACAATTTGGGCCCAAGTTAGAAGCAGAGCCTAAATTGTAAATTATCGATAGTCCATATCTCGGAAACTATAAGAGATAATGCAATTTGGCAACCGGCAATGTAATTAGCATGCCGAATATTACTTGGAATGTGAATTGGAACGAAATCGCCAATAGATAAGGCCATTTTACAATTTGGGCCCAAGTTAGAAGCAGAGCCTAAGGTGTAAATTATTGATAGTCCATATCTCGGAAACTATAAGAGATAATGCAATTTGGCAACCGGCAATGTAATTAGCATGCCGAATATTACTTGGAATGTGAATTGGAACGAAA
This sequence comes from Rhynchophorus ferrugineus, assembly GCF_030347505.1. Taxonomy (NCBI): domain Eukaryota; kingdom Metazoa; phylum Arthropoda; class Insecta; order Coleoptera; family Curculionidae; genus Rhynchophorus; species Rhynchophorus ferrugineus. Next base: position 102,473 of record NW_027472647.1, on the reverse strand, counting down.
TCGCCAATAGAGAAGACCATTTTACAATTTGGGCCCAAGTTAGAAGCAGAGCCTAAGGTGTAAATTATCGATAGTCCATATCTCGGAAACTATAAGAGATAATGCAATTTGGCAACCGGCAATGTAATTAGCATGCCGAATATTACTTGGAATGTAAATTGGAACGAAATCGCCAATAGAGAAGACCATTTTACAATTTGGGCCCAAGTTAGAAGCAGAGCCTAAGGTGTAAATTATCGATAGTCCATATCTCGGAAACTATAAGAGATAATGCAAATTGGCAACCGGCAATGTAATTAGCATGCCGAATATTACTTGGAATGTGAATTGGAACGAAATCGCCAATAGATAAGACCATTTTACAATTTGGGCCCAAGTTAGAAGCAGAGCCTAAGGTGTAAATTATCGATAGTCCATATCTCGGAAACTATAAGAGATAATTCAATTTGGCAACCGGCAATGTAATTAGCATGCCGGATATTACTTGAAATGTGAATTGGAACGAAATCGCCAATAGATAAGACCATTTTACAATTTGGGCCCATGTTAGAAGCAGAGCCTAAGGTGTAAATTACCGATAGTCCATATCTCGGAAACTATAAGAGATAATGCAATTTGGCAACCGGCAATGTAATTAGCATGCCGAATATTACTTGGAATGTGAATTGGAACGAAATCGCCAATAGATAAGACGATTTTACAATTTGGGCCCAAGTTAGAAGCAGAGCCTAAGGTGTAAATTATCGATAGTCCATATCTCGGAAACTATAAGAGATAATGCAATTTGGCAACCGGCAATGTAATTAGCATGCCGAATATTACTTGGAATGTGAATTGGAACGAAATCGCCAATAGAGAAGACCATTTTACAATTTGGGCCCAAGTTAGAAGCAGAGCCTAAGGTGTAAATTATCGATAGTCCATATCTCGGAAACTATAAGAGATAATGCAATTTGGCAACCGGCAATGTAATTAGCATGCCGAATATTACTTGGAATGTAAATTGGAACGAAATCGCCAATAGAGAAGACCATTTTACAATTTGGGCCCAAGTTAGAAGCAGAGCCTAAGGTGTAAATTATCGATAGTCCATATCTCGGAAACTATAAGAGATAATGCAAATTGGCAACCGGCAATGTAATTAGCATGCCGAATATTACTTGGAATGTGAATTGGAACGAAATCGCCAATAGAGAAGACCATTTTACAATTTGGGCCCAAGTTAGAAGCAGAGCCTAAGGTGTAAATTATCGATAGTCCATATCTCGGAAACTATAAGAGATAATGCAATTTGGCAACCGGCAATGTAATTAGCATGCCGAATATTACTTGGAATGTGAATTGGAACGAAATCGCCAATAGATAAGGCCATTTTACAATTTGGGCCCAAGTTAGAAGCAGAGCCTAAGGTGTAAATTATCGATAGTCCATATCTCGGAAACTATAAGAGATAATGCAATTTGGCAACCGGCAATGTAATTAGCATGCCGAATATTACTTGGAATGTGAATTGGAACGAAATCGCCAATAGATAAGACCATTTTACAATTTGGGCCCAATTTAGAAGCAGAGCCTAAGGTGTAAATTATCGATAGTCCATATCTCGGAAACTATAAGACATAATGCAATTTGGCAACCGGCAATGTAATTAGCATGCCGAATATTACTTGGAATGTGAATTGGAACGAAATCGCCAATAGATAAGACCATTTTACAATTTGGGCCCAAGTTAGAAGCAGAGCCTAAGGTGTAAATTATTGATAGTCCATATCTCGGAAACTATAAGAGATAATGCAAATTGGCAACCGGCAATGTAATTAGCATGCCGAATATTACTTGGAATGTGAATTGGAACGAAATGGCCAATAGATAAGACCATTTTACAATTTGGGCCCAATTTAGAAGCAGAGCCTAAGGTGTAAATTATCGATAGTCCATATCTCGGAAACTATAAGACATAATGCAATTTGGCAACCGGCAATGTAATTAGCATGCCGAATATTACTTGGAATGTGAATTGGAACGAAATCGCCAATAGATAAGACCATTTTACAATTTGGGCCCAAGTTAGAAGCAGAGCCTAAGGTGTAAATTATCGATAGTCCATATCTCGGAAACTATAAGAGATAATGCAATTTGGCAACCGGCAATGTAATTAGCATGCCGAATATTACTTGGAATGTGAATTGGAACGAAATCGCCAATAGATAAGACCATTTTACAATTTGGGCCCAATTTAGAAGCAGAGCCTAAGGTGTAAATTATCGATAGTCCATATCTCGGAAACTATAAGACATAATGCAATTTGGCAACCGGCAATGTAATTAGCATGCCGAATATTACTTGGAATGTGAATTGGAACGAAATCGCCAATAGATAAGACCATTTTACAATTTGGGCCCAAGTTAGAAGCAGAGCCTAAGGTGTAAATTATTGATAGTCCATATCTCGGAAACTATAAGAGATAATGCAATTTGGCAACCGGCAATGTAATTAGCATGCCGGATATTACTTGGAATGTGAAATGGAACGAAATCGCCAATGGATAAGACCATTTTACAATTTGGGCCCAAGTTAGAAGCAGAGCCTAAGGTGTAAATTATCGATAGTCCATATCTCGGAAACTATAAGAGATAATGCAATTTGGCAACCGGCAATGTAATTAGCATGCCGAATATTACTTGGAATGTGAATTGGAACGAAATCGCCAATAGATAAGACGATTTTACAATTTGGGCCCAAGTTAGAAGCAGAGCCTAAGATGTAAATTATCGATAGTCCATATCTCGGAAACTATAAGAGATAATGCAATTTGGCAACCGGCAATGTAATTAGCATGCCGAATATTACTTGGAATGTGAATTGGAACGAAATCGCCAATAGATAAGACCATTTTACAATTTGGGCCCAAGTTAGAAGCAGAGCCTAAGGTGTAAATTATCGATAGTCCATATCTCGGAAACTATAAGAGATAATGCAATTTGGCAACCGGCAATGTAATTAGCATGCCGAATATTACTTGGAATGTGAATTGGAACGAAATCGCCAATAGGTAAGACCATTTTACAATTTGGGCCCAAGTTAGAAGCAGAGCCTAAAGTGTAAATTATCGATAGTCCATATCTCGGAAACTATAAGAGATAATTCAATTTGGCAACCGGCAATGTAATTAGCATGCCGGATATTACTTGGAATGTGAATTGGAACGAAATCGCCAATAGATAAGACCATTTTACAATTTGGGCCCAAGTTAGAAGCAGAGCCTAAGGTGTAAATTATCGATAGTCCATATCTCGGAAACTATAAGAGATAATGCAATTTGGCAACCGGCAATGTAATTAGCATGCCGAATATTACTTGGAATGTGAATTGGAACGAAATCGCCAATAGATAAGACCATTTTACAATTTGGGCCCAAGTTAGAAGCAGAGCCTAAGGTGTAAATTATTGATAGTCCATATCTCGGAAACTATTAGAGATAATGCAATTTCGCAATCGGCAATGTAATTAGCATGCCGAATATCACTTGGAATGTGAATTGGGACGAAATCGCCAATAGATAAGACCATTTTACAATTTGGGCCCAAGTTAGAAGCAGAGCCTAAGGTAAAATTATCGATAGTCCATATCTCGGAAACTATAAGAGATAATGCAATTTGGCAACCGGCAATGTAATTAGCATGCCGAATATTACTTGGAATGTGAATTGGAACGAAATCGCCAATAGATAAGACCATTTTACAATTTGGGCCCAAGTTAGAAGCAGAGCCTAAGGTGTAAATTATCGAGAGTCCATATCTCGGAAACTATAAGAGATAATGCAATTTGGCAACCGGCAATGTAATTAGCATGCCGAATATTACTTGGAGTGTGAATTGGAACGAAATCGCCAATAGATAAGGCCATTTTACAATTTGGGCCCAAGTTAGAAGCAGAGCCTAAGGTGTAAATTATCGATAGTCCATATCTCGGAAACTATAAGAGATAATGCAATTTGGCAACCGGCAATGTAATTAGCATGCCGAATATTACTTGGAATGTGAATTGGAACGAAATCGCCAATAGATAAGACCATTATACAATTTGGGCCCAAGTTAGAAGCAGAGCCTAAGGTGTAAATTATCGATAGTCCATATCTCGGAAACTATTAGAGATAATGCAATTTCGCAATCGGCAATGTTATTAGCATGCCGAATATCACTTGGAATGTGAATTGGGACGAAATCGCCAATAGATAAGACCATTTTACAATTTGGGCCCAAGTTAGAAGCAGAGCCTAAGGTAAAATTATCGATAGTCCATATCTCGGAAACTATAAGAGATAATGCAATTTGGCAACCGGCAATGTAATTAGCATGCCGAATATTACTTGGAATGTGAATTGGAACGAAATCGCCAATAGATAAGACCATTTTACAATTTGGGCCCAAGTTAGAAGCAGAGCCTAAGGTGTAAATTATCGAGAGTCCATATCTCGGAAACTATAAGAGATAATGCAATTTGGCAACCGGCAATGTAATTAGCATGCCGAATATTACTTGGAGTGTGAATTGGAACGAAATCGCCAATAGATAAGGCCATTTTACAATTTGGGCCCAAGTTAGAAGCAGAGCCTAAGGTGTAAATTATCGATAGTCCATATCTCGGAAACTATAAGAGATAATGCAATTTGGCAACCGGCAATGTAATTAGCATGCCGAATATTACTTGGAATGTGAATTGGAACGAAATCGCCAATAGATAAGACCATTTTACAATTTGGGCCCAAGTTAGAAGCAGAGCCTAAGGTGTAAATTATCGATAGTCCATATCTCGGAAACTATAAGAGATAATGCAATTTGGCAACCGGCAATGTAATTAGCATGCCGAATATTACTTGGAATGTGAATTGGAACGAAATCGCCAATAGATAAGACCATTTTACAATTTGGGCCCAAGTTAGAAGCAGAGCCTAAGGTGTAAATTATTGATAGTCCATATGTCGGAAACTATAAGAGATAATGCAATTTGGCAACCGGCAATGTAATTAGCATGCCGAATATTACTTGGAATGTGAATTGGAACGAAATCGCCAATAGATAAGACCATTTTACAATTTGGGCCCAAGTTAGAAGCAGAGCCTAAGGTGTAAATTATCGATAGTCCATATCTCGGAAACTATAAGAGATAATGCAATTTGGCAACCGGCAATGTAATTAGCATGCCGAATATAGCTTGGAATGTGAATTGGAACGAAATCGCCAATAGATAAGACCATTTTACAATTTGGGCCCAAGTTAGAAGCAGAGCCTAAGGTGTAAATTATCGATAGTCCATATCTCGGAAACTATAAGAGATAATGCAATTTGGCAACCGGCAATGTAATTAGCATGCCGAATATTACTTGGAATGTGAATTGGAACGAAATCGCCAATAGGTAAGACCATTTTACAATTTGGGCCCAAGTTAGAAGCACAGCCTAAGGTGTAAATTATCGATAGTCCATATCTCGGAAACTATAAGAGATAATTCAATTTGGCAACCGGCAATGTAATTAGCATGCCGAATATTACTTGGAATGTGAATTGGAACGAAAACGCCAATAGATAAGACCATTTTACAATTTGGGCCCAAGTTAGAAGCAGAGCCTAAGGTGTAAATTATCGATAGTCCATATCTCGGAAACTATAAGAGATAATGCAATTTGGCAACCGGCAATGTAATTAGCATGCCGAATATTACTTGGAATGTGAATTGGAACGAAATCGCCAATAGATAAGGCCATTTTACAATTTGGGCCCAAGTTAGAAGCAGAGCCTAAGGTGTAAATTATCGATAGTCCATATCTCGGAAACTATAAGAGATAATGCAATTTGGCAACCGGCAATGTAATTAGCATGCCGAATATTACTTGGAATGTGAATTGGAACGAAATCGCCAATAGATAAGACCATTTTACAATTTGGGCCCAATTTAGAAGCAGAGCCTAAGGTGTAAATTATCGATAGTCCATATCTCGGAAACTATAAGAGATAATGCAATTTGGCAACCGGCAATGTAATTAGCATGCGGAGTATTACTTGGAATGTGAATTGGAACGAAATCGCCAATAGATAATGCCATTTTACAATTTGGGCCCAAGTTAGAAGCAGAGCCTAAGGTGTAAATTATCGATAGTCCATATCTCGGAAACTATAAGAGATAATGCAATTTGGCAACCGGCAATGTAATTAGCATGCCGAATATTACTTGGAATGTGAATTGGAACGAAATCGCCAATAGATAAGACCATTTTACAATTTGGGCCCAAGTTAGAAGCAGAGCCTAAGGTGTAAATTATTGATAGTCCATATCTCGGAAACTATAAGAGATAATGCAATTTCGCAATCGGCAATGTAATTAGCATGCCGAATATCACTTGGAATGTGAATTGGGACGAAATCGCCAATAGATAAGACCATTTTACAATTTGGGCCCAAGTTAGAAGCAGAGCCTAAGGTAAAATTATCGATAGTCCATATCTCGGAAACTATAAGAGATAATGCAATTTGGCAACCGGCAATGTAATTAGCATGCCGAATATTACTTGGAATGTGAATTGGAACGAAATCGCCAATAGATAAGACCATTTTACAATTTGGGCCCAAGTTAGAAGCAGAGCCTAAGGTGTAAATTATCGAGAGTCCATATCTCGGAAACTATAAGAGATAATGCAATTTGGCAACCGGCAATGTAATTAGCATGCCGAATATTACTTGGAATGTGAATTGGAACGAAATCGCCAATAGATAAGACCATATTACAATTTGGGCCCAAGTTAGAAGCAGAGCCTAAGGTGTAAATTATCGATAGTCCATATCTCGGAAACTATAAGAGATAATGCAATTTGGCAACCGGCAATGTAATTAGCATGCCGAATATTACTTGGAATGTGAATTGGAACGAAATCGCCAATAGATAAGACCATTTTACAATTTGGGCCCAAGTTAGAAGCAGAGCCTAAGGTGTAAATTATCGATAGTCCATATCTCGGAAACTATAAGAGATAATGCAATTTGGCAACCGGCAATGTAATTAGCATGCCGAATATTACTTGGAATGTGAATTGGAACGAAATCGCCAATAGATAAGACCATTTTACAATTTGGGCCCAAGTTAGAAGCAGAGCCTAAGGTGTAAATTATCGATAGTCCATATCTCGGAAACTATAAGAGATAATGCAATTTGGCAACCGGCAATGTAATTAGCATGCCGAATATAGCTTGGAATGTGAATTGGAACGAAATCGCCAATAGATAAGACCATTTTACAATTTGGGCCCAAGTTAGAAGCAGAGCCTAAGGTGTAAATTATCGATAGTCCATATCTCGGAAACTATAAGAGATAATGCAATTTGGCAACCGGCAATGTAATTAGCATGCCGAATATTACTTGGAATGTGAATTGGAACGAAATCGCCAATAGATAAGACCATTTTACAATTTGGGCCCAAGTTAGAAGCAGAGCCTAAGGTGTAAATTATTGATAGTCCATATCTCGGAAACTATAAGAGATAATGCAATTTCGCAACCGGCAATGTAATTAGCATGCCGAATATCACTTGGAATGTGAATTGGGACGAAATCGCCAATAGATAAGACCATTTTACAATTTGGGCCCAAGTTAGAAGCAGAGCCTAAGGTGTAAATTATCGATAGTCCATATCTCGGAAACTATAAGAGATAATGCAATTTGGCAACCGGCAATGTAATTATCATGCCGAATATTACTTGGAATGTGAATTGGAACGAAATCGCCAATAGATAAGACCATTTTACAATTTGGGCCCAAGTTAGAAGCAGAGCCTAAGGTGTAAATTATTGATAGTCCATATCTCGGAAACTATAAGAGATAATGCAATTTGGCAACCGGCAATGTAATTAGCATGCCGAATATTACTTGGAATGTGAATTGGAACGAAATCGCCAATAGATAAGACCATTTTACAATTTGGGCCCAAGTTAGAAGCAGAGCCTAAGGTGTAAATTATCGATAGTCCATATCTCGGAAACTATAAGAGATAATGCAATTTGGCAACCGGCAATGTAATTAGCATGCCGAATATTACTTGGAATGTGAATTGGAACGAAATCGCCAATAGATAAGACCATTTTACAATTTGGGCCCAAGTTAGAAGCAGAGCCTAAGGTGTAAATTATCGATAGTCCATATCTCGGAAACTATAAGAGATAATGCAATTTGGCAACCGGCAATGTAATTAGCATGCCGAATATTACTTGGAATGTGAATTGGAACGAAATCGCCAATAGATAAGACCATTTTACGATTTGGGCCCAAGTTAGAAGCAGAGCCTAAGGTGTAAATTATCGATAGTCCATATCTCGGAAACTATAAGAGATAATGCAATTTGGCAACCGGCAATGTAATTAGCATGCCGAATATTACTTGGAATGTGAATTGGAACGAAATCGCCAATAGATAAGACCATTTTACAATTTGGGCCCAAGTTAGAAGCAGAGCCTAAGGTGTAAATTATCGATAGTCCATATCTCGGAAACTATAAGAGATAATGCAATTTGGCAACCGGCAATGTAATTAGCATACCGAATATTACTTGGAATGTGAATTGGAACGAAAACGCCAATAGATAAGACGATTTTACAATTTGGGCCCAAGTTAGAAGCAGAGCCTAAGATGTAAATTATCGATAGTCCATATCTCGGAAACTATAAGAGATAATGCAATTTGGCAACCGGCAATGTAATTAGCATGCCGAATATTACTTGGAATGTGAATTGGAACGAAATCGCCAATAGATAAGACCATTTTACAATTTGGGCCCAAGTTAGAAGCAGAGCCTAAGGTGTAAATTATCGATAGTCCATATCTCGGAAACTATAAGAGATAATGCAATTTAGCAACCGGCAATCTAATTAGCATGCCGAATATTACTTGGAATGTGAATTGGAACGAAATCGCCAATAGGTAAGACCATTTTACAATTTGGGCCCAAGTTAGAAGCAGAGCCTAAGGTGTAAATTATCGATAGTTCATATCTCGGAAACTATAAGAGATAATTCAATTTGGCAACCGGCAATGTAATTAGCATGCCGGATATTACTTGGAATGTGAATTGGAACGAAATCGCCAATAGATAAGACCATTTTACAATTTGGGCCCAAGTTAGAAGCAGAGCCTAAGGTGTAAATTATCGATAGTCCATATCTCGGAAACTATAAGAGATAATGCAATTTGGCAACCGGCAATGTAATTAGCATGTCGAATATTACTTGGAATGTGAATTGGAACGAAATCGCCAATAGAGAACACCATTTTACAATTTGGGCCCAAGTTAGAAGCAGAGCCTAAGGTGTAAATTATCGATAGTCCATATCTCGGAAACTATAAGAGATAATGCAATTTGGCAACCGGCAATGTAATTAGCATGCCGAATATTACTTGGAATGTGAATTGGAACGAAATCGCCAATAGATAAGACCATTTTACAATTTGGGCCCAAGTTAGAAGCAGAGCCTAAGGTGTAAATTATCGATAGTCCATATCTCGGAAACTATAAGAGATAATGCAATTTGGCAACCGGCAATGTAATTAGCATGCGGAGTATTACTTGGAATGTGAGTTGGAACGAAATCGCCAATAGATAAGGCAGACCATTTTACAATTTGGGCCCAAGTTAGAAGCAGAGCCTAAGGTGTAAATTATCGAGAGTCCATATCTCGGAAACTATAAGAGATAATGCAATTTGGCAACCGGCAATGTAATTAGCATGCCGAATATTACTTGGAATGTGAATTGGAACGAAATCGCCAATAGATAAGACCATTTTACAATTTGGGCCCAAGTTAGAAGCAGAGCCTAAGGTGTAAATTATTGATAGTCCATATCTCGGAAACTATAAGAGATAATGCAATTTCGCAACCGGCAATGTAATTAGCATGCCGAATATTACTTGGAGTGTGAATTGGAACGAAATCGCCAATAGATAAGACCATTTTACAATTTGGGCCCAAGTTAGAAGCAGAGCCTAAGGTGTAAATTATCGATAGTCCATATCTCGGAAACTATAAGAGATAATGCAATTTGGCAACCGGCAATGTAATTAGCATGCCGAATATTACTTGGAATGTGAATTGGAACGAAATCGCCAATAGATAAGACCATTTTACAATTTGGGCCCAAGTTAGAAGCAGAGCCTAAGGTGTAAATTATCGATAGTCCATATCTCGGAAACTATAAGAGATAATGCAATTTGGCAACCGGCAATGTAATTAGCATGCCGAATATTACTTGGAATGTGAATTGGAACGAAATCGCCAATAGATAAGACCATTTTATAATTTGGGCCCAAGTTAGAAGCAGAGCCTAAGGTGTAAATTATCGATAGTCCTCATCTCGGAAACTATAAGAGATAATGCAATTTCGCAACCGGCAATGTAATTAACATGCCGAATATCACTTGGAATGTGAATTGGGACGAAATCGCCAATAGATAAGACCATTTTACAATTTGGGCCCAAGTTAGAAGCAGAGCCTAAGGTGTAAATTATCGATAGTCCATATCTCGGAAACTATAAGAGATAATGCAATTTGGCAACCGGCAATGTAATTAGCATGCCGAATATTACTTGGAATGTGAATTGGAACGAAATCGCCAATAGATAAGATCATTTTACAATTTGGGCCCAAGTTAGAAGCAGAGCCTAAGATGTAAATTATCGATAGTCCATATCTCGGAAACTATAAGAGATAATGCAATTTGGCAACCGGCAATGTAATTAGCATGCCGAATATTACTTGGAATGTGAATTGGAACGAAATCGCCAATAGATAAGACCATTTTACAATTTGGGCCCAAGTTAGAAGCAGAGCCTAAGGTGTAAATTATCGATAGTCCATATCTCGGAAACTATAAGAGATAATTCAATTTGGCAACCGGCAATGTAATTAGCATGCCGGATATTACTTGGAATGTGAATTGGAACGAAATCGCCAATAGATAAGACCATTTTACAATTTGGGCCCAAGTTAGAAGCAGAGCCTAAGGTGTAAATTATCGATAGTCCATATCTCGGAAACTATAAGAGATAATGCAATTTGGCAACCGGCAATGTAATTAGCATGCCGAATATTACTTGGAATGTGAATTGGAACGAAATCGCCAATAGATAAGACGATTTTACAATTTGGGCCCAAGTTAGAAGCAGAGCCTAAGATGTAAATTATCGATAGTCCATATCTCGGAAACTATAAGAGATAATGCAATTTGGCAACCGGCAATGTAATTAGCATGCCGAATATTACTTGGAATGTGAATTGGAACGAAATCGCCAATAGATAAGACCATTTTACAATTTGGGCCCAAGTTAGAAGCAGAGCCTAAGGTGTAAATTATCGATAGTCCATATCTCGGAAACTATAAGAGATAATGCAATTTGGCAACCGGCAATGTAATTAGCATGCCGAATATTACTTGGAATGTGAATTGGAACGAAATCGCCAATAGGTAAGACCATTTTACAATTTGGGCCCAAGTTAGAAGCAGAGCCTAAGGTGTAAATTATCGATAGTCCATATCTCGGAAACTATAAGAGATAATTCAATTTGGCAACCGGCAATGTAATTAGCATGCCGGATATTACTTGAAATGTGAATTGGAACGAAATCGCCAATAGATAAGACCATTTTACAATTTGGGCCCATGTTAGAAGCAGAGCCTAAGGTGTAAATTACCGATAGTCCATATCTCGGAAACTATAAGAGATAATGCAATTTGGCAACCGGCAATGTAATTAGCATGCCGAATATTACTTGGAATGTGAATTGGAACGAAATCGCCAATAGATAAGACGATTTTACAATTTGGGCCCAAGTTAGAAGCAGAGCCTAAGGTGTAAATTATCGATAGTCCATATCTCGGAAACTATAAGAGATAATGCAATTTGGCAACCGGCAATGTAATTAGCATGCCGAATATTACTTGGAATGTAAATTGGAACGAAATCGCCAATAGAGAAGACCATTTTACAATTTGGGCCCAAGTTAGAAGCAGAGCCTAAGGTGTAAATTATCGATAGTCCATATCTCGGAAACTATAAGAGATAATGCAAATTGGCAACCGGCAATGTAATTAGCATGCCGAATATTACTTGGAATGTGAATTGGAACGAAATCGCCAATAGATAAGACCATTTTACAATTTGGGCCCAAGTTAGAAGCAGAGCCTAAGGTGTAAATTATCGATAGTCCATATCTCGGAAACTATAAGAGATAATTCAATTTGGCAACCGGCAATGTAATTAGCATGCCGGATATTACTTGAAATGTGAATTGGAACGAAATCGCCAATAGATAAGACCATTTTACAATTTGGGCCCATGTTAGAAGCAGAGCCTAAGGTGTAAATTACCGATAGTCCATATCTCGGAAACTATAAGAGATAATGCAACTTGGCAACCGGCAATGTAATTAGCATGCCGAATATTACTTGGAATGTGAATTGGAACGAAATCGCCAATAGATAAGACGATTTTACAATTTGGGCCCAAGTTAGAAGCAGAGCCTAAGGTGTAAATTATCGATAGTCCATATCTCGGAAACTATAAGAGATAATGCAATTTGGCAACCGGCAATGTAATTAGCATGCCGAATATTACTTGGAATGTGAATTGGAACGAAATCGCCAATAGAGAAGACCATTTTACAATTTGGGCCCAAGTTAGAAGCAGAGCCTAAGGTGTAAATTATCGATAGTCCATATCTCGGAAACTATAAGAGATAATGCAATTTGGCAACCGGCAATGTAATTAGCATGCCGAATATTACTTGGAATGTGAATTGGAACGAAATCGCCAATAGAGAAGACCATTTTACAATTTGGGCCCAAGTTAGAAGCAGAGCCTAAGGTGTAAATTATCGATAGTCCATATCTCGGAAACTATAAGAGATAATGCAATTTGGCAACCGGCAATGTAATTAGCATGCCGAATATTACTTGGAATGTGAATTGGAACGAAATCGCCAATAGATAAGACCATTTTACAATTTGGGCCCAAGTTAGAAGCAGAGCCTAAGGTGTAAATTATCGATAGTCCATATCTCGGAAACTATAAGAGATAATGCAATTTGGCAACCGGCAATGTAATTAGCATGCCGAATATTACTTGGAATGTGAATTGGAACGAAATCGCCAATAGATAAGACCATTTTACAATTTGGGCCCAATTTAGAAGCAGAGCCTAAGGTGTAAATTATCGATAGTCCATATCTCGGAAACTATAAGACATAATGCAATTTGGCAACCGGCAATGTAATTAGCATGCCGAATATTACTTGGAATGTGAATTGGAACGAAATCGCCAATAGATAAGACCATTTTACAATTTGGGCCCAAGTTAGAAGCAGAGCCTAAGGTGTAAATTATTGATAGTCCATATCACGGAAACTATAAGAGATAATGCAATTTCGCAACCGGCAATGTAATTAGCATGCCGAATATCACTTGGAATGTGAATTGGGACGAAATCGCCAATAGATAAGACCATTTTACAATTTGGGCCCAAGTTAGAAGCAGAGCCTAAGGTGTAAATTATCGATAGTCCATATCTCGGAAACTATAAGAGATAATGCAATTTGGCAACCGGCAATGTAATTAGCATGCCGAATATTACTTGGAATGTGAATTGGAACGAAATCGCCAATAGATAAGACCATTTTACAATTTGGGCCCAAGTTAGAAGCAGAGCCTAAGATGTAAATTATCGATAGTCCATATCTCGGAAACTATAAGAGATAATTCAATTTGGCAACCGGCAATGTAATTAGCATGCCGGATATTACTTGGAATGTGAAATGGAACGAAATCGCCAATGGATAAGACCATTTTACAATTTGGGCCCAAGTTAGAAGCAGAGCCTAAGGTGTAAATTATCGATAGTCCATATCTCGGAAACTATAAGAGATAATGCAATTTGGCAACCGGCAATGTAATTAGCATGCCGAATATTACTTGGAATGTGAATTGGAACGAAATCGCCAATAGATAAGACGATTTTACAATTTGGGCCCAAGTTAGAAGCAGAGCCTAAGATGTAAATTATCGATAGTCCATATCTCGGAAACTATAAGAGATAATGCAATTTGGCAACCGGCAATGTAATTAGCATGCCGAATATTACTTGGAATGTGAATTGGAACGAAATCGCCAATAGATAAGACCATTTTACAATTTGGGCCCAAGTTAGAAGCAGAGCCTAAGGTGTAAATTATCGATAGTCCATATCTCGGAAACTATAAGAGATAATGCAATTTGGCAACCGGCAATGTAATTAGCATGCCGAATATTACTTGGAATGTGAATTGGAACGAAATCGCCAATAGGTAAGACCATTTTACAATTTGGGCCCAAGTTAGAAGCAGAGCCTAAAGTGTAAATTATCGATAGTCCATATCTCGGAAACTATAAGAGATAATTCAATTTGGCAACCGGCAATGTAATTAGCATGCCGGATATTACTTGGAATGTGAATTGGAACGAAATCGCCAATAGATAAGACCATTTTACAATTTGGGCCCAAGTTAGAAGCAGAGCCTAAGGTGTAAATTATCGATAGTCCATATCTCGGAAACTATAAGAGATAATGCAATTTGGCAACCGGCAATGTAATTAGCATGCCGAATATTACTTGGAATGTGAATTGGAACGAAATCGCCAATAGATAAGACCATTTTACAATTTGGGCCCAAGTTAGAAGCAGAGCCTAAGGTGTAAATTATTGATAGTCCATATCTCGGAAACTATTAGAGATAATGCAATTTCGCAATCGGCAATGTAATTAGCATGCCGAATATCACTTGGAATGTGAATTGGGACGAAATCGCCAATAGATAAGACCATTTTACAATTTGGGCCCAAGTTAGAAGCAGAGCCTAAGGTAAAATTATCGATAGTCCATATCTCGGAAACTATAAGAGATAATGCAATTTGGCAACCGGCAATGTAATTAGCATGCCGAATATTACTTGGAATGTGAATTGGAACGAAATCGCCAATAGATAAGACCATTTTACAATTTGGGCCCAAGTTAGAAGCAGAGCCTAAGGTGTAAATTATCGAGAGTCCATATCTCGGAAACTATAAGAGATAATGCAATTTGGCAACCGGCAATGTAATTAGCATGCCGAATATTACTTGGAGTGTGAATTGGAACGAAATCGCCAATAGATAAGGCCATTTTACAATTTGGGCCCAAGTTAGAAGCAGAGCCTAAGGTGTAAATTATCGATAGTCCATATCTCGGAAACTATTAGAGATAATGCAATTTCGCAATCGGCAATGTAATTAGCATGCCGAATATCACTTGGAATGTGAATTGGGACGAAATCGCCAATAGATAAGACCATTTTACAATTTGGGCCCAAGTTAGAAGCAGAGCCTAAGGTAAAATTATCGATAGTCCATATCTCGGAAACTATAAGAGATAATGCAATTTGGCAACCGGCAATGTAATTAGCATGCCGAATATTACTTGGAGTGTGTATTGGAACGAAATCGCCAATAGATAAGGCCATTTTACAATTTGGGCCCAAGTTAGAAGCAGAGCCTAAGGTGTAAATTATCGATAGTCCATATCTCGGAAACTATAAGAGATAATGCAATTTGGCAACCGGCAATGTAATTAGCATGCCGAATATTACTTGGAATGTGAATTGGAACGAAATCGCCAATAGATAAGACCATTTTACAATTTGGGCCCAAGTTAGAAGCAGAGCCTAAGGTGTAAATTATCGATAGTCCATATCTCGGAAACTATAAGAGATAATGCAATTTGGCAACCGGCAATGTAATTAGCATGCCGAATATTACTTGGAATGTGAATTGGAACGAAATCGCCAATAGATAAGACGATTTTACAATTTGGGCCCAAGTTAGAAGCAGAGCCTAAGATGTAAATTATCGATAGTCCATATCTCGGAAACTATAAGAGATAATGCAATTTGGCAACCGGCAATGTAATTAGCATGCCGAATATTACTTGGAATGTGAATTGGAACGAAATCGCCAATAGATAAGACCATTTTACAATTTGGGCCCAAGTTAGAAGCAGAGCCTAAGGTGTAAATTATCGATAGTCCATATCTCGGAAACTATAAGAGATAATGCAATTTGGCAACCGGCAATGTAATTAGCATGCCGAATATTACTTGGAATGTGAATTGGAACGAAATCGCCAATAGGTAAGACCATTTTACAATTTGGGCCCAAGTTAGAAGCAGAGCCTAAGGTGTAAATTATCGATAGTCCATATCTCGGAAACTATAAGAGATAATTCAATTTGGCAACCGGCAATGTAATTAGCATGCCGGATATTACTTGAAATGTGAATTGGAACGAAATCGCCAATAGATAAGACCATTTTACAATTTGGGCCCATGTTAGAAGCAGAGCCTAAGGTGTAAATTACCGATAGTCCATATCTCGGAAACTATAAGAGATAATGCAATTTGGCAACCGGCAATGTAATTAGCATGCCGAATATTACTTGGAATGTGAATTGGAACGAAATCGCCAATAGATAAGACGATTTTACAATTTGGGCCCAAGTTAGAAGCAGAGCCTAAGGTGTAAATTATCGATAGTCCATATCTCGGAAACTATAAGAGATAATGCAATTTGGCAACCGGCAATGTAATTAGCATGCCGAATATTACTTGGAATGTAAATTGGAACGAAATCGCCAATAGAGAAGACCATTTTACAATTTGGGCCCAAGTTAGAAGCAGAGCCTAAGGTGTAAATTATCGATAGTCCATATCTCGGAAACTATAAGAGATAATGCAAATTGGCAACCGGCAATGTAATTAGCATGCCGAATATTACTTGGAATGTGAATTGGAACGAAATCGCCAATAGATAAGACCATTTTACAATTTGGGCCCAAGTTAGAAGCAGAGCCTAAGGTGTAAATTATCGATAGTCCATATCTCGGAAACTATAAGAGATAATTCAATTTGGCAACCGGCAATGTAATTAGCATGCCGGATATTACTTGAAATGTGAATTGGAACGAAATCGCCAATAGATAAGACCATTTTACAATTTGGGCCCATGTTAGAAGCAGAGCCTAAGGTGTAAATTACCGATAGTCCATATCTCGGAAACTATAAGAGATAATGCAACTTGGCAACCGGCAATGTAATTAGCATGCCGAATATTACTTGGAATGTGAATTGGAACGAAATCGCCAATAGATAAGACGATTTTACAATTTGGGCCCAAGTTAGAAGCAGAGCCTAAGGTGTAAATTATCGATAGTCCATATCTCGGAAACTATAAGAGATAATGCAATTTGGCAACCGGCAATGTAATTAGCATGCCGAATATTACTTGGAATGTGAATTGGAACGAAATCGCCAATAGAGAAGACCATTTTACAATTTGGGCCCAAGTTAGAAGCAGAGCCTAAGGTGTAAATTATCGATAGTCCATATCTCGGAAACTATAAGAGATAATGCAATTTGGCAACCGGCAATGTAATTAGCATGCCGAATATTACTTGGAATGTGAATTGGAACGAAATCGCCAATAGAGAAGACCATTTTACAATTTGGGCCCAAGTTAGAAGCAGAGCCTAAGGTGTAAATTATCGATAGTCCATATCTCGGAAACTATAAGAGATAATGCAATTTGGCAACCGGCAATGTAATTAGCATGCCGAATATTACTTGGAATGTGAATTGGAACGAAATCGCCAATAGATAAGACCATTTTACAATTTGGGCCCAAGTTAGAAGCAGAGCCTAAGGTGTAAATTATCGATAGTCCATATCTCGGAAACTATAAGAGATAATGCAATTTGGCAACCGGCAATGTAATTAGCATGCCGAATATTACTTGGAATGTGAATTGGAACGAAATCGCCAATAGATAAGACCATTTTACAATTTGGGCCCAATTTAGAAGCAGAGCCTAAGGTGTAAATTATCGATAGTCCATATCTCGGAAACTATAAGACATAATGCAATTTGGCAACCGGCAATGTAATTAGCATGCCGAATATTACTTGGAATGTGAATTGGAACGAAATCGCCAATAGATAAGACCATTTTACAATTTGGGCCCAAGTTAGAAGCAGAGCCTAAGGTGTAAATTATTGATAGTCCATATCACGGAAACTATAAGAGATAATGCAATTTCGCAACCGGCAATGTAATTAGCATGCCGAATATCACTTGGAATGTGAATTGGGACGAAATCGCCAATAGATAAGACCATTTTACAATTTGGGCCCAAGTTAGAAGCAGAGCCTAAGGTGTAAATTATCGATAGTCCATATCTCGGAAACTATAAGAGATAATGCAATTTGGCAACCGGCAATGTAATTAGCATGCCGAATATTACTTGGAATGTGAATTGGAACGAAATCGCCAATAGATAAGACCATTTTACAATTTGGGCCCAAGTTAGAAGCAGAGCCTAAGGTGTAAATTATCGATAGTCCATATCTCGGAAACTATAAGAGATAATTCAATTTGGCAACCGGCAATGTAATTAGCATGCCGGATATTACTTGGAATGTGAAATGGAACGAAATCGCCAATGGATAAGACCATTTTACAATTTGGGCCCAAGTTAGAAGCAGAGCCTAAGGTGTAAATTATCGATAGTCCATATCTCGGAAACTATAAGAGATAATGCAATTTGGCAACCGGCAATGTAATTAGCATGCCGAATATTACTTGGAATGTGAATTGGAACGAAATCGCCAATAGATAAGACGATTTTACAATTTGGGCCCAAGTTAGAAGCAGAGCCTAAGATGTAAATTATCGATAGTCCATATCTCGGAAACTATAAGAGATAATGCAATTTGGCAACCGGCAATGTAATTAGCATGCCGAATATTACTTGGAATGTGAATTGGAACGAAATCGCCAATAGATAAGACCATTTTACAATTTGGGCCCAAGTTAGAAGCAGAGCCTAAGGTGTAAATTATCGATAGTCCATATCTCGGAAACTATAAGAGATAATGCAATTTGGCAACCGGCAATGTAATTAGCATGCCGAATATTACTTGGAATGTGAATTGGAACGAAATCGCCAATAGGTAAGACCATTTTACAATTTGGGCCCAAGTTAGAAGCAGAGCCTAAAGTGTAAATTATCGATAGTCCATATCTCGGAAACTATAAGAGATAATTCAATTTGGCAACCGGCAATGTAATTAGCATGCCGGATATTACTTGGAATGTGAATTGGAACGAAATCGCCAATAGATAAGACCATTTTACAATTTGGGCCCAAGTTAGAAGCAGAGCCTAAGGTGTAAATTATCGATAGTCCATATCTCGGAAACTATAAGAGATAATGCAATTTGGCAACCGGCAATGTAATTAGCATGCCGAATATTACTTGGAATGTGAATTGGAACGAAATCGCCAATAGATAAGACCATTTTACAATTTGGGCCCAAGTTAGAAGCAGAGCCTAAGGTGTAAATTATTGATAGTCCATATCTCGGAAACTATTAGAGATAATGCAATTTCGCAATCGGCAATGTAATTAGCATGCCGAATATCACTTGGAATGTGAATTGGGACGAAATCGCCAATAGATAAGACCATTTTACAATTTGGGCCCAAGTTAGAAGCAGAGCCTAAGGTAAAATTATCGATAGTCCATATCTCGGAAACTATAAGAGATAATGCAATTTGGCAACCGGCAATGTAATTAGCATGCCGAATATTACTTGGAATGTGAATTGGAACGAAATCGCCAATAGATAAGACCATTTTACAATTTGGGCCCAAGTTAGAAGCAGAGCCTAAGGTGTAAATTATCGAGAGTCCATATCTCGGAAACTATAAGAGATAATGCAATTTGGCAACCGGCAATGTAATTAGCATGCCGAATATTACTTGGAGTGTGAATTGGAACGAAATCGCCAATAGATAAGGCCATTTTACAATTTGGGCCCAAGTTAGAAGCAGAGCCTAAGGTGTAAATTATCGATAGTCCATATCTCGGAAACTATTAGAGATAATGCAATTTCGCAATCGGCAATGTAATTAGCATGCCGAATATCACTTGGAATGTGAATTGGGACGAAATCGCCAATAGATAAGACCATTTTACAATTTGGGCCCAAGTTAGAAGCAGAGCCTAAGGTAAAATTATCGATAGTCCATATCTCGGAAACTATAAGAGATAATGCAATTTGGCAACCGGCAATGTAATTAGCATGCCGAATATTACTTGGAGTGTGTATTGGAACGAAATCGCCAATAGATAAGGCCATTTTACAATTTGGGCCCAAGTTAGAAGCAGAGCCTAAGGTGTAAATTATCGATAGTCCATATCTCGGAAACTATAAGAGATAATGCAATTTGGCAACCGGCAATGTAATTAGCATGCCGAATATTACTTGGAATGTGAATTGGAACGAAATCGCCAATAGATAAGACCATTTTACAATTTGGGCCCAAGTTAGAAGCAGAGCCTAAGGTGTAAATTATCGATAGTCCATATCTCGGAAACTATAAGAGATAATGCAATTTGGCAACCGGCAATGTAATTAGCATGCCGAATATTACTTGGAATGTGAATTGGAACGAAATCGCCAATAGGTAAGACCATTTTACAATTTGGGCCCAAGTTAGAAGCAGAGCCTAAGGTGTAAATTATCGATAGTCCATATCTCGGAAACTATAAGAGATAATTCAATTTGGCAACCGGCAATGTAATTAGCATGCCGAATATTACTTGGAATGTGAATTGGAACGAAAACGCCAATAGATAAGACCATTTTACAATTTGGGCCCAAGTTAGAAGCAGAGCCTAAGGTGTAAATTATCGATAGTCCATATCTCGGAAACTATAAGAGATAATGCAATTTGGCAACCGGCAATGTAATTAGCATGCCGAATATTACTTGGAATGTGAATTGGAACGAAATCGCCAATAGATAAGACCATTTTACAATTTGGGCCCAAGTTAGAAGCAGAGCCTAAGGTGTAAATTATCGATAGTCCATATCTCGGAAACTATAAGAGATAATGCAATTTGGCAACCGGCAATGTAATTAGCATGCCGAATATTACTTGGAATGTGAATTGGAACGAAATCGCCAATAGATAAGACCATTTTACAATTTGGGCCCAATTTAGAAGCAGAGCCTAAGGTGTAAATTATCGATAGTCCATATCTCGGAAACTATAAGAGATAATGCAATTTGGCAACCGGCAATGTAATTAGCATGCGGAGTATTACTTGGAATGTGAATTGGAACGAAATCGCCAATAGATAAGACCATTTTACAATTTGGGCCCAAGTTAGAAGCAGAGCCTAAGGTGTAAATTATCGATAGTCCATATCTCGGAAACTATAAGAGATAATGCAATTTGGCAACCGGCAATGTAATTAGCATGCCGAATATTACTTGGAATGTGAATTGGAACGAAATCGCCAATAGATAAGACCATTTTACAATTTGGGCCCAAGTTAGAAGCAGAGCCTAAGGTGTAAATTATTGATAGTCCATATCTCGGAAACTATAAGAGATAATGCAATTTCGCAATCGGCAATGTAATTAGCATGCCGAATATCACTTGGAATGTGAATTGGGACGAAATCGCCAATAGATAAGACCATTTTACAATTTGGGCCCAAGTTAGAAGCAGAGCCTAAGGTAAAATTATCGATAGTCCATATCTCGGAAACTATAAGAGATAATGCAATTTGGCAACCGGCAATGTAATTAGCATGCCGAATATTACTTGGAATGTGAATTGGAACGAAATCGCCAATAGATAAGACCATTTTACAATTTGGGCCCAAGTTAGAAGCAGAGCCTAAGGTGTAAATTATCGATAGTCCATATCTCGGAAACTATAAGAGATAATGCAATTTGGCAACCGGCAATGTAATTAGCATGTCGAATATTACTTGGAATGTGAATTGGAACGAAATCGCCAATAGAGAAGACCATTTTACAATTTGGGCCCAAGTTAGAAGCAGAGCCTAAGGTGTAAATTATCGATAGTCCATATCTCGGAAACTATAAGAGATAATGCAATTTGGCAACCGTCAATGTAATTAGCATGCCGAATATTACTTGGAATGTGAATTGGAACGAAATCGCCAATAGATAAGACCATTTTACAATTTGGGCCCAAGTTAGAAGCAGAGCCTAAGGTGTAAATTATCGATAGTCCATATCTCGGAAACTATAAGAGATAATGCAATTTGGCAACCGGCAATGTAATTAGCATGCGGAGTATTACTTGGAATGTGAGTTGGAACGAAATCGCCAATAGATAAGACAGACCATTTTACAATTTGGGCCCAAGTTAGAAGCAGAGCCTAAGGTGTAAATTATCGAGAGTCCATATCTCGGAAACTATAAGAGATAATGCAATTTGGCAACCGGCAATGTAATTAGCATGCCGAATATTACTTGGAATGTGAATTGGAACGAAATCGCCAATAGATAAGACCATTTTACAATTTGGGCCCAAGTTAGAAGCAGAGCCTAAGGTGTAAATTATTGATAGTCCATATCTCGGAAACTATAAGAGATAATGCAATTTCGCAACCGGCAATGTAATTAGCATGCCGAATATTACTTGGAGTGTGAATTGGAACGAAATCGCCAATAGATAAGACCATTTTACAATTTGGGCCCAAGTTAGAAGCAGAGCCTAAGGTGTAAATTATCGATAGTCCATATCTCGGAAACTATAAGAGATAATGCAATTTGGCAACCGGCAATGTAATTAGCATGCCGAATATTACTTGGAATGTGAATTGGAACGAAATCGCCAATAGATAAGACCATTTTACAATTTGGGCCCAAGTTAGAAGCAGAGCCTAAGGTGTAAATTATCGATAGTCCATATCTCGGAAACTATAAGAGATAATGCAATTTGGCAACCGGCAATGTAATTAGCATGCCGAATATTACTTGGAATGTGAATTGGAACGAAATCGCCAATAGATAAGACCATTTTACAATTTGGGCCCAAGTTAGAAGCAGAGCCTAAGGTGTAAATTATCGATAGTCCATATCTCGGAAACTATAAGAGATAATGCAATTTGGCAACCGGCAATGTAATTAGCATGCCGAATATTACTTGGAATGTGAATTGGAACGAAATCGCCAATAGATAAGGCCATTTTACAATTTGGGCCCAAGTTAGAAGCAGAGCCTAAGGTGTAAATTATTGATAGTCCATATCTCGGAAACTATAAGAGATAATGCAATTTCGCAACCGGCAATGTAATTAACATGCCGAATATCACTTGGAATGTGAATTGGGACGAAATCGCCAATAGATAAGACCATTTTACAATTTGGGCCCAAGTTAGAAGCAGAGCCTAAGGTGTAAATTATCGATAGTCCATATCTCGGAAACTATAAGAGATAATGCAATTTGGCAACCGGCAATGTAATTAGCATGCCGAATATTACTTGGAATGTGAATTGGAACGAAATCGCCAATAGATAAGATCATTTTACAATTTGGGCCCAAGTTAGAAGCAGAGCCTAAGATGTAAATTATCGATAGTCCATATCTCGGAAACTATAAGAGATAATGCAATTTGGCAACCGGCAATGTAATTAGCATGCCGAATATTACTTGGAATGTGAATTGGAACGAAATCGCCAATAGATAAGACCATTTTACAATTTGGGCCCAAGTTAGAAGCAGAGCCTAAGGTGTAAATTATCGATAGTCCATATCTCGGAAACTATAAGAGATAATTCAATTTGGCAACCGGCAATGTAATTAGCATGCCGGATATTACTTGGAATGTGAATTGGAACGAAATCGCCAATAGATAAGACCATTTTACAATTTGGGCCCAAGTTAGAAGCAGAGCCTAAGGTGTAAATTATCGATAGTCCATATCTCGGAAACTATAAAAGATAATGCAATTTGGCAACCGGCAATGTAATTAGCATGCCGAATATTACTTGGAATGTGAATTGGAACGAAATCGCCAATAGATAAGACGATTTTACAATTTGGGCCCAAGTTAGAAGCAGAGCCTAAGATGTAAATTATCGATAGTCCATATCTCGGAAACTATAAGAGATAATGCAATTTGGCAACCGGCAATGTAATTAGCATGCCGAATATTACTTGGAATGTGAATTGGAACGAAATCGCCAATAGATAAGACCATTTTACAATTTGGGCCCAAGTTAGAAGCAGAGCCTAAGGTGTAAATTATCGATAGTCCATATCTCGGAAACTATAAGAGATAATGCAATTTGGCAACCGGCAATGTAATTAGCATGCCGAATATTACTTGGAATGTGAATTGGAACGAAATCGCCAATAGGTAAGACCATTTTACAATTTGGGCCCAAGTTAGAAGCAGAGCCTAAGGTGTAAATTATCGATAGTCCATATCTCGGAAACTATAAGAGATAATGCAATTTGGCAACCGGCAATGTAATTAGCATGCCGAATATTACTTGGAATGTGAATTGGAACGAAATCGCCAATAGATAAGACGATTTTACAATTTGGGCCCAAGTTAGAAGCAGAGCCTAAGGTGTAAGTTATAGATAGTCCATATCTCGGAAACTATAAGAGATAATGCAATTTGGCAACCGGCAATGTAATTAGCATGCCGAATATTACTTGGAATGTGAATTGGAACGAAATCGCCAATAGAGAAGACCATTTTACAATTTGGGCCCAAGTTAGAAGCAGAGCCTATGGTGTAAATTATCGATAGTCCATATCTCGGAAACTATAAGAGATAATGCAATTTGGCAACCGGCAATGTAATTAGCATGCCGAATATTACTTGGAATGTAAATTGGAACGAAATCGCCAATAGAGAAGACCATTTTACAATTTGGGCCCAAGTTAGAAGCAGAGCCTAAGGTGTAAATTATCGATAGTCCATATCTCGGAAACTATAAGAGATAATGCAAATTGGCAACCGGCAATGTAATTAGCATGCCGAATATTACTTGGAATGTGAATTGGAACGAACTCGCCAATAGATAAGACCATTTTACAATTTGGGCCCAAGTTAGAAGCAGAGCCTAAGGTGTAAATTATCGATAGTCCATATCTCGGAAACTATAAGAGATAATTCAATTTGGCAACCGGCAATGTAATTAGCATGCCGGATATTACTTGAAATGTGAATTGGAACGAAATCGCCAATAGATAAGACCATTTTACAATTTGGGCCCATGTTAGAAGCAGAGCCTAAGGTGTAAATTACCGATAGTCCATATCTCGGAAACTATAAGAGATAATGCAATTTGGCAACCGGCAATGTAATTAGCATGCCGAATATTACTTGGAATGTGAATTGGAACGAAATCGCCAATAGATAAGACGATTTTACAATTTGGGCCCAAGTTAGAAGCAGAGCCTAAGGTGTAAATTATCGATAGTCCATATCTCGGAAACTATAAGAGATAATGCAATTTGGCAACCGGCAATGTAATTAGCATGCCGAATATTACTTGGAATGTGAATTGGAACGAAATCGCCAATAGAGAAGACCATTTTACAATTTGGGCCCAAGTTAGAAGCAGAGCCTAAGGTGTAAATTATCGATAGTCCATATCTCGGAAACTATAAGAGATAATGCAATTTGGCAACCGGCAATGTAATTAGCATGCCGAATATTACTTGGAATGTAAATTGGAACGAAATCGCCAATAGAGAAGACCATTTTACAATTTGGGCCCAAGTTAGAAGCAGAGCCTAAGGTGTAAATTATCGATAGTCCATATCTCGGAAACTATAAGAGATAATGCAAATTGGCAACCGGCAATGTAATTAGCATGCCGAATATTACTTGGAATGTGAATTGGAACGAAATCGCCAATAGAGAAGACCATTTTACAATTTGGGCCCAAGTTAGAAGCAGAGCCTAAGGTGTAAATTATCGATAGTCCATATCTCGGAAACTATAAGAGATAATGCAATTTGGCAACCGGCAATGTAATTAGCATGCCGAATATTACTTGGAATGTGAATTGGAACGAAATCGCCAATAGATAAGACCATTTTACAATTTGGGCCCAAGTTAGAAGCAGAGCCTAAGGTGTAAATTATCGATAGTCCATATCTCGGAAACTATAAGAGATAATGCAATTTGGCAACCGGCAATGTAATTAGCATGCCGAATATTACTTGGAATGCGAATTGGAACGAAATCGCCAATAGATAAGACCATTTTACAATTTGGGCCCAATTTAGAAGCAGAGCCTAAGGTGTAAATTATTGATAGTCCATATCTCGGAAACTATAAGAGATAATGCAATTTCGCAACCGGCAATGTAATTAGCATGCCGAATATCACTTGGAATGTGAATTGGGACGAAATCGCCAATAGATAAGACCATTTTACAATTTGGGCCCAAGTTAGAAGCAGAGCCTAAGATGTAAATTATCGATAGTCCATATCTCGGAAACTATAAGAGATAATTCAATTTGGCAACCGGCAATGTAATTAGCATGCCGGATATTACTTGGAATGTGAAATGGAACGAAATCGCCAATGGATAAGACCATTTTACAATTTGGGCCCAAGTTAGAAGCAGAGCCTAAGGTGTAAATTATCGATAGTCCATATCTCGGAAACTATAAGAGATAATGCAATTTGGCAACCGGCAATGTAATTAGCATGCCGAATATTATTTGGAATGTGAATTGGAACGAAATCGCCAATAGATAAGACGATTTTACAATTTGGGCCCAAGTTAGAAGCAGAGCCTAAGATGTAAATTATCGATAGTCCATATCTCGGAAACTATAAGAGATAATGCAATTTGGCAACCGGCAATGTAATTAGCATGCCGAATATTACTTGGAATGTGAATTGGAACGAAATCGCCAATAGATAAGACCATTTTACAATTTGGGCCCAAGTTAGAAGCAGAGCCTAAGGTGTAAATTATCGATAGTCCATATCTCGGAAACTATAAGAGATAATGCAATTTGGCAACCGGCAATGTAATTAGCATGCCGAATATTACTTGGAATGTGAATTGGAACGAAATCGCCAATAGGTAAGACCATTTTACAATTTGGGCCCAAGTTAGAAGCAGAGCCTAAAGTGTAAATTATCGATAGTCCATATCTCGGAAACTATAAGAGATAATTCAATTTGGCAACCGGCAATGTAATTAGCATGCCGGATATTACTTGGAATGTGAATTGGAACGAAATCGCCAATAGATAAGACCATTTTACAATTTGGGCCCAAGTTAGAAGCAGAGCCTAAGGTGTAAATTATCGATAGTCCATATCTCGGAAACTATAAGAGATAATGCAATTTGGCAACCGGCAATGTAATTAGCATGCCGAATATTACTTGGAATGTGAATTGGAACGAAATCGCCAATAGATAAGACCATTTTACAATTTGGGCCCAAGTTAGAAGCAGAGCCTAAGGTGTAAATTATTGATAGTCCATATCTCGGAAAATATTAGAGATAATGCAATTTCGCAATCGGCAATGTAATTAGCATGCCGAATATCACTTGGAATGTGAATTGGGACGAAATCGCCAATAGATAAGACCATTTTACAATTTGGGCCCAAGTTAGAAGCAGAGCCTAAGGTAAAATTATCGATAGTCCATATCTCGGAAACTATAAGAGATAATGCAATTTGGCAACCGGCAATGTAATTAGCATGCCGAATATTACTTGGAATGTGAATTGGAACGAAATCGCCAATAGATAAGACCATTTTACAATTTGGGCCCAAGTTAGAAGCAGAGCCTAAGGTGTAAATTATCGAGAGTCCATATCTCGGAAACTATAAGAGATAATGCAATTTGGCAACCGGCAATGTAATTAGCATGCCGAATATTACTTGGAGTGTGAATTGGAACGAAATCGCCAATAGGTAAGACCATTTTACAATTTGGGCCCAAGTTAGAAGCAGAGCCTAAGTGTAAATTATCGATAGTCCATATCTCGGAAACTATAAGAGATAATGCAATTTGGCAACCGGCAATGTAATTAGCATGCCGAATATTACTTGGAATGTGAATTGGAACGAAATCGCCAATAGGTAAGACCATTTTACAATTTGGGCCCAAGTTAGAAGCAGAGCCTAAGGTGTAAATTATCGATAGTCCATATCTCGGAAACTATAAGAGATAATTCAATTTGGCAACCGGCAATGTAATTAGCATGCCGGATATTACTTGAAATGTGAATTGGAACGAAATCGCCAATAGATAAGACCATTTTACAATTTGGGCCCATGTTAGAAGCAGAGCCTAAGGTGTAAATTACCGATAGTCCATATCTCGGAAACTATAAGAGATAATGCAATTTGGCAACCGGCAATGTAATTAGCATGCCGAATATTACTTGGAATGTGAATTGGAACGAAATCGCCAATAGATAAGACGATTTTACAATTTGGGCCCAAGTTAGAAGCAGAGCCTAAGGTGTAAATTATAGATAGTCCATATCTCGGAAACTATAAGAGATAATGCAATTTGGCAACCGGCAATGTAATTAGCATGCCGAATATTACTTGGAATGTGAATTGGAACGAAATCGCCAATAGAGAAGACCATTTTACAATTTGGGCCCAAGTTAGAAGCAGAGCCTAAGGTGTAAATTATCGATAGTCCATATCTCGGAAACTATAAGAGATAATGCAATTTGGCAACCGGCAATGTAATTAGCATGCCGAATATTACTTGGAATGTAAATTGGAACGAAATCGCCAATAGAGAAGACCATTTTACAATTTGGGCCCAAGTTAGAAGCAGAGCCTAAGGTGTAAATTATCGATAGTCCATATCTCGGAAACTATAAGAGATAATGCAAATTGGCAACCGGCAATGTAATTAGCATGCCGAATATTACTTGGAATGTGAATTGGAACGAACTCGCCAATAGATAAGACCATTTTACAATTTGGGCCCAAGTTAGAAGCAGAGCCTAAGGTGTAAATTATCGATAGTCCATATCTCGGAAACTATAAGAGATAATTCAATTTGGCAACCGGCAATGTAATTAGCATGCCGAATATTACTTGGAATGTAAATTGGAACGAAATCGCCAATAGAGAAGACCATTTTACAATTTGGGCCCAAGTTAGAAGCAGAGCCTAAGGTGTAAATTATCGATAGTCCATATCTCGGAAACTATAAGAGATAATGCAATTTGGCAACCGGCAATGTAATTAGCATGCCGAATATTACTTGGAATGTAAATTGGAACGAAATCGCCAATAGAGAAGACCATTTTACAATTTGGGCCCAAGTTAGAAGCAGAGCCTAAGGTGTAAATTATCGATAGTCCATATCTCGGAAACTATAAGAGATAATGCAAATTGGCAACCGGCAATGTAATTAGCATGCCGAATATTACTTGGAATGTGAATTGGAACGAAATCGCCAATAGAGAAGACCATTTTACAATTTGGGCCCAAGTTAGAAGCAGAGCCTAAGGTGTAAATTATCGATAGTCCATATCTCGGAAACTATAAGAGATAATGCAATTTGGCAACCGGCAATGTAATTAGCATGCCGAATATTACTTGGAATGTGAATTGGAACGAAATCGCCAATAGATAAGACCATTTTGCAATTTGGGCCCAAGTTAGAAGCAGAGCCTAAGGTGTAAATTATCGATAGTCCATATCTCGGAAACTATAAGAGATAATGCAATTTGGCAACCGGCAATGTAATTAGCATGCCGAATATTACTTGGAATGTGAATTGGAACGAAATCGCCAATAGATAAGACCATTTTACAATTTGGGCCCAATTTAGAAGCAGAGCCTAAGGTGTAAATTATTGATAGTCCATATCTCGGAAACTATAAGAGATAATGCAATTTCGCAACCGGCAATGTAATTAGCATGCCGAATATCACTTGGAATGTGAATTGGGACGAAATCGCCAATAGATAAGACCATTTTACAATTTGGGCCCAAGTTAGAAGCAGAGCCTAAGATGTAAATTATCGATAGTCCATATCTCGGAAACTATAAGAGATAATTCAATTTGGCAACCGGCAATGTAATTAGCATGCCGGATATTACTTGGAATGTGAAATGGAACGAAATCGCCAATGGATAAGACCATTTTACAATTTGGGCCCAAGTTAGAAGCAGAGCCTAAGGTGTAAATTATCGATAGTCCATATCTCGGAAAGTATAAGAGATAATGCAATTTGGCAACCGGCAATGTAATTAGCATGCCGAATATTATTTGGAATGTGAATTGGAACGAAATCGCCAATAGATAAGACGATTTTACAATTTGGGCCCAAGTTAGAAGCAGAGCCTAAGATGTAAATTATCGATAGTCCATATCTCGGAAACTATAAGAGATAATGCAATTTGGCAACCGGCAATGTAATTAGCTTGCCGAATATTACTTGGAATGTGAATTGGAACGAAATCGCCAATAGATAAGACCATTTTACAATTTGGGCCCAAGTTAGAAGCAGAGCCTAAGGTGTAAATTATCGATAGTCCATATCTCGGAAACTATAAGAGATAATGCAATTTGGCAACCGGCAATGTAATTAGCATGCCGAATATTACTTGGAATGTGAATTGGAACGAAATCGCCAATAGGTAAGACCATTTTACAATTTGGGCCCAAGTTAGAAGCAGAGCCTAAAGTGTAAATTATCGATAGTCCATATCTCGGAAACTATAAGAGATAATTCAATTTGGCAACCGGCAATGTAATTAGCATGCCGGATATTACTTGGAATGTGAATTGGAACGAAATCGCCAATAGATAAGACCATTTTACAATTTGGGCCCAAGTTAGAAGCAGAGCCTAAGGTGTAAATTATCGATAGTCGATATCTCGGAAACTATAAGAGATAATGCAATTTGGCAACCGGCAATGTAATTAGCATGCCGAATATTACTTGGAATGTGAATTGGAACGAAATCGCCAATAGATAAGACCATTTTACAATTTGGGCCCAAGTTAGAAGCAGAGCCTAAGGTGTAAATTATTGATAGTCCATATCTCGGAAAATATTACAGATAATGCAATTTCGCAATCGGCAATGTAATTAGCATGCCGAATATCACTTGGAATGTGAATTGGGACGAAATCGCCAATAGATAAGACCATTTTACAATTTGGGCCCAAGTTAGAAGCAGAGCCTAAGGTAAAATTATCGATAGTCCATATCTCGGAAACTATAAGAGATAATGCAATTTGGCAACCGGCAATGTAATTAGCATGCCGAATATTACTTGGAATGTGAATTGGAACGAAATCGCCAATAGATAAGACCATTTTACAATTTGGGCCCAAGTTAGAAGCAGAGCCTAAGGTGTAAATTATCGAGAGTCCATATCTCGGAAACTATAAGAGATAATGCAATTTGGCAACCGGCAATGTAATTAGCATGCCGAATATTACTTGGAGTGTGAATTGGAACGAAATCGCCAATAGATAAGGCCATTTTACAATTTGGGCCCAAGTTAGAAGCAGAGCCTAAGGTGTAAATTATCGATAGTCCATATCTCGGAAACTATAAGAGATAATGCAATTTGGCAACCGGCAATGTAATTAGCATGCCGAATATTACTTGGAATGTGAATTGGAACGAAATCGCCAATAGATAAGACCATTATACAATTTGGGCCCAAGTTAGAAGCAGAGCCTAAGGTGTAAATTATCGATAGTCCATATCTCGGAAACTATTAGAGATAATGCAATTTCGCAATCGGCAATGTAATTAGCATGCCGAATATCACTTGGAATGTGAATTGGGACGAAATCGCCAATAGATAAGACCATTTTACAATTTGGGCCCAAGTTAGAAGCAGAGCCTAAGGTAAAATTATCGATAGTCCATATCTCGGAAACTATAAGAGATAATGCAATTTGGCAACCGGCAATGTAATTAGCATGCCGAATATTACTTGGAATGTGAATTGGAACGAAATCGCCAATAGATAAGACCATTTTACAATTTGGGCCCAAGTTAGAAGCAGAGCCTAAGGTGTAAATTATCGAGAGTCCATATCTTGGAAACTATAAGAGATAATGCAATTTGGCAACCGGCAATGTAATTAGCATGCCGAATATTACTTGGAGTGTGAATTGGAACGAAATCGCCAATAGATAAGGCCATTTTACAATTTGGGCCCAAGTTAGAAGCAGAGCCTAAGGTGTAAATTATCGATAGTCCATATCTCGGAAACTATAAGAGATAATGCAATTTGGCAACCGGCAATGTAATTAGCATGCCGAATATTACTTGGAATGTGAATTGGAACGAAATCGCCAATAGATAAGACCATTTTACAATTTGGGCCCAAGTTAGAAGCAGAGCCTAAGGTGTAAATTATCGATAGTCCATATCTCGGAAACTATAAGAGATAATGCAATTTGGCAACCGGCAATGTAATTAGCATGCCGAATATTACTTGGAATGAGAATTGGAACGAAATCGCCAATAGATAAGACCATTTTACAATTTGGGCCCAAGTTAGAAGCAGAGCCTAAGGTGTAAATTATTGATAGTCCATATGTCGGAAACTATAAGAGATAATGCAATTTGGCAACCGGCAATGTAATTAGCATGCCGAATATTACTTGGAATGTGAATTGGAACGAAATCGCCAATAGATAAGACCATTTTACAATTTGGGCCCAAGTTAGAAGCAGAGCCTAAGGTGTAAATTATCGATAGTCCATATCTCGGAAACTATAAGAGATAATGCAATTTGGCAACCGGCAATGTAATTAGCATGCCGAATATAGCTTGGAATGTGAATTGGAACGAAATCGCCAATAGATAAGACCATTTTACAATTTGGGCCCAAGTTAGAAGCAGAGCCTAAGGTGTAAATTATCGATAGTCCATATCACGGAAACTATAAGAGATAATGCAATTTGGCAACCGGCAATGTAATTAGCATGCCGAATATTACTTGGAATGTGAATTGGAACGAAATCGCCAATAGGTAAGACCATTTTACAATTTGGGCCCAAGTTAGAAGCAGAGCCTAAGGTGTAAATTATCGATAGTCCATATCTCGGAAACTATAAGAGATAATACAATTTGGCAACCGGCAATGTAATTAGCATGCCGAATATTACTTGGAATGTGAATTGGAACGAAAACGCCAATAGATAAGACCATTTTACAATTTGGGCCCAAGTTAGAAGCAGAGCCTAAGGTGTAAATTATCGATAGTCCATATCTCGGAAACTATAAGAGATAATGCAATTTGGCAACCGGCAATGTAATTAGCATGCCGAATATTACTTGGAATGTGAATTGGAACGAAATCGCCAATAGATAAGACCATTTTACAATTTGGGCCCAAGTTAGAAGCAGAGCCTAAGGTGTAAATTATCGATAGTCCATATCTCGGAAACTATAAGAGATAATGCAATTTGGCAACCGGCAATGTAATTAGCATGCCGAATATTACTTGGAATGTGAATTGGAACGAAATCGCCAATAGATAAGACCATTTTACAATTTGGGCCCAATTTAGAAGCAGAGCCTAAGGTGTAAATTATCGATAGTCCATATCTCGGAAACTATAAGAGATAATGCAATTTGGCAACCGGCAATGTAATTAGCATACGGAGTATTACTTGGAATGTGAATTGGAACGAAATCGCCAATAGATAAGACCATTTTACAATTTGGGCCCAAGTTAGAAGCAGAGCCTAAGGTGTAAATTATCGATAGTCCATATCTCGGAAACTATAAGAGATAATGCAATTTGGCAACCGGCAATGTAATTAGCATGCCGAATATTACTTGGAATGTGAATTGGAACGAAATCGCCAATAGATAAGACCATTTTACAATTTGGGCCCAAGTTAGAAGCAGAGCCTAAGGTGTAAATTATTGATAGTCCATATCTCGGAAACTATAAGAGATAATGCAATTTCGCAATCGGCAATGTAATTAGCATGCCGAATATCACTTGGAATGTGAATTGGGACGAAATCGCCAATAGATAAGACCATTTTACAATTTGGGCCCAAGTTAGAAGCAGAGCCTAAGGTAAAATTATCGATAGTCCATATCTCGGAAACTATAAGAGATAATGCAATTTGGCAACCGGCAATGTAATTAGCATGCCGAATATTACTTGGAATGTGAATTGGAACGAAATCGCCAATAGATAAGACCATTTTACAATTTGGGCCCAAGTTAGAAGCAGAGCCTAAGGTGTAAATTATCGAGAGTCCATATCTCGGAAACTATAAGAGATAATGCAATTTGGCAACCGGCAATGTAATTAGCATGCCGAATATTACTTGGAATGTGAATTGGAACGAAATCGCCAATAGATAAGACCATATTACAATTTGGGCCCAAGTTAGAAGCAGAGCCTAAGGTGTAAATTATCGATAGTCCATATCTCGGAAACTATAAGAGATAATGCAATTTGGCAACCGGCAATGTAATTAGCATGCCGAATATTACTTGGAATGTGAATTGGAACGAAATCGCCAATAGATAAGACCATTTTACAATTTGGGCCCAAGTTAGAAGCAGAGCCTAAGGTGTAAATTATTGATAGTCCATATCTCGGAAACTATAAGAGATAATGCAATTTGGCAACCGGCAATGTAATTAGCATGCCGAATATTACTTGGAATGTGAATTGGAACGAAATCGCCAATAGATAAGACCATTTTACAATTTGGGCCCAAGTTAGAAGCAGAGCCTAAGGTGTAAATTATCGATAGTCCATATCTCGGAAACTATAAGAGATAATGCAATTTGGCAACCGGCAATGTAATTAGCATGCCGAATATTACTTGGAATGTGAATTGGAACGAAATCGCCAATAGATAAGACCATTTTACAATTTGGGCCCAAGTTAGAAGCAGAGCCTAAGGTGTAAATTATTGATAGTCCATATCTCGGAAACTATAAGAGATAATGCAATTTCGCAACCGGCAATGTAATTAGCATGCCGAATATCACTTGGAATGTGAATTGGGACGAAATCGCCAATAGATAAGACCATTTTACAATTTGGGCCCAAGTTAGAAGCAGAGCCTAAGGTGTAAATTATCGATAGTCCATATCTCGGAAACTATAAGAGATAATGCAATTTGGCAACCGGCAATGTAATTATCATGCCGAATATTACTTGGAATGTGAATTGGAACGAAATCGCCAATAGATAAGACCGTTTTACAATTTGGGCCCAAGTTAGAAGCAGAGCCTAAGGTGTAAATTATCGATAGTCCATATCTCGGAAACTATAAGAGATAATGCAATTTGGCAACCGGCAATGTAATTAGCATGCCGAATATTACTTGGAATGTGAATTGGAACGAAAACGCCAATAGATAAGACGATTTTACAATTTGGGCCCAAGTTAGAAGCAGAGCCTAAGGTGTAAATTATCGAGAGTCCATATCTCGGAAACTATAAGAGATAATGCAATTTGGCAACCGGCAATGTAATTAGCATGCCGAATATTACTTGGAATGTGAATTGGAACGAAATCGCCAATAGATAAGACCATTTTACAATTTGGGCCCAAGTTAGAAGCAGAGCCTAAGGTGTAAATTATCGATAGTCCATATCTCGGAAACTATAAGAGATAATGCAATTTGGCAACCGGCAATGTAATTAGCATGCCGAATATTACTTGGAATGTGAATTGGAACGAAATCGCCAATAGATAAGACCATTTTACGATTTGGGCCCAAGTTAGAAGCAGAGCCTAAGGTGTAAATTATTGATAGTCCATATCTCGGAAACTATAAGAGATAATGCAATTTCGCAACCGGCAATGTAATTAGCATGCCGAATATTACTTGGAATGTGAATTGGAACGAAATCGCCAATAGATAAGACCATTTTACGATTTGGGCCCAAGTTAGAAGCAGAGCCTAAGGTGTAAATTATTGATAGTCCATATCTCGGAAACTATAAGAGATAATGCAATTTCGCAACCGGCAATGTAATTAGCATGCCGAATATTACTTGGAATGTGAATTGGAACGAAATCGCCAATAGATAAGACCATTTTACGATTTGGGCCCAAGTTAGAAGCAGAGCCTAAGGTGTAAATTATTGATAGTCCATATCTCGGAAACTATAAGAGATAATGCAATTTCGCAACCGGCAATGTAATTAGCATGCCGAATATTACTTGGAATGTGAATTGGAACGAAATCGCCAATAGATAAGACCATTTTACAATTTGGGCCCAAGTTAGAAGCAGAGCCTAAGGTGTAAATTATTGATAGTCCATATCTCGGAAACTATAAGAGATAATGCAATTTGGCAACTGGCAATGTAATTAGCATGCCGAATATTACTTGGAATGTGAATTGGAACGAAATCGCCAATAGATAAGACCATTTTACAATTTGGGCCCAAGTTAGAAGCAGAGCCTAAGGTGCAAATTATTGATAGTCCATATCTCGGAAACTATAAGAGATAATGCAATTTCGCAACCGGCAATGTAATTAGCATGCCGAATATCACTTGGAATGTGAATTGGGACGAAATCGCCAATAGATAAGACCATTTTACAATTTGGGCCCAAGTTAGAAGCAGAGTCTAAGGTGTAAATTATCGATAGTCCATATCTCGGAAACTATAAGAGATAATGCAATTTGGCAACCGGCAATGTAATTAGAATGCCGAATATTACTTGGAATGTGAATTGGAACGAAATCGCCAATAGATAAGACCATTTTACAATTTGGGCCCAAGTTAGAAGCAGAGACTAAAGTGTAAATTATCGATAGTCCATATCTCGGAAACTATAAGAGATAATGCAATTTGGCAACCGGCAATGTAATTAGCATGCCGAATATTACTTGGAATGTGAATTGGAACGAAATCGCCAATAGATAAGACCATTTTACAATTTGGGCCCAAGTTAGAAGCAGAGCCTAAGGTGTAAATTATCGATAGTCCATATCTCGGAAACTATAAGAGATAATGCAATTTGGCAACCGGCAATGTAATTAGCATGCCGAATATTACTTGGAATGTGAATTGGAACGAAATCGCCAATAGATAAGACCATTTTACAATTTGGGCCCAAGTTATAAGCAGAGCTTATGGTGTAAATTATCGATAGTCCATATCTCGGAAACTATAAGAGATAATGCAATTTGGCAACCGGCAATGTAATTAGCATGCCGAATATTACTTGGAATGTGAATTGGAACGAAATCGCCAATAGATAAGACCATTTTACAATTTGGGCCCAAGTTAGAAGCAGAGCCTAAGGTGTAAATTATCGATAGTCCATATCTCGGAAACTATAAGAGTTAATGCAATTTGGCAACCGGCAATGTAATTAGCACGCCGAATATTACTTGGAATGTGAATTGGAACGAGATCGCCAATAGATAAGACCATTTTACAATTTGGGCCCAAGTTAGAAGCAGAGCCTAAGGTGTAAATTATCGATAGTCCATATCTCGGAAACTATAAGAGATAATGCAATTTGGCAACCGGCAATGTAATTAGCATGCCGAATATTACTTGGAATGTGAATTGGAACGAAATCGCCAATAGATAAGACCATTTTACAATTTGGGCCCAAGTTAGAAGCAGAGCCTAAGGTGTAAATTATCGATAGTCCATATCTCGGAAACTATAAGAGATAATGCAATTTGGCAACCGGCAATGTAATTAGCATGCCGAATATTACTTGGAATGTGAATTGGAACGAAATCGCCAATAGGTAAGACCATTTTACAATTTGGGCCCAAGTTAGAAGCAGAGCCTAAGGTGTAAATTATCGAGAGTCCATATCTCGGAAACTATAAGAGATAATTCAATTTGGCAACCTGCAATGTAATTAGCATGCCGAATATTACTTGGAATGTGAATTGGAACGAAATCGCCAATAGATAAGACCATTTTACAATTTGGGCCCAAGTTAGAAGCAGAGCCTAAGGTGTAAATTATCGATAGTCCATATCTCGGAAACTATAAGAGATAATGCAATTTGGCAACCGGCAATGTAATTAGCATGCCGAATATTACTTGGAATGTGAATTGGAACGAAATCGCCAATAGATAAGACCATTTTACAATTTGGGCCCAAGTTAGAAGCAGAGCCTAAGGTGTAAATTATCGATAGTCCATATCTCGGAAACTATAAGAGATAATGCAATTTGGCAACCGGCAATGTAATTAGCATGCCGAATATTACTTGGAATGTGAATTGGAACGAAATCGCCAATAGATAAGACCATTTTACAATTTGGGCCCAAGTTAGAAGCAGAGCCTATATTGTAAATTATCGATAGTCCATATCTCGGAAACTATAAGAGATAATGCAATTTGGCAACCGGCAATGTAATTAGCATGCCGAATATTACTTGGAATGTGAATTGGAACGAAATCGCCAATAGATAAGACCATTTTACAATTTGGGCCCAAGTTAGAAGCAGAGCCTAAGGTGTAAATTATCGATAGTCCATATCTCTGAAACTATAAGAGATAATGCAATTTGGCAACCGGCAATGTAATTAGCATGCCGAATATTACTTGGAATGTGAATTGGAACGAAATCGCCAATAGATAAGACCATTTTACGATTTGGGCCCAAGTTAGAAGCAGAGCCTAAGGTGTAAATTATTGATAGTCCATATCTCGGAAACTATAAGAGATAATGCAATTTCGCAACCGGCAATGTAATTAGCATGCCGAATATTACTTGGAATGTGAATTGGAACGAAATCGCCAATAGATAAGACCATTTTACGATTTGGGCCCAAGTTAGAAGCAGAGCCTAAGGTGTAAATTATTGATAGTCCATATCTCGGAAACTATAAGAGATAATGCAATTTCGCAACCGGCAATGTAATTAGCATGCCGAATATTACTTGGAATGTGAATTGGAACGAAATCGCCAATAGATAAGACCATTTTACGATTTGGGCCCAAGTTAGAAGCAGAGCCTAAGGTGTAAATTATTGATAGTCCATATCTCGGAAACTATAAGAGATAATGCAATTTCGCAACCGGCAATGTAATTAGCATGCCGAATATTACTTGGAATGTGAATTGGAACGAAATCGCCAATAGATAAGACCATTTTACAATTTGGGCCCAAGTTAGAAGCAGAGCCTAAGGTGTAAATTATTGATAGTCCATATCTCGGAAACTATAAGAGATAATGCAATTTGGCAACTGGCAATGTAATTAGCATGCCGAATATTACTTGGAATGTGAATTGGAACGAAATCGCCAATAGATAAGACCATTTTACAATTTGGGCCCAAGTTAGAAGCAGAGCCTAAGGTGCAAATTATTGATAGTCCATATCTCGGAAACTATAAGAGATAATGCAATTTCGCAACCGGCAATGTAATTAGCATGCCGAATATCACTTGGAATGTGAATTGGGACGAAATCGCCAATAGATAAGACCATTTTACAATTTGGGCCCAAGTTAGAAGCAGAGTCTAAGGTGTAAATTATCGATAGTCCATATCTCGGAAACTATAAGAGATAATGCAATTTGGCAACCGGCAATGTAATTAGAATGCCGAATATTACTTGGAATGTGAATTGGAACGAAATCGCCAATAGATAAGACCATTTTACAATTTGGGCCCAAGTTAGAAGCAGAGACTAAAGTGTAAATTATCGATAGTCCATATCTCGGAAACTATAAGAGATAATGCAATTTGGCAACCGGCAATGTAATTAGCATGCCGAATATTACTTGGAATGTGAATTGGAACGAAATCGCCAATAGATAAGACCATTTTACAATTTGGGCCCAAGTTAGAAGCAGAGCCTAAGGTGTAAATTATCGATAGTCCATATCTCGGAAACTATAAGAGATAATGCAATTTGGCAACCGGCAATGTAATTAGCATGCCGAATATTACTTGGAATGTGAATTGGAACGAAATCGCCAATAGATAAGACCATTTTACAATTTGGGCCCAAGTTATAAGCAGAGCTTATGGTGTAAATTATCGATAGTCCATATCTCGGAAACTATAAGAGATAATGCAATTTGGCAACCGGCAATGTAATTAGCATGCCGAATATTACTTGGAATGTGAATTGGAACGAAATCGCCAATAGATAAGACCATTTTACAATTTGGGCCCAAGTTAGAAGCAGAGCCTAAGGTGTAAATTATCGATAGTCCATATCTCGGAAACTATAAGAGTTAATGCAATTTGGCAACCGGCAATGTAATTAGCACGCCGAATATTACTTGGAATGTGAATTGGAACGAGATCGCCAATAGATAAGACCATTTTACAATTTGGGCCCAAGTTAGAAGCAGAGCCTAAGGTGTAAATTATCGATAGTCCATATCTCGGAAACTATAAGAGATAATGCAATTTGGCAACCGGCAATGTAATTAGCATGCCGAATATTACTTGGAATGTGAATTGGAACGAAATCGCCAATAGATAAGACCATTTTACAATTTGGGCCCAAGTTAGAAGCAGAGCCTATATTGTAAATTATCGATAGTCCATATCTCGGAAACTATAAGAGATAATGCAATTTGGCAACCGGCAATGTAATTAGCATGCCGAATATTACTTGGAATGTGAATTGGAACGAAATCGCCAATAGATAAGACCATTTTACAATTTGGGCCCAAGTTAGAAGCAGAGCCTAAGGTGTAAATTATCGATAGTCCATATCTCTGAAACTATAAGAGATAATGCAATTTGGCAACCGGCAATGTAATTAGCATGCCGAATATTACTTGGAATGTGAATTGGAACGAAATCGCCAATAGATAAGACCATTTTACAATTTGGGCCCAAGTTAGAAGCAGAGCCTAAGGTGTAAATTATCGATAGTCCATATCTCGGAAACTATAAGAGATAATGCAATTTGGCAACCGGCAATGTAATTAGCATGCCGAATATTACTTGGAATGTGAATTGGAACGAAATCGCCAATAGGTAAGACCATTTTACAATTTGGGCCCAAGTTAGAAGCAGAGCCTAAGGTGTAAATTATCGATAGTCCATATCTCGGAAACTATAAGAGATAATTCAATTTGGCAACCGGCAATGTAATTAGCATGCCGAATATTACTTGGAATGTG
The DNA here is from genome assembly GCF_030347505.1 of Rhynchophorus ferrugineus. Taxonomy (NCBI): domain Eukaryota; kingdom Metazoa; phylum Arthropoda; class Insecta; order Coleoptera; family Curculionidae; genus Rhynchophorus; species Rhynchophorus ferrugineus. Next base: position 61,424 of record NW_027472647.1, on the reverse strand, counting down.
AATTGGAACGAAATCGCCAATAGATAAGACCATTTCACAATTTGGGCCCAAGTTAGAAGCAGAGCCTAAGGTGTAAATTATCGATATTCCATATCTCGGAAACTATAAGAGATAATGCAATTTGGCAACCGGCAATGTAATTAGCATGCCGAATATTACTTGGAATGTGAATTGGAACGAAATCGCCAATAGATAAGACCATTTTACAATTTGGGCCCAAGTTAGAAGCAGAGCCTATATTGTAAATTATCGATAGTCCATATCTCGGAAACTATAAGAGATAATGCAATTTGGCAACCGGCAATGTAATTAGCATGCCGAATATTACTTGGAATGTGAATTGGAACGAAATCGCCAATAGATAAGACCATTTTACAATTTGGGCCCAAGTTAGAAGCAGAGCCTAAGGTGTAAATTATCGATAGTCCATATCTCGGAAACTATAAGAGTTAATGCAATTTGGCAACCGGCAATGTAATTAGCATGCCGAATATTACTTGGAATGTGAATTGGAACGAAATCGCCAATAGATAAGACCATTTTACAATTTGGGCCCAAGTTAGAAGCAGAGCCTAAGGAGTAAATTATCGATAGTCCATATCTCGGAAACTATAAGAGTTAATGCAATTTGGCAACCGGCAATGTAATTAGCATGCCGAATATTACTTGGAATGTGAATTGGAACGAAATCGCCAATAGATAAGACCATTTTACAATTTGGGCCCAAGTTAGAAGCAGAGCCTAAGGTGTAAATTATCGATAGTCCATATCTCGGAAACTATAAGAGATAATGCAATTTGGCAACTGGCAATGTAATTAGCATGCCGAATATTACTTGGAATGTGAATTGGAACGAAATCGCCAATAGATAAGACCATTTTACAATTTGGGCCCAAGTTAGAAGCAGAGCCTAAGGTGTAAATTATTGATAGTCCATATCTCGGAAACTATAAGAGATAATGCAATTTCGCAACCGGCAATGTAATTAGCATGCCGAATATCACTTGGAATGTGAATTGGGACGAAATCGCCAATAGATAAGACCATTTTACAATTTGGGCCCAAGTTAGAAGCAGAGCCTAAGGTGTAAATTATCGATAGTCCATATCTCGGAAACTATAAGAGATAATGCAATTTGGCAACCGGCAATGTAATTAGCATGCCGAATATTACTTGGAATGTGAATTGGAACGAAATCGCCAATAGATAAGACCATTTTACAATTTGGGCCCAAGTTAGAAGCAGAGACTAAAGAGTAAATTATCGATAGTCCATATCTCGGAAACTATAAGAGATAATGCAATTTGGCAACCGGCAATGTAATTAGCATGCCGAATATTACTTGGAATGTGAATTGGAACGAAATCGCCAATAGATAAGACCATTTTACAATTTGGGCCCAAGTTAGAAGCAGAGCCTAAGGTGTAAATTATCGATAGTCCACATCTCGGAAACTATAAGAGATAATGCAATTTGGCAACCGGCAATGTAATTAGCATGCCGAATATTACTTGGAATGTGAATTGGAACGAAATCGCCAATAGGTAAGACCATTTTACAATTTGGGCCCAAGTTAGAAGCAGAGCCTAAGGTGTAAATTATCGATAGTCCATATCTCGGAAACTATAAGAGATAATGCAATTTGGCAACCGGCAATGTAATTAGCATGCCGAATATTACTTGGAATGTGAATTGGAACGAAATCGCCAATAGGTAAGACCATTTTACAATTTGGGCCCAAGTTAGAAGCAGAGCCTAAGGTGTAAATTATCGATAGTCCATATCTCGGAAACTATAAGAGATAATTCAATTTGGCAACCGGCAATGTAATTAGCATGCCGAATATTACTTGGAATGTGAATTGGAACGAAATCGCCAATAGATAAGACCATTTTACAATTTGGGCCCAAGTTAGAAGCAGAGCCTAAGGTGTAAATTATCGATAGTCCATATCTCGGAAACTATAAGAGATAATGCAATTTGGCGACCGGCAATGTAATTAGCATGCCGAATATTACTTGGAATGTGAATTGGAACGAAATCGCCAATAGATAAGACCATTTTACAATTTGGGCCCAAGTTAGAAGCAGAGCCTAAGGTGTAAATTATCGATAGTCCATATCTCGGAAACTATAAGAGATAATGCAATTTGGCAACCGGCAATGTAATTAGCATGCCGAATATTACTTGGAATGTGAATTGGAACGAAATCGCCAATAGATAAGACCATTTTACGGTTTGGGCCCAAGTTAGAAGCAGAGCCTAAGGTGTAAATTATCGATAGTCCATATCTCGGAAACTATAAGAGATAATGCAATTTGGCAACCGGCAATGTAATTAGCATGCCGAATATTACTTGGAATGTGAATTGGAACGAAATCGCCAATAGATAAGACCATTTTACAATTTGGGCCCAAGTTAGAAGCAGAGCCTAAGGTGTAAATTATCGATAGTCCATATCTCGGAAACTATAAGAGATAATGCAATTTGGCAACCGGCAATGTAATTAGCATGCCGAATATTACTTGGAATGTGAATTGGAACGAAATCGCCAATAGATAAGACCATTTTACAATTTGGGCCCAAGTTAGAAGCAGAGCCTAAGGTGTAAATTATCGATAGTCCATATCTCGGAAACTATAAGAGATAATGCAATTTCGCAACCGGCAATGTAATTAGCATGCCGAATATTACTTGGAGTGCGAATTGGAACGAAATCGCCAATAGATAAGACCATTTTACAATTTGGGCCCAAGTTAGAAGCAGAGCCTAAGGTGTAAATTATCGATAGTCCATATCTCGGAAACTATAAGAGATAATGCAATTTGGCAACCGGCAATGTAATTAGCATGCCGAACATTACTTGGAATGTGAATTGGAACGAAATCGCCAATAGATAAGACCATTTTACAATTTGGGCCCAAGTTAGAAGCAGAGCCTAAGGTGTAAATTATCGATAGTCCATATCTCGGAAGCTATAAGAGATAATGCAATTTGGCAACCGGCAATGAAATTAGCATGCCGAATATTACTTGGAATGTGAATTGGAACGAAATCGCCAATAGATAAGACCATTTTACAATTTGGGCCCAAGTTAGAAGCAGAGCCTAAGGTGTAAATTATCGATAGTCCATATCTCGGAAACTATAAGAGTTAATGCAATTTGGCAACCGGCAATGTAATTAGCATGCCGAATATTACTTGGAATGTGAATTGGAACGAAATCGCCAATAGATAAGACCATTTTACAATTTGGGCCCAAGTTAGAAGCAGAGCCTAAGGTGTAAATTATCGATAGTCCATATCTCGGAAACTATAAGAGATAATGCAATTTGGCAACCGGCAATGTAATTAGCATGCCGAATATTACTTGGAATGTGAATTGGAACGAAATCGCCAATAGGTAAGACCATTTTACAATTTGGGCCCAAGTTAGAAGCAGAGCCTAAGGTGTAAATTATCGATAGTCCATATCTCGGAAACTATAAGAGATAATGCAATTTGGCAACCGGCAATGTAATTAGCATGCCGAATATTACTTGGAATGTGAATTGGAACGAAATCGCCAATAGATAAGACCATTTTACAATTTGGGCCCAAGTTAGAAGCAGAGCCTAAGGTGTAAATTATCGATAGTCCATATCTCGGAAACTATAAGAGATAATGCAATTTGGCAACCGGCAATGTAATTAGCATGCCGAATATTACTTGGAATGTGAATTGGAACGAAATCGCCAATAGATAAGACCATTTTACAATTTGGGCCCAAGTTAGAAGCAGAGCCTAAGGTGTAAATTATCGATAGTCCATATCTCGGAAACTATAAGAGTTAATGCAATTTGGCAACCGGCAATGTAATTAGCATGCCGAATATTACTTGGAATGTGAATTGGAACGAAATCGCCAATAGATAAGACCATTTTACAATTTGGGCCCAAGTTAGAAGCAGAGCCTAAGGTGTAAATTATCGATAGTCCATATCTCGGAAACTATAAGAGATAATGCAATTTGGCAACCGGCAATGTAATTAGCATGCCGAATATTACTTGGAATGTGAATTGGAACGAAATCGCCAATAGATAAGACCATTTTACGATTTGGGCCCAAGTTAGAAGCAGAGCCTAAGGTGTAAATTATTGATAGTCCATATCTCGGAAACTATAAGAGATAATGCAATTTCGCAACCGGCAATGTAATTAGCATGCCGAATATCACTTGGAATGTGAATTGGGACGAAATCGCCAATAGATAAGACCATTTTACAATTTGGGCCCAAGTTAGAAGCAGAGCCTAAGGTGTAAATTATTGATAGTCCATATCTCGGAAACTATAAGAGATAATGCAATTTCGCAACCGGCAATGTAATTAGCATGCCGAATATTACTTGGAATGTGAATTGGAACGAAATCGCCAATAGATAAGACCATTTTACAATTTGGGCCCAAGTTAGAAGCAGAGCCTAAGGTGTAAATTATTGATAGTCCATATCTCGGAAACTATAAGAGATAATGCAATTTGGCAACTGGCAATGTAATTAGCATGCCGAATATTACTTGGAATGTGAATTGGAACGAAATCGCCAATAGATAAGACCATTTTACAATTTGGGCCCAAGTTAGAAGCAGAGCCTAAGGTGCAAATTATTGATAGTCCATATCTCGGAAACTATAAGAGATAATGCAATTTCGCAATCGGCAATGTAATTAGCATGCCGAATATCACTTGGAATGTGAATTGGGACGAAATCGCCAATAGATAAGACCATTTTACAATTTGGGCCCAAGTTAGAAGCAGAGTCTAAGGTGTAAATTATCGATAGTCCATATCTCGGAAACTATAAGAGATAATGCAATTTGGCAACCGGCAATGTAATTAGAATGCCGAATATTACTTGGAATGTGAATTGGAACGAAATCGCCAATAGATAAGACCATTTCACAATTTGGGCCCAAGTTAGAAGCAGAGCCTAAGCTGTAAATTATCGATAGTCCATATCTCGGAAACTATAAGAGTTAATGCAATTTGGCAACCGGCAATGTAATTAGCATGCCGAATATTACTTGGAATGTGAATTGGAACGAAATCGCCAATAGATAAGACCATTTTACAATTTGGGCCCAAGTTAGAAGCAGAGCCTAAGGTGTAAATTATCGATAGTCCATATCTCGGAAACTCTAAGAGATAATGCAATTTGGCAACCGGCAATGTAATTAGCATGCCGAATATTACTTGGAATGTGAATTGGAACGAAATCGCCAATAGATAAGACCATTTTACGATTTGGGCCCAAGTTAGAAGCAGAGCCTAAGGTGTAAATTATTGATAGTCCATATCTCGGAAACTATAAGAGATAATGCAATTTCGCAACCGGCAATGTAATTAGCATGCCGAATATCACTTGGAATGTGAATTGGGACGAAATCGCCAATAGATAAGACCATTTTACAATTTGGGCCCAAGTTAGAAGCAGAGCCTAAGGTGTAAATTATTGATAGTCCATATCTCGGAAACTATAAGAGATAATGCAATTTCGCAACCGGCAATGTAATTAGCATGCCGAATATTACTTGGAATGTGAATTGGAACGAAATCGCCAATAGATAAGACCATTTTACAATTTGGGCCCAAGTTAGAAGCAGAGCCTAAGGTGTAAATTATTGATAGTCCATATCTCGGAAACTATAAGAGATAATGCAATTTGGCAACTGGCAATGTAATTAGCATGCCGAATATTACTTGGAATGTGAATTGGAACGAAATCGCCAATAGATAAGACCATTTTACAATTTGGGCCCAAGTTAGAAGCAGAGCCTAAGGTGCAAATTATCGATAGTCCATATCTCGGAAACTATAAGAGATAATGCAATTTGGCAACCGGCAATGTAATTAGCATGCCGAATATTACTTGGAATGTGAATTGGAACGAAATCGCCAATAGATAAGACCATTTTACAATTTGGGCCCAAGTTAGAAGCAGAGCCTAAGGTGTAAATTATCGATAGTCCATATCTCGGAAACTATAAGAGTTAATGCAATTTGGCAACCGGCAATGTAATTAGCATGCCGAATATTACTTGGAATGTGAATTGGAACGAAATCGCCAATAGATAAGACCATTTTACAATTTGGGCCCAAGTTAGAAGCAGAGCCTAAGGTGTAAATTATCGATAGTCCATATCTCGGAAACTATAAGAGATAATGCAATTTGGCAACCGGCAATGTAATTAGCATGCCGAATATTACTTGGAATGTGAATTGGAACGAAATCGCCAATAGATAAGACCATTTTACGATTTGGGCCCAAGTTAGAAGCAGAGCCTAAGGTGTAAATTATTGATAGTCCATATCTCGGAAACTATAAGAGATAATGCAATTTCGCAACCGGCAATGTAATTAGCATGCCGAATATTACTTGGAATGTGAATTGGAACGAAATCGCCAATAGATAAGACCATTTTACAATTTGGGCCCAAGTTAGAAGCAGAGCCTAAGGTGTAAATTATTGATAGTCCATATCTCGGAAACTATAAGAGATAATGCAATTTCGCAACCGGCAATGTAATTAGCATGCCGAATATTACTTGGAATGTGAATTGGAACGAAATCGCCAATAGATAAGACCATTTTACAGTTTGGGCCCAAGTTAGAAGCAGAGCCTAAGGTGTAAATTATTGATAGTCCATATCTCGGAAACTATAAGAGATAATGCAATTTGGCAACTGGCAATGTAATTAGCATGCCGAATATTACTTGGAATGTGAATTGGAACGAAATCGCCAATAGATAAGGCCATTTTACAATTTGGGCCCAAGTTAGAAGCAGAGCCTAAGGTGCAAATTATTGATAGTCCATATCTCGGAAACTATAAGAGATAATGCAATTTCGCAACCGGCAATGTAATTAGCATGCCGAATATCACTTGGAATGTGAATTGGGACGAAATCGCCAATAGATAAGACCATTTTACAATTTGGGCCCAAGTTAGAAGCAGAGACTAAAGTGTAAATTATCGATAGTCCATATCTCGGAAACTATAAGAGATAATGCAATTTGGCAACCGGCAATGTAATTAGCATGCCGAATATTACTTGGAATGTGAATTGGAACGAAATCGCCAATAGATAAGACCATTTTACAATTTGGGCCCAAGTTAGAAGCAGAGCCTAAGGTGTAAATAATCGATAGTCCATATCTCGGAAACTATAAGAGATAATGCAATTTGGCAACCGGCAATGTAATTAGCATGCCGAATATTACTTGGAATGTGAATTGGAACGAAATCGCCAATAGATAAGACCATTTTACAATTTGGGCCCAAGTTATAAGCAGAGCTTATGGTGTAAATTATCGATAGTCCATATCTCGGAAACTATAAGAGATAATGCAATTTGGCAACCGGCAATGTAATTAGCATGCCGAATATTACTTGGAATGTGAATTGGAACGAAATCGCCAATAGATAAGACCATTTTACAATTTGGGCCCAAGTTAGAAGCAGAGCCTAAGGTGTAAATTATCGATAGTCCATATCTCGGAAACTATAAGAGTTAATGCAATTTGGCAAACGGCAATGTAATTAGCATGCCGAATATTACTTGGAATGTGAATTGGAACGAAATCGCCAATAGATAAGACCATTTTACAATTTGGGCCCAAGTTAGAAGCAGAGCCTAAGGTGTAAATTATCGATAGTCCATATCTCGGAAACTATAAGAGATAATGCAATTTGGCAACCGGCAATGTAATTAGCATGCCGAATATTACTTGGAATGTGAATTGGAACGAAATCGCCAATAGATAAGACCATTTTACAATTTGGGCCCAAGTTAGAAGCAGAGCCTAAGGTGTAAATTATCGATAGTCCATATCTCGGAAACTATAAGAGATAATGCAATTTGGCAACCGGCAATGTAATTAGCATGCTGAATATTACTTGGAATGTGAATTGGAACGAAATCGCCAATAGATAAGACCATTTTACAATTTGGGCCCAAGTTAGAAGCAGAGCCTAAGGTGTAAATTATCGATAGTCCATATCTCGGAAACTATAAGAGATAATTCAATTTGGCAACCGGCAATGTAATTAGCATGCCGAATATTACTTGGAATGTGAATTGGAACGAAATCGCCAATAGATAAGACCATTTTACAATTTGGGCCCAAGTTAGAAGCAGAGCCTAAGGTGTAAATTATCGATAGTCCATATCTCGGAAACTATAAGAGATAATGCAATTTGGCAACCGGCAATGTAATTAGCATGCCGAATATTACTTGGAATGTGAATTGGAACGAAATCGCCAATAGATAAGACCATTTTACAATTTGGGCCCAAGTTAGAAGCAGAGCCTAAGGTGTAAATTATCGATAGTCCATATCTCTGAAACTATAAGAGATAATGCAATTTGGCAACCGGCAATGTAATTAGCATGCCGAATATTACTTGGAATGTGAATTGGAACGAAATCGCCAATAGATAAGACCATTTTACAATTTGGGCCCAAGTTAGAAGCAGAGCCTAAGGTGTAAATTATCGATAGTCCATATCTCGGAAACTATAAGAGATAATTCAATTTGGCAACCGGCAATGTAATTAGCATGCCGAATATTACTTGGAATGTGAATTGGAACGAAATCGCCAATAGATAAGACCATTTTACAATTTGGGCCCAAGTTAGAAGCAGAGCCTAAGGTGTAAATTATCGATAGTCCATATCTCTGAAACTATAAGAGATAATGCAATTTGGCAACCGGCAATGTAATTAGCATGCCGAATATTACTTGGAATGTGAATTGGAACGAAATCGCCAATAGATAAGACCATTTTACAATTTGGGCCCAAGTTAGAAGCAGAGCCTAAGGTGTAAATTATCGATAGTCCATACCTCGGAAACTATAAGAGATAATGCAATTTGGCAACCGGCAATGTAATTAGCATGCCGAATATTACTTGGAATGTGAATTGGAACGAAATCGCCAATAGATAAGACCATTTTACAATTTGGGCCCAAGTTAGAAGCAGAGCCTAAGGTGTAAATTATCGATAGTCCATATCTCGGAAACTATAAGAGATAATGCAATTTGGCAACCGGCAATGTAATTAGCATGCCGAATATTACTTGGAATGTGAATTGCAACTAAATCGCCAATAGATAAGACCATTTTACAATTTGGGCCCAAGTTAGAAGCAGAGCCTAAGGTGTAAATTATCGATAGTCCATATCTCGGAAACTATAAGAGATAATGCAATTTGGCAACCGGCAATGTAATTAGCATGCCGAATGTTACTTGGAATGTGAATTGGAACGAAATCGCCAATAGATAAGACCATTTTACAATTTGGGCCCAAGTTAGAAGCAGAGCCTAAGGTGTAAATTATCGATAGTCCATATCTCGGAAACTATAAGAGATAATGCAATTTGGCAACCGGCAATGTAATTAGCATGCCGAATATTACTTGGAATGTGAATTGGAACGAATTCGCCAATAGATAAGACCATTTTACAATTTGGGCCCAAGTTAGAAGCAGAGCCTAAGGTGTAAATTATCGATAGTCCATATCTCGGAAACTATAAGAGATAATGCAATTTGGCAACCGGCAATGTAATTAGCATGCCGAATAATACTTGGAATGTGAATTGCAACTAAATCGCCAATAGATAAGACCAGTTTACAATTTGGGCCCAAGTTAGAAGCAGAGCCTAAGGTGTAAATTATCGATAGTCCATATCTCGGAAACTATAAGAGATAATGCAATTTGGCAACCGGCAATGTAATTAGCATGCCGAATATTACTTGGAATGTGAATTGGAGCGAAATCGCCAATAGATAAGACCATTTTACAATTTGGGCCCAAGTTAGAAGCAGAGCCTAAGGTGTAAATTATCGATAGTCCATATCTCGGAAACTATAAGAGATAATGCAATTTGGCAACCGGCAATGTAATTAGCATGCCGAATATTACTTGGAATGTGAATTGGAACGAAATCGCCAATAGATAAGACCATTTTACAATTTGGGCCCAAGTTAGAAGCAGAGCCTAAGGTGTAAATTATCGATAGTCCATATCTCGGAAACTATAAGAGATAATGCAATTTGGCAACCGGCAATGTAATTAGCATGCCGAATATTACTTGGAATGTGAATTGCAACTAAATCGCCAATAGATAAGACCATTTTACAATTTGGGCCCAAGTTAGAAGCAGAGCCTAAGGTGTAAATTATCGATAGTCCATATCTCGGAAACTATAAGAGATAATGCAATTTGGCAACCGGCAATGTAATTAGCATGCCGAATATTACTTGGAATGTGAATTGGAACGAAATCGCCAATAGATAAGACCATTTTACAATTTGGGCCCAAGTTAGAAGCAGAGCCTAAGGTGTAAATTATCGATAGTCCATATCTCGGAAACTATAAGAGATAATGCAATTTGGCAACCGGCAATGTAATTAGCATGCCGAATATTACTTGGAATGTGAATTGGAACGAAATCGCCAATAGATAAGACCATTTTACAATTTGGGCCCAAGTTAGAAGCAGAGCCTAAGGTGTAAATTATCGATAGCCCATATCTCGGAAACTATAAGAGATAATGCAATTTGGCAACCGGCAATGTAATTAGCATGCCGAATATTACTTGGAATGTGAATTGGAACGAAATCGCCAATAGATAAGACCATTTTACAATTTGGGCCCAAGTTAGAAGCAGATCCTAAGGTGTAAATTATTGATAGCCCATATCTCGGAAACTATAAGAGATAATGCAATTTCGCAACCGGCAATGTAATTAGCATGCGGAATATCACTTGGAATGTGAATTGGGACGAAATCGCCAATAGATAAGACCATTTTACAATTTGGGCCCAAGTTAGAAGCAGAGCCTAAGGTGTAAATTATCGATAGTCCATATCTCGGAAACTATAAGAGATAATGCAATTTGGCAACCGGCAATGTAATTAGCATGCCGAATATTACTTGGAATGTGAATTGGAACGAAATCGCCAATAGATAAGACCATTTTACAATTTGGGCCCAAGTTAGAAGCAGAGTCTAAGGTGTAAATTATCGATAGTCCATATCTCGGAAACTATAAGAGATAATGCAATTTCGCAACCGGCAATGTAATTAGCATGCCGAATATTACTTGGAGTGCGAATTGGAACGAAATCGCCAATAGATAAGACCATTTTACAATTTGGGCCCAAGTTAGAAGCAGAGCCTAAGGTGTAAATTATCGATAGTCCATATCTCGGAAACTATAAGAGATAATGCAATTTGGCAACCGGCAATGTAATTAGCATGCCGAATATTACTTGGAATGTGAATTGGAACGAAATCGCCAATAGATAAGACCATTTTACAATTTGGGCCCAAGTTAGAAGCAGAGCCTAAGGTGTAAATTATCGATAGTCCATATCTCGGAAACTATAAGAGATAATGCAATTTGGCAACCGGCAATGTAATTAGCATGCCGAATATTACTTGGAATGTGAATTGCAACTAAATCGCCAATAGATAAGACCATTTTACAATTTGGGCCCAAGTTAGAAGCAGAGCCTAAGGTGTAAATTATCGATAGTCCATATCTCGGAAACTATAAGAGATAATGCAATTTGGCAACCGGTAATGTAATTAGCATGCCGAATATTACTTGGAATGTGAATTGGAACGAAATCGCCAATAGATAAGACCATTTTACAATTTGGGCCCAAGTTAGAAGCAGAGCCTAAGGTGTAAATTATCGATAGTCCATATCTCGGAAACTATAAGAGATAATGCAATTTGGCAACCGGCAATGTAATTAGCATGCCGAATATTACTTGGAATGTGAATTGGAACGAATTCGCCAATAGATAAGACCATTTTACAATTTGGGCCCAAGTTAGAAGCAGAGCCTAAGGTGTAAATTATCGATAGTCCATATCTCGGAAACTATAAGAGATAATGCAATTTGGCAACCGGCAATGTAATTAGCATGCCGAATAATACTTGGAATGTGAATTGCAACTAAATCGCCAATAGATAAGACCATTTTACAATTTGGGCCCAAGTTAGAAGCAGAGCCTAAGGTGTAAATTATCGATAGTCCATATCTCGGAAACTATAAGAGATAATGCAATTTGGCAACCGCCAATGTAATTAGCATGCCGAATATTACTTGGAATGTGAATTGGAACGAGATCGCCAATAGATAAGACCATTTTACAATTTGGGCCCAAGTTAGAAGCAGAGCCTAAGGTGTAAATTATCGATAGTCCATATCTCGGAAACTATAAGAGATAATGCAATTTCGCAACCGGCAATGTAATTAGCATGCCGAATATCACTTGGAATGTGAATTGGGACGAAATCGCCAATAGATAAGACCATTTTACAATTTGGGCCCAAGTTAGAAGCAGAGCCTAAGGTGTAAATTATCGATAGTCCATATCTCGGAAACTATAAGAGATAATGCAATTTGGCAACCGGCAATGTAATTAGCATGCCGAATATTACTTGGAATGTGAATTGGAACGAAATCGCCAATAGATAAGACCATTTTACAATTTGGGCCCAAGTTAGAAGCAGAGCCTTAGGTGTAAATTATCGATAGTCCATATCTCGGAAACTATAAGAGATAATGCAATTTGGCAACCGGCAATGTAATTAGCATGCCGAATATTACTTGGAATGTGAATTGGAACGAAATCGCCAATAGGTAAGACCATTTTACAATTTGGGCCCAAGTTAGAAGCAGAGCCTAAGGTGTAAATTATCGATAGTCCATATCTCGGAAACTATAAGAGATAATTCAATTTGGCAACCGGCAATGTAATTAGAATGCCGAATATTACTTGGAATGTGAATTGGAACGAAATCGCCAATAGATAACCCCATTTTACAATTTGGGCCCAAGTTAGAAGCAGAGCCTAAGGTGTAAATTATCGATAGTCCATATCTCGGAAACTATAAGAGATAATGCAATTTGGCAACCGGCAATGTAATTAGCATGCCGAATATTACTTGGAATGTGAGTTGGAACGAAATCGCCAATAGATAAGACCATTTTACAATTTGGGCCCAAGTTAGAAGCAGAGACTAAGGTGTAAATTATCGATAGTCCATATCTCGGAAACTATAAGAGATAATGCAATTTGGCAACCGGCAATGTAATTAGCATGCCGAATATTACTTGGAATGTGAATTGGAACGAAATCGCCAATAGATAAGACCATTTTACAATTTGGGCCCAAGTTAGAAGCAGAGCCTATGGTGTAAATTATCGATGGTCCATATCTCGGAAACTATAAGAGATAATGCAATTTGGCAACCGGCAATGTAATTAGCATGCCGAATATTACTTGGAATGTGAATTGGAACGAAATCGCCAATAGATAAGACCATTTTACAATTTGGGCCCAAGTTAGAAGCAGAGCCTAAGGTGTAAATTATCGATAGTCCATATCTCGGAAACTATAAGAGATAATGCAATTTGGCAACCGGCAATGTAATTAGCATGCCGAATATTACTTGGAATGTGAATTGGAACGAAATCGCCAATAGATAAGACCATTTTACAATTTGGGCCCAAGTTAGAAGCAGAGCCTAAGGTGTAAATTATCGATAGTCCATATCTCGGAAACTATAAGAGATAATGCAATTTGGCAACCGGCAATGTAATTAGCATGCCGATTATTACTTGGAATGTGAATTGGAACGAAATCGCCAATAGATAAGACCATTTTACAATTTGGGCCCAAGTTAGAAGCAGAGCCTAAGGTGTAAATTATCGATAGTCCATATCTCGGAAACTATAAGAGATAATGCAATTTGGCAACCGGCAATGTAATTAGCATGCCGAATATTACTTGGAATGTGAATTGCAACTAAATCGCCAATAGATAAGACCATTTTACAATTTGGGCCCAAGTTAGAAGCAGAGCCTAAGGTGTAAATTATCGATAGTCCATATCTCGGAAACTATAAGAGATAAAGCAATTTGGCAACCGGCAATGTAATTAGCATGCCGAATATTACTTGGAATGTGAATTGGAACGAAATCGCCAATAGATAAGACCATTTTACAATTTGGGCCCAAGTTAGAAGCAGAGCCTTAGGTGTAAATTATCGATAGTCCATATCTCGGAAACTATAAGAGATAATGCAATTTGGCAACCGGCAATGTAATTAGCATGCCGAATATTACTTGGAATGTGAATTGGAACGAAATCGCCAATAGATAAGACCATTTTACAATTTGGGCCCAAGTTAGAAGCAGAGCCTAAGGTGTAAATTATCGATAGTCCATATCTCGGAAACTATAAGAGATAATGCAATTTGGCAACCGGCAATGTAATTAGCATGCCGAATATTACTTGGAATGTGAGTTGGAACGAAATCGCCAATAGATAAGACCATTTTACAATTTGGGCCCAAGTTAGAAGCAGAGACTAAGGTGTAAATTATCGATAGTCCATATCTCGGAAACTATAAGAGATAATGCAATTTGGCAACCGGCAATGTAATTAGCATGCCGAATATTACTTGGAATGTGAATTGGAACGAAATCGCCAATAGATAAGACCATTTTACAATTTGGGCCCAAGTTAGAAGCAGAGCCTATGGTGTAAATTATCGATGGTCCATATCTCGGAAACTATAAGAGATAATGCAATTTGGCAACCGGCAATGTAATTAGCATGCCGAATATTACTTGGAATGTGAATTGGAACGAAATCGCCAATAGATAAGACCATTTTACAATTTGGGCCCAAGTTAGAAGCAGAGCCTAAGGTGTAAATTATCGATAGTCCATATCTCGGAAACTATAAGAGATAATGCAATTTGGCAACCGGTAATGTAATTAGCATGCCGAATATTACTTGGAATGTGAATTGGAACGAAATCGCCAATAGATAAGACCATTTTACAATTTGGGCCCAAGTTAGAAGCAGAGCCTAAGGTGTAAATTATCGATAGTCCATATCTCGGAAACTATAAGAGATAATGCAATTTGGCAACCGGCAATGTAATTAGCATGCCGATTATTACTTGGAATGTGAATTGGAACGAAATCGCCAATAGATAAGACCATTTTACAATTTGGGCCCAAGTTAGAAGCAGAGCCTAAGGTGTAAATTATCGATAGTCCATATCTCGGAAACTATAAGAGATAATGCAATTTGGCAACCGGCAATGTAATTAGCATGCCGAATATTACTTGGAATGTGAATTGCAACTAAATCGCCAATAGATAAGACCATTTTACAATTTGGGCCCAAGTTAGAAGCAGAGCCTAAGGTGTAAATTATCGATAGTCCATATCTCGGAAACTATAAGAGATAAAGCAATTTGGCAACCGGCAATGTAATTAGCATGCCGAATATTACTTGGAATGTGAATTGGAACGAAATCGCCAATAGATAAGACCATTTTACAATTTGGGCCCAAGTTAGAAGCAGAGCCTTAGGTGTAAATTATCGATAGTCCATATCTCGGAAACTATAAGAGATAATGCAATTTGGCAACCGGCAATGTAATTAGCATGCCGAATATTACTTGGAATGTGAATTGGAACGAATTCGCCAATAGATAAGACCATTTTACAATTTGGGCCCAAGTTAGAAGCAGAGCCTAAGGTGTAAATTATCGATAGTCCATATCTCGGAAACTATAAGAGATAATGCAATTTGGCAACCGGCAATGTAATTAGCATGCCGAATATTACTTGGAATGTGAATTGGAACGAAATCGCCAATAGATAAGACCATTTTACAATTTGGGCCCAAGTTAGAAGCAGAGCCTTAGGTGTAAATTATCGATAGTCCATATCTCGGAAACTATAAGAGATAATGCAATTTGGCAACCGGCAATGTAATTAGCATGCCGAATATTACTTGGAATGTGAATTGGAACGAAATCGCCAATAGATAAGACCATTTTACAATTTGGGCCCAAGTTAGAAGCAGAGCCTAAGGTGTAAATTATCGATAGCCCATATCTCGGAAACTATAAGAGATAATGCAATTTGGCAACCGGCAATGTAATTAGCATGCCGAATATTACTTGGAATGTGAATTGGAACGAAATCGCCAATAGATAAGACCATTTTACAATTTGGGCCCAAGTTAGAAGCAGATCCTAAGGTGTAAATTATTGATAGTCCATATCTCGGAAACTATAAGAGATAATGCAATTTCGCAACCGGCAATGTAATTAGCATGCGGAATATCACTTGGAATGTGAATTGGGACGAAATCGCCAATAGATAAGACCATTTTACAATTTGGGCCAAGTTAGAAGCAGAGCCTAAGGTGTAAATTATCGATAGTCCATATCTCGGAAACTATAAGAGATAATGCAATTTGGCAACCGGCAATGTAATTAGCACGCCAAATATTACTTGGAATGTGAATTGGAACGAAATCGCCAATAGATAAGACCATTTTACAATTTGGGCCCAAGTTAGAAGCAGAGCCTAAGGTGTAAATTATCGATAGTCCATATCTCGGAAACTATAAGAGATAATGCAATTTGGCAACCGGCAATGTAATTAGCATGCCGAATATTACTTGGAATGTGAATTGGAACGAAATCGCCAATAGATAAGACCATTTTACAATTTGGGCCCAAGTTAGAAGCAGAGCCTAAGGTGTAAATTATCGATAGTCCATATCTCGGAAACTATAAGAGATAATGCAATTTCGCAACCGGCAATGTAATTAGCATGCCGAATATTACTTGGAGTGTGAATTGGAACGAAATCGCCAATAGATAAGACCATTTTACAATTTGGGCCCAAGTTAGAAGCAGAGCCTAAGGTGTAAATTATCGATAGTCCATATCTCGGAAACTATAAGAGATAATGCAATTTGGCAACCGGCAATGTAATTAGCATGCCGAATATTACTTGGAATGTGAATTGGAACGAAATCGCCAATAGATAAGACCATTTTACAATTTGGGCCCAAGTTAGAAGCAGAGCCTAAGGTGTAAATTATCGATAGTCCATATCTCGGAAACTATAAGAGATAATGCAATTTGGCAACCGGCAATGTAATTAGCATGCCGAATAATACTTGGAATGTGAATTGCAACTAAATCGCCAATAGATAAGACCATTTTACAATTTGGGCCCAAGTTAGAAGCAGAGCCTAAGGTGTAAATTATCGATAGTCCATATCTCGGAAACTATAAGAGATAATGCAATTTGGCAACCGGCAATGTAATTAGCATGCCGAATAATACTTGGAATGTGAATTGCAACTAAATCGCCAATAGATAAGACCATTTTACAATTTGGGCCCAAGTTAGAAGCAGAGCCTAAGGTGTAAATTATCGATAGTCCATATCTCGGAAACTATAAGAGATAATGCAATTTGGCAACCGGCAATGTAATTAGCATGCCGAATATTACTTGGAATGTGAATTGGAACGAAATCGCCAATAGATAAGACCATTTTACAATTTGGGCCCAAGTTAGAAGCAGAGCCTTAGGTGTAAATTATCGATAGTCCATATCTCGGAAACTATAAGAGATAATGCAATTTGGCAACCGGCAATGTAATTAGCATGCCGAATATTACTTGGAATGTGAATTGGAACGAAATCGCCAATAGGTAAGACCATTTTACAATTTGGGCCCAAGTTAGAAGCAGAGCCTAAGGTGTAAATTATCGATAGTCCATATCTCGGAAACTATAAGAGATAATTCAATTTGGCAACCGGCAATGTAATTAGCATGCCGAATATTACTTGGAATGTGAATTGGAACGAAATCGCCAATAGATAAGACCATTTTACAATTTGGGCCCAAGTTAGAAGCAGAGCCTAAGGTGTAAATTATCGATAGTCCATATCTCGGAAACTATAAGAGATAATGCAATTTGGCAACCGGCAATGTAATTAGCATGCCGAATATTACTTGGAATGTGAATTGGAACGAAATCGCCAATAGATAAGACCATTTTACAATTTGGGCCCAAGTTAGAAGCAGAGCCTAAGGTGTAAATTATCGATAGTCCATATCTCGGAAACTATAAGAGATAATGCAATTTGGCAACCGGCAATGTAATTAGCATGCCGAATATTACTTGGAATGTGAATTGGAACGAAATCGCCAATAGATAAGACCATTTTACAATTTGGGCCCAAGTTAGAAGCAGAGCCTATGGTGTAAATTATCGATAGTCCATATCTCGGAAACTATAAGAGATAATGCAATTTGGCAACCGGCAATGTAATTAGCATGCCGAATATTACTTGGAATGTGAATTGGAACGAAATCGCCAATAGATAAGACCATTTTACAATTTGGGCCCAAGTTAGAAGCAGAGCCTAAGGTGTAAATTATCGATAGTCCATATCTCGGAAACTATAAGAGATAATGCAATTTGGCAACCGGCAATGTAATTAGCATGCCGAATATTACTTGGAATGTGAATTGGAACGAAATCGCCAATAGATAAGACCATTTTACAATTTGGGCCCAAGTTAGAAGCAGAGCCTAAGGTGTAAATTATCGATAGTCCATATCTCGGAAACTATAAGAGATAATGCAATTTGGCAACCGGCAATGTAATTAGCATGCCGAATATTACTTGGAATGTGAATTGGAACGAAATCGCCAATAGATAAGACCATTTTACAATTTGGGCCCAAGTTAGAAGCAGAGCCTAAGGTGTAAATTATCGATAGTCCATATCTCGGAAACTATAAGAGATAATGCAATTTGGCAACCGGCAATGTAATTAGCATGCCGAATATTACTTGGAATGTGAATTGCAACTAAATCGCCAATAGATAAGACCATTTTACAATTTGGGCCCAAGTTAGAAGCAGAGCCTAAGGTGTAAATTATCGATAGTCCATATCTCGGAAACTATAAGAGATAAAGCAATTTGGCAACCGGCAATGTAATTAGCATGCCGAATATTACTTGGAATGTGAATTGGAACGAAATCGCCAATAGATAAGACCATTTTACAATTTGGGCCCAAGTTAGAAGCAGAGCCTAAGGTGTAAATTATCGATAGTCCATATCTCGGAAACTATAAGAGATAATGCAATTTGGCAACCGGCAATGTAATTAGCATGCCGAATATTACTTGGAATGTGAATTGGAACGAATTCGCCAATAGATAAGACCATTTTACAATTTGGGCCCAAGTTAGAAGCAGAGCCTAAGGTGTAAATTATCGATAGTCCATATCTCGGAAACTATAAGAGATAATGCAATTTGGCAACCGGCAATGTAATTAGCATGTCGAATATTACTTGGATTGTGAATTGGAACGAAATCGCCAATAGATAAGACCATTTTACAATTTGGGCCCAAGTTAGAAGCAGAGCCTTAGGTGTAAATTATCGATAGTCCATATCTCGGAAACTATAAGAGATAATGCAATTTGGCAACCGGCAATGTAATTAGCATGCCGAATATTACTTGGAATGTGAATTGGAACGAAATCGCCAATAGGTAAGACCATTTTACAATTTGGGCCCAAGTTAGAAGCAGAGCCTAAGGTGTAAATTATCGATAGTCCATATCTCGGAAACTATAAGAGATAATTCAATTTGGCAACCGGCAATGTAATTAGCATGCCGAATATTACTTGGAATGTGAATTGGAACGAAATCGCCAATAGATAAGACCATTTTACAATTTGGGCCCAAGTTAGAAGCAGAGCCTAAGGTGTAAATTATCGATAGTCCATATCTCGGAAACTATAAGAGATAATGCAATTTGGCAACCGGCAATGTAATTAGCATGCCGAGTATTACTTGGAATGTGAGTTGGAACGAAATCGCCAATAGATAAGACCATTTTACAATTTGGGCCCAAGTTAGAAGCAGAGCCTAAGGTGTAAATTATCGATAGTCCATATCTCGGAAACTATAAGAGATAATGCAATTTGGCAACCGGCAATGTAATTAGCATGCCGAATATTACTTGGAATGTGAATTGGAACGAAATCGCCAATAGATAAGACCATTTTACAATTTGGGCCCAAGTTAGAAGCAGAGCCTTAGGTGTAAATTATCGATAGTCCATATCTCGGAAACTATAAGAGATAATGCAATTTGGCAACCGGCAATGTAATTAGCATGCCGAATATTACTTGGAATGTGAATTGGAACGAAATCGCCAATAGGTAAGACCATTTTACAAATTGGGCCCAAGTTAGAAGCAGAGCCTAAGGTGTAAATTATCGATAGTCCATATCTCGGAAACTATAAGAGATAATTCAATTTGGCAACCGGCAATGTAATTAGCATGCCGAATATTACTTGGAATGTGAATTGGAACGAAATCGCCAATAGATAAGACCATTTTACAATTTGGGCCCAAGTTAGAAGCAGAGCCTAAGGTGTAAATTATCGATAGTCCATATCTCGGAAACTATAAGAGATAATGCAATTTGGCAACCGGCAATGTAATTAGCATGCCGAGTATTACTTGGAATGTGAGTTGGAACGAAATCGCCAATAGATAAGACCATTTTACAATTTGGGCCCAAGTTAGAAGCAGAGCCTAAGGTGTAAATTATCGATAGTCCATATCTCGGAAACTATAAGAGATAATGCAATTTGGCAACCGGCAATGTAATTAGCATGCCGAATATTACTTGGAATGTGAATTGGAACGAAATCGCCAATAGATAAGACCATTTTACAATTTGGGCCCAAGTTAGAAGCAGAGCCTATGGTGTAAATTATCGATAGT
Source organism: Rhynchophorus ferrugineus (assembly GCF_030347505.1). Taxonomy (NCBI): domain Eukaryota; kingdom Metazoa; phylum Arthropoda; class Insecta; order Coleoptera; family Curculionidae; genus Rhynchophorus; species Rhynchophorus ferrugineus. The sequence goes on along the minus strand of NW_027472647.1, from coordinate 40,719 downwards.
CCATATCTCGGAAACTATAAGAGATAATGCAATTTGGCAACCGGCAATGTAATTAGCATGCCGAATATTACTTGGAATGTGAATTGGAACGAAATCGCCAATAGATAAGACCATTTTACAATTTGGGCCCAAGTTAGAAGCAGAGCCTAAGGTGTAAATTATCGATAGTCCATATCTCGGAAACTATAAGAGATAATGCAATTTCGCAACCGGCAATGTAATTAGCATGCCGAATATTACTTGGAGTGCGAATTGGAACGAAATCGCCAATAGATAAGACCATTTTACAATTTGGGCCCAAGTTAGAAGCAGAGCCTAAGGTGTAAATTATCGATAGTCCATATCTCGGAAACTATAAGAGATAATGCAATTTCGCAACCGGCAATGTAATTAGCATGCCGAATATTACTTGGAGTGCGAATTGGAACGAAATCGCCAATAGATAAGACCATTTTACAATTTGGGCCCAAGTTAGAAGCAGAGCCTAAGGTGTAAATTATCGATAGTCCATATCTCGGAAACTATAAGAGATAATGCAATTTGGCAACCGGCAATGTAATTAGCATGCCGAATATTACTTGGAATGTGAATTGGAACGAAATCGCCAATAGATAAGACCATTTTCAATTTGGGCCCAAGTTAGAAGCAGAGCCTAAGGTGTAAATTATCGATAGTCCATATCTCGGAAACTATAAGAGATAATGCAATTTGGCAACCGGCAATGTAATTAGCATGCCGAATATTACTTGGAATGTGAATTGCAACTAAATCGCCAATAGATAAGACCATTTTACAATTTGGGCCCAAGTTAGAAGCAGAGCCTAAGGTGTAAATTATCGATAGTCCATATCTCGGAAACTATAAGAGATAATGCAATTTGGCAACCGGCAATGTAATTAGCATGCCGAATATTACTTGGAATGTGAATTGGAACGAAATCGCCAATAGATAAGACCATTTTACAATTTGGGCCCAAGTTAGAAGCAGAGCCTAAGGTGTAAATTATCGATAGTCCATATCTCGGAAACTATAAGAGATAATGCAATTTGGCAACCGGCAATGTAATTAGCATGCCGAATATTACTTGGAATGTGAATTGGAACGAATTCGCCAATAGATAAGACCATTTTACAATTTGGGCCCAAGTTAGAAGCAGAGCCTAAGGTGTAAATTATCGATAGTCCATATCTCGGAAACTATAAGAGATAATGCAATTTGGCAACCGGCAATGTAATTAGCATGCCGAATAATACTTGGAATGTGAATTGCAACTAAATCGCCAATAGATAAGACCATTTTACAATTTGGGCCCAAGTTAGAAGCAGAGCCTAAGGTGTAAATTATCGATAGTCCATATCTCGGAAACTATAAGAGATAATGCAATTTGGCAACCGCCAATGTAATTAGCATGCCGAATATTACTTGGAATGTGAATTGGAACGAGATCGCCAATAGATAAGACCATTTTACAATTTGGGCCCAAGTTAGAAGCAGAGCCTAAGGTGTAAATTATCGATAGTCCATATCTCGGAAACTATAAGAGATAATGCAATTTCGCAACCGGCAATGTAATTAGCATGCCGAATATCACTTGGAATGTGAATTGGGACGAAATCGCCAATAGATAAGACCATTTTACAATTTGGGCCCAAGTTAGAAGCAGAGCCTAAGGTGTAAATTATCGATAGTCCATATCTCGGAAACTATAAGAGATAATGCAATTTGGCAACCGGCAATGTAATTAGCATGCCGAATATTACTTGGAATGTGAATTGGAACGAAATCGCCAATAGATAAGACCATTTTACAATTTGGGCCCAAGTTAGAAGCAGAGCCTTAGGTGTAAATTATCGATAGTCCATATCTCGGAAACTATAAGAGATAATGCAATTTGGCAACCGGCAATGTAATTAGCATGCCGAATATTACTTGGAATGTGAATTGGAACGAAATCGCCAATAGGTAAGACCATTTTACAATTTGGGCCCAAGTTAGAAGCAGAGCCTAAGGTGTAAATTATCGATAGTCCATATCTCGGAAACTATAAGAGATAATTCAATTTGGCAACCGGCAATGTAATTAGAATGCCGAATATTACTTGGAATGTGAATTGGAACGAAATCGCCAATAGATAAGACCATTTTACAATTTGGGCCCAAGTTAGAAGCAGAGCCTAATGTGTAAATTATCGATAGTCCATATCTCGAAAACTATAAGAGATAATGCAATTTGGCAACCGGCAATGTAATTAGCATGCCGAATATTACTTGGAATGTGAGTTGGAACGAAATCGCCAATAGATAAGACCATTTTACAATTTGGGCCCAAGTTAGAAGCAGAGACTAAGGTGTAAATTATCGATAGTCCATATCTCGGAAACTATAAGAGATAATGCAATTTGGCAACCGGCAATGTAATTAGCATGCCGAATATTATTTGGAATGTGAATTGGAACGAAATCGCCAATAGATAAGACCATTTTACAATTTGGGCCCAAGTTAGAAGCAGAGCCTATGGTGTAAATTATCGATGGTCCATATCTCGGAAACTATAAGAGATAATGCAATTTGGCAACCGGCAATGTAATTAGCATGCCGAATATTACTTGGAATGTGAATTGGAACGAAATCGCCAATAGATAAGACCATTTTACAATTTGGGCCCAAGTTAGAAGCAGAGCCTAAGGTGTAAATTATCGATAGTCCATATCTCGGAAACTATAAGAGATAATGCAATTTGGCAACCGGCAATGTAATTAGCATGCCGAATATTACTTGGAATGTGAATTGGAACGAAATCGCCAATAGATAAGACCATTTTACAATTTGGGCCCAAGTTAGAAGCAGAGCCTAAGGTGTAAATTATCGATAGTCCATATCTCGGAAACTATAAGAGATAATGCAATTTGGCAACTGGCAATGTAATTAGCATGCCGATTATTACTTGGAATGTGAATTGGAACGAAATCGCCAATAGATAAGACCATTTTACAATTTGGGCCCAAGTTAGAAGCAGAGCCTAAGGTGTAAATTATCGATAGTCCATATCTCGGAAACTATAAGAGATAATGCAATTTGGCAACCGGCAATGTAATTAGCATGCCGAATATTACTTGGAATGTGAATTGCAACTAAATCGCCAATAGATAAGACCATTTTACAATTTGGGCCCAAGTTAGAAGCAGAGCCTAAGGTGTAAATTATCGATAGTCCATATCTCGGAAACTATAAGAGATAAAGCAATTTGGCAACCGGCAATGTAATTAGCATGCCGAATATTACTTGGAATGTGAATTGCAACTAAATCGCCAATAGATAAGACCATTTTACAATTTGGGCCCAAGTTAGAAGCAGAGACTAAGGTGTAAATTATCGATAGTCCATATCTCGGAAACTATAAGAGATAATGCAATTTGGCAACCGGCAATGTAATTAGCATGCCGAATATTACTTGGAATGTGAATTGGAACGAAATCGCCAATAGATAAGACCATTTTACAATTTGGGCCCAAGTTAGAAGCAGAGCCTATGGTGTAAATTATCGATGGTCCATATCTCGGAAACTATAAGAGATAATGCAATTTGGCAACCGGCAATGTAATTAGCATGCCGAATATTACTTGGAATGTGAATTGGAACGAAATCGCCCATAGATAAGACCATTTTACAATTTGGGCCCAAGTTAGAAGCAGAGCCTAAGGTGTAAATTATCGATAGTCCATATCTCGGAAACTATAAGAGATAATGCAATTTGGCAACCGGCAATGTAATTAGCATGCCGAATATTACTTGGAATGTGAATTGGAACGAAATCGCCAATAGATAAGACCATTTTACAATTTGGGCCCAAGTTAGAAGCAGAGCCTAAGGTGTAAATTATCGATAGTCCATATCTCGGAAACTATAAGAGATAATGCAATTTGGCAACCGGCAATGTAATTAGCATGCCGATTATTACTTGGAATGTGAATTGGAACGAAATCGCCAATAGATAAGACCATTTTACAATTTGGGCCCAAGTTAGAAGCAGAGCCTAAGGTGTAAATTATCGATAGTCCATATCTCGGAAACTATAAGAGATAATGCAATTTGGCAACCGGCAATGTAATTAGCATGCCGAATATTACTTGGAATGTGAATTGCAACTAAATCGCCAATAGATAAGACCATTTTACAATTTGGGCCCAAGTTAGAAGCAGAGCCTAAGGTGTAAATTATCGATAGTCCATATCTCGGAAACTATAAGAGATAAAGCAATTTGGCAACCGGCAATGTAATTAGCATGCCGAATATTACTTGGAATGTGAATTGGAACGAAATCGCCAATAGATAAGACCATTTTACAATTTGGGCCCAAGTTAGAAGCAGAGCCTTAGGTGTAAATTATCGATAGTCCATATCTCGGAAACTATAAGAGATAATGCAATTTGGCAACCGGCAATGTAATTAGCATGCCGAATATTACTTGGAATGTGAATTGGAACGAATTCGCCAATAGATAAGACCATTTTACAATTTGGGCCCAAGTTAGAAGCAGAGCCTAAGGTGTAAATTATCGATAGTCCATATCTCGGAAACTATAAGAGATAATGCAATTTGGCAAACGGCAATGTAATTAGCATGCCGAATATTACTTGGAATGTGAATTGGAACGAAATCGCCAATAGATAAGACCATTTTACAATTTGGGCCCAAGTTAGAAGCAGAGCCTTAGGTGTAAATTATCGATAGTCCATATCTCGGAAACTATAAGAGATAATGCAATTTGGCAACCGGCAATGTAATTAGCATGCCGAATATTACTTGGAATGTGAATTGGAACGAAATCGCCAATAGATAAGACCATTTTACAATTTGGGCCCAAGTTAGAAGCAGATCCTAAGGTGTAAATTATTGATAGTCCATATCTCGGAAACTATAAGAGATAATGCAATTTCGCAACCGGCAATGTAATTAGCATGCGGAATATCACTTGGAATGTGAATTGGAACGAAATCGCCAATAGATAAGACCATTTTACAATTTGGGCCCAAGTTAGAAGCAGAGCCTAAGGTGTAAATTATCGATAGTCCATATCTCGGAAACTATAAGAGATAATGCAATTTGGCAACCGGCAATGTAATTAGCATGCCGAATATTACTTGGAATGTGAATTGGAACGAAATCGCCAATAGATAAGACCATTTTACAATTTGGGCCCAAGTTAGAAGCAGAGCCTAAGGTGTAAATTATCGATAGTCCATATCTCGGAAACTATAAGAGATAATGCAATTTGGCAACCGGCAATGTAATTAGCATGCCGAATATTACTTGGAATGTGAATTGGAACGAAATCGCCAATAGATAAGACCATTTTACAATTTGGGCCCAAGTTAGAAGCAGAGCCTAAGGTGTAAATTATCGATAGTCCATATCTCGGAAACTATAAGAGATAATGCAATTTCGCAACCGGCAATGTAATTAGCATGCCGAATATTACTTGGAGTGTGAATTGGAACGAAATCGCCAATAGATAAGACCATTTTACAATTTGGGCCCAAGTTAGAAGCAGAGCCTAAGGTGTAAATTATCGATAGTCCATATCTCGGAAACTATAAGAGATAATGCAATTTCGCAACCGGCAATGTAATTAGCATGCCGAATATTACTTGGAATGTGAATTGGAACGAAATCGCCAATAGATAAGACCATTTTACAATTTGGGCCCAAGTTAGAAGCAGAGCCTAAGGTGTAAATTATCGATAGTCCATATCTCGGAAACTATAAGAGATAATGCAATTTGGCAACCGGCAATGTAATTAGCATGCCGAATATTACTTGGAATGTGAATTGCAACGAAATCGCCAATAGATAAGACCATTTTACAATTTGGGCCCAAGTTAGAAGCAGAGCCTAAGGTGTAAATTATCGATAGTCCATATCTCGGAAACTATAAGAGATAATGCAATTTGGCAACCGGCAATGTAATTAGCATGCCGAATATTACTTGGAATGTGAATTGGAACGAAATCGCCAATAGATAAGACCATTTTACAATTTGGGCCCAAGTTAGAAGCAGAGCCTAAGGTGTAAATTATCGATAGTCCATATCTCGGAAACTATAAGAGATAATGCAATTTCGCAACCGGCAATGTAATTAGCATGCCGAATATTACTTGGAATGTGAATTGGAACGAAATCGCCAATAGATAAGACCATTTTACAATTTGGGCCCAAGTTAGAAGCAGAGCCTAAGGTGTAAATTATCGATAGTCCATATCTCGGAAACTATAAGAGATAATGCAATTTGGCAACCGGCAATGTAATTAGCATGCCGAATATTACTTGGAATGTGAATTGGAACGAAATCGCCAATAGATAAGACCATTTTACAATTTGGGCCCAAGTTAGAAGCAGAGCCTAAGGTGTAAATTATCGATAGTCCATATCTCGGAAACTATAAGAGATAATGCAATTTGGCAACCGGCAATGTAATTAGCATGCCGAATATTACTTGGAATGTGAATTGGAACGAAATCGCCAATAGATAAGACCATTTTACAATTTGGGCCCAAGTTAGAAGCAGAGCCTAAGGTGTAAATTATCGATAGTCCATATCTCGGAAACTATAAGAGATAATGCAATTTGGCAACCGGCAATGTAATTAGCATGCCGAATATTACTTGGAATGTGAATTGGAACGAAATCGCCAATAGATAAGACCATTTTACAATTTGGGCCCAAGTTAGAAGCAGAGCCTAAGGTGTAAATTATCGATAGTCCATATCTCGGAAACTATAAGAGATAATGCAATTTGGCAACCGGCAATGTAATTAGCATGCCGAATATTACTTGGAATGTGAATTGGAACGAAATCGCCAATAGATAAGACCATTTTACAATTTGGGCCCAAGTTAGAAGCAGAGCCTAAGGTGTAAATTATCGATAGTCCATATCTCGGAAACTATAAGAGATAATGCAATTTCGCAACCGGCAATGTAATTAGCATGCCGAATATTACTTGGAATGTGAATTGGAACGAAATCGCCAATAGATAAGACCATTTTACAATTTGGGCCCAAGTTAGAAGCAGAGCCTAAGGTGTAAATTATCGATAGTCCATATCTCGGAAACTATAAGAGATAATGCAATTTGGCAACCGGCAATGTAATTAGCATGCCAAATATTACTTGGAATGTGAATTGGAACGAAATCGCCAATAGATAAGACCATTTTACAATTTGGGCCCAAGTTAGAAGCAGAGCCTAAGGTGTAAATTATCGATAGTCCATATCTCGGAAACTATAAGAGATAATGCAATTTGGCAACCGGCAATGTAATTAGCATGCCGAATATTACTTGGAATGTGAATTGGAACGAAATCGCCAATAGATAAGACCATTTTACAATTTGGGCCCAAGTTAGAAGCAGAGCCTAAGGTGTAAATTATCGATAGTCCATATCTCGGAAACTATAAGAGATAATGCAATTTCGCAACCGGCAATGTAATTAGCATGCCGAATATTACTTGGAGTGTGAATTGGAACGAAATCGCCAATAGATAAGACCATTTTACAATTTGGGCCCAAGTTAGAAGCAGAGCCTAAGGTGTAAATTATCGATAGTCCATATCTCGGAAACTATAAGAGATAATGCAATTTCGCAACCGGCAATGTAATTAGCATGCCGAATATCACTTGGAATGTGAATTGGGACGAAATCGCCAATAGATAAGACCATTTTACAATTTGGGCCCAAGTTAGAAGCAGAGCCTAAGGTGTAAATTATCGATAGTCCATATCTCGGAAACTATAAGAGATAATGCAATTTGGCAACCGGCAATGTAATTAGCATGCCGAATATTACTTGGAATGTGAATTGGAACGAAATCGCCAATAGATAAGACCATTTTACGATTTGGGCCCAAGTTAGAAGCAGAGCCTAAGGTATAAATTATCGATAGTCCATATCTCGGAAACTATAAGAGATAATGCAATTTGGCAACCGGCAATGTAATTAGCATGCCGAATATTACTTGGAATGTGAATTGGAACGAAATCGCCAATAGGTAAGACCATTTTACAATTTGGGCCCAAGTTAAAAGCAGAGCCTAAGGTGTAAATTATCGATAGTCCATATCTCGGAAACTATAAGAGATAATTCAATTTGGCAACCGGCAATGTAATTAGCATGCCGAATATTACTTGGAATGTGAATTGGAACGAAATCGCCAATAGATAAGACCATTTTACAATTTGGGCCCAAGTTAGAAGCAGAGCCTAAGGTGTAAATTATCGATAGTCCATATCTCGGAAACTATAAGAGATAATGCAATTTGGCAACCGGCAATGTAATTAGCATGCCGAATATTACTTGGAATGTGAATTGGAACGAAATCGCCAATAGATAAGACCATTTTACAATTTGGGCCCAAGTTAGAAGCAGAGCCTAAGGTGTAAATTATCGATAGTCCATATCTCGGAAACTATAAGAGATAATGCAATTTGGCAACCGGCAATGTAATTAGCATGCCGAATATTACTTGGAGTGTGAATTGGAACGAAATCGCCAATAGATAAGACCATTTTACAATTTGGGCCCAAGTTAGAAGCAGAGGCTATGGTGTAAATTATCGATAGTCCATATCTCGGAAACTATAAGGGATAATGCAATTTGGCAACCGGCAATGTAATTAGCATGCCGAATATTACTTGGAATGTGAATTCTAACGAAATCGCCAATAGATAAGACCATTTTACAATTTGGGCCCAAGTTAGAAGCAGAGCCTAAGGTGTAAATTATCGATAGTCCATATCTCGGAAACTATAAGAGATAACGCAATTTGGCAACCGGCAATGTAATTAGCATGCCGAATATTACTTGGAATGTGAATTGGAACGAAATCGCCAATAGATAAGACCATTTTACAATTTGGGCCCAAGTTAGAAGCAGAGCCTAAGGTGTAAATTATCGATAGTCCATATCTCGGAAACTATAAGAGATAATGCAATTTGGCAACCGGCAATGTAATTAGCATGCCGAATATTACTTGGAATGTGAATTGGAACGAAATCGCCAATAGATAAGACCATTTTACAATTTGGGCCCAAGTTAGAAGCAGAGCCTAAGGTGTAAATTATTGATAGTCCATATCTCGGAAACTATAAGAGATAATGCAATTTCGCAACCGGCAATGTAATTAGCATGCCGAATATCACTTGGAATGTGAATTGGGACGAAATCGCCAATAGATAAGACCATTTTACAATTTGGGCCCAAGTTAGAAGCAGAGCCTAAGGTGTAAATTATCGATAGTCCATATCTCGGAAACTATAAGAGATAATGCAATTTGGCAACCGGCAATGTAATTAGCATGCCGAATATTACTTGGAATGTGAATTGGAACGAAATCGCCAATAGATAAGACCATTTTACAATTTGGGCCCAAGTTAGAAGCAGAGCCTAAGGTGTAAATTTTCGATAGTCCATATCTCGGAAACTATAAGAGATAATGCAATTTGGCAACCGGCAATGTAATTAGCATGCCGAATATTACTTGGAATGTGAATTGGAACGAAATCGCCAATAGGTAAGGCCATTTTACAATTTGGGCCCAAGTTAGAAGCAGAGCCTAAGGTGTAAATTATCGATAGTCCATATCTCGGAAACTATAAGAGATAATTCAATTTGGCAACCGGCAATGTAATTAGCATGCCGAATATTACTTGGAATGTGAATTGGAACGAAATCGCCAATAGATAAGACCATTTTACAATTTGGGCCCAAGTTAGAAGCAGAGCCTAAGGTGTAAATTATCGATAGTCCATATCTCGGAAACTATAAGAGATAATGCAATTTGGCAACCGGCAATGTAATTAGCATGCCGAATATTACTTGGAATGTGAATTGGAACGAAATCGCCAATAGATAAGACCATTTTACAATTTGGGCCCAAGTTAGAAGCAGAGCCTAAGGTGTAAATTATTGATAGTCCATATCTCGGAAACTATAAGAGATAATGCAATTTCACAACCGGCAATGTAATTAGCATGCCGAATATCACTTGGAATGTGAATTGGGACGAAATCGCCAATAGATAAGACCATTTTACAATTTGGGCCCAAGTTAGAAGCAGAGCCTAAGGTGTAAATTATCGATAGTCCATATCTCGGAAACTATAAGAGATAATGCAATTTGGCAACCGGCAATGTAATTAGCATGCCGAATATTACTTGGAATGTGAATTGGAACGAAATCGCCAATAGATAAGACCATTTTACAATTTGGGCCCAAGTTAGAAGCAGAGCCTAAGGTGTAAATTATCGATAGTCCATATCTCGGAAACTATAAGAGATAATGCAATTTGGCAACCGGCAATGTAATTAGCATGCCGAATATTACTTGGAATGTGAATTGGAACGAAATCGCCAATAGATAAGACCATTTTACAATTTGGGCCCAAGTTAGAAGCAGAGCCTAAGGTGTAAATTATCGATAGTCCATATCTCGGAAACTATAAGAGATAATGCAATTTGGCAACCGGCAATGTAATTAGCATGCCGAATATTACTTGGAATGTGAATTGGAACGAAATCGCCAATAGATAAGACCATTTTACAATTTGGGCCAAAGTTAGAAGCAGAGCCTAAGGTGTAAATTATCGATAGTCCATATCTCGGAAACTATAAGAGATAATGCAATTTGGCAACCGGCAATGTAATTAGCATGCCGAATATTACTTGGAATGTGAATTGGAACGAAATCGCCAATAGATAAGACCATTTTACAATTTGGGCCCAAGTTAGAAGCAGAGCCTAAGGTGTAAATTATTGATAGTCCATATCTCGGAAACTATAAGAGATAATGCAATTTCGCAACCGGCAATGTAATTAGCATGCCGAATATCACTTGGAATGTGAATTGGGACGAAATCGCCAATAGATAAGACCATTTTACAATTTGGGCCCAAGTTAGAAGCAGAGCCTAAGGTGTAAATTATCGATAGTCCATATCTCGGAAACTATAAGAGATAATGCAATTTGGCAACCGGCAATGTAATTAGCATGCCGAATATTACTTGGAATGTGAATTGGAACGAAATCGCCAATAGATAAGACCATTTTACAATTTGGGCCCAAGTTAGAAGCAGAGCCTAAGGTGTAAATTATCGATAGTCCATATCTCGGAAACTATAAGAGATAATGCAATTTCGCAACCGGCAATGTAATTAGCATGCCGAATATTACTTGGAGTGTGAATTGGAACGAAATCGCCAATAGATAAGACCATTTTACAATTTGGGCCCAATTTAGAAGCAGAGCCTAAGGTGTAAATTATCGATAGTCCATATCTCGGAAACTATAAGAGATAATGCAATTTGGCAACCGGCAATGTAATTAGCATGCCGAATATTACTTGGAATGTGAATTGCAACTAAATCGCCAATAGATAAGACCATTTTACAATTTGGGCCCAAGTTAGAAGCAGAGCCTAAGGTGTAAATTATCGATAGTCCATATCTCGGAAACTATAAGAGATAATGCAATTTGGCAACCGGCAATGTAATTAGCATGCCGAATATTACTTGGAATGTGAATTGGAACGAAATCGCCAATAGATAAGACCATTTTACAATTTGGGCCCAAGTTAGAAGCAGAGCCTAAGGTGTAAATTATCGATAGTCCATATCTCGGAAACTATAAGAGATAATGCAATTTGGCAACCGGCAATGTAATTAGCATGCCGAATATTACTTGGAATGTGAATTGGAACGAAATCGCCAATAGATAAGACCATTTTACAATTTGGGCCCAAGTTAGAAGCAGAGCCTAAGGTGTAAATTATCGATAGTCCATATCTCGGAAACTATAAGAGATAATGCAATTTGGCAACCGGCAATGTAATTAGCATGCCGAATATTACTTGGAATGTGAATTGCAACTAAATCGCCAATAGATAAGACCATTTTACAATTTGGGCCCAAGTTAGAAGCAGAGCCTAAGGTGTAAATTATCGATAGTCCATATCTCGGAAACTATAAGAGATAATGCAATTTGGCAACCGGCAATGTAATTAGCATGCCGAATATTACTTGGAATGTGAATTGGAACGAAATCGCCAATAGATAAGACCATTTTACAATTTGGGCCCAAGTTAGAAGCAGAGCCTAAGGTGTAAATTATCGATAGTCCATATCTCGGAAACTATAAGAGATAATGCAATTTGGCAACCGGCAATGTAATTAGCATGCCGAATATTACTTGGAATGTGAATTGCAACTAAATCGCCAATAGATAAGACCATTTTACAATTTGGGCCCAAGTTAGAAGCAGAGCCTAAGGTGTAAATTATCGATAGTCCATATCTCGGAAACTATAAGAGATAATGCAATTTGGCAACCGGCAATGTAATTAGCATGCCGAATATTACTTGGAATGTGAATTGGAACGAAATCGCCAATAGATAAGACCATTTTACAATTTGGGCCCAAGTTAGAAGCAGAGCCTAAGGTGTAAATTATCGATAGTCCATATCTCGGAAACTATAAGAGATAATGCAATTTGGCAACCGGCAATGTAATTAGCATGCCGAATATTACTTGGAATGTGAATTGGAACGAAATCGCAAATAGATAAGACCATTTTACAATTTGGGCCCAAGTTAGAAGCAGAGCCTAAGGTGTAAATTATCGATAGTCCATATCTCGGAAACTATAAGAGATAATGCAATTTCGCAACCGGCAATGTAATTAGCATGCCGAATATCACTTGGAATGTGAATTGGGACGAAATCGCCAATAGATAAGACCATTTTACAATTTGGGCCCAAGTTAGAAGCAGAGCCTAAGGTGTAAATTATCGATAGTCCATATCTCGGAAACTATAAGAGATAATGCAATTTGGCAACCGGCAATGTAATTAGCATGCCGAATATTACTTGGAATGTGAATTGGAACGAAATCGCCAATAGATAAGACCATTTTACAATTTGGGCCCAAGTTAGAAGCAGAGCCTAAGGTATAAATTATCGATAGTCCATATCTCGGAAACTATAAGAGATAATGCAATTTGGCAACCGGCAATGTAATTAGCATGCCGAATATTACTTGGAATGTGAATTGGAACGAAATCGCCAATAGGTAAGACCATTTTACAATTTGGGCCCAAGTTAAAAGCAGAGCCTAAGGTGTAAATTATCGATAGTCCATATCTCGGAAACTATAAGAGATAATTCAATTTGGCAACCGGCAATGTAATTAGCATGCCGAATATTACTTGGAATGTGAATTGGAACGAAATCGCCAATAGATAAGACCATTTTACAATTTGGGCCCAAGTTAGAAGCAGAGCCTAAGGTGTAAATTATCGATAGTCCATATCTCGGAAACTATAAGAGATAATGCAATTTGGCAACCGGCAATGTAATTAGCATGCCGAATATTACTTGGAATGTGAATTGGAACGAAATCGCCAATAGATAAGACCATTTTACAATTTGGGCCCAAGTTAGAAGCAGAGCCTAAGGTGTAAATTATCGATAGTCCATATCTCGGAAACTATAAGAGATAATGCAATTTGGCAACCGGCAATGTAATTAGCATGCCGAATATTACTTGGAATGTGAATTGGAACGAAATCGCCAATAGATAAGACCATTTTACAATTTGGGCCCAACTTAGAAGCAGAGCCTAAGGTGTAAATTATCGATAGTCCATATCTCGGAAACTATAAGAGATAATGCAATTTGGCAACCGGCAATGTAATTAGCATGCCAAATATTACTTGGAATGTGAATTGGAACGAAATCGCCAATAGATAAGACCATTTTACAATTTGGGCCCAACTTAGAAGCAGAGCCTAAGGTGTAAATTATCGATAGTCCATATCTCGGAAACTATAAGAGATAATGCAATTTGGCAACCGGCAATGTAATTAGCATGCCGAATATTACTTGGAATGTGAATTGGAACGAAATCGCCAATAGATAAGACCATTTTACAATTTGGGCCCAAGTTAGAAGCAGAGCCTAAGGTGTAAATTATCGATAGTCCATATCTCGGAAACTATAAGAGATAATGCAATTTCGCAACCGGCAATGTAATTAGCATGCCGAATATTACTTGGAGTGTGAATTGGAACGAAATCGCCAATAGATAAGACCATTTTACAATTTGGGCCCAAGTTAGAAGCAGAGCCTAAGGTGTAAATTATCGATAGTCCATATCTCGGAAACTATAAGAGATAATGCAATTTCGCAACCGGCAATGTAATTAGCATGCCGAATATCACTTGGAATGTGAATTGGGACGAAATCGCCAATAGATAAGACCATTTTACAATTTGGGCCCAAGTTAGAAGCAGAGCCTAAGGTGTAAATTATCGATAGTCCATATCTCGGAAACTATAAGAGATAATGCAATTTGGCAACCGGCAATGTAATTAGCATGCCGAATATTACTTGGAATGTGAATTGGAACGAAATCGCCAATAGATAAGACCATTTTACAATTTGGGCCCAAGTTAGAAGCAGAGCCTAAGGTGTAAATTATCGATAGTCCATATCTCGGAAACTATAAGAGATAATGCAATTTGGCAACCGGCAATGTAATTAGCATGCCGAATATTACTTGGAATGTGAATTGGAACGAAATCGCCAATAGATAAGACCATTTTACAATTTGGGCCCAAGTTAGAAGCAGAGCCTAAGGTGTAAATTATCGATAGTCCATATCTCGGAAACTATAAGAGATAATGCAATTTGGCAACCGGCAATGTAATTAGCATGCCGAATATTACTTGGAGTGTGAATTGGAACGAAATCGCCAATAGATAAGACCATTTTACAATTTGGGCCCAAGTTAGAAGCAGAGGCTATGGTGTAAATTATCGATAGTCCATATCTCGGAAACTATAAGGGATAATGCAATTTGGCAACCGGCAATGTAATTAGCATGCCGAATATTACTTGGAATGTGAATTCTAACGAAATCGCCAATAGATAAGACCATTTTACAATTTGGGCCCAAGTTAGAAGCAGAGCCTAAGGTGTAAATTATCGATAGTCCATATCTCGGAAACTATAAGAGATAACGCAATTTGGCAACCGGCAATGTAATTAGCATGCCGAATATTACTTGGAATGTGAATTGGAACGAAATCGCCAATAGATAAGACCATTTTACAATTTGGGCCCAAGTTAGAAGCAGAGCCTAAGGTGTAAATTATCGATAGTCCATATCTCGGAAACTATAAGAGATAATGCAATTTGGCAACCGGCAATGTAATTAGCATGCCGAATATTACTTGGAATGTGAATTGGAACGAAATCGCCAATAGATAAGACCATTTTACAATTTGGGCCCAAGTTAGAAGCAGAGCCTAAGGTGTAAATTATTGATAGTCCATATCTCGGAAACTATAAGAGATAATGCAATTTCGCAACCGGCAATGTAATTAGCATGCCGAATATCACTTGGAATGTGAATTGGGACGAAATCGCCAATAGATAAGACCATTTTACAATTTGGGCCCAAGTTAGAAGCAGAGCCTAAGGTGTAAATTATTGATAGTCCATATCTCGGAAACTATAAGAGATAATGCAATTTCGCAACCGGCAATGTAATTAGCATGCCGAATATCACTTGGAATGTGAATTGGGACGAAATCGCCAATAGATAAGACCATTTTACAATTTGGGCCCAAGTTAGAAGCAGAGCCTAAGGTGTAAATTATTGATAGTCCATATCTCGGAAACTATAAGAGATAATGCAATTTCACAACCGGCAATGTAATTAGCATGCCGAATATCACTTGGAATGTGAATTGGGACGAAATCGCCAATAGATAAGACCATTTTACAATTTGGGCCCAAGTTAGAAGCAGAGCCTAAGGTGTAAATTATCGATAGTCCATATCTCGGAAACTATAAGAGATAATGCAATTTGGCAACCGGCAATGTAATTAGCATGCCGAATATTACTTGGAATGTGAATTGGAACGAAATCGCCAATAGATAAGACCATTTTACAATTTGGGCCCAAGTTAGAAGCAGAGCCTAAGGTGTAAATTATCGATAGTCCATATCTCGGAAACTATAAGAGATAATGCAATTTGGCAA
The DNA here is from genome assembly GCF_030347505.1 of Rhynchophorus ferrugineus. NCBI lineage: Eukaryota > Metazoa > Arthropoda > Insecta > Coleoptera > Curculionidae > Rhynchophorus > Rhynchophorus ferrugineus. The sequence continues at coordinate 24,625 of NW_027472647.1, read as the reverse complement.
CCGGCAATGTAATTAGCATGCCGAATATTACTTGGAATGTGAATTGGAACGAAATCGCCAATAGATAAGACCATTTTACAATTTGGGCCCAAGTTAGAAGCAGAGCCTAAGGTGTAAATTATCGATAGTCCATATCTCGGAAACTATAAGAGATAATGCAATTTGGCAACCGGCAATGTAATTAGCATGCCGAATATTACTTGGAATGTGAATTGGAACGAAATCGCCAATAGATAAGACCATTTTACAATTTGGGCCCAAGTTAGAAGCAGAGCCTAAGGTGTAAATTATCGATAGTCCATATCTCGGAAACTATAAGAGATAATGCAATTTGGCAACCGGCAATGTAATTAGCATGCCGAATATTACTTGGAATGTGAATTGCAACTAAATCGCCAATAAATAAGACCATTTTACAATTTGGGCCCAAGTTAGAAGCAGAGCCTAAGGTGTAAATTATCGATAGTCCATATCTCGGAAACTATAAGAGATAATGCAATTTGGCAACCGGCAATGTAATTAGCATGCCGAATATTACTTGGAATGTGAATTGGAACGAAATCGCCAATAGATAAGACCATTTTACAATTTGGGCCAAAGTTAGAAGCAGAGCCTAAGGTGTAAATTATCGATAGTCCATATCTCGGAAACTATAAGAGATAATGCAATTTGGCAACCGGCAATGTAATTAGCATGCCGAATATTACTTGGAATGTGAATTGGAACGAAATCGCCAATAGATAAGACCATTTTACAATTTGGGCCCAAGTTAGAAGCAGAGCCTAAGGTGTAAATTATTGATAGTCCATATCTCGGAAACTATAAGAGATAATGCAATTTCGCAACCGGCAATGTAATTAGCATGCCGAATATCACTTGGAATGTGAATTGGGACGAAATCGCCAATAAATAAGACCATTTTACAATTTGGGCCCAAGTTAGAAGCAGAGCCTAAGGTGTAAATTATCGATAGTCCATATCTCGGAAACTATAAGAGATAATGCAATTTGGCAACCGGCAATGTAATTAGCATGCCGAATATTACTTGGAATGTGAATTGGAACGAAATCGCCAATAGATAAGACCATTTTACAATTTGGGCCCAAGTTAGAAGCAGAGCCTAAGGTGTAAATTATCGATAGTCCATATCTCGGAAACTATAAGAGATAATGCAATTTCGCAACCGGCAATGTAATTAGCATGCCGAATATTACTTGGAGTGTGAATTGGAACGAAATCGCCAATAGATAAGACCATTTTACAATTTGGGCCCAATTTAGAAGCAGAGCCTAAGGTGTAAATTATCGATAGTCCATATCTCGGAAACTATAAGAGATAATGCAATTTGGCAACCGGCAATGTAATTAGCATGCCGAATATTACTTGGAATGTGAATTGCAACTAAATCGCCAATAGATAAGACCATTTTACAATTTGGGCCCAAGTTAGAAGCAGAGCCTAAGGTGTAAATTATCGATAGTCCATATCTCGGAAACTATAAGAGATAATGCAATTTGGCAACCGGCAATGTAATTAGCATGCCGAATATTACTTGGAATGTGAATTGGAACGAAATCGCCAATAGATAAGACCATTTTACAATTTGGGCCCAAGTTAGAAGCAGAGCCTAAGGTGTAAATTATCGATAGTCCATATCTCGGAAACTATAAGAGATAATGCAATTTGGCAACCGGCAATGTAATTAGCATGCCGAATATTACTTGGAATGTGAATTGGAACGAAATCGCCAATAGATAAGACCATTTTACAATTTGGGCCCAAGTTAGAAGCAGAGCCTAAGGTGTAAATTATCGATAGTCCATATCTCGGAAACTATAAGAGATAATGCAATTTGGCAACCGGCAATGTAATTAGCATGCCGAATATTACTTGGAATGTGAATTGCAACTAAATCGCCAATAGATAAGACCATTTTACAATTTGGGCCCAAGTTAGAAGCAGAGCCTAAGGTGTAAATTATCGATAGTCCATATCTCGGAAACTATAAGAGATAATGCAATTTGGCAACCGGCAATGTAATTAGCATGCCGAATATTACTTGGAATGTGAATTGGAACGAAATCGCCAATAGATAAGACCATTTTACAATTTGGGCCCAAGTTAGAAGCAGAGCCTAAGGTGTAAATTATCGATAGTCCATATCTCGGAAACTATAAGAGATAATGCAATTTGGCAACCGGCAATGTAATTAGCATGTCGAATATTACTTGGAATGTGAATTGCAACTAAATCGCCAATAGATAAGACCATTTTACAATTTGGGCCCAAGTTAGAAGCAGAGCCTAAGGTGTAAATTATCGATAGTCCATATCTCGGAAACTATAAGAGATAATGCAATTTGGCAACCGGCAATGTAATTAGCATGCCGAATATTACTTGGAATGTGAATTGGAACGAAATCGCCAATAGATAAGACCATTTTACAATTTGGGCCCAAGTTAGAAGCAGAGCCTAAGGTGTAAATTATCGATAGTCCATATCTCGGAAACTATAAGAGATAATGCAATTTGGCAACCGGCAATGTAATTAGCATGCCGAATATTACTTGGAATGTGAATTGGAACGAAATCGCCAATAGATAAGACCATTTTACAATTTGGGCCCAAGTTAGAAGCAGAGCCTAAGGTGTAAATTATCGATAGTCCATATCTCGGAAACTATAAGAGATAATGCAATTTCGCAACCGGCAATGTAATTAGCATGCCGAATATCACTTGGAATGTGAATTGGGACGAAATCGCCAATAGATAAGACCATTTTACAATTTGGGCCCAAGTTAGAAGCAGAGCCTAAGGTGTAAATTATCGATAGTCCATATCTCGGAAACTATAAGAGATAATGCAATTTGGCAACCGGCAATGTAATTAGCATGCCGAATATTACTTGGAATGTGAATTGGAACGAAATCGCCAATAGATAAGACCATTTTACAATTTGGGCCCAAGTTAGAAGCAGAGCCTAAGGTATAAATTATCGATAGTCCATATCTCGGAAACTATAAGAGATAATGCAATTTGGCAACCGGCAATGTAATTAGCATGCCGAATATTACTTGGAATGTGAATTGGAACGAAATCGCCAATAGGTAAGACCATTTTACAATTTGGGCCCAAGTTAAAAGCAGAGCCTAAGGTGTAAATTATCGATAGTCCATATCTCGGAAACTATAAGAGATAATTCAATTTGGCAACCGGCAATGTAATTAGCATGCCGAATATTACTTGGAATGTGAATTGGAACGAAATCGCCAATAGATAAGACCATTTTACAATTTGGGCCCAAGTTAGAAGCAGAGCCTAAGGTGTAAATTATCGATAGTCCATATCTCGGAAACTATAAGAGATAATGCAATTTGGCAACCGGCAATGTAATTAGCATGCCGAATATTACTTGGAATGTGAATTGGAACGAAATCGCCAATAGATAAGACCATTTTACAATTTGGGCCCAAGTTAGAAGCAGAGCCTAAGGTGTAAATTATCGATAGTCCATATCTCGGAAACTATAAGAGATAATGCAATTTGGCAACCGGCAATGTAATTAGCATGCCGAATATTACTTGGAATGTGAATTGGAACGAAATCGCCAATAGATAAGACCATTTTACAATTTGGGCCCAAGTTAGAAGCAGAGGCTATGGTGTAAATTATCGATAGTCCATATCTCGGAAACTATAAGAGATAATGCAATTTGGCAACCGGCAATGTAATTAGCATGCCGAATATTACTTGGAATGTGAATTGGAACGAAATCGCCAATAGATAAGACCATTTTACAATTTGGGCCCAAGTTAGAAGCAGAGCCTAAGGTGTAAATTATCGATAGTCCATATCTCGGAAACTATAAGAGATAATGCAATTTGGCAACCGGCAATGTAATTAGCATGCCGAATATTACTTGGAATGTGAATTGGAACGAAATCGCCAATAGATAAGACCATTTTACAATTTGGGCCCAAGTTAGAAGCAGAGCCTAAGGTGTAAATTATCGATAGTCCATATCTCGGAAACTATAAGAGATAATGCAATTTGGCAACCGGCAATGTAATTAGCATGCCGAATATTACTTGGAATGTGAATTGGAACGAAATCGCCAATAGATAAGACCATTTTACAATTTGGGCCCAAGTTAGAAGCAGAGCCTAAGGTGTAAATTATTGATAGTCCATATCTCGGAAACTATAAGAGATAATGCAATTTCGCAACCGGCAATGTAATTAGCATGCCGAATATCACTTGGAATGTGAATTGGGACGAAATCGCCAATAGATAAGACCATTTTACAATTTGGGCCCAAGTTAGAAGCAGAGCCTAAGGTGTAAATTATCGATAGTCCATATCTCGGAAACTATAAGAGATAATGCAATTTGGCAACCGGCAATGTAATTAGCATGCCGAATATTACTTGGAATGTGAATTGGAACGAAATCGCCAATAGATAAGACCATTTTACAATTTGGGCCCAAGTTAGAAGCAGAGCCTAAGGTGTAAATTATCGATAGTCCATATCTCGGAAACTATAAGAGATAATGCAATTTGGCAACCGGCAATGTAATTAGCATGCCGAATATTACTTGGAATGTGAATTGGAACGAAATCGCCAATAGGTAAGACCATTTTACAATTTGGGCCCAAGTTAGAAGCAGAGCCTAAGGTGTAAATTATCGATAGTCCATATCTCGGAAACTATAAGAGATAATTCAATTTGGCAACCGGCAATGTAATTAGCATGCCGAATATTACTTGGAATGTGAATTGGAACGAAATCGCCAATAGATAAGACCATTTTACAATTTGGGCCCAAGTTAGAAGCAGAGCCTAAGGTGTAAATTATCGATAGTCCATATCTCGGAAACTATAAGAGATAATGCAATTTGGCAACCGGCAATGTAATTAGCATGCCGAATATTACTTGGAATGTGAATTGGAACGAAATCGCCAATAGATAAGACCATTTTACAATTTGGGCCCAAATTAGAAGCAGAGCCTAAGGTGTAAATTATCGATAGTCCATATCTCGGAAACTATAAGAGATAATGCAATTTGGCAACCGGCAATGTAATTAGCATGCCGAATATTACTTGGAATGTGAATTGGAACGAAATCGCCAATAGATAAGACCATTTTACAATTTGGGCCCAAGTTAGAAGCAGAGCCTAAGGTGTAAATTATCGATAGTCCATATCTCGGAAACTATAAGAGATAATGCAATTTCGCAACCGGCAATGTAATTAGCATGCCGAATATTACTTGGAGTGTGAATTGGAACGAAATCGCCAATAGATAAGACCATTTTACAATTTGGGCCCAAGTTAGAAGCAGAGCCTAAGGTGTAAATTATCGATAGTCCATATCTCGGAAACTATAAGAGATAATGCAATTTGGCAACCGGCAATGTAATTAGCATGCCGAATATTACTTGGAATGTGAATTGGAACGAAATCGCCAATAGATAAGACCATTTTACAATTTGGGCCCAAGTTAGAAGCAGAGCCTAAGGTGTAAATTATCGATAGTCCATATCTCGGAAACTATAAGAGATAATGCAATTTGGCAACCGGCAATGTAATTAGCATGCCGAATATTACTTGGAATGTGAATTGGAACGAAATCGCCAATAGATAAGACCATTTTACAATTTGGGCCCAAGTTAGAAGCAGAGCCTAAGGTGTAAATTATTGATAGTCCATATCTCGGAAACTATAAGAGATAATGCAATTTCGCAACCGGCAATGTAATTAGCATGCCGAATATCACTTGGAATGTGAATTGGGACGAAATCGCCAATAGATAAGACCATTTTACAATTTGGGCCCAAGTTAGAAGCAGAGCCTAAGGTGTAAATTATCGATAGTCCATATCTCGGAAACTATAAGAGATAATGCAATTTGGCAACCGGCAATGTAATTAGCATGCCAAATATTACTTGGAATGTGAATTGGAACGAAATCGCCAATAGATAAGACCATTTTACAATTTGGGCCCAAGTTAGAAGCAGAGCCTAAGGTGTAAATTATCGATAGTCCATATCTCGGAAACTATAAGAGATAATGCAATTTGGCAACCGGCAATGTAATTAGCATGCCGAATATTACTTGGAATGTGAATTGGAACGAAATCGCCAATAGATAAGACCATTTTACAATTTGGGCCCAAGTTAGAAGCAGAGCCTAAGGTGTAAATTATCGATAGTCCATATCTCGGAAACTATAAGAGATAATGCAATTTCGCAACCGGCAATGTAATTAGCATGCCGAATATTACTTGGAGTGTGAATTGGAACGAAATCGCCAATAGATAAGACCATTTTACAATTTGGGCCCAAGTTAGAAGCAGAGCCTAAGGTGTAAATTATCTATAGTCCATATCTCGGAAACTATAAGAGATAATGAAATTTGGCAACCGGCAATGTAATTAGCATGCCGAATATTACTTGGAATGTGAATTGGAACGAAATCGCCAATAGATAAGACCATTTTACAATTTGGGCCCAAGTTAGAAGCAGAGCCTAAGGTGTAAATTATCGATAGTCCATATCTCGGAAACTATAAGAGATAATGCAATTTGGCAACCGGCAATGTAATTAGCATGCCGAATATTACTTGGAATGTGAATTGGAACGAAATCGCCAATAGATAAGACCATTTTACAATTTTGGCCCAAGTTAGAAGCAGAGCCTAAGGTGTAAATTATCGATAGTCCATATCTCGGAAACTATAAGAGATAATGCAATTTGGCAACCGGCAATGTAATTAGCATGCCGAATATTACTTGGAATGTGAATTGCAACTAAATCGCCAATAGATAAGACCATTTTACAATTTGGGCCCAAGTTAGAAGCAGAGCCTAAGGTGTAAATTATCGATAGTCCATATCTCGGAAACTATAAGAGATAATGCAATTTGGCAACCGGCAATGTAATTAGCATGCCGAATATTACTTGGAATGTGAATTGGAACGAAATCGCCAATAGATAAGACCATTTTACAATTTGGGCCCAAGTTAGAAGCAGAGCCTAAGGTGTAAATTATCGATAGTCCATATCTCGGAAACTATAAGAGATAATGCAATTTGGCAACCGGCAATGTAATTAGCATGCCGAATATTACTTGGAATGTGAATTGGAACGAAATCGCCAATAGATAAGACCATTTTACAATTTGGGCCCAAGTTAGAAGCAGAGCCTAAGGTGTAAATTATCGATAGTCCATATCTCGGAAACTATAAGAGATAATGCAATTTGGCAACCGGCAATGTAATTAGCATGCCGAATATTACTTGGAATGTGAATTGCAACTAAATCGCCAATAGATAAGACCATTTTACAATTTGGGCCCAAGTTAGAAGCAGAGCCTAAGGTGTAAATTATCGATAGTCCATATCTCGGAAACTATAAGAGATAATGCAATTTGGCAACCGGCAATGTAATTAGCATGCCGAATATCACTTGGAATGTGAATTGGGACGAAATCGCCAATAGATAAGACCATTTTACAATTTGGGCCCAAGTTAGAAGCAGAGCCCAAGGTGTAAATTATCGATAGTCCATATCTCGGAAACTATAAGAGATAATGCAATTTGGCAACCGGCAATGTAATTAGCATGCCGAATATTACTTGGAATGTGAATTGGAACGAAATCGCCAATAGATAAGACCATTTTACAATTTGGGCCCAAGTTAGAAGCAGAGCCTAAGGTATAAATTATCGATAGTCCATATCTCGGAAACTATAAGAGATAATGCAATTTGGCAACCGGCAATGTAATTAGCATGCCGAATATTACTTGGAATGTGAATTGGAACGAAATCGCCAATAGGTAAGACCATTTTACAATTTGGGCCCAAGTTAGAAGCAGAGCCTAAGGTGTAAATTATCGATAGTCCATATCTCGGAAACTATAAGAGATAATTCAATTTGGCAACCGGCAATGTAATTAGCATGCCGAATATTACTTGGAATGTGAATTGGAACGAAATCGCCAATAGATAAGACCATTTTACAATTTGGGCCCAAGTTAGAAGCAGAGCCTAAGGTGTAAATTATCGATAGTCCATATCTCGGAAACTATAAGAGATAATGCAATTTGGCAACCGGCAATGTAATTAGCATGCCGAATATTACTTGGAATGTGAATTGGAACGAAATCGCCAATAGATAAGACCATTTTACAATTTGGGCCCAAGTTAGAAGCAGAGCCTATGGTGTAAATTATCGATAGTCCATATCTCGGAAACTATAAGAGATAATGCAATTTGGCAACCGGCAATGTAATTAGCATGCCGAATATTACTTGGAATGTGAATTGGAACGAAATCGCCAATAGATAAGACCATTTTACAATTTGGGCCCAAGTTAGAAGCAGAGCCTAAGGTGTAAATTATCGATAGTCCATATCTCGGAAACTATAAGAGATAATGCAATTTGGCAACCGGCAATGTAATTAGCATGCCGAATATTACTTGGAATGTGAATTGGAACGAAATCGCCAATAGATAAGACCATTTTACAATTTGGGCCCAAGTTAGAAGCAGAGCCTAAGGTGTAAATTATCGATAGTCCATATCTCGGAAACTATAAGAGATAATGCAATTTGGCAACCGGCAATGTAATTAGCATGCCGAATATTACTTGGAATGTGAATTGGAACGAAATCGCCAATAGATAAGACCATTTTACAATTTGGGCCCAAGTTAGAAGCAGAGCCTAAGGTGTAAATTATTGATAGTCCATATCTCGGAAACTATAAGATATAATGCAATTTCGCAACCGGCAATGTAATTAGCATGCCGAATATCACTTGGAATGTGAATTGGGACGAAATCGCCAATAGATAAGACCATTTTACAATTTGGGCCCAAGTTAGAAGCAGAGCCTAAGGTGTAAATTATCGATAGTCCATATCTCGGAAACTATAAGAGATAATGCAATTTCGCAACCGGCAATGTAATTAGCATGCCGAATATCACTTGGAATGTGAATTGGGACGAAATCGCCAATAGATAAGACCATTTTACAATTTGGGCCCAAGTTAGAAGCAGAGCCTAAGGTGTAAATTATCGATAGTCCATATCTCGGAAACTATAAGAGATAATGCAATTTGGCAACCGGCAATGTAATTAGCATGCCGAATATTACTTGGAATGTGAATTGGAACGAAATCGCCAATAGATAAGACCATTTTACAATTTGGGCCCAAGTTAGAAGCAGAGCCTAAGGTATAAATTATCGATAGTCCATATCTCGGAAACTATAAGAGATAATGCAATTTGGCAACCGGCAATGTAATTAGCATGCCGAATATTACTTGGAATGTGAATTGGAACGAAATCGCCAATAGGTAAGACCATTTTACAATTTGGGCCCAAGTTAGAAGCAGAGCCTAAGGTGTAAATTATCGATAGTCCATATCTCGGAAACTATAAGAGATAATTCAATTTGGCAACCGGCAATGTAATTAGCATGCCGAATATTACTTGGAATGTGAATTGGAACGAAATCGCCAATAGATAAGACCATTTTACAATTTGGGCCCAAGTTAGAAGCAGAGCCTAAGGTGTAAATTATCGATAGTCCATATCTCGGAAACTATAAGAGATAATGCAATTTGGCAACCGGCAATGTAATTAGCATGCCGAATATTACTTGGAATGTGAATTGGAACGAAATCGCCAATAGATAAGACCATTTTACAATTTGGGCCCAAGTTAGAAGCAGAGCCTAAGGTGTAAATTATCGATAGTCCATATCTCGGAAACTATAAGAGATAATGCAATTTGGCAACCGGCAATGTAATTAGCATGCCGAATATTACTTGGAATGTGAATTGGAACGAAATCGCCAATAGATAAGACCATTTTACAATTTGGGCCCAAGTTAGAAGCAGAGCCTAAGGTGTAAATTATCGATAGTCCATATCTCGGAAACTATAAGAGATAATGCAATTTGGCAACCGGCAATGTAATTAGCATGCCGAATATTACTTGGAATGTGAATTGGAACGAAATCGCCAATAGATAAGACCATTTTACAATTTGGGCCCAAGTTAGAAGCAGAGCCTAAGGTGTAAATTATCGATAGTCCATATCTCGGAAACTATAAGAGATAATGCAATTTGGCAACCGGCAATGCAATTAGCATGCCGAATATTACTTGGAATGTGAATTGGAACGAAATCGCCAATAGATAAGACCATTTTACAATTTGGGCCCAAGTTAGAAGCAGAGCCTAAGGTATAAATTATCGATAGTCCATATCTCGGAAACTATAAGAGATAATGCAATTTGGCAACCGGCAATGTAATTAGCATGCCGAATATTACTTGGAATGTGAATTGGAACGAAATCGCCAATAGGTAAGACCATTTTACAATTTGGGCCCAAGTTAGAAGCAGAGCCTAAGGTGTAAATTATCGATAGTCCATATCTCGGAAACTATAAGAGATAATTCAATTTGGCAACCGGCAATGTAATTAGCATGCCGAATATTACTTGGAATGTGAATTGGAACGAAATCGCCAATAGATAAGACCATTTTACAATTTGGGCCCAAGTTAGAAGCAGAGCCTAAGGTGTAAATTATCGATAGTCCATATCTCGGAAACTATAAGAGATAATGCAATTTGGCAACCGGCAATGTAATTAGCATGCCGAATATTACTTGGAATGTGAATTGGAACGAAATCGCCAATAGATAAGACCATTTTACAATTTGGGCCCAAGTTAGAAGCAGAGCCTAAGGTGTAAATTATCGATAGTCCATATCTCGGAAACTATAAGAGATAATGCAATTTGGCAACCGGCAATGTAATTAGCATGCCGAATATTACTTGGAATGTGAATTGGAACGAAATCGCCAATAGATAAGACCATTTTACAATTTGGGCCCAAGTTAGAAGCAGAGCCTAAGGTGTAAATTATCGATAATCCATATCTCGGAAACTATAAGAGATAATGCAATTTGGCAACCGGCAATGTAATTAGCATGCCGAATATTACTTGGAATGTGAATTGGAACGAAATCGCCAATAGATAAGACCATTTTACAATTTGGGCCCAAGTTAGAAGCAGAGCCTAAGATGTAAATTATCGATAGTCCATATCTCGGAAACTATAAGAGATAATGCAATTTGGCAACCGGCAATGTAATTAGCATGCCGAATATTACTTGGAATGTGAATTGGAACGAAATCGCCAATAGATAAGACCATTTTACAATTTGGGCCCAAGTTAGAAGCAGAGCCTAAGGTGTAAATTATTGATAGTCCATATCTCGGAAACTATAAGAGATAATGCAATTTCGCAACCGGCAATGTAATTAGCATGCCGAATATCACTTGTAATGTGAATTGGGACGAAATCGCCAATAGATAAGACCATTTTACAATTTGGGCCCAAGTTAGAAGCAGAGCCTAAGGTGTAAATTATCGATAGTCCATATCTCGGAAACTATAAGAGATAATGCAATTTGGCAACCGGCAATGTAATTAGCATGCCGAATATTACTTGGAATGCGAATTGGAACGAAATCGCCAATAGATAAGACCATTTTACAATTTGGGCCCAAGTTAGAAGCAGAGCCTAAGGTGTAAATTATCGATAGTCCATATCTCGGAAACTATAAGAGATAATGCAATTTCGCAACCGGCAATGTAATTAGCATGCCGAATATTACTTGGAGTGTGAATTGGAACGAAATCGCCAATAGATAAGACCATTTTACAATTTGGGCCCAAGTTAGAAGCAGAGCCTAAGGTGTAAATTATCTATAGTCCATATCTCGGAAACTATAAGAGATAATGCAATTTGGCAACCGGCAATGTAATTAGCATGCCGAATATTACTTGGAATGTGAATTGGAACGAAATCGCCAATAGATAAGACCATTTTACAATTTGGGCCCAAGTTAGAAGCAGAGCCTAAGGTGTAAATTATCGATAGTCCATATCTCGGAAACTATAAGAGATAATGCAATTTGGCAACCGGCAATGTAATTAGCATGCCGAATATTACTTGGAATGTGAATTGGAACGAAATCGCCAATAGATAAGACCATTTTACAATTTTGGCCCAAGTTAGAAGCAGAGCCTAAGGTGTAAATTATCGATAGTCCATATCTCGGAAACTATAAGAGATAATGCAATTTGGCAACCGGCAATGTAATTAGCATGCCGAATATTACTTGGAATGTGAATTGCAACTAAATCGCCAATAGATAAGACCATTTTACAATTTGGGCCCAAGTTAGAAGCAGAGCCTAAGGTGTAAATTATCGATAGTCCATATCTCGGAAACTATAAGAGATAATGCAATTTGGCAACCGGCAATGTAATTAGCATGCCGAATATTACTTGGAATGTGAATTGGAACGAAATCGCCAATAGATAAGACCATTTTACAATTTGGGCCCAAGTTAGAAGCAGAGCCTAAGGTGTAAATTATCGATAGTCCATATCTCGGAAACTATAAGAGATAATGCAATTTGGCAACCGGCAATGTAATTAGCATGCCGAATATTACTTGGAATGTGAATTGGAACGAAATCGCCAATAGATAAGACCATTTTACAATTTGGGCCCAAGTTAGAAGCAGAGCCTAAGGTGTAAATTATCGATAGTCCATATCTCGGAAACTATAAGAGATAATGCAATTTGGCAACCGGCAATGTAATTAGCATGCCGAATATTACTTGGAATGTGAATTGCAACTAAATCGCCAATAGATAAGACCATTTTACAATTTGGGCCCAAGTTAGAAGCAGAGCCTAAGGTGTAAATTATCGATAGTCCATATCTCGGAAACTATAAGAGATAATGCAATTTGGCAACCGGCAATGTAATTAGCATGCCGAATATCACTTGGAATGTGAATTGGGACGAAATCGCCAATAGATAAGACCATTTTACAATTTGGGCCCAAGTTAGAAGCAGAGCCCAAGGTGTAAATTATCGATAGTCCATATCTCGGAAACTATAAGAGATAATGCAATTTGGCAACCGGCAATGTAATTAGCATGCCGAATATTACTTGGAATGTGAATTGGAACGAAATCGCCAATAGATAAGACCATTTTACAATTTGGGCCCAAGTTAGAAGCAGAGCCTAAGGTATAAATTATCGATAGTCCATATCTCGGAAACTATAAGAGATAATGCAATTTGGCAACCGGCAATGTAATTAGCATGCCGAATATTACTTGGAATGTGAATTGGAACGAAATCGCCAATAGGTAAGACCATTTTACAATTTGGGCCCAAGTTAGAAGCAGAGCCTAAGGTGTAAATTATCGATAGTCCATATCTCGGAAACTATAAGAGATAATTCAATTTGGCAACCGGCAATGTAATTAGCATGCCGAATATTACTTGGAATGTGAATTGGAACGAAATCGCCAATAGATAAGACCATTTTACAATTTGGGCCCAAGTTAGAAGCAGAGCCTAAGGTGTAAATTATCGATAGTCCATATCTCGGAAACTATAAGAGATAATGCAATTTGGCAACCGGCAATGTAATTAGCATGCCGAATATTACTTGGAATGTGAATTGGAACGAAATCGCCAATAGATAAGACCATTTTACAATTTGGGCCCAAGTTAGAAGCAGAGCCTAAGGTGTAAATTATCGATAGTCCATATCTCGGAAACTATAAGAGATAATGCAATTTGTCAACCGGCAATGTAATTAGCATGCCGAATATTACTTGGAATGTGAATTGGAACGAAATCGCCAATAGATAAGACCATTTTACAATTTGGGCCCAAGTTAGAAGCAGAGCCTATGGTGTAAATTATCGATAGTCCATATCTCGGAAACTATAAGAGATAATGCCATTTGGCAACCGGCAATGTAATTAGCATGCCGAATATTACTTGGAATGTGAATTGGAACGAAATCGCCAATAGATAAGACCATTTTACAATTTGGGCCCAAGTTAGAAGCAGAGCCTAAGGTGTAAATTATCGATAGTCCATATCTCGGAAACTATAAGAGATAATGCAATTTCGCAACCGGCAATGTAATTAGCATGCCGAATATCACTTGGAATGTGAATTGGGACGAAATCGCCAATAGATAAGACCATTTTACAATTTGGGCCCAAGTTAGAAGCAGAGCCTAAGGTGTAAATTATCGATAGTCCATATCTCGGAAACTATAAGAGATAATGCAATTTGGCAACCGGCAATGTAATTAGCATGCCGAATATTACTTGGAATGTGAATTGGAACGAAATCGCCAATAGGTAAGACCATTTTACAATTTGGGCCCAAGTTAAAAGCAGAGCCTAAGGTGTAAATTATCGATAGTCCATATCTCGGAAACTATAAGAGATAATTCAATTTGGCAACCGGCAATGTAATTAGCATGCCGAATATTACTTGGAATGTGAATTGGAACGAAATCGCCAATAGATAAGACCATTTTACAATTTGGGCCCAAGTTAGAAGCAGAGCCTAAGGTGTAAATTATCGATAGTCCATATCTCGGAAACTATAAGAGATAATGCAATTTGGCAACCGGCAATGTAATTAGCATGCCGAATATTACTTGGAATGTGAATTGGAACGAAATCGCCAATAGATAAGACCATTTTACAATTTGGGCCCAAGTTAGAAGCAGAGCCTAAGGTGTAAATTATCGATAGTCCATATCTCGGAAACTATAAGAGATAATGCAATTTGGCAACCGGCAATGTAATTAGCATGCCGAATATTACTTGGAATGTGAATTGGAACGAAATCGCCAATAGATAAGACCATTTTACAATTTGGGCCCAAGTTAGAAGCAGAGCCTATGGTGTAAATTATCGATAGTCCATATCTCGGAAACTATAAGAGATAATGCAATTTGGCAACCGGCAATGTAATTAGCATGCCGAATATTACTTGGAATGTGAATTGGAACGAAATCGCCAATAGATAAGACCATTTTACAATTTGGGCCCAAGTTAGAAGCAGAGCCTAAGGTGTAAATTATCGATAGTCCATATCTCGGAAACTATAAGAGATAATGCAATTTGGCAACCGGCAATGTAATTAGCATGCCGAATATTACTTGGAATGTGAATTGGAACGAAATCGCCAATAGATAAGACCATTTTACAATTTGGGCCCAAGTTAGAAGCAGAGCCTAAGGTGTAAATTATCGATAGTCCATATCTCGGAAACTATAAGAGATAATGCAATTTGGCAACCGGCAATGTAATTAGCATGCCGAATATTACTTGGAATGTGAATTGGAACGAAATCGCCAATAGATAAGACCATTTTACAATTTGGGCCCAAGTTAGAAGCAGAGCCTAAGGTGTAAATTATTGATAGTCCATATCTCGGAAACTATAAGAGATAATGCAATTTCGCAACCGGCAATGTAATTAGCATGCCGAATATCACTTGGAATGTGAATTGGGACGAAATCGCCAATAGATAAGACCATTTTACAATTTGGGCCCAAGTTAGAAGCAGAGCCTAAGGTGTAAATTATCGATAGTCCATATCTCGGAAACTATAAGAGATAATGCAATTTGGCAACCGGCAATGTAATTAGCATGCCGAATATTACTTGGAATGTGAATTGGAACGAAATCGCCAATAGATAAGACCATTTTACAATTTGGGCCCAAGTTAGAAGCAGAGCCTAAGGTGTAAATTATCGATAGTCCATATCTCGGAAACTATAAGAGATAATGCAATTTGGCAACCGGCAATGTAATTAGCATGCCGAATATTACTTGGAATGTGAATTGGAACGAAATCGCCAATAGGTAAGACCATTTTACAATTTGGGCCCAAGTTAGAAGCAGAGCCTAAGGTGTAAATTATCGATAGTCCATATCTCGGAAACTATAAGAGATAATTCAATTTGGCAACCGGCAATGTAATTAGCATGCCGAATATTACTTGGAATGTGAATTGGAACGAAATCGCCAATAGATAAGACCATTTTACAATTTGGGCCCAAGTTAGAAGCAGAGCCTAAGGTGTAAATTATCGATAGTCCATATCTCGGAAACTATAAGAGATAATGCAATTTGGCAACCGGCAATGTAATTAGCATGCCGAATATTACTTGGAATGTGAATTGGAACGAAATCGCCAATAGATAAGACCATTTTACAATTTGGGCCCAAGTTAGAAGCAGAGCCTAAGGTGTAAATTATCGATAGTCCATATCTCGGAAACTATAAGAGATAATGCAATTTGGCAACCGGCAATGTAATTAGCATGCCGAATATTACTTGGAATGTGAATTGGAACGAAATCGCCAATAGATAAGACCATTTTACAATTTGGGCCCAAGTTAGAAGCAGAGCCTAAGGTGTAAATTATCGATAGTCCATATCTCGGAAACTATAAGAGATAATGCAATTTCGCAACCGGCAATGTAATTAGCATGCCGAATATTACTTGGAGTGTGAATTGGAACGAAATCGCCAATAGATAAGACCATTTTACAATTTGGGCCCAAGTTAGAAGCAGAGCCTAAGGTGTAAATTATCGATAGTCCATATCTCGGAAACTATAAGAGATAATGCAATTTGGCAACCGGCAATGTAATTAGCATGCCGAATATTACTTGGAATGTGAATTGGAACGAAATCGCCAATAGATAAGACCATTTTACAATTTGGGCCCAAGTTAGAAGCAGAGCCTAAGGTGTAAATTATCGATAGTCCATATCTCGGAAACTATAAGAGATAATGCAATTTGGCAACCGGCAATGTAATTAGCATGCCGAATATTACTTGGAATGTGAATTGGAACGAAATCGCCAATAGATAAGACCATTTTACAATTTGGGCCCAAGTTAGAAGCAGAGCCTAAGGTGTAAATTATTGATAGTCCATATCTCGGAAACTATAAGAGATAATGCAATTTCGCAACCGGCAATGTAATTAGCATGCCGAATATCACTTGGAATGTGAATTGGGACGAAATCGCCAATAGATAAGACCATTTTACAATTTGGGCCCAAGTTAGAAGCAGAGCCTAAGGTGTAAATTATCGATAGTCCATATCTCGGAAACTATAAGAGATAATTCAATTTGGCAACCGGCAATGTAATTAGCATGCCGAATATTACTTGGAATGTGAATTGGAACGAAATCGCCAATAGATAAGACCATTTTACAATTTGGGCCCAAGTTAGAAGCAGAGCCTAAGGTGTAAATTATCGATAGTCCATATCTCGGAAACTATAAGAGATAATGCAATTTGGCAACCGGCAATGTAATTAGCATGCCGAATATTACTTGGAATGTGAATTGGAACGAAATCGCCAATAGATAAGACCATTTTACAATTTGGGCCCAAGTTAGAAGCAGAGCCTAAGGTGTAAATTATCGATAGTCCATATCTCGGAAACTATAAGAGATAATGCAATTTGGCAACCGGCAATGTAATTAGCATGCCGAATATTACTTGGAATGTGAATTGGAACGAAATCGCCAATAGATAAGACCATTTTACAATTTGGGCCCAAGTTAGAAGCAGAGCCTAAGGTGTAAATTATCGATAGTCCATATCTCGGAAACTATAAGAGATAATGCAATTTGGCAACCGGCAATGTAATTAGCATGCCGAATATTACTTGGAATGTGAATTGGAACGAAATCGCCAATAGATAAGACCATTTTACAATTTGGGCCCAAGTTAGAAGCAGAGCCTAAGGTGTAAATTATCGATAGTCCATATCTCGGAAACTATAAGAGATAATGCAATTTGGCAACCGGCAATGTAATTAGCATGCCGAATATTACTTGGAATGTGAATTGGAACGAAATCGCCAATAGATAAGACCATTTTACAATTTGGGCCCAAGTTAGAAGCAGAGCCTAAGGTGTAAATTATTGATAGTCCATATCTCGGAAACTATAAGAGATAATGCAATTTCGCAACCGGCAATGTAATTAGCATGCCGAATATCACTTGGAATGTGAATTGGGACGAAATCGCCAATAGATAAGACCATTTTACAATTTGGGCCCAAGTTAGAAGCAGAGCCTAAGGTGTAAATTATCGATAGTCCATATCTCGGAAACTATAAGAGATAATGCAATTTGGCAACCGGCAATGTAATTAGCATGCCGAATATTACTTGGAATGTGAATTGGAACGAAATCGCCAATAGATAAGACCATTTTACAATTTGGGCCCAAGTTAGAAGCAGAGCCTAAGGTGTAAATTATCGATAGTCCATATCTCGGAAACTATAAGAGATAATGCAATTTCGCAACCGGCAATGTAATTAGCATGCCGAATATTACTTGGAGTGTGAATTGGAACGAAATCGCCAATAGATAAGACCATTTTACAATTTGGGCCCAAGTTAGAAGCAGAGCCTAAGGTGTAAATTATCGATAGTCCATATCTCGGAAACTATAAGAGATAATGCAATTTGGCAACCGGCAATGTAATTAGCATGCCGAATATTACTTGGAATGTGAATTGGAACGAAATCGCCAATAGATAAGACCATTTTACAATTTGGGCCCAAGTTAGAAGCAGAGCCTAAGGTGTAAATTATCGATAGTCCATATCTCGGAAACTATAAGAGATAATGCAATTTGGCAACCGGCAATGTAATTAGCATGCCGAATATTACTTGGAATGTGAATTGGAACGAAATCGCCAATAGATAAGACCATTTTACAATTTGGGCCCAAGTTAGAAGCAGAGCCTAAGGTGTAAATTATCGATAGTCCATATCTCGGAAACTATAAGAGATAATGCAATTTGGCAACCGGCAATGTAATTAGCATGCCGAATATTACTTGGAATGTGAATTGCAACTAAATCGCCAATAGATAAGACCATTTTACAATTTGGGCCCAAGTTAGAAGCAGAGCCTAAGGTGTAAATTATCGATAGTCCATATCTCGGAAACTATAAGAGATAATGCAATTTGGCAACCGGCAATGTAATTAGCATGCCGAATATTACTTGGAATGTGAATTGGAACGAAATCGCCAATAGATAAGACCATTTTACAATTTGGGCCCAAGTTAGAAGCAGAGCCTAAGGTGTAAATTATCGATAGTCCATATCTCGGAAACTATAAGAGATAATGCAATTTGGCAACCGGCAATGTAATTAGCATGCCGAATATTACTTGGAATGTGAATTGGAACGAAATCGCCAATAGATAAGACCATTTTACAATTTGGGCCCAAGTTAGAAGCAGAGCCTAAGGTGTAAATTATCGATAGTCCATATCTCGGAAACTATAAGAGATAATGCAATTTGGCAACCGGCAATGTAATTAGCATGCCGAATATTACTTGGAATGTGAATTGCAACTAAATCGCCAATAGATAAGACCATTTTACAATTTGGGCCCAAGTTAGAAGCAGAGCCTAAGGTGTAAATTATCGATAGTCCATATCTCGGAAACTATAAGAGATAATGCAATTTGGCAACCGGCAATGTAATTAGCATGCCGAATATCACTTGGAATGTGAATTGGGACGAAATCGCCAATAGATAAGACCATTTTACAATTTGGGCCCAAGTTAGAAGCAGAGCCTAAGGTGTAAATTATCGATAGTCCATATCTCGGAAACTATAAGAGATAATGCAATTTGGCAACCGGCAATGTAATTAGCATGCCGAATATTACTTGGAATGTGAATTGGAACGAAATCGCCAATAGATAAGACCATTTTACAATTTGGGCCCAAGTTAGAAGCAGAGCCTAAGGTATAAATTATCGATAGTCCATATCTCGGAAACTATAAGAGATAATGCAATTTGGCAACCGGCAATGTAATTAGCATGCCGAATATTACTTGGAATGTGAATTGGAACGAAATCGCCAATAGGTAAGACCATTTTACAATTTGGGCCCAAGTTAGAAGCAGAGCCTAAGGTGTAAATTATCGATAGTCCATATCTCGGAAACTATAAGAGATAATTCAATTTGGCAACCGGCAATGTAATTAGCATGCCGAATATTACTTGGAATGTGAATTGGAACGAAATCGCCAATAGATAAGACCATTTTACAATTTGGGCCCAAGTTAGAAGCAGAGCCTAAGGTGTAAATTATCGATAGTCCATATCTCGGAAACTATAAGAGATAATGCAATTTGGCAACCGGCAATGTAATTAGCATGCCGAATATTACTTGGAATGTGAATTGGAACGAAATCGCCAATAGATAAGACCATTTTACAATTTGGGCCCAAGTTAGAAGCAGAGCCTAAGGTGTAAATTATCGATAGTCCATATCTCGGAAACTATAAGAGATAATGCAATTTGGCAACCGGCAATGTAATTAGCATGCCGAATATTACTTGGAATGTGAATTGGAACGAAATCGCCAATAGATAAGACCATTTTACAATTTGGGCCCAAGTTAGAAGCAGAGCCTATGGTGTAAATTATCGATAGTCCATATCTCGGAAACTATAAGAGATAATGCAATTTGGCAACCGGCAATGTAATTAGCATGCCGAATATTACTTGGAATGTGAATTGGAACGAAATCGCCAATAGATAAGACCATTTTACAATTTGGGCCCAAGTTAGAAGCAGAGCCTAAGGTGTAAATTATCGATAGTCCATATCTCGGAAACTATAAGAGATAATGCAATTTCGCAACCGGCAATGTAATTAGCATGCCGAATATCACTTGGAATGTGAATTGGGACGAAATCGCCAATAGATAAGACCATTTTACAATTTGGGCCCAAGTTAGAAGCAGAGCCTAAGGTGTAAATTATCGATAGTCCATATCTCGGAAACTATAAGAGATAATGCAATTTGGCAACCGGCAATGTAATTAGCATGCCGAATATTACTTGGAATGTGAATTGGAACGAAATCGCCAATAGGTAAGACCATTTTACAATTTGGGCCCAAGTTAAAAGCAGAGCCTAAGGTGTAAATTATCGATAGTCCATATCTCGGAAACTATAAGAGATAATTCAATTTGGCAACCGGCAATGTAATTAGCATGCCGAATATTACTTGGAATGTGAATTGGAACGAAATCGCCAATAGATAAGACCATTTTACAATTTGGGCCCAAGTTAGAAGCAGAGCCTAAGGTGTAAATTATCGATAGTCCATATCTCGGAAACTATAAGAGATAATGCAATTTGGCAACCGGCAATGTAATTAGCATGCCGAATATTACTTGGAATGTGAATTGGAACGAAATCGCCAATAGATAAGACCATTTTACAATTTGGGCCCAAGTTAGAAGCAGAGCCTAAGGTGTAAATTATCGATAGTCCATATCTCGGAAACTATAAGAGATAATGCAATTTGGCAACCGGCAATGTAATTAGCATGCCGAATATTACTTGGAATGTGAATTGGAACGAAATCGCCAATAGATAAGACCATTTTACAATTTGGGCCCAAGTTAGAAGCAGAGCCTATGGTGTAAATTATCGATAGTCCATATCTCGGAAACTATAAGAGATAATGCAATTTGGCAACCGGCAATGTAATTAGCATGCCGAATATTACTTGGAATGTGAATTGGAACGAAATCGCCAATAGATAAGACCATTTTACAATTTGGGCCCAAGTTAGAAGCAGAGCCTAAGGTGTAAATTATCGATAGTCCATATCTCGGAAACTATAAGAGATAATGCAATTTGGCAACCGGCAATGTAATTAGCATGCCGAATATTACTTGGAATGTGAATTGGAACGAAATCGCCAATAGATAAGACCATTTTACAATTTGGGCCCAAGTTAGAAGCAGAGCCTAAGGTGTAAATTATCGATAGTCCATATCTCGGAAACTATAAGAGATAATGCAATTTGGCAACCGGCAATGTAATTAGCATGCCGAATATTACTTGGAATGTGAATTGGAACGAAATCGCCAATAGATAAGACCATTTTACAATTTGGGCCCAAGTTAGAAGCAGAGCCTAAGGTGTAAATTATTGATAGTCCATATCTCGGAAACTATAAGAGATAATGCAATTTCGCAACCGGCAATGTAATTAGCATGCCGAATATCACTTGGAATGTGAATTGGGACGAAATCGCCAATAGATAAGACCATTTTACAATTTGGGCCCAAGTTAGAAGCAGAGCCTAAGGTGTAAATTATCGATAGTCCTTATCTCGGAAACTATAAGAGATAATGCAATTTGGCAACCGGCAATGTAATTAGCATGCCGAATATTACTTGGAATGTGAATTGGAACGAAATCGCCAATAGATAAGACCATTTTACAATTTGGGCCCAAGTTAGAAGCAGAGCCTAAGGTGTAAATTATCGATAGTCCATATCTCGGAAACTATAAGAGATAATGCAATTTGGCAACCGGCAATGTAATTAGCATGCCGAATATTACTTGGAATGTGAATTGGAACGAAATCGCCAATAGGTAAGACCATTTTACAATTTGGGCCCAAGTTAGAAGCAGAGCCTAAGGTGTAAATTATCGATAGTCCATATCTCGGAAACTATAAGAGATAATTCAATTTGGCAACCGGCAATGTAATTAGCATGCCGAATATTACTTGGAATGTGAATTGGAACGAAATCGCCAATAGATAAGACCATTTTACAATTTGGGCCCAAGTTAGAAGCAGAGCCTAAGGTGTAAATTATCGATAGTCCATATCTCGGAAACTATAAGAGATAATGCAATTTGGCAACCGGCAATGTAATTAGCATGCCGAATATTACTTGGAATGTGAATTGGAACGAAATCGCCAATAGATAAGACCATTTTACAATTTGGGCCCAAATTAGAAGCAGAGCCTAAGGTGTAAATTATCGATAGTCCATATCTCGGAAACTATAAGAGATAATGCAATTTGGCAACCGGCAATGTAATTAGCATGCCGAATATTACTTGGAATGTGAATTGGAACGAAATCGCCAATAGATAAGACCATTTTACAATTTGGGCCCAAGTTAGAAGCAGAGCCTAAGGTGTAAATTATCGATAGTCCATATCTCGGAAACTATAAGAGATAATGCAATTTCGCAACCGGCAATGTAATTAGCATGCCGAATATTACTTGGAGTGTGAATTGGAACGAAATCGCCAATAGATAAGACCATTTTACAATTTGGGCCCAAGTTAGAAGCAGAGCCTAAGGTGTAAATTATCGATAGTCCATATCTCGGAAACTATAAGAGATAATGCAATTTGGCAACCGGCAATGTAATTAGCATGCCGAATATTACTTGGAATGTGAATTGGAACGAAATCGCCAATAGATAAGACCATTTTACAATTTGGGCCCAAGTTAGAAGCAGAGCCTAAGGTGTAAATTATCGATAGTCCATATCTCGGAAACTATAAGAGATAATGCAATTTGGCAACCGGCAATGTAATTAGCATGCCGAATATTACTTGGAATGTGAATTGGAACGAAATCGCCAATAGATAAGACCATTTTACAATTTGGGCCCAAGTTAGAAGCAGAGCCTAAGGTGTAAATTATTGATAGTCCATATCTCGGAAACTATAAGAGATAATGCAATTTCGCAACCGGCAATGTAATTAGCATGCCGAATATCACTTGGAATGTGAATTGGGACGAAATCGCCAATAGATAAGACCATTTTACAATTTGGGCCCAAGTTAGAAGCAGAGCCTAAGGTGTAAATTATCGATAGTCCATATCTCGGAAACTATAAGAGATAATGCAATTTGGCAACCGGCAATGTAATTAGCATGCCAAATATTACTTGGAATGTGAATTGGAACGAAATCGCCAATAGATAAGACCATTTTACAATTTGGGCCCAAGTTAGAAGCAGAGCCTAAGGTGTAAATTATCGATAGTCCATATCTCGGAAACTATAAGAGATAATGCAATTTGGCAACCGGCAATGTAATTAGCATGCCGAATATTACTTGGAATGTGAATTGGAACGAAATCGCCAATAGATAAGACCATTTTACAATTTGGGCCCAAGTTAGAAGCAGAGCCTAAGGTGTAAATTATCGATAGTCCATATCTCGGAAACTATAAGAGATAATGCAATTTCGCAACCGGCAATGTAATTAGCATGCCGAATATTACTTGGAGTGTGAATTGGAACGAAATCGCCAATAGATAAGACCATTTTACAATTTGGGCCCAAGTTAGAAGCAGAGCCTAAGGTGTAAATTATCTATAGTCCATATCTCGGAAACTATAAGAGATAATGAAATTTGGCAACCGGCAATGTAATTAGCATGCCGAATATTACTTGGAATGTGAATTGGAACGAAATCGCCAATAGATAAGACCATTTTACAATTTGGGCCCAAGTTAGAAGCAGAGCCTAAGGTGTAAATTATCGATAGTCCATATCTCGGAAACTATAAGAGATAATGCAATTTGGCAACCGGCAATGTAATTAGCATGCCGAATATTACTTGGAATGTGAATTGGAACGAAATCGCCAATAGATAAGACCATTTTACAATTTTGGCCCAAGTTAGAAGCAGAGCCTAAGGTGTAAATTATCGATAGTCCATATCTCGGAAACTATAAGAGATAATGCAATTTGGCAACCGGCAATGTAATTAGCATGCCGAATATTACTTGGAATGTGAATTGCAACTAAATCGCCAATAGATAAGACCATTTTACAATTTGGGCCCAAGTTAGAAGCAGAGCCTAAGGTGTAAATT